>NW_028291660.1:285000-975000 GCF_059453375.1 Lepisosteus platostomus | reverse complement strand
TTCCAGCTGGAAGCGGTGTTAATGGTGCCGGCGGTGGGGCGCTCGCCCTGAGGTCTGTGCGGGTCCCAATGCCCCAGTATAGTGACGGAGATGCTGTGTTGTAAAAGGGCGCTGTCTTTTGGATGAGATGTAAAACCGAGGTCACAGCGCTCTGTGGTCATTCAAAATGACCACCAAAACCTTTGACAAAAGCTCTTGGTAATTGATGGTCTTCAATAATGCTTCTCCTTTAGGTACATTTTAAATCAGCTGAAAAATGCTGTGAAATGGGGGGGCACTTCAGGCCAGTGTAGGATTTGGGTTACAAGAACCATGAAACTGCACGAGAAAGCCCGTACACTGAATTACACGGCTTTCTATTCAAAGGAGGACAAAAGAAATTCCCTGAGTTCGATTTTTTGCAGCACAGAGAGGAGCACTGTTGTGAGGCCGGTTAGCTCAGTTGGTTTGAGCGTGGTGCTAATAACGCCAAGGTCACGGGTTCGAGCCCCGTACTGGCCAGGTCCTTTTCTCCTCTCTTACCAAAGCTGTTAGGTTCCTTTCCGTGGTGAGAGGGGTTGTCATGCAACGCTGCCACATAGTGCCGACAGACAAGAGTGTTGCGGGAGAAGAGAAAAGTGTTTGAAGATTTAAGAGTGTCTTAGGTGGAGCCAAAATCAAGTGTCACAAATACAAGTGGGAGGATTTCCAATGTTTAATATGGTAAAAATAAGCGGAAGTTATCTGCCGGTCCGGCACAGTCTGCCATGCTTTTGTCATATACTGTAAAGTGGTGTCGAACTGGGTGTCGAACTGGAGCCTCACCATTTGCATATGTGAGGCTCCAGTTATACATCGAGTGTCACATTAAATGACAAAAATGAAGAGAGTTAAAGCAGCTGGAGAGGTTTTCTTACAACTTTTGAGCTGACACAGTTTTGGAAAATGTTTCCTTCACGCTGCACTGTACAACATAGGCAGCCAAGAGTCTCCAAAACAAAACAGAATTGACAGATAGGAGAAAATTCCCACTCATCCTGAAGTTCCCAAAATCCAGCACTGAGCGTAAACAAAGTGTCTAAGTAGCGTGGGAATGCTAACCCTAACCCTAGCTGGAGTTTGAGCAATCCAGCACTGAGCGTAAAAAGATGAGTCAAAGTAACGTCTAATCGGATTAGTTTCCTTAGAGCTGGTTCAGAGTCTGCTCAAGAGTTTACCTTTCACACATGCGCAAAGAAGAATGTTGGGGGTGCACGCTTCAAGGCGCCTTACAGCTGTAGGGAGTGATTCGAGACGATTCGTGGCGTGTGCTCGTTCCCATATACCGTACGCCCCGGGGTGCAGTGCTAGGATGATGTACAATACCGCTTGGGCACGTAACGGCGTTATACGCAAAGTTTTCGTTTGTTCGTTTTGTTTTGCTCTGCTTTGCTTTGTTTTGCTTTCCATCGCGTTGGTAAGAGCGTAAATAAAAAGGCGATTCCTGCGTCTACCACTAATGTAAGAGCTATTTCAAGTGCGACGTGGTGCGGCTTTTCAAATGCTTGTGGGCATTTCTCTGTTGTTGATTCTTTTTTTGTGTGTAACAAAGTGGCATTTTCATGTCCGGACGGGGAGACTTTATCATTCCGACATGAAGCCACCCTTAAGTCCTCTGAGGTGTGTCTGTCTGCAAGGCTTGTATTTTGGAAATGTTTTTTTGAAACGGAGAACGACTTTGAAATAGGCTTCCGCCGGCGCCTCGCGTTCCAGGTAAGATTGTAGCAAGAACGCAGCGGCAGTGGGGCTTGCTGTAGTCGTGGCCGAGTGGTTAAGGCGATGGACTAGAAATCCATTGGGGTCTCCCCGCGCAGGTTCGAATCCTGCCGACTACGTTATCCGCCTCCAGTCGGTGTGTTTCGGCGCAAGCAAAGAAGCGCGCCTCTTTGCTGTTCCTGGTGGTTTTAAAACGCCCAATCGCTTGTACCCGCTGCCTTGGAAATAAGTTCTTCAGCGTCCGCGAATGGCATTTTGCAGCTGGAAGCAGATGTCGACGCGTTTTGCACAGAGCACCAAAAAAGCGTCTTTTTTGACAGCCCAGGCACTGAGCATTAGTGGTTCAGTGGTAGAATTCTCGCCTGCCACGCGGGAGGCTCGGGTTCGATTCCCGGCCAATGCAGTGGCTTTTGCAGCGAGCGTCTCCATCACTTGCATCCCCTTGCAATTCGCAACTCAAAAAACCCACTGAAGCTAAGCAGGTGTGAGCCAGGTCAGTACCCGGATGAGGGTGAGCTACAGGGAAAAACAAAGCTTCCAGCTGGAAGCGGTGTTAATGGTGCCGGCGGTGGGGCGCTCGCCCTGAGGTCTGTGCGGGTCCCAATGCCCCAGTATAGTGACGGAGATGCTGTGTTGTAAAAGGGCGCTGTCTTTTGGATGAGATGTAAAACCGAGGTCACAGCGCTCTGTGGTCATTCAAAATGACCACCAAAACCTTTGACAAAAGCTCTTGGTAATTGATGGTCTTCAATAATGCTTCTCCTTTAGGTACATTTTAAATCAGCTGAAAAATGCTGTGAAATGGGGGGGCACTTCAGGCCAGTGTAGGATTTGGGTTACAAGAACCATGAAACTGCACGAGAAAGCCCGTACACTGAATTACACGGCTTTCTATTCAAAGGAGGACAAAAGAAATTCCCTGAGTTCGATTTTTTGCAGCACAGAGAGGAGCACTGTTGTGAGGCCGGTTAGCTCAGTTGGTTTGAGCGTGGTGCTAATAACGCCAAGGTCACGGGTTCGAGCCCTGTACTGGCCAGTTCCTTTTCTCCTCTCTTACCAAAGCTGTTAGGTTCCTTTCCGTGGTGAGAGGGGTTGTCATGCAACGCTGCCACATAGTGCCGACAGACAAGAGTGTTGCGGGAGAAAAGTGTTTGAAGATTTAAGAGTGTCTTAGGTGGAGCCAAAATCAAGTGTCACAAATACAAGTGGGAGGATTTCCAATGTTTAATATGGTAAAAATAAGCGGAAGTTATCTGCCGGTCCGGCACAGTCTGCCATGCTTTTGTCATATACTGTAAAGTGGTGTCGAACTGGGTGTCGAACTGGAGCCTCACCATTTGCATATGTGAGGCTCCAGTTATACATCGAGTGTCACATTAAATGACAAAAATGAAGAGAGTTAAAGCAGCTGGAGAGGTTTTCTTACAACTTTTGAGCTGACACAGTTTTGGAAAATGTTTCCTTCACGCTGCACTGTACAACATAGGCAGCCAAGAGTCTCCAAAACAAAACAGAATTGACAGATAGGAGAAAATTCCCACTCATCCTGAAGTTCCCAAAATCCAGCACTGAGCGTAAACAAAGTGTCTAAGTAGCGTGGGAATGCTAACCCTAACCCTAGCTGGAGTTTGAGCAATCCAGCACTGAGCGTAAAAAGATGAGTCAAAGTAACGTCTAATCGGATTAGTTTCCTTAGAGCTGGTTCAGAGTCTGCTCAAGAGTTTACCTTTCACACATGCGCAAAGAAGAATGTTGGGGGTGCACGCTTCAAGGCGCCTTACAGCTGTAGGGAGTGATTCGAGACGATTCGTGGCGTGTGCTCGTTCCCATATACCGTACGCCCCGGGGTGCAGTGCTAGGATGATGTACAATACCGCTTGGGCACGTAACGGCGTTATACGCAAGGTTTTCGTTTGTTCGTTTTGTTTTGCTCTGCTTTGCTTTGTTTTGCTTTCCATCGCGTTGGTAAGAGCGTAAATAAAAAGGCGATTCCTGCGTCTACCACTAATGTAAGAGCTATTTCAAGTGCAACGTGGTGCGGCTTTTCAAATGCTTGTGGGCATTTCTCTGTTGTTGATTCTTTTTTTGTGTGTAACAAAGTGGCATTTTCATGTCCGGACGGGGAGACTTTATCATTCCGACATGAAGCCACCCTTAAGTCCTCTGAGGCGTATCTGTCTGCAAGGCTTGTATTTTGGAAATGTTTTTTTGAAACAGAGAACGACTTTGAAATAGGCTTCCGCCGGCGCCTCGCGTTCCAGGTAAGATTGTAGCAAGAACGCAGCGGCAGTGGGGCTTGCTGTAGTCGTGGCCGAGTGGTTAAGGCGATGGACTAGAAATCCATTGGGGTCTCCCCGCGCAGGTTCGAATCCTGCCGACTACGTTATCCGCCTCCAGTCGGTGTGTTTCGGCGCAAGCAAAGAAGCGCGCCTCTTTGCTGTTCCTGGTGGTTTTAAAACGCCCAATCGCTTGTACCCGCTGCCTTGGAAATAAGTTCTTCAGCGTCCGCGAATGGCATTTTGCAGCTGGAAGCAGATGTCGACGCGTTTTGCACAGAGCACCAAAAAAGCGTCTTTTTTGAAGGCCCAGGCACTGAGCATTGGTGGTTCAGTGGTAGAATTCTCGCCTACCACGCGGGAGGCTCGGGTTCGATTCCCGGCCAATGTAGTGGCTTTTGCGGCGAGCGGCTCCATCACTTGCAACTCGCAACTGAAAACCTACTGAAGCTAAGCAGGTGTGAGCCAGGTCAGTACCCGGATGAGGGTGAGCTACAGGGAAAAACAAAGCTTCCAGCTGGAAGCGGTGTTAATGGTGCGCTCACCCTGACGTCACCCTTAACGCTCACCCTGAGGTCTGTGTGGGTCCCAATGCCACAGCATAGTGACAGACAAGAGTGTTGCGGGAGAAGAGAAATGTGTTTGAAGATTTAAGAGTGTCTTAGGTGCAGCAGAAATAAAGTGTCACAAATGCAAGTGGTTGGATTTCCATTGTTTAATATGGTAAAAATAAGCTGAAGTTATCTACCGGTCCGGCACAGTCTGCCATGCTTTTGTCATATACTGTAAAGTGGTGTCGAACTGGTAGTGTTACATTAAATGACAAAAATGAAGAGAGTTAAAGCAGCTGGAGAGGTTTTCTTACAACTTTTGAGCTGACACAGTTTTGGAAAATGTTTCCTTCACGCTGCACTGTACCACATAGGCAGCCAAGAGTCTCCAAAACAAAACAGAATTGACAGTCATATAATGTCCATTAACCCCGGTTTTAAAAGCAGCATCATGTCTGCCATCATAAGAATATGAGTCCAATATTTTAGAATATAGTCAGAATGACTTCTAACCTTACCTGTGGCGTCTTTAATCCCTATTGCTCAATGCACGGTGAAAGCATTGCATACGTGTCTGACAATGAGGAATGACAGTCATTTGCCTGTTTCACAAATGATCGTATTTTACTAGAGATTCTGTTTGGGATTCAGCTGTGCATTCGGACAGCAATCCCTTTCAAGAAATGATACGTTCTGGATGAGGTCAAAGGTGCTGAAACGCTGTATTTAGGATGTTTGCAGTGATTGTGTCTCCTGCTTCAACGCAGTGATATATAGATGTGCTCCTGTAATTTATTGGTACATGCCCTGGGCAGTAAGCAGTCTGAGGATTTATTTCCAGACGGCATAGAGCAGTGAAGTAGTGAAGTAGTGCAACACACTTTATCATTATATTATTAGAACCTATTCTACTTAAATTATAACATTATACACAATTTGAGTTCATTTTAAAAATTAAAAGGTAATGAAAGGAATGCATATTAATGAGAAAGATAATACCGATATGCATGTGATAATCTTCCTTATATCATGTAGTGCGTCATTTTGACACTTTGTGGGCATGAAATACAAAGAAAATCATGTTCTATGGTACAAGATAAATACAAAACTTAAGCTTTTATTTTAATAAGATTTGTTTATAAAGCATAAGCAATCATTTATTACATTAATATATGTGAAAATAACATTTTAGCATCATATTATTACATACAGGTCTTTAGCTTCAACACAGTGATATATATATATATGCTCACTGATTTTTTGGTACATGCCCAGGTCAATAATCAGAATGAGGATTTATTTCCAGACGGGCTACAGGTAGTGTTGTGAAATACTTCAACACACTGGATCGCAGATTTAGACCCCCTGCACTCTTACTCCTTAAAAACCAAAGAAATGAAGATATGTAGCAATCACATTGTAACAGGGGTGACAGTGACTTAATGCTTATACTAGTGGACTTCTGGTACCTTTAGGGTACGGTGTTCCCTGAAGGGCTCTCAAACCCCGCATTTCAGATGCCTAGCTGTATCGCTGATCTATTCCACCTCAGAATCACTTTTAAACCTTACCTCTGGTATCTTTAATCCCTATTGCTCAACGCATGGTGAAAGTATTGCATAAATGTGTCTGAAAATGAGCAATGGGCACCTGAGAGACTCATTTGCCTGTTTCACAAATGATCATATTTGACTAGAGATTCTGTTTGGGATTCAGTTGTGCATTCTGACAGCAATCCCTTTCAAAAAACGATACATTCTGGATGAGGTCAAAGGTGCAGGAACACTGTATTTAGGATGTGTTTTAAAATCCATTGACTGATCCCCGAATCCTGAAGTTTCTTCGCATGATATCGGGCTTGCAACCACTTTCTGAAAAATGATGAAAAATGCCAAAAATGAAAAAAAAGTTATCAATTCTAGAGCCTAATTTATATCTCCAAATAATTTTATGTGCTTCAGAAGAGCCCAGGAAAGTTTTTTGCATACATGAAACCACGCCCGTTTGCACGTAAGCAGACATGGTTGCACACACGACTTCATGAAAGCACGCGTGCATGCGAAGTCATCCTGTTGAGCATTTGAAAAGCCGCAACACGCCGCACTTGAAATAGCTCTTACATTAGTGGTAGACGCAGGAATCGCCTTTTTATTTACGCTCTTACCAACGCGATGGAAAGCAAAACAAAGCAAAGCAGAGCAAAACAACGAACAAACAAAAACCCTCACGTCCCGCACTTGCAAATAACGCCATTACGTGCCCAAGCGGTATTGTACGTCATCCTAGCACTGCACCCCCGGTGTACGGTATATGGGAACGAGCACACGCCACGAATCGTCTCGAATCACTCCCTACAGCTGTAAGGCACCTTGAAGCGTGCACCCCCAACATTCTTCTTTGCGCATCTGTGAAAGGGAAATTCTTGAGCAAACTCTGAACCAGCTCTAAGGAAAATAATCAGATTAGACATTACTTTGACTCATCTTTTTACGCTCAGTGCTGGATTGCTCAAACTCCAGCTAGGGTTAGGGTTAGCATTCCCACGCTACTTAGACACTTTGTTTATGCTCAGTGCTTGATTTTGGGAACTTCAGGACGAGTGGGAATTTTCTCCTATCTGTCAATTCTGTTTTGTTTTGGAGACTCTTGGCTGCCTATGTTGTACAGTGCAGCGTGAAGGAAACATTTTCCAAAACTGTGTCAGCTCAAAAGCTGTAAGAAAACCTCTCCAGCTGCTTTAACTCTCTTGATTTTTGTCATTTAACGTGACACTCGATGTATAACTGGAGCCTCACATATGCAAATGGTGAGGCTCCAGTTCGACACCCAGTTCCACACCACTTTACAGTATATGACAAAAGCATAGCAGACTGTGCCGGACCGGCAGATAACTTCTGCTTATTTTTACCATATTAAACATTGGAAATCCTCCCACTTGCATTTGTGACACTTGATTTTGGCTCCACCTAAGACACTCTTAAATCATCAAACACTTTTCTCTTCTCCCGCAACACTCTTGTCTGTCGGCACTATGTGGCAGCGTTGCATGACAACCCATCTCACCACGGAAAGGAACCTAACAGCTTTGGTAAGAGGGGAGAAAAGGACCTGGCCCGTACGGGGCTCGAACCCACGACCTTGGCGTTATTAGCACCACACTCTAACCAACTGAGCTAACCAGCCTCACGACAATGGTCCTCTCTGTGCTGACACTGCTCATGATGTTTCCCGAGCCGAAACACTGCGTTTTTCCAAGCCATTTGACAAAGCCCGCCCACTGAAAACTGCAGCAGATCGTGTAAAGACGTTCAACTTTGTAATTACTGCACGCACAGGAAGCAGAATAAATTCCTCTTTTCAAACTGTCAAAGGTTTGCTTTGCGAACGCTGCAGGACATCGCACAATCTCTTTTGAACGGGGACAAACGATTTCTTATGGGGCGCAGTAAGTACAGAAGATTAAAAAGCTCCACTCATGCCGACGATGCAGCATGAAGAAGCGCAACCTAACGTTTGACAGACAAAGGCCGGGCGCCGCTACGAGCAATATGAAATCAAACTGACAGCACACAGCGTTTCGCGCTTACTCAAAAGTGATCTCGACAGACGCTGTTCTCTGCATAACGCTGAAAGAGCTAAAGAGCGTTTCTGTTGAGACGTAACAAGCTCGTTTCTTTTTACCATGATGTCACCATGACAAAATCTGTCTTTAAACACCTTGCTCAGTCTCTGACGAGACTGTCAAAAATTGCTTTCGCCGATTGTATTGCAAACCGGCGGAAGCGGGGTATTGGGAAAAGTTTTCAACTAGCAATAATCGCGCCTCGGCTAAACCTCACAGGCTACGATACTGCCACTGCGCAAAGCTGATGGTTGCCAGGCAACCGCGGGGATCCTATGGAAATCGTTATCGATCGTCTCATGGCATGTCGTTGCTGTAACGCTTCATATTTGTCCTCTTCTTCATCTAGCTTGAGGTTTTGAAGAATTTCATGACAGACAAGGGCTCCGTCGGGAACAAAGGGCGTTGTGAGAAAACCGTTGCTTATTTTCAGCAGCAGAAATACAACCCTTTAAATACAAGATGACAGAACAATGACGAAGGGCATGCCGGGAGGAACTCATGCACTACAGAGGAAAGGGGGCGGGCACGTACAGTTCACATTCAAGCCACAAGTACTCTTCTCGGATGTTGCACAAACAAATCCTAACGTCTTGAAAGCATTGCAGCATGTTTGTGTCCCACTTCCCGTGGCTGCAGGACGACTGACACGAACGGACAAACACAATCTGTGGCGTTTAGCGTGACATAGTCTTGCAGGCATCGTGCTGTCTCACTGCAATACTATACCGCTGGAGGAAACAGTCCATCTGGCCATGAAACTCATTTAAACGTCTAGCTACAGCAACTAACTATATCATGATTTATTCAGGATGTGTGGAATCAGCACGTCCCGGAGACAGCTTCCGAAATCGTGAGCATTCTCTGGTGGTAGGGGCGTTCAAGATGGCGCTCAGGTGGGAGGTAAAGTTTAGTGGTTGAGGAGTTTTTTTGAGTTTTTCATGACCTGAATGTTAATTTTTGCTTTTTTTGACTACAGAAAAATAAAGACTTAACACTACTTGTTTAAACTTCAGTTATAATTGAAAGAAAAAAAAACGATTTTTTTTAGGTTTAAGAATTTCGATATGAGTAACACTGGGAAAAGAAAAGAGAGTGCTGGGTCCTCGAAGGAGAAATCTAAGATACCTCAATCGTATATGTATAGCACTACAAGAAAATCGATGGAACTACAGGGAAAAGTGAAGCAGCTGGAGGGGACGTGGAAAGAGTGCTGGAGATGCGCTCGTACGGTAGAGCCGGAGTCCCTGCCCAGCACCCCTGTGAAAACCCCGGCGGCCAAGAGAGGAAGGGGTGACCTGACGCTGGAGGAGCTCCAAACCAACATCTTTAACATGATGGGTGAGCTGAAGGAAATGATTCGATTTAATACAGTAGCAATCGAAAGTCTTAAAAAGTCCATGGACTGTGTGTTTAAAGAGGTTGAAGACTTAAAGAGTGAAGTAAAAGTTCTTAAACAAGTAAATACCGAACAAGAAAAGCATATTAAAGAACTTGAATTGAAAGTGAACGATGTAGATAGATACTGTCGACGATGGAATTTAAAATTATTTGGAGTTAAAGAGGAACGTGATAAGGACCTTGTTGCAACAGTGAAGGGTATCTGTAAAAGGACCCTGCCGGACCAGGAGGACGTAATATCGGCCATTGACTTTGTTCACAGGCTCGGGAGAGCGAACATGTCTGGGCAAGTGCGCCCCAGATCGATTATAATACAGTTCACCAAGAGGACGGCGAGGGACATGCTGTGGCGAGCGGCGAGGGGGAATGAGTATTTGAATGGGAACAAACTGAGGTTTGCAGAGGAACTGTCTGCCGCGGGCAGGAGCACCAGGAACCAGCTGTGGCCCCAGGTTGAAGCTGCCAGAAGAGAGGGGAGGAGAGCCTACTTTGTGGGAGCGAGGGCCTTTGTGGACGGGAAGGAGATTTGCTCTCAGTGACTGCTCAGTTAATGATTATGTTTGGTTTTATTTGTTATACCAGTATATACTAGTGTTTCTTTAGTGTTAGTTTGGAATGCTGTAGTTAAGTGTTAAGGACTGTTATAGTTCTGGTTCTTTGAAAAACTCAATAGTTTAGACAGTCTTAGAGTTAGTTATTTGCTTTTGTGTATGTCTTTTTCATGAATGCCAGAGGTACTCGAAATGTTGTTAAAAGAAAAACGTTTTTTTTGTTTTGTAAAAAACTGTGCTGAGTTTTATTTTTTTACAGGAAACGCATGCATGTTGAAACTAAAGTTTATAATTGAGAAATATTAAAGCAAGGAAAATATGATACGTGTAAAATATACAATTTGATCACATAATTACTTAATTACCTCTGGTAGTTAAATGTTTTTTTTTTCTGCTGCGTTTTTTTTCTCTTGTACATGACTCTGATCCTCTTGTTGTATTTGTATTTGTAAATTCTACATGTTTAATAAAAATAAAAAAAAAGCATTATAATCAAGTGCAGAAGCTGAGGGCTTTTGTTTTGTTTCGTTTTCCATGGCGTTCGTAAGCACGCAAATCAAAGGCAATTCTTGCGTCTAACACGAATGTAAATGCTTTTGAAAGTGCAGTGCAGGGAATGCGCCCTGCCCTACAAATAAAACAGGTCTACGGATCTGAAACCTGCTCCACGGAAAACAGTTCTGTTGCGCTTTTGATCAAAGGGAGATTCTCTGTTCTTACTTTTTGATGACATAACACCCAAAGGGGCTTCTTTGGAGCTGGATTCCAACCAACATCCTAAAGTTTCTTGGCGGTATCCTTTACAGTCCTCTGTTCGGTCGACAAGGAACAGAAGGGGGCAGCTTTCCTCAACATACAGCGCAATGTACTGTAGTGTTCCCCTTCATTGAATTCGCAGTTCTGCATCAGACCTCTAACTCGTTTCCTTAGCTTGGATTTAAGCCACGAAGCAGGCTTCTACTGTATAAACGTCTAGAGGAATCACAAACTATTTGAGAGGCCATCATCCCAGGGGGAACTGACAAAGTCTATCCCTAAACACCTAGCGCAGTCTCTCGAGAGACTGTCAAAAATCGCTTTCTCCGTTTGTGCTGCAAGTAAGTGAAAACGCGGTCTCAACCCAGAGCCACTTGGCAGCAGCGGCACGTAAATACTGTTACTGCCACTGCTCGATACCGACGTTAGCTTACTATACCATGTTCAGCCACCGCTAGAAAATGTAAGGCTCTAGTACTGGAGCAAACAAAGGGAGGGCCAACGTCGAACGGGCACACGTAGAGAGCAACGAAGATGGGACTCAAACCCATGCGTGCAGAGCACAATGGATTAGCAGTCCATCGCCTTAACCACTCAGCCACCTCGTCGACAAAACTGAGCTGTCCAGACATGGGTTGGCGCGCTCCAGATGATCTTTTTCTTTTTTTTCCCTCGTACTCGAGGGTCCTTTTCCTGTTCCACATGCGATTTCAACATTTTCCTTGGGAGATGTCAAGCCAGCAAGCCACTGCTGTGGTTCAGTGGCCAGTGTGGAGTTCAGTGGCCCTGTTGTACACAGAAAGCACATTGAGCTCCTTGGACATGAAAAGTTCCAGATAAAAGCCATTTGTCATCCTTTCTCTTGGTGTCGATGTTGCTATTGTATGTAAAGGTGGCAACTTGCTCAGCGAGCAGGCGGAGCACACACCGAATGCAGATGTGTCTGAGTGGTGTGTCCAAGTGGCTGCAAAAGGACAAGACTCCCGGGGCACCGTGGCTTAGTTGGTTAAAGCGCTTGTCTCTTAAACAGGAGATCCTGGGTCCGAATCCCAGTGGTGCCTTCTTTGTTCTGTCTTCTCGAACAGAACTGGTCCTTACAGACAACCGCCTATGGCTAGACTTAATTAGATGCAAGTATTCATTTCCTGTCTTTAACGCGACTTGTTTTTCTTAAAATGGATGGAACTTGCAAAACATGAAATACAAACATTGCTAATCAGCGCTAGCGGCTGGCAAAAAAAAAGAAGTCAGCAATGTTTTTTTTCTTTAACCTTAACCCTGCTAATAGAGAAGAGTTAAACGACCGAGTCTATGCAGCTTAAACGGTGCTCACGTCGGGTTCTTAGCTGAAACGGTGGTAAATCACGCTCACCGCAGTCCTTAATCTTTTAAAAGGATACAAAATTGAACCTAGTCGCCACATCACATACATCCTGTTCAACGATAAAAAGGTGACATCTATCCTCGATCCAGAGTAAATCTCACGTTGAGGGCATATTTTTTTCCACTTTACCATGAGTCAGGCTCAGCTGCACAGAGGCGAGAGCAGAGCAATGAGGTCACGGGGACAGGGGAGTCACACGCTGGCGGTTTAAACACGCGGAAGAAAACTGAGGGATCCACAGTATGTGGACCCTCCGTGCGCCATCAGTCCGCACTCCGGACTCTGAATCCTGCCATCCAAGTTAAGATCTCGGCGGAACCTGAGGCGCAGTTCCTTCTTAAAACGTAATCTGGTGAGCATTTCTAGAATCGTACTTGTATAGATGCAGCCCTTAATGTGTTGCTAGGTTAAAATTGATGACTTCTTGAACTTCAGTAGGCAACTGCCCTCTTGATTTCGGATTTAATTTCTTTATTACAGGGGCGCTTTTATGAAGACAGAGTCATGTTCAGGTACTTTGCTTGATGGAGGAAGCATATTTCGGACTCTGTGATCTGCTCACCTGGAAAGGTCTGCTGTACTACTACAAGAGAGAAGTAGAGTCTGGAAGAATGGACAATTTTATGATGCTTTGGAAGATAATGTTTTTTTTTCTTTGAAATCGAAATGAATCAGAATATCAGTGCAAAAGACAAACTCTTGGTTTGGTTTAAAGAGATATGGTTTTAAAACAGACAAAATGTAGAAAACAGGTGTTTCTCACTTTTGGAAAAGAATGGACCGGGGGTAATATTTTACTAGTTGCAGTGCTGATCTCACTGGGTTACAGTCCTGCAGTGTCACACCAGGGCCAGTGGTGCAATGGATAACGCGTCTGACTACGGCTCAGGAGATTGCAGGTTCGACTCCTGCCTGGCTCGGGTCGTTTTTAAACGCATCGGGCTACTCCCTAAGTAGTCTGTGCTACTTACTGCATTGTAATCGAACCCAGTAAGAGATTTCCTTCATGTAAATGAACTGCACCTGACAGCTTTAGAAAAACACCTGGGCTCAGTACGGTGCTGAGAGCTCAGCGTTGCTGTTCTAATTAGCACGCACTGCATCGACTATGAGCCCGAACTTTTCAATTATTCCGATCAGTAAGTCAACACGTAGTCCACATGAACGGTAGAAATATTCTCTTGTCTGTCTCTTGTTTGTATAGAACTGAATGTCCCTGACAATGTACTGTTAGTTTTAATTGAAGAACGGCATTTGTGTTCAAATATACCAGACAAGTTTATGTAACTGCTCATGCGACACTCAGTTGTAATTAGTCAAGAAATAAAGTCGAACAACAGCTGCGAGTTTGATTGTGAACGTATGAGATTGCAGCGCTTTTTACTTCCATTGACAAATGATAGATATTCGAAGAGAGATCCTTCAGACCAGCAAGCAAACCCACGGCTATTTCGGTTTTCTATCTAGGCAACGTTGGTGTCTGCAATAGCATACATGAAAGCGTGATGCAGGGTGAGCGCCCCCCCACCGGCACCATTAACACCGCTTCCAGCTGGAAACTTTGTTTTTCCCTGTAGCTCACCCTCATCCGGGTACTGACCTGGCTAACAAATGCTTTGCTTCAGTGGGTTTTCAGTTGCGAGTTGCAAGGGGATGCAAGTGATGGAGCCGCTCGCTGCAAAAGCTACTGCTTTGGCTGGGAATCGAACCAGAGCCTCCCACATGGTAAGCGAGAATTCTACCACTGAACCACCAATGCTCAGTACCCAGGCCTTCAAAAAAGACGCTTTTTTGGTGCTCTGTTAAAAAAGCGTCGACATTACCTCTTTCAAAAGGCTTCACTTTCCTAGTCACATTACAAGGCTCATTGAACCCGGGCTGTTTCCTCCAGCGGTATAGTATTGCAGTTAGACAGCACGATGCCTGCAAGACTATGTCACGCTCTGACGAGACTGTCAAAAATTGCTTTCGCCGATTGTATTGCAAACCGGCGGAAGCTGGGTATTGGGAAAAGTTTTCAACTAGCAATAATCGCGCCTCGGCTAAACCTCACAGGCTACGATACTGCCAATGCGCAAAGCTGACGGTTGCCAGGCAACCGCGGGGATCCTATGGAAATCGTCATCAATCGTCTCATGGCATGTCGTTGCTGTAACGCTTCATATTTGTCGTCTTCTTCTAGCTTGAGGTTTTGAAGAATGTCATGACAGACAAGGGCTCCGTCGGGAACAAAGGGCGTTGTGAGAAAACCGTTGCTTATTTTCAGCAGCAGAAATACAACCCTTTAAATACAAGATGACAGAATAATGACGAAGGGCATGCCGGGAGGAACTCATGCACTACAGAGGAAAGGGGGTGGGCACGTACAGTTCACATTCAAGCCACAAGTACTCTTCTCGGATGTTGCACAAACAAATCCTAACGTCCTGAAAGCATTGCAGCATGTTTGTGTCCCACTTCCCGTGGCTGCAGGACGACTGACACGAAGGGACAAACACAATCTGTGGCGTTTAGCGTGACATAGTCTTGCAGGCATCGTGCTGTCTCACTGCAATACTATACCGCTGGAGGAAACAGCCCGGGTTCGATGAGCATTGGAATGTGACTAGGAAAGTGAAGCCTTTTGAAAGAGGTAAAGCACTGCACAACGGAACTGAGGGAGAATCTTACAGGGGATTCTGAGCGGTGTCTGCATACACGCAGTCCGATACGGGTGCTGAAAGCTTGAGCTACTCTCAATGTCATGCTGCCTTTCCTCGGAGTAAATCTGTTACATTGAAAGAATGCTTCTGGCAGGTTCAAAAAGGGACCTTTGTTAATTGGAGAAATCAATGATTTCGAATGAATTCTGTATGCGTTAAAAGACAGCTATACACAGAAAACATGCAGGACACTGCTCATGATGTTTCCCGAGCCGAAACACAGTGCGTTTTTCCAAGCCATCTGACAAAGCCCGCCCACTGAAAACTGCAGCAGATCGTGTAAAGACGTTCAACTTTGTAACTACTGCACGCACAGGAAGCAGAATAAATTCCTCTTTTCAAACTGTCAAAGGTTTGCTTTGCGAACGCTGCAGGACATCGCACAATCTCTTTTGAACGGGGACAAACAATTTCTTATGGGGCGCAGTAAGTACAGACGTTTAAAAAGCTCCACTCATGCCGACGATGCAGCATGAAGAAGCGCAACCTAACGTTTGACAGACAAAGGCCGGGCGCCGCTATGAGCAATATGAAATCAAACTGACAGCACACGGCGTTTCGCGCTGACTCAAAAGTGATCTCGACAGACGCTGTTCTCTGCATAACGCTGAAAGAGCTAAAGAGCGTTTCTGTTGAGACGTAACAAGCTTGTTTCTTTCTACCATGATGTTACCATGACAAAATCTGTCTTTAAACACCTTGCTCAGTCTCTGACGAGACTGTCAAAAATTGCTTTCGCCGATTGTATTGCAAACCGGCGGAAGCGGGGTATTGGGAAAAGTTTTCAACTAGCAATAATCGCGCCTTGGCTAAACCTCACAGGCTACGATACTGCCACTGCGCAAAGCTGACGGTTGCCAGGCAACCGCGGGGATCCTATGGAAATCGTTGTCAATCGTCTCATGGCATGTCGTTGCTGTAACGCTTCATATTTGCGGCCGGACACTTCCCGCCTCCCAAAGAAAAGAGCGCCAATCAGACAGGCGGAGACCGAGGACTCGCAGAGCAGACGGCCACAGTCGCCGTAATAAGAGCGATTGTGAGCGGTTTTGTTTTCTCTCTTTGACCAGCCCAGCTGCGCCCCACCCGAAGGCAGGGAAGCACAAAAATTGTATGGAACTCATTCATGCTCCTCTCCATGGAAATCTTTAGTAAAAGGCAAAAGATTTGTACGAGATGAAGAGAAACCAGAGTGCGTGGCTGGACAGCTGCAGGAGCCCAGGCCGCCTTCAAGGCCTCTGCCCTGCCGGTCGTGGTTGGTAATGCACCTGGCCTTACAAACGAGCCAGTGGGGCCCGTTCAGCTCCGGGCTCATCGCCTGCGGCTCTCGGCTTACCTGGCAGGGGAGATACCTTGATCAGCCTGTAGTTGGAGTAGTTGGATTGTTTTCTTGTTTTGTGGAAGCAGTGTTTGTTTTGCAGTTTGAGATGGCAACCTTTGGATCCCGCAAGAATGCTGTACGTTTTGAGCTTTTGGGTGACCTCTTCATAGATAGATAGATAGATAGATACTTTATTGATCCCGTGAGGGAAATTGCAGTGCAACAGCAGCTTAACACACACAACACAGCCACAGTGTAGCGAATTATATACTAATAGTACAATACATACAATACAATACAAGAGTTACTCACAGTCCGGACACACAAGAGGAAACTAGAACAGAACAGTACACAGAAAATCGTATCACACGTATGAATATAAATATAGATGTAACCATAGATATAAATATAAATATAAATGTATTGCACAGGTCCCTGGCATATATTGCACAAAAGTGGTTGTAAACGGGAAAAAGAAAAAGAAAAAGAAAGAGAACAGATGTAGCAGTATATGTGTATATGCGTTTAGTCCAGAAACAGGTCACTGTCGCTGTTGCCTCTGCCAAGACGCAAGGTGGATGCGTTGTACAGTCTTATGGCAGACGGCAAGAATGACCTCCTGTAGCGCTCCCTGTCGCACCGTGGGTGAATCAGTCTATTGCTGAACATGCTCTTCATTCCTGCAAGCCTGTCATAGAGGGGATGGGAGAAGTTGTCCATGATGGCCTCCAGTTTGGACATCATTCTCCTCTCAGCCACTACCTCCAAGGGGTCCAGGTCAGACCCAATGACAGAGCTCGCTCTCCTGATGAGCTTGTTCAGCCTTTTGGAATCTACTGCTCTAATCCCAGAGCCCCAGCACACCACTGCGTAGAAAATGGCACTCGCTACCACCGACTGATAAAACATGTGTAGCATCTTACTACACACATTGAAGGACCTGAGCCTCCTCAAGAAGTAAAGTCGGCTCTGTCCGTTCTTATAGATGGCCTCGATGTTCTTAGACCATTCCAGTCTATCGTCGATGTGCACTCCCAGGTACTTGTACGAGTCCACCATCTCCACGCCACTCCCATGGATGTAGACAGGAGTAGGTTTGACCTTTTTCCTCCTGAAATCTACCACCAGTTCCTTTGTCTTTGTAACATTCAGTTCCAAGTGGTTCACCCCACACCACTCCACAAAGCTGCTGACCAGTCCTCTGTACTCCTCCTCCTGCTCACCCTTGATACACCCCACAATCGCAGAGTCATCTGAGAACTTTTGCAGGTGGCATGACTTTGAGTTGTACTTAAAGTCCGAAGTATAGAGGGTGAAGAGGAATGGAGAAAGAACTGTCCCTTGAGGTGCCCCTGTGTTACTCACTACCAGTTCAGACACGCAGTTCTGAAGTCTCACAGACTGTGGTCTGCCCGTCAGGTAGTCAGTGATCCACGAGGTCATGGAGGCATCGACTTGCATCTCCTCCAGCTTCCTCCTTAGAAGTAAGGGCTGGATGGTATTGAAGGCACTGGAGAAGTCGAAAAACATGATCCTTACAGTGTTGCCAGCCCTGTCCAGGTGTGAGTAGGCCCTTTGCAGCATGTAGATGATCGCATCCTCCACACCAACACTGGGCTGGTAGGCAAACTGTAGGGTGTCCAGTGATGAGCTGACCATGGGTCTCAGGTGGGATAAGACCAGTCTCTCCAGTGTCTTCATGATGTGAGAAGTCAGTGCAACTGGTCTGTAGTCGTTGAGGACAGAGGGGCGCCCTTTCTTTGGTACCGGGACCAGGCATGATGTCTTCCAGAGCACCGGGACTCTCTCCAAGCGCAGGCTCAGGTTGAACAGTCGCTGGAGCACTCCGCTCAGCTGATCAGCACAGGCCCTCAGAACTCTGGGACAGATGTTATCTGGTCCTGTGGCCTTACCCCCGTGCAGCCTCTTCAGCTCCTTCTTCACCTGGTCAGCTGTGATGGTCAGCCTGGCCCGGGGGATGATGCTCATAGTGCTTTCAGTGCCGGAGGTGTTAATGGCAGAGGTGTTGGAGAGTGGCAGCTGTGGGGGATGGGTGGGTGAGCAGCCGTCGGGGGTTGTAGCTGTAGGCGGCCATGTTTGTGGGGGGATGGAGGAGGTGTTGGGCAGTTGCAGCTGTGAAGGGTTAGGGAGCGTGTGGCTGTGGGGGGATGGGTGTTGCGCCACAGAGGACCCAGAATCAAACCTGTTAAAGAACTGGTTCAACTTGTTGGCCATCTCCAGGTTCCCTTCTGTTGCAACCCCAGCCTGTTTGAAGCCAGTGATCTCTCTCATGCTGCTCCATACATCTCTCACCCTATTCCTTTGCAGCTTGTCCTCTACCTTCCTCCTGTAGGCATCCTTGCTCTCTCTTAACTTCTGCTTTAGCTCCCTCTGTACACGCTTGACCTCTTCCTTATCTCCCCTCCTAAAGGCTCTCTTCTTGTCATTCAGAAGAGCCTTCAGGTCGCTGGTGATCCAGGGTTTGTTATTTGAAAAGCAGTGTACGTCTTTGGTGGGGATGGTGTTGTCTACGCAGAAGTTAATATAGTCAGTGACACAGTCCACCATGCTGTCTATGTCCTCCCCATGTGGTTCGCACAGCACATCCCAGTTGGTGGCCTCCAAAGCACCACGTAGATCCTCCATAGCCTCCTGAGACCATCTCCTCACGGTCCTCATGGTCACAGGTTGGCGCTGGACAATAGGCTTGTATAGTGGTGTAAGCAAGACAAGGTTGTGATCTGATCTGCCAAGGGGGGGAAGGGCTGTGGAACTATATGCATCCTTAGCATTGGCATATAATAAGTCCAGTGTTTTGTTTTCCCTGGTCGGGCACTTAACAAACTGGTGGAAAGTAGGCAGAGTGGTGGAAATAGATACGTGGTTAAAGTCTCCTGAAATAGCTATAAAAGCGCTTGGGTGCTTTGTTTGTAGCCTGGCTGTGACTGTGTTTATGACGTCACACGCTACCTCTGCATTTGCCGTAGGTGGAATGTAAACAACAACAAAGATGGCGCATGTAAACTCCCGCGGCAGATAGTACGGACGCAGTCCTACGGCTACCAGTTCAATGTCCGGGTTACAGACGCGCTCCTTAACATGAATATGTCCAGGATTACACCATCTGTTGTTTACAAGCACCGCGAGCCCCCCTCCTTTCCTCTTACCGCTTTCGGTATTTCTGTCCGCCCGCACCGTCTGAAAGCCGCCGATGGTAACGTTCGAGTCCGGAATAAGTTCCTGCAGCCACGTCTCGGTGAAACACATGATACTGCATTCACGATACTCCCTCTGGCTTCTCACCAATGCTCCCAGTTCGTCCATCTTGTTCGCTAAGGACCGCACATTTCCCATGATGATCGAAGGAAGGTAGGGTTTAAATCTCCTTCTCTTCGCCTTTCGCGTCGCACCAGCCCTACAGCCTCGGCTTCTCCTCCTCAGCTCCTCCGGCACCGATGGCTTCTCTCCAGTGAGTAGAGGCGGACGCGCTAGCGCGATCAGCTGGTCCCGCGTGTAGACAATGCCTCTGTGGCTATCGGCATTGCAACTCGATAGCCACAGAGGTCCGAGTATCAGAAAAAACAAGAAAAAGTTTCTCAGCTTCCTAGTATCCATCATGTTGTGATCGCAAATCTAGTTGCCGGCAAAGGTATGAAGAAAAAACACTAACACACTAGCATTTACTAACTGAAAGAAACAAAAAGACAACAAAAAGACACGGAGCTGCTGTAGCAGGCTGCCACTAACATGGCGCCATCTTGAATTACTGGCGTATGCAGTAATTGGATCGTATGCAGTTCAGCAGAAAAGTGTTACAGAAGGAACTTGGCTTTGAACCTCGGCACTTGGATTTCATCTTCGCTCTCCCAGGTCAGAAAGCATCTGAGGTTGTTTTTGCTACCTATTCTCTGTTTGAACAATGTGTGGATGTGTTTGAGGCAAAAAGAGGGAAAGTTCCTGCCCTTGAGAAGATCATCTTGCAGCCTCTGACACGGAGAGAGAGGAAAACGGTGCATGTTGTTGTGTTCTCGGAACTGGCAAAGACGGAGGACATTCACACCTGGCTTAACCAGTACTGCATCGTCCACCATGGAACTGAGGTTAGAGATGTTGACGGTATAAAAACAGGAGCAAGGAAATTCGAGGTTTGCTTGCTACCGGACAATGTAAATGGAGGCTTAAGGCACCTGCCCTCTACAATCCGGCTGGGCGCCTGCAATGGCTATGTTTTTTATGTGGGACAACCAAAGGTGTGTCGGCGCTGTGGTGCTGTGGGACACCTGGCATCGTCCTGCACTGTGAAATGCTGCAAGACCTGTGGCAAACAGGGACATTTAGCCTCTGACTGTTCAATGCTGCCAAAGTGCAATTTATGTGGCTCGGAAGGACACGTTTTTAAGAACTGCCCTCACGCCTACGCCAATAAACTCAAAATGAGAAAGGATGAGGCAGTGCTTGTTTCAGCCAAACCGGCCCGAAAAGCCAAAGCAAACAACAAGTCAAACAAAGAACCCTTGTTGGACAAAGAGTCTCAGGCTCCAGCCAGGATCAGTCCTGCTGTGGCGCTGGGGCCGGTGGAAGAGAAATCCACTACGCCCCCACAACCGCAGACTGCACCAGACAAGCACGAGGGTTTGAAAACCCCCGAGAACAGCGAGGACCCCTCCCCCATTCCTGCTCCTCAGAACGAGGGCCAGTGTGGGGCCCCCCGGTGGAGCGGGTCCAGCGAGGAGACCCAGGATTCAGCGGAGCTGCTTTTCTCAGACTCTGCAAGTGCTACAGATGCCCTCCTCTCCTCCATCCAGTCCATCACGGAGGATCTGCAGCAGCTGGTGGGTGAGGGGGAAGAGGAGACTGGTGCATTGGCTGCACCCCTTTCCCCTCAGTGCTCCCAGGAGCTGGACTTGAGGAAAAGGAAAAATGACCCTGTTTTCTCCCCGAGCGAGGAGGAAGGAGAGCATGGCGATGGGGACAGCTGGAACCCCTCCACCCCTCCCTCTACCCCCTTCCTTGAAATGGACTCCGTGAATGCTTTTACTGCTGCCACCCTGATGAAGGCTCATTCAGAGGATGGCTGGCAGGAAATTGGTAAGAAGAAAAAGAAAAAGAAGAAGGTAACTAGTGAGACAGAAAAGACTTTAAACTCTCAGACACATATAGATGTATATATCCCACAACAGCAGGATATACATGGTCAGGGAGGAATAGCAGCTCCAGAATTGACTATTGCTTTGTCTCAGAGAGAGTGAAAGTTGTTGGGGTCACTCTTCAGCCTGTCTTCTTCTCAGATCATCAGGCTTTAGGGTGTAGAGTGGAACTCCAGGGCGGGACTGTTTTTGGCCCAGGCCTCTGGAAACTCAACACAAAGCTGCTAGAGAACGAGGGGGTAGTATCCCGCTACAAGGAGAAACTATCACAGTGGCTGTCCTTGCAGTGTCTGTACGGGTCAGTAGGAGAGTGGTGGGAGGAGGTGAAGGTGAGGACAAAGGCCTTTTTCATGGCTGAGGGAAGGAAGGCTGCTGCCAGACGGAGAGGAGTGCTAGCCAGGAAACAGAGGCAGCTGCAGCGTCTCTACACGATGCTGCACAGTGGCTTCGATGTGCTCGAGGATATCGCCCTTTTAAAAAAGGACATCCGGAGCATAGCCGAAGAAAGTAGTCGAGGAGTGCTGTTAAGAAGCAGAGTGCAGTTCTTGGAAGAAAATGAGAAGTGTACTCGCTTCTTTTTCAGGAAAGTGGTAGGCTCCAAGTCTGTCATGGAAAGTGTAGTTGATGAGGAGGGACGAGAGAGAACAGAGCCGAGTGCTATTCTCTCCTGCACCGAGGCCTTCTACTCAAGACTGTACAGCTCTACAGAGGTAAAGGATGAAGAAATTCATTTTTTTACCTCAAAGCTAGAAAACGTTTTGAGTGAAGAAGATAGGGAAGTACTTGAGAGGGATTTGACAGTAGAAGAGCTGAGACAGGCTATGGAGAGCTTACAGCAGGGGAAAACTCCGGGTGCTGACGGGCTCCCTAAAGAATTTTATTGCACCTTTTGGGATCTGCTTCAGGATCCGCTACTGCTCCTATTCGTGGAAAGCTATAAGACAGAATTGCTGCCTGACTCCTTAAGAGAAGGCACTATCTCTCTCTTGTTTAAGAAAGGAGCAAAGAATAACATAAAGAACTGGAGACCCCTCAGCCTGTTAGGCGTGGACACTAAGATCCTCTCCAAAGCCCTTTTCCTGCGCCTACAAAATGTAGTGGCCTCACTGGTAGGGAAAGAACAGACTTGTGGGATAGCAGGACGCCTGATGAGCGACAACCTGGCCTTGTTGAGGGATGTCTGTCTGTACTCAGAGGATCGCTCCCTCCCTCTGTGCATTTTAAGTGTAGACCTAGAAAAGGCCTTTGACCGGTAGGCGGTGCGTGATTGGTTGACCGACAGGGGCACTCGTGGTCCATTGGTCTGTCGTAGAAAGACTTACTGTAAACGTCTTTACTGTGCCCGTTGTAGATATTGAATTTTGCCACTGAAGGGAAATCTTAGTACCTGAGCATAAAAAGAATAGGAGCATACTGTAACGCGTGTGAAGGCCATAAACGATATTAATTTTGGAACGTAAACATACAGTATATAGCTGGTCTTGGTACTTTAAAGAAAAAAATACACACCAGTATTCCATTTCTCCCTAACCATTGTAAGCTTCGAAGTCTTTAACTAACGTGATACCGGAGTCAACAAGCATACTTTTAGAATTTGATTAAAAGGGAATATAATATGGAATCACGTATCTCAAGAAATTAATAACGATATAATTATATTCATGTTGCAAAAGAACTGCAACGGACATAAAAACTCCCTTGCTTTTAACAGAGCGTTCCATAATTTCTAACTACGAAAATGCCAGGTGAAAGGATTTGTAAACATATTTTGTTAAAGCAAGTCAGTTTTTTCCGCAACACATAAAATACATTTTTCCAAGAAAGTTTAGCCTTTGTCACTAATGAAACCACTAAATAAAGACATAAATATAGAAATCTTAAGATTTGTTTTATTTAATGTTGGTAGCAGGATGAACTGTCAGAGTGTATATTTTGTCACAAAGTTGCTGCAAGATGTTAACAGTGAAAAAGGTATTTAGAAATGAGTTATTTCAAGATGAAAAAGAAAACATACACGAAACATGGTTTCATAACGACCAGAATCGGTCTTGAGATATTTTTAACTTGATTTACAGTATTTGAGAGGTATGTCTTAACACCGATACTACAGTGCTTAAGTACTGCTCACGTATATGTTTCTAGGTTTATATTATGCATTTCATACGGTCAAATTACTTTTGAGCAACTAATAAGAAGCGCGAAACGGTATGCGTTTTAGTTTCGTTTTGTGCTGGGACCCGTGGATTGATTAGAGATATCAAGTACATACAAGTCATTTTTTAAATGTTGTAGTTCGTCTTGAAAAAATGTTACGAGTACATCATCTATCAACAATTACACAGGTTCTGTTTCCATATTGCGGATTTTGGTTAGGTATTATCAAATCCAGTGGCGCTGTGTGTTAGTTTACTGAGTCCCATGTCACATGGTCTGTGATTGAAACCTGTAAAACCGGTTTAATTCGTCACAGCCAGCACTCTTCAGGTGTGAGGGTCTTCTGCTCAGAATGAAACGCTAAAATGTTTGTGTTTATTCTAATGGTAGTGGGGGCAGGGTGTGTGGGAACAGGTTTGGTTGAAATTGCATTGGACATCTATGTTCTTCACACCTGAAACATTTTCTCTGAAAGCATTTTCTTCGCAGTTTAACCGATCTTGTTACAGCATGTTACAGTTTACTATTATTAACCATATTAATTTTAAGTGCATTAAAGTGAATGTAAAATCTTGTAAAAATATATTTTCATTGTTCAAATATACATTAAGTCTGACTATCATATAATAAGTTAAATACAAAACTAAAGATAAAATAGGGTTAAATATAATTCAAAATATTTTGCTAACAATGTTAACTGTTTATGAATAATAAAATGTATTAACTAAGGAGTAGGATGGCACAGTTGTTAGTATGTTTTTTGTTTTGTTTCTTTTTCATAAATACAACAGTAGTACCTGATGTCTCAGTGGCTTTCAAAATTAAATTATGCATGCAAACCTGTGAACTTGAAAGATAACTAAGATATCCATCCATTATATTCCATAATATCCATGAAATATATGGCGCTGAAATATGTGTGACGCAGTGGTGGCCTGACACGGTGAGGTGCCCTGGCAGCTGTGTGATGCAGTGGTGGTCGGGTATGTAGAGGTGCACTGGCAGCTGTGTGTTGTGACGCAGTGGTGGCCTGGCACGGTGAGGTGCGCTGGCAGCTGTGTGATGCAGTGGTGGTCGGGTATGTAGAGGTGCACTGGCAGCTGTGTGTTGTGACGCAGTGGTGGCCTGGCACGGTGAGGTGCGCTGGCAGCTGTGTGATGCAGTGGTGGTCGGGTATGTAGAGGTGCACTGGCAGCTGTGTGTTGTGACGCAGTGGTGGCCTGGCACGGTGAGGTGCGCTGGAGCTGTGTGATGCAGTGGTGGTCGGGTATGTAGAGGTGCACTGGCAGCTGTGTGTTGTGACGCAGTGGTGGCCTGGCACGGTGAGGTGCGCTGGAGCTGTGTGATGCAGTGGTGGTCGGGTATGTAGAGGTGCACTGGCAGCTGTGTGTTGTGACGCAGTGGTGGCCTGGCACGGTGAGGTGCGCTGGAGCTGTGTGATGCAGTGGTGGTCGGGTATGTAGAGGTGCACTGGCAGCTGTGTGTTGTGACGCAGTGGTGGCCTGGCACGGTGAGGTGCGCTGGAGCTGTGTGATGCAGTGGTGGTCGGGTATGTAGAGGTGCACTGGCAGCTGTGTGTTGTGACGCAGTGGTGGCCTGGCACGGTGAGGTGCGCTGGCAGCTGTGTGATGCAGTGGTGGTCGGGTATGTAGAGGTGCACTGGCAGCTGTGTGTTGTGACGCAGTGGTGGCCTGGCACGGTGAGGTGCGCTGGCAGCTGTGTGATGCAGTGGTGGTCGGGTATGTAGAGGTGCACTGGCAGCTGTGTGTTGTGACACAGTGGTGGCCTGGCACGGTGAGGTGCGCTGGCAGCTGTGTGATGCAGTGGTGGTCGGGTATGTAGAGGTGCACTGGCAGCTGTGTGTTGTGACGCAGTGGTGGCCTGGCACGGTGAGGTGCGCTGGCAGCTGTGTGATGCAGTGGTGGTCGGGTATGTAGAGGTGCACTGGCAGCTGTGTGTTGTGACACAGTGGTGGCCTGGCACGGTGAGGTGCGCTGGCAGCTGTGTGATGCAGTGGTGGTCGGGTATGTAGAGGTGCACTGGCAGCTGTGTGTTGTGACGCAGTGGTGGCCTGGCACGGTGAGGTGCCCTGGCAGCTGTATGATGCAGTGGTGGCCTGGCACGGTGAGGTGCGCTTGCAGCTATATGACGCAGTGGTGGCCTGGTACGGTGAGGTGCGCTGGCAGCTGTGTGATGCACAGCTCAGTTGGTTTTGTCCAACTGAGCAATCTTGCTTTCATAAAATATACCAACATTTTAATGACTGATGATTAACATGCTGTAATACACAGTTCAAAATTAAAGGCTCAAATGCTGTACATGAGAGGTTAAGCTCCCCCTGGCGGTTTTACAAGGCGACGCCGGATAGTTAGTCACGTGACACACGTGAACCGCGTGATACCCCGGTGGGCGTGTCGCGGTATGCCGCGAAATACCTCACCCATTTTGAATGGCTGCATCTGTACGTTCAGAATCAAACCCGCAGCTGTTGTTTGACTTTATTTCTTGACTAATTACAACTGAGTGTCGCACGAGCAGTTACGTAAACTTGTCTGGTATATTTGAAAACAAATGCCGTTCTTCAATTAAAACTAACAGTACATTGTCAGGGACATTCAGTTCTATAAAAACAAGAGACAGACAAGAGAATATTTCTTCCTTTCATGTGGACTACGTGTTGACTTACTGGTCGGAATAATTGAAAAGTTCGGGTTCATAGCCGATGCAGTGCGTGCTAATTAGAACAGCAACGCTGAGTTCTCAGCACCGTACTGAGCCCAGGTGTTTTTCTAAAGCTGTCAGGTGCAGTTCATTTACATGAAGGAAATCTCTTACTGGGTGCAATTACAATGCAGTAAGTAGCACAGACTACTTAGGGAGCAGCCCGGTGCGTTTAAAAATGACCTGAGCCAGACAGGAGTCGAACCTACAATCTCCTGATTCGTAATCAGACGCGTTATCCATTGCACCACTGGACCTGGTGTGACACTGCAGGACTGTAACCCAGTGAGCTCAGCCCTGCAACTAGTAAAATATTACCCCCGGTCCATTCTTTTCCAAAAGTGAGAAACACCTGTTTTCTACATGTTGTCTGTTTTAAAACCATATCTCTTTAAACCAAACCAAGAGTTTGTCTTTTGCACTGCTATTCTGATTCATTTCGATTTCAAAGAAAAAAAAAACATTACCTTCCAAAGCATCATAAAATTGTCCCTTCTTCCAGACTCTACTTCTCTCTTGTAGTAGTACAGCAGACCTTTCCAGGTGAGCAGATCACAGAGTCCGAAATGAGCTTCCTCCATCAAGCAAAGTACCTGAACATGACTCTGTCATCATAAAAGCGCCCCTGTAATAAAGAAATTAAATCCGAAATCAAGAGGGCAGTTGCCTACTGAAATACAAGAAGTCATCAATTTTAACCTAGCAACACATTAAAGGCTGCATCTATACAAGTACGATTCTAGAAATGCTCACCAGATTACGTTTTAAGAAGGAACTGTGCCTCAGGTTCCGCCGAGATCTTAACTCGGATGGCAGGATTCAGAGTCCGGAGTGCGGACTGATGGCGCACGGAGGGTCCATATACTGTGGATCCCTCAGTGATCTTCCGCGTATTCAAACCGCCAGCGTGTGACTCCCCTGTCCCCGTGACCTCATTGCTCTGCTCTCTCCTCTGTGCAGCCGAGCCCGGCTCATGGTAAAGTGAAAAAAAATATGCCCTCAACGTGAGATTTAGTCTGGAGCGAGGATAGATGTTACCTTTTTATCATTGAACAGGATGTATGTGATGTGGCGATTAGGTTCAATTTTGTATCCTCTTTAAAAGATTAAGGACTGGGGTGAGCGTGATTTACCAGCTAAGAACCCGACGTGCGCACCGTTTAAGCTGCATAGACTCGGTCGTTTAACTCTTCTCCATTAGTAGGGTTAAGGTTAAAGAAAAAAACATTGCTGACTTATTTTTTTTTTTGCCAGCCGCTAGCGCTGATTAGCAAGGTTTGTATTTCATGTTTTGCAAGTTGCATCCATTTTAAGAAAAACAAGTCGCGTTAAAGACAGGAAATGAATACTTGCATTTAATTAAGTCTAGCTGTAGGCGGTTGTCCATAATGACCAGTACTGTTCAAGAAGACAGAACAAGGAAGGCACCGCTGGGATTCGAACCCAGGATCTCCTGTTTACTAGACAGGCACTTTAACCAACTAAGCCACAGCACCCCAGGAGTGTTGTCCTTTTGCAGCCACTTGGACACACCTTTAGAAAAACATTTTGTTAACAGGCATTCTGCCTCAGCCTAAACACCTATAGCTTGCAAAGCGCATGCTATTAGACAGGCACCTCTGCAAGACCTTAAGAGTCTCTTAAACTAGTGATAGTAAGGTGTTCCCAATGGGTGATGTTCGGCTTTCAAATCATCTCTCCGTGGAAGCGCCGAGATGCAGCTGTTTAAGGCTTAGAAGCAGCTGACTGTTTCACTACCTAGCTGATCACTGTCAGTCAGGGAGCTTAGAGGTGAAAAGCCTGTCTGAGAGACAATTCGCCGTCGATCAGTTCAATATGTTCCGTACCAGCTCGGCGCACCCGAGATCATCTTGGTAGCCGTGTAGCTCAGATGAGTGAGAGCTTGTGTGTATTTACCACCGTGATTGGATGCCGGCCCTTCTCAGGTCACAGTAAACCTTCTGCTCAAAAAAAGTGAGGTAAAACCTCACTCTGCACAGTAAAACCTAAAAAAGTGAGGTTTTATTTAATCTCTGACCAAGGGAAACGTTTCATTTTTTCAAAGAAATGTTTGTTAAAAAATAAAGTCATAGTTCCATGGGATTCAATCATAGACCGTGTGACATGGAAGTCAGGAACCTAACCCACTAAAGCACTACAGAAACATTATCGACAGACAATGTACAGCGTGTACTATTCTTGTGTTGTGGTACATGAATATAATTATATCGTTATTAATTTCAAATTTATAACTTTATTAACTTTATAAATTTATTAACGTTATTAATTAATTTCACGACGCACAGACAGAGCGTGGGGAGCTGCCGCCTGCAAACACGGCTCCAGGCAGGACTCCGCTCTGCAGGAGCCGCAGAGCAGAGGAGATGGGGGCAGCTTAGCTCCTGTGCAGAGACCTGAGCTGTTGTTGCTGCGGACGCTGTCTTTTCTGCACTCGGGGTAGGAGTGAATGTTGAGTTGCCCTTAGAAATGAAGCAAAGCACTTCAACGGCACGGGTGTGTGTGTGTGCGCCCTGGTGATTCTGGGAGACAGATCGAACCTGGGCTAAAAGAGAGGGGGCTTAGCCCTCTTCCATTTGCTACTTCAAAGTTGTACAACCCATTTGTATCTGCTAGGCGGCGCAGTCGTCGTGCACAAAGAACGCTTTGAAAAGCGTCAAAGGCAAGTCATTCTGAGTTGGTCGTTTGTGTTTTCCGTTCAGACGCGAAATGCTGAAATGATCTCTCGGCTCCTCGGTTGTCATTTCTGCTCCGTAAAGGAATCACAGCACGCGTCGGCTTCCAGCACGGTGGGTCAGGACACGATGCCGGGGGGTCGGAGAGAGCGATGTCTTCCTCGTTAGTATAGGACCTGTCACCTGTCCCCACCTGTCACGCGGGAGCAAGGGGTACATCAGGACGCGCATTGAAGTGAAAGCAGGATGCGCTGCGACATGCACTGTGCAGATCCTGCCACACTAAGAGGTGAGTGGGTCTGTTCGATCACAGCGCTAGGCGAATCCCCAATCCCCTTTTGTGCGTGGCGACAAAAGAAATCTGTTTGTTTTTCGCCCGGTTTCGAACTGGGGACCTTTCGCGTGTGAGGCGAACGTGATAACCACTACACTACGGAAACTGTGGTAAGACATGCCCAGCGGCCCAGTGCTGAGCTTCGCCAATGCGATTCAGCTGCTTCCAGTGCCTTTATTGGAGTGCGCTGATGGACCGTGCTCTCTCTCCAGAGACCAGCACGCCTCTCATGGACGGAGCAGGAAAGGCGGCGTCACATTCTACAGCCCTCTCCACGCAATCGACGAAATCGGGCTACTGACGTGGAGAAAATCGCCTCTCCAGAAAGTGCAAATATCATCTTGGAGAGTATAAATCCTATTGCCGAAGGTCAGCCCTGTCTACCAGAGTAACCCTCCCACCTCCTGCAGCGATGGTCAGCTGGTCTCACACGCGAGAAGTTTCGGCTGGAAACAAGCGCCCCCTCTTCTCGCACGTTTTGCACGTTCGAGTAGTTTTAATGCGGCTCCTTCGTACACGGTGCTGATCTTTTGGAAAGCAGGAGGCAAAACTGACACGTTCCCATACCAGGAGTCGAACCAGGGCCGCCTGGGTGAAAACCAGGAATCCTAACCACTAGACCATATGGCAGCGAACAACCCTGCTGTTCCCGGCATCATGCAAGCAAACTACATAAATATGAGAAAACACGCAAGAGAGTTGTCACTCAGAGTGTCGAAGGGTCGATGTATACTGGGACTCAGTTGAAATGCAACGTCAGGACTTTTCCGTTTATGTCACACGAAGAGAGCACAGCCTTTTCCGCCCTGCCACGTGTGTATCGGTAACTCGACGTGATCGTATAGTGGTCAGTACTTTGCGTTGTGGCCGCAACAACCCTGGTTCAAATCTGGGTCACGGCAGAATAGGGGTGTTTGCTTTTACTACTTGCATGAATGAAGGCAAAAAAAAGCCAATCGATGTGAACGAACGGCGCTTTACAGAGGAGTACTGCCTGACTGGATCGTTGATGAACGACAGAGGCCACTCCGACCTCTTCTCGGGGTTTCTTCAATGACTTACTAAGGATCTTCTTCACATTCGCCCATGCAGGGGAAGCCAGTTACACCATAGCAAACGCAGGAAAGTGCATTTCATGCAGAGACCAGGAGGGACCTGTTTACACCAAGAGTGGTCGGAGTATGGAACAATGCGCCCAGCCCTGTTGCTGGAGTCGATTCTTGATTAGATCTTGGGCTCACTAAGAGGCCCCCGCTGGGTACTAATCTTTCTGTTGTTCTCGCAGGTGTTGCGCTGCTTTTGAGCCGACAGAGCTCGTCTTGGTCTGTCGGGACAGCCCAATTGCAAATGATCGGCTCCAGGTACAGAAAAAACGTGCGTTTGGTACAAGAGTGCATGAAGGCACCGGAAATACATTGGGAACAAATGACTGGTGGTTCAAGACCTCTGTGAAGTGCAGGAGCGTGCAAGAAGAGGCTGTTTGCACCCGGTCTCGAACCTGGGACCTTTCACATGTTAGGCAAACGTGATAACCACTACACTACGGAAACCTGTAGGGTTTGTTGCTGGTGTATCGCTTGCGTTTCGGGCTGAGAAAGGGACGCGTCATTTTAGGCAGGGGGCGCTGGAGAGAGGAACAAAGGGAGCGATGAAACAAAATGCCGAAACCCGGGATCGAGCCAAGGACCTTTAGAACATACTCTCACGAATCGTTAGAATATGTGCGTTTGATCATCAATTGCGTAACAACCACATTCGTTCGACTTGAGCCATCAAGCTCATAGTTTTCAAATCTTGAAAGCTGTCATTGAGCACATCATAGTCTGCAGTACGCCCCGTAACTTGCGTACTTCAACAGAAAGAAGAGCAGACAGCTCCATAAATATGCGAGGCGCAGAGAGTGCAAGGCGAGCCGCACACGTTTCGGTGGCTGAGAGAGGGCAGTTTTTGCTTCTGCATTTCCCAAGTAAGGACGCATGACAACAAGCGATCGCGGTGCTCATTTACGACATAGTGGTGATGAGTTTTCAGTACGTGTTCTTTTGAACGAGCAATGAGGTTGCTGCCTTGGACAGCTGACTGCACGCTCTCATTGTGCCACGTGATGAGTATTCACCAGGCTCGTTCAGTCATTAGTCACATTCCATTGTTTGCCATAAGCAGATGCTGCAAGGTGATGTGGATATCAGTTCCCAGTCTTGTGGACGAGGACAGAAAGAGCACACAAGGGCTCAGCCGGGAGTTGAACCCGGGACCTCCCACACCCTAAGCGAGAATCATACCCCTAAACCAATGAGCCACAGCAGCACTTTCTATTTTATCCTGTCAGCGAGCTTGAGGATGGGGGAGAGGCGTCATTCGCTCGTCCAGTCAGACCTTCATCAATAAGTCAAGAAAGCCGCAATTACACGACTGCCTTGCAGACGAAGGGCAGTGAACTGCACCCGGTAAGAGGGGAACAAGCGGCACTAGGCGACACTGAGGCATGAGCCCCAGCGAGGGGGGTTAGCTTGCATGGTACAGCGCTCGCTTTGCATGCGAGAGGTAGCGGGATCGTTTCCCACGTCCTCCAGGTGTGTGCTTAGAGCTTGATGTGCCGAAAGGTGTCCTTTAGCCTGTGGTCACACCTTGCATGGAGAGCGTCATGCAGCTGTCAATCATTTCGCAGCCACGCCCCCTCTTCATCTTCTCTCTGCCTTAAGCGTCTCCGCCACTCTCTCTTGACATTTCATGTCAGCATGTCAGAAGTCCGAGTGACGTTTTTAATGGCTGAGTGAGGGCACGATGCTGAAGCAGAGAGGCCACTTCAGCCAGAGAGACTTGTGCTAGGTGAGATCTGAAAAACGGACTCGCAACAGAAACAGACCAAAAAAGTATCGGTGAGATCAAAAGGCAAATGCAACATCCAGCAGAGGGCGTCTAAAGATTAGGGAACGGGCGACTGAAATCCATATGAGGCAAACTTTCCGGCTGTGCACTGCAGCTGGCCTCGTTGGCGTAGTTGGTAGCGTGTCAGTCTCTTCATCTGAAGGTCCTGAGTTTGATCCTCACACGGGGCAGGGCTGCTTCTTCTCTTGCTCTTTTCAAACACTTGCGGCAACTGTTCGCTCATAACCACGTCTGGAATGCGTGACCTTTACACGGGGGAGAAGCAACGCCGCATCCCTTTTCTAAAGAACATTCACATTCAGAAATAAGTCAAGAAATTTGCCATTACTTTTGCTGTCAGCCTGCCCATGTTGCCAAAGAAAGATTCACTCGGCGTCAACATGACAGAACAGCGATCACTTGAAAACACTGTTCCACACTCCGTAAGCAAGAACTTCAGTGTTTGCAGTCACCCGATATGCCGATAGTCAAAGGAGCACAAAACACGAAACGTCAAAAGACAAGATGAGTTGATGGAAAGAGCGTTGAATTGATGAGCACAAAAGTTCAGCTCGTACAATAGGCAACGAAGGTCCCGGCGTCATCATCGCACTTGAAAGGACTGCCTTGCAGACTAAGGGCAGTGGGAGGTTGCTGTTTTGAGATGGAGGCATTGGGATGGTGGGCCGAGATCTATTCTTCTTAAGGAATTCTTCATCGTGAAAGATCGGTCCACAGATCATCCAAAGAACTTACAAATTTTTTTGACTCAGGGAATCACGTCTTGAAAATACGGCTTGGACGCGTAACGGCATTCTATCCAACTATCCAACTGCAGGACTTGAGGGTTTTTTGTGCTTTGTTCTGTTTTCGTTGACATCGCATTCGTAAGAGCGTCAAAAAAAGGCAATTCCAGCATCTAACACGAATAAAAGGGCTATTGAAACTGCAGGGCTGCGCAGCTTCTAAAATCCTTGCACACAATTCTCCGTTATTGTTACTTCCTTCTTTCTGTCTAACAAAGTTCCCTTTTCCTGACCGGACGGGGAGACTATCATTCCAACTTGAAGCCAGCCTTAAGTTCTCCGAGGCGCATTTGTCTGCTAGCATGCATTTTGTGAAATTTTTTTTTGTTGTTGTTAAACCGAAAGCGACTTTGAAAAAGGGTTCCGCCGCCGCCCGGCACTCTATGTTAGACTGTATCAAGAAGGCAGCGCGTGCTGCAGCCGTGGCCGAGTGGTTAGGGCGATGGATTAGAAAGCCGTCGGGGTCTCCCCGCGAAGCTTCAAGTCCTGCCGCCTACGGTGTCGTCGTGTGTCTGCGCAACAAAGGAAAAGCACCCGTTTCGCTTTTCCCGCGACTTTTAAAACACGAATGATCTGGATTTCTAAATGAATGGCTCTTAAAATGTGATCTGATCTTCATCTGACGCATAATAATAAATAAAGACAGTCTTGTTTAACAAACAACACACAACATTTTACATTGTCAATTCAGTTCAAATCAATGTATTTCTATATAGCGCCTTTCACAACAAGGTTGTCCCAAGGCACTTAACAATGCAAGTTGTTAAGAGCCTTGTGTCTAATATGCCGCCTAGGTTACGTGCTGTCTCTTTGAGGCAAATGTTTAAATCCTCTGAGTTAAGTGCTGAAGTTATAGTAGTCCTATCAGTATTGTTGCCTCCGATCAACAGATCCTCAGTTTTCTCAGAGTTGAGTAACAAAAAGTTTTCACACATCCAAGTCTTTCCTTCATTAATGCATTTAACTAAAGTGATAATAGAAGAGTTGTCGTTTGGTGTAAACAAAATGTTTATTTGAGTGTCATCAGCATATGAATGGAAGTTCATATTATTTTTTCGTATTATCCTACCTAGCAGCAGCATGTAGAGAGAGAGAGCAATATTGGTCCCGGCACTGATCCGTCTGGTACCCCAAATTGAACTGGTGACGTTGATGAAGCAGTACAATTATTAGATATTTGAACATAATGAAAACGATGAGTAAAATGTGAAGTAAACCACTGAAGGACGGTTCCAGATAAGCCAACCTCAAACTCAAGCCTGTGTAACAAAACAGAGAGGTCAACCGTGTCAAAGGCAGCTCTAAGATCTAGAAGCACAAGCACTGTTGCATTCCCTGCATCAGTAGCTAAGAGAATATCATTTACGACTCTCGTTAATGCAGTTTCAGAAACCAGACTGAAATTTCTCAATTATATTATTTGAATCCAGATACGATTGACGTTGGGCAACAACTATTCTCTCAAGACTTTTAGATTGAAATGGGACCTTTGAGACAGGCCTGTAGTTGTTAAGAACTTGTGGATCCAAATTTGACTTCTTAAGGAGCGGTCTAACAACTGCTACCTTAAATTGATCAGGTACAACGCCTGACGCAAGCGATGCATTCATCATACTAATTATAGGTCCTGCCAGTCCTTCGAGGGAATCTTTGACTAGCTGAGTGGGGATGGGATCTAGCGAACAGGTGGTTGACTTTGTCTTACGTCTGTGTTCATGAGTCCACCATAAGAAGAAATCTGAACAGGAGTGGTGATCATCCGAGGTCACCACGGAGGAAACCACTGATCTCCCCAACAAAAAAACCACCACTGCCCCTCTCAAGTTTGCTAAAGACCACATGGATGTTCCACAGCAACTCCTGGAACAATGTTCTGTGGACAGACGTGACAAAAGTTGAACTTGTTGGTAAATGTGCACAGCGTTATGTTTGGAGATAACAAAACACTGCATACCAACTCCAAAACCTCATCCCACCTGGGAAGCATGGCGGAGGCTGTAGGGCTTGCAATCATCGAGGGACCGATGAATTCCAAGATGTATCAGGAAATTCTACAGCAGAATGTCAGGGTGTCTGCCTGTGATCTAAAACTCGAAAGACGCTGGGTCATGCAGCATGACAAAAACAAAGGAGTACATCAACAACAGAGTGGCTGAAACAGAAGAAATTCCGTATTTTGGGATGGCCAAGTAAGAGTCCTGACCCCAATCCCATTGAAGTGCTGTGGCATGATCTGAAGCAGGCCGTTCAGCGCAAGACATCCCAAAAATATACATGAACTGAAAGTTTTGCATAGAGGAATAGGCCAAAATACCTCCTAACCGCTGCTCAGGTCTGACCAGCCGCTACAGAAAGTGGGGGTTGAGGTTTTTGTCAATAAAGGAGGTTCCACTAGCTCCTTAATATAAGGGTTCACGTACTTTTTCCATCAATGACCTTGATTGTTTAAAACATTTGTTAAAACAGCAATGTCAAATGTTGGGCGTGTGTTGTTTGTTAAATCAGACTCTCTTTATTGATTATTAAGACTAAGATAAAGATAAGATCACATGTTAGGAGCCATTCATGCAGAAATCCACATCATTCCGAAGGGCTGTTTACAAAAGTTTTTCTCCCAACTGTATGTGAGAGAAAAGCAGAGACGCTCACTGAGTAAGGTGGGGTTGCAGCTTCGCAAATTGCAAGGACATTTGTACTCTCAAAAGGGGACAGGAGCAACCCAGATGGGACTCGAACCCACAATCCCTGGCTTAGAGTGCCAGTGCCTTAGCCATTAGGCCACTGCGCCACACTGGGTGAGGTTGATCACGCTGATGAAGAGCCAGTTTTTTTTTCCTTTGCTTTTTCAAAGGGATCCCCAAAAATAAGGGAAGTTAGGCAGCAGAAGGTTTACTGTGACCTGAGAAGGACCGGCATCCAATCACGGTGGTACACACACACACGCTCTCGCTCATCTGAGCTACACGGCTACCAAGATGATCTCAGGTGCGCCGAGCTGGTACGGAACATATTGAACTCATCGACGGCGAATTGTCTCTCAGACAGGCTTTTCACCTCTGAGCTCCCTGACTGACAGTGATCAGCTAGGTAGTGAAACAGTCAGCTGCTTCTAAGCCTTAAACAGCTGCATCTCGGCGCTTCCAAGGAGAGATGATTTGAAAGCCGAACATCGCCCATTGGGAACACCTTACTATCACTAGTTTAAGAGACTCTTAAGGTCTTGCAGAGGTGCCTGTCTAATAGCATGCGCTTTTCAAGCTATAGGTGTTTAGGCTGAGGCAGAATGCCTGTTAACAAAATGTTTTTCTAAAGGGGCCTCGCACTCTTTTCCAAGCAATGGTCACCATCCCCACCGAGTGTCACAATGTAGTCATGTCCTAGGACGTCACCTGTTAGTCTCCATTTGTCTGCCACCAACACTTTCGGTTACGGGGTCACAACCGCACCCCGGAGAGCAGAGGAGCCGTTGGCGTTCTGGTGGCGCAGATTGGGCTGAAGGTGGGGCGCTTGAATCTCGCTGTTGGAGGCCGTCTGAAACTGACCCAAGCCTTTCCCTTGAATTAAATGTAAATAAGAAATGAACACCAGATGCACATGGAATCAATCACGTGTTTCCTTTGAGCCGTTTCAAAGACTGCTCCAGAGTTTACCTTGCACAGATGCGCAAAGATTAATGATGGGGGTGCATGCTTCCAGGCGCCTTACAACTGTAGGGACTGATTAGAGACAATTCGTAGCGTGTGTTCGTTTCCATATACGCCCCGTGTTGCAATGGTAGGATGAAGTCAAATACGGCTTGGACGTGTAACGGCATTCTATCCAACTGCAGGGCTTGAGGGTTTTTTTGTGCTTTGTTCTGTTTTCGTTGACATCGCATTCGTAAGAGCGTCAAAAATAGGCAATTCCAGCATCTAACACGAATAAAAGGGCTATTGAAACTGCAGGGCTGCGCAGCTTCTAAAATCCTTGCACACAATTCTCCGTTATTGTTACTTCCTTCTTTCTGTCTAACAAAGTTCCCTTTTCCTAACCGGACGGGGAGACTTTATCATTCCAACTTGAAGCCAGCCTTAAGTCCTCTGAGGCGCATTTGTCTGCTAGCATGATTTTGTGAAAGTTCAAATTCGGACAAACACAATCTGTGGCGTTTAGCGTGACATAGTCTTGCAGGCATCGTGCTGTCTCACTGCAATACTATACCGCTGGAGGAAACAGTCCATCTGGCCATGAAACTCATTTGAACGTCTAGCTACAGCAACTAACAATATCATGATTTATTCAGGATGTGTGGAATCAGAACGTCCCGGAGACAGCTTCCGAAATCGTGATCATTCTCTGGTGGTGTCCTGCTGGGATCCTGTGGGCGTGTGTTGGTGGTATAGTGGTGAGCATGCAAAAGCCACTGCATTGGCCAGGAATCGAACCCGAGCCTCTTACTTGGCAGGCAAGAATTCTTCCACTGAACCACCAATGCTCAATACCTGTACCTTCAAAAAAGACGCTTTTTTGGTGCTCTGTTCAAAAAGCGTCGACATCTGTTTCCAGCTGCAAAATGCCATCCGCGGACGCTGAAGAATTTATTTATTTAGACACTGCTCAGAATCCCCTGTAAGATTCTCCCTCAGTTCCTTTGAGCAGTGTTTTACCTCTTTCAAAAGGCTTCACTTTCCAAGTCACATTCCAAGGCTCATCGAACCCGGGCTGTTTCCTCCAGCGGTATAGTATTGCAGTGAGACAGCACGATGCCTGCAAGACTATGTCACTCTAAACGCCACAGATTGTGTTTGTCCGTTCGTGTCAGTCGTCGTGCAACCACGGGAAGTGGGACACAAACATGCTGCAATGCTTTCAGGACGTTAGGATTTGTTTATGCAACATCCGAGAAGAGTACTTGTGGCTTGAATGTGAACTGTACGTGCCCGCCCCCTTTCCTCTGTAGTGCATGAGTTCCTCCCGGCATGCCCTTCGTCATTGTTCTGTCATCTTGTATTTAAAGGGTTGTATTCCTGCTGCTGAAAATAAGCAACGGTTTTCTCACAACGGCCTTTGTTTCCGACGTTGCCCTTGTCTGTCATGAAATTCTTCAAAACCTCAAGCTAGAAGAAGAAGACGACAAATATGAAGCGTTACAGCAACGACATGCCATGAGACGATTGATAACGATTTCCGTAGGATCCCCGCGGTTTCCTGGCAACCGTCAGCTTTGCGCAGTGGCAGTATCGTAGCCTGTGAGGTTTAGCCGAGGCGCGATTATTACTAGTTGAAAACTTTTCCCAATACCCCCCTTCCACCGGTTTGCAATACAATCGGCGAAAGCAATTTTTGACAGTCTCGTCAGAGACTGAGCAAGGTGTTTAAAGACAGATTTTGTCATGGTGACATCATGATAGAAAGAAACGAGCTTGTTACGTTTCAACAGAAACGCTCTTTAGCTCTTTCAGCGTTATGCAGAGAACAGCGTCTGTCGAGATCACTTTTGAGTCAGCGCGAAACGCCGTGTGCTGTCAGTTTGATTTCATATTGCTCGTAGCGGCCCCCGGCTTTTGTCTGTCAAACGTTAGGTTGCGCTTCTTCATGCTGCATCGTCGGCATGAGTGGAGCTTTATAAACGTCTGTACTTACTGCGCCCCATAAGAAATCGTTTGTCCCCGTTCAAAAGAGATTGTGCGATGTCCTGCAGCATACCTTTGACAGTTTGAAAAGAGGAATTTATTCTGCTTCCTGTGCGTGCAGTAGTTACAAAGTTGAACGCCTTTACACGATCTGCTGCAGTTTTCAGTGGGCGGGCTTTGTCAAATGGCTTGGAAAAACGCACTGTGTTTCGGCTCGGGAAACATCATGAGCAGTGTCCTGCATGTTTTCTGTGTATAGCTGTCTTTTAACGCATACAGAATTCATTCGAAATCATTGATTTCTCCAATTAACAAGGGTCCCTTAAAGGATGAGTCAAAGTAACGTCTAATCGGATTAGTTTCCTTAGAGCTGGTTCAGAGTTTGCTCAAGAGTTTACCTTTCACAGATGCGCAAAGAAGAATGTTGGGGGTGCACGCTTCAAAGCGCCTTACAGCTGTAGGGAGTGATTCGAGACGATTCATGGCGTGTGCTCGTTCCCATATACCGTACGCCCCGGGGTGCAGTGCTAGGATGACATACAATACCGCTTGGGCACGTAACGGCGTTATATGCAAGTGCGGGACGTGAGGGTTTTCGTTTGTTCGTTTTGTTTTGCTCTGCTTTGCTTTGTTTCGTGGTCAAGAGGCGTAAGGTAAGTCGTAATCCAGGGAGAACACTGGTGGCAAACAGTCCGAGGTGAGAGGCGAGGTCCAAAGTCGAAAAGGCAGAAGGGGAGTCCAATATCCAGAATAAACGAGGTAATGGAAAAACGCCAGGTAGAGCTCTCAAGGAGTAGACTCAATACCGAGCAGCGGGAAGCAGGTAAAGATGGTAAAAATAGCACTGCGTACCGCACGGTGGAGTGTGTGCAGGTGGGTTAACTCGTGCGGCGGCGTTTGTTAATAATCACCCACTGCTGGTGCTGATTAGATCGCTTATGAGTTGGTCTTAACTGCCTGGCGGTCATGACAAGCTCCTCTTTAAGCTGTGGTTTAGTTTTGCATTCATGTGTTTCTAGAGCAGTTATTTATAGGGGTGGGTGGGTCTTTCACAGAGGCTCAGGACAAATCCCCCACATGAAATTTTACTGTGTGCGTTCAGACAGTCACAGGTCAAGAGCCAGGCAGGAGGACAGTGGACAGAAGAGCCAACGAACTAAAAATAAAAGAACGAATATGAAAAAGCCACCATCTTTTTCTTTTTGACATTTTCCGACTTTCATGCAAGCCAGGACAAAGTTGCTCGTACAGATGCAGCCATTCAAAGTAAGCGGTACAGACACGTACCGCAGGTAAGATGACACGCGATACCGGGGTGCGTGATTGGTTGACCGACAGGGGCACTCGTGGTCCGTTGGTCTGTCGTAGAAAGACTTACTGTAAACGTCTTTACTGTGCCCGTTGTAGATATTGAATTTTACCACTGAAGGGAAATCTTAGTAGCTGAGCATAAAAAGAATAGGAGCATACTGTAACGCGTGTGAAGGCCATAAACGATATTAATTTTGGAACGTAAACATACAGTATATAGCTGGTCTTGGTACTTTAAAGAAAAAAATACACACCAGTATTCCATTTCTCCCTAAACATTGTAAGCTTCGAAGTCTTTAACTAACGTGATACCGGAGTCAACAAGCATACTTTTAGAATTTGATTAAAAGGGAATATAATATGGAATCGCGTATCTAAAGAATTTAATAACGGTATGATTATATCCGTGTACTGCGGCAGAGCTATGTAGGGCTGTTTCGCCTGCCTGATCATGCGAGCTTTCTTGTAGCCTACTGGTCTAGGTGCGTGACTACCAACTGGCAGGTTGTGTGTTTGAATCCAGCTGCTGCTGGACTTTTCATTTTTATTTATTTATTTTTTAATCGCGTAACATAAACATATTACCGTATGCAAACTGTACTGTATACAGTATGTATATGTATATTTAATGTCTTAACTGTGCCCGTTTAATTGAATTAAAAAAAAAATTATTTAACACGAACATTAAGCTGTTTACATCTTCCGCCTGAGAACAGTCACCCGTTGCTACCCAACGCAGAATGGTGATTGGCTGACACCATCTGACACCCCTCTGATTGGAGAAAAAAGACGTGCTGGTGTGCTATACCAGGAAGAGGATTTCTTTCTATTCAAAACGTGTATTTTAAAAGTTTAAGAAGTAAAAACCTTACAGCGTACACAGATTTCTAAACTGATCAGGATCGTTATCTTTGTCTTATGCATAATAATGTTCACCGCTCTGTCCAGCAAATTAATAATAAACTTTATTTTATATAGCTTTTTAAACGAATAAGTAATTAGATTGCTCATAAACCTAATCACTTGCTTTTTCTTTTTATTTAGGCTCAGATTTCAACTATAGATCGTATTATTAATAACCATAATAACAACCAACCAACAAAAACAACCATATAAACATAATACCAACCAAAAACATAGATAACAACCACAATACAAAATCAAATAATCAAACCATTTTACACTCGCAAAGTCCTCCAATTATCATAATCCCGCCCCTTATGCAAAACCAAACCTTCCTCCCATCCCAGTTTATCCTGTTTATCATAAACAAAATCCACCTCAATTTTCAACATAAAGCATTACACAAAATCAATACCTCAACACTCCATACTCAACAACGATAATTCACAAACAGCCAGAACATGTAACTACACATTCCCAAACATACCTACTTTCCATAGCCCCGCCCCTTATGCAAAACCAACATCCCTCCCCTGTTCTCTCTTTCCCCTGGCGGTTGTAATTGTTTTTATTTTCAAATAAATTTTAGCAAAGTCATGTATTTTAAAAATCTTAAGATTTTTCTATTTATGTCTTTATTTAGTGGTTTCATTAGTGACAAAGGCTAAACTTTCTTGGAAAAATGTCTTTTATGTAAACCATGTTTGCTATTAATTCATTCAGGGCTAAAATATGTTCATTGTCTTCTAATGAAAGAAGGGTTCCTTTCGCCGTAGTCGGGAGCCTAGCCTTTAACTAGTAAGTACTGTATTTACTGGGTTTTTGAGGGGGTGTCTTTCGCTGGAAATCTCGCCTCCTACTTTGAAAATACCCGTGAAACCGGTTCAATTCGTCACAGCCAGCACTCCTGCAGAGAGTTGGGTTGTACAGTACTTGCAGTGTATACAGTACACGCGTTATGCTCTTCGTTAATGTCTGTGAAGTTTTATTTAATCTCTGAGCCATACTGATTCTTCTGGAAGCACACCAGTATTCCACTTTCTCCCTAAACATTTTTAGGATCAGAGTCTTACATGTGGTTATTTCGAAAACGTTTGTACGTGCTCCTTCTTACCATGTTACTGTTTACCGTTACTGACCATATTAAGTTTAAGTGCCTGTGGGCACTTTTCCTGTCCGTGGGGGGTGGACCGTCTTTCATTAGAAGGTTAGTCTGTTCTACTCTGAGAATGTAGAGGGGGTGGGAAGTGCCCGCGGTCATTTAATTAGTATTAAAATCTTAGTTATCTTTCTAGTTCACAGGTTTACATGCATAATTTAATTTTGAAAGCCACTGAGACATCAGGTACTACTGTTGTATTTATGAAAAAGAAACAAAACAAAAAACATACTAACAACTGTGCCATCCTACTCCTTAGTTAATACATTTTATTATTCATAAACAGTTAACATTGTTAGCAAAATATTTTGAATTATATTTAACCCTATTTTTTTCTTTAGTTTTGTATTTAACTTATTATATGATAGTCAGACTTAATGTATATTAATGTATATTTGAACAATGAAAATATATTTTTACAAGATTTTACATTAAGCACTTAAAATTAATATGGTTAATAATAGTAAACTGTAACATGCTGTAACAAGATCGGTTAAACTTCGAAGAAAATCCTTTCAGAGAAAATGTTTCAGGTGTGAAGAACAAACCTGTTCCCCCACACCCTGCCCCTACTACCATTAGAATATACACAAACATTTTAGCGTTTCATTCTGAGCAGAAGACCCTCACACCTGAAGAGTGCTGGCTGTGACGAATTAAACCGGTTTTACAGGTTTCAATCACAGATTGTGACTCAGTAAAGTAACACACAGCGCCACTGGATTTGATAATACTGTACCTAACCAAAATCCGCAATATGGAAACAGAACCTGTGTAATTGTTGATAGATGATGTACTCGTAACATTTTTTCAAGACGAACTACAACATTTAAAAAATGACTTGTATGTACTTGATATCTCTAATCAATCCACGGGTTCCAGCACAAAACGAAACTAAAACGCATACCGTTTCGCGCTTCTTATTAGTTGCTCAAAAGTAATTTGACCGTATGAAATGCATAATATAAACCTAGAAACATATACGTGAGCAGTACTTAAGCACTGTAGTATCGGTGTTAAGACATACCTCTCAAATACTGTAAATCAAGTTAAAAATATCTCAAGACCGATTCTGGTCGTAATGAAACCATGTTTCGTGTATGTTTTCTTTTTCATCTTCAAATAACTCATTTCTAAATACCTTTTTCACTGTTAACATCTTGTAGCAACTTTGCGACAAAATATACACTCTGACAGTTCATCCTGCTACCAACATTAAATAAAACAAATCTTAAGATTTCTATATTTATGTCTTTATTTAGTGGTTTCATTCGAAGCTTTAGGGAGAAATGGAATACTGGTGTGTATTTTTTTCTTTAAAGTACCGAGACCAGCCATATACTGTATGTTTATGTTAAGATTTCCCTTCATTAGATATTCATTAGATATGAATATTCAATACTTAAACGGGCACAGTTAAGACATTAAATAAACATATACATATTGTATACAGTACAGTTTGCATACGGTAATATGTTTATGTTACGCGATTAAAAAATAAATAAATAAAACTGGAAGGTCCAGCACCACCATTATGTTTATATGGTTGTTTTTGTTGGTTGGTTGTTATTATGGTTATTAATAATACGATCTATAGTTGAAATCTGAGCCTAAATAAAAAGAAAAAGCAAGTGATTAGGTTTATGAGCAATCTAATTACTTATTTGTTTAAAACGCTATATAAAATAAAGTTTATTATTAATTTGCTGGACAGAGCGGTGAACATTATTATGCATAAGACAAAGATAACGATCCTGATCAGTTTAGAAATCTGTGTACGCTGTAAGGTTTTTACTTCTTAAACTTTTAAAATACACGTTTTGAATAGAAAGAAATCCTCTTCCTGGTATAGCACACCAGCACGTCTTTTTTCTCCAATCAGAGGGGTGTCAGATAGTGTCAGCCAATCATCATTCTGCGTTGGGTAGCAACGGGTGACTGTTCTCAGGCGGAAGATGTAAACAGCTTAATGTTCGTGTTAAATATTTTTTTTTTTAATTCAATTAAACGGGCACAGTTAAGACATTAAATAAACATATACATATTGTATACAGTACAGTTTGCATACGGTAATATGTTTATGTTACGCGATTAAAAAATAAATAAATAAAAATGAAAAGTCCAGCAGCAGCTGGATTCGAACACACAACCTACCAGTTGGTAGTCATGCACCTAGACCAGTAGGCTACAAGACAGCTCGCATGATCAAGCAGGCGAAACAGCCCTACACAGTTCTGCCGCAGTAAACGGATATAATCATACCGTTATTAAATTCTTGAGATACGCGATTCCATATTATATTCCCTTTTAATCAAATTCTAAAAGTATGCTTGTTGACGTATCCGGTATCACGTTAGTTAAAGACTTCGAAGCTTACAATGTTTAGGGAGAAATGGAATACCGGTGTGTATTTTTCCTTGTGATATTTTAAGCTCTAGTTGAATGATAGGTGTCGCATTTTAAATCATTCTCGTAGTAGAAATTATGAAACGCCCTGTTAAAAGCAAGGAAGTTTTTATGCCCCGTTGAAGTAAAACAAAATGCCTGACAAAGTATGGCTTGGACAGATTCCAAGTGCTTGTACAAATGTGCTAAAGAAATTATACTTTGAGTATACAGCTTGTCCAAAGTCATCCATTATTAATACTATTAGTAATATCTTCAGTAAAGGCTTTGATGCATAAATATTTCTGATAAAGGTAGGTTGTGTACTTTTGTCCAACTGAGCAATCTTGCTTTCATAAAATATACCAACATTTGAATGACTGATGATTAACATGCTGTGATACACAGTTCAAAATTAAAGGCTCGAATGCTGTACATGAGAGGTTAAGCTCCCCCTGGCGGTTTTACAAGGCGACGCCGGATAGCTAGTCACGTGACACACGTGATACCGCGTGATACCCCGGTGGGCGTGTCGCGGTTTGCCGTGAAATACCTCACCCATTTTGAATGGCTGCATCTGTAGCTACTTGTGGATTCAAATACTCTATCGAGTGCTTTGATGAGTTTTTGCAATTTGATTGTCGTCCTGTCAGCCTGTTTCTGTTTTTTTTTTCAATCTAGTGATGGAAAGTAAGAGGGAAATGATGGAGCAATCCATAACCGCTCCGTAAAAATGGCAGAAAGAAATGGCCCGTCACTAAGGACATTTGTGAAGCAGAGGAGTGACATCACCACAAAGTGAATTATTCTGCTGATCGTTTTGGTGAATAATGATTGAGGCGCGTTAAGAGAAAGGTAGCTGCGTCAGCATGCTTAGGCTGCAAAGGATCAAGCAAAGGTTTACTCCATGCTGAAAAGAGAAGAAAAGAAGCACAACGTTTCGACTGTGGAGCCTTCTGCGCCATCTTCTTTAGCGGTGATGATGTTTACATTGGAAAAACTGAGACATGCGTCCCTGGGTGGGCTTGAACCACCAACCTTTCGGTTAACAGCCGAACGCGCTAACCGATTGCGCCACAGAGACTGACGGCCGCTTGTGCTCCCTACATTTGCAGGTTTATGGTCAAAGAAAACAATCACTTGCGCTTCTTGCAGCCGGCAATCTTTTTCCACTGACAACCAAGAAATGGATTTCATCTTTCACAAGCTGTATGGATTTCTTCAAAAACAAGTTATTCCAGAAAGGAAATGAATTCTTGCATTAAACTGAACCAAGCTGTACATGTTTGTCTGAAATGATACATTCGGCACAACAAGACACGGAGAGAGGCACCGCTGGTAATCAGACCCAGGATCGCCTGCTTACTAGGCGGGCACTTTAAGCCACTAGGGAACAGCGCCAGCGGAGCACCGCGCTTTTACAGACACTTGGACACATCTGCGTTCGGTGTGCACTTAACCTGCTCTCTGAGCCCGTTGCCTCCGTCCCATTTAATAGCAGAACTGACGCCAAGAGAAATGATGAGAAATGGCATTTATCGGGCACTTTTCATGTCCAAGCTGTGCATTCTTTGGCGACACCATTTTTTCTTTTGTTTAATTTCTATACTTATTGATAGAATAAAAACGATATGTCATGTACTGTAAGGGAAATGTCTCTTTTTTTTAATGGGGAAAGCTAGCACCAGCAAATGTTGTGTTTAGAAGAAGTGATTTAACATGACACGTGACCTAATTTACCGGAGCAAAAGTTCACCCAGCAAGCCCTGCTTTACTTCTACAGGAGAGAAGTACTGTAGAGTCTGCAAGATGTTCAGCTGGGTAGCTACGTCAGCATGCCTCGGCTGCAAAGGAACAAGCAATAGGTTTATTGCATGCTGAAAAGAGAAGAACGGAAACAGCGTTTCGACTGTGAGGTCTTCTCACACCTGTAAAAGGCTCCATGGTTTTCTTTCTTCTCTTTTCAACATGGAATACACCTATTGTCTGCAAGATGTGACAATTTCATGGTGTTTTGGAAGAAAACCTTTTTTCTTTGAATTCAAAATCAATCGGAATTTCAGCACGACACATCAACACTTTTTCTGTTTTAAGGAGATGATATTTTAAACCTGATAAAAATAGTAGGAAACACAAGTTTCTTGCTGTGAAAATTTAGATGGGGAAGTGTACTACTAGTAGCAGTGTAGAGCTCTCTGTGGTGGAGTGCAAGCGCATGTTCTATGGGCCAGTGGCGTAATGGATAACGCGTTTGACTTCGGATCAGAAGATTGTGGGTTCGAGTCCTGCCTGGCTCGTGAGGCTTTTAAACCTCTAAGGTTCCTCGGTAACAGGTTGCCGTCATGTATATGAACTATAGAAAAGCATTTGCCACAACCCGTAAATTAGCACGCAAGTGCGGGCTAGTGAACACAGAACTGTATGGAGATCATCTCCAGCTCCGAGCTCAATTGCAATGAAAAAACATGCAGAACAGAACTGGAGAGCAGCTGAATTTGTGCTCGGTAGGGTGGGGAGGACTCAGCATTGCTATTGTTCTAATTGGCATGAACTGCAGGGGATCTGAATCAGAACATGTCAGTTAGTTCGATCATTGCGTCAATATGTAGGCCACGTTAATACAGAATTATTACTTTGTCTGTCTCGTCTTTGTATATAGCTGAATGTCCCTGACAATTTCATGTTAGTTTTTAAGAACGACATTGATGCTAATATATACATATATAGCATATAAGGAACACGTAAAAGTTTAGTCCATGCTGAAAAGATAAGAAAACCGCCACAACGTTTCATCTTGGAATAAATCTTTACTTGTTGTTTTGCAGCCTACCCATTCTGACCTAACTCCTCCCTTGAAATTCCCTAACAGATAAGGGTACGTAACGGCTCATGCGATGCTGAGTTGCAATTTGTCCCAAAACAAACAAGAACAGCAGCTGAGGGTTTGAGTTTGAACATGCACTGTATTAAAGCAGCTTTTATTTCCATTGATAAATGCTAGATATTCCTACAGAGATTCTCCAGGTGAGTAAGCGATTCCTGTTTCTGTTTCTATTTCTGTTTCATATATAAATATATACAGTATATATATATAAGTTACATGTGTCTCTGCAATAGTATAAATGTGTTATACACTATCAGGGGCTGCTTTTTTGTGCACCTCATCTACATCAAGGGTTTTTTTTTCATTTGTTTGTGGACCTTCACCATTTGAGGAAGTGAGTTAGATAAGAAAGTTACAGGTATGGTGAGCAATGACTGACAAAGGCACGTACTGCGTATTCCTTACAGAAGTGTAAGCAATTTGTTCTAAAAAACACCGGCTAAAGTCCAACATCGTTAGCAATCTTATTACTTAAACAGAATTAACATCAATAAACTGTAAGGTGCTGGTACATGCGAGTAGATTTGATCTTCTATTAAACAAAAATGCAATTACAGCTCTAAAAAGGTCAACCTAGACTTCTGTAACAGATCTGTTCAGGTCATCGCTGTTCCTCTGACCTTGTGAGTCTTTGGAATTTTAAAAGTGTATTTTGCTTGCCTTTCATGTGGTCTGTGTACAAGTCACTGTGGCATATGCGGTCCTACACAGCCTTGCTATAGACGTGACGAGCCTCCGCTATGTTGCAATGGAGAACAGGTTCAGTACGGAGCTGCCGAGAAAATTCAGCTGGAAAGCTCGTTGCAGAAAAGCATCGGTATCTGTGTCCAGCGGCAAAGCGTCCTTCGTGGGTGCTGAAGAATCGATTTCACAGGCTGCGGGTCCAGGCGATTTAGAGTGTTAAAGGTCCCAGCGAAAACGAAACGGCGCTGGTCCTTTTACACGCACGCACGCAACCAAATGCAAAGGACACCGTAGTCGGCAGGATTTGAACCTGCGCGGGGAGACCCCAACGGATTTCAAGTCCGTAACCTTAACCACTCGGCCACGACTACGGCGGGCGCCGCGGCCGCTGCCTTCTTGCTACAATCGAACAGGGAGTGCGAGGCGGCGGCGGCAGCGGAGGCAACTTTTTTCAAGTTCGCTCTCCGTTTAAGAAACCTTTTACGCCATACGTGCAAGCACACACACACACACCTCAGAGGACTTAAGGGTGGCTTCAAGTTGGAATGATAAAGTCTTCCCGTTCGGACATGAAAACAGAACGTTCTTAGACAGAAAGCAATCAACAACGGAGACATGTGGACGACGATTTTAGTCACTGCACTTTGAATAGCATTTTTGCTCCAGTTACAGGAGATGCACCAATGGCCCTTGACCTACGCTCTTACCAATGCCTTGAACATTCAAACAAAACAGCCCTCAAGTCCTGCGGTTTAATATAACGCTGTTACGTGTCGAGGCAGTATTTGACTCTGTCCTACCGTTGAGACACGGGGCGTATATGGAAACGAACACATGCTACGGATCGTCTCTAATCGGTCCCTACAGTTGGAAGGCTCCTTGAAGCGTGCACCCCCATCATTCATCTTTGCGCATCTGTGAAAGGTAGACTCTTGAGCAATGTTTGAGCCAGCTCTAAGGCAACTAGTGCTATTGGACAGAGACCTCTGGAAGATCCTAAGAGTCTCTTAACACCACTTCCAGCAGCAAGCTTAATTGTTCGCTGGAGGTCTCCCACCCAGGTACTGACCAGGCAAAGAATCACCACTACATTGAATGAGGAAGTTAATCCTGAAATCCAATTACATATCTCAAGGTAAGACAAATCCATAAGAACATGTCTTAGTATTACTTCGTTTACATTAGTATGGCACTGAGTTGGAGCTCCTCTTTAAGCTGTTGTTTAGTTTTGCATTCATGTGTTTCTAGACCAGTTATTTATGGGGGTGGGTGGGTCTTTCACAGAGGCTCAGGACAAATCCCCCGCCTGAAAGTCTAATGTGTGCGTTCAGACAGTCACAGGTCAAGAGCCAGGCAGGAGGACAATGGACAGAAGAGCCAACGAACTAAAAATAAAAGAACAGATATGGAAAAGCCACCATCTTTTTCTTTTTGACATTTTCCGACTTTCATGCAAGCCAGGACAAAGTCTCTCGTAGCTACTTGTGGATTCAAATACTCTATCGAGTGCTTTGATGAGTTTTTGCAATTTGATTGTCGTCCTGTCAGCCTGTTTCTTTTTTTTTTTTTCAATCTAGGGATGGAAAGTATGAGGGAAATGATGGAGCAATCAATAACCGCTCCGGAAAAATGGCAGAAAGAAATGGTCCATCACTAAGGACATTTGTGAAGCAGAGGAGTGACATCACCACAAAGGCGACACATTCTGCTGATGGTTTTGGTGAATAATGATTGAGGCGCGTTAAGAGAAAGGTAGCTGTGTCAGCATGCGTAGGCTGCAAAGGATCAAGCAAAGGTTTACACCATGCTGAAAAGAGAAGAAAAGAAGCACAACGTTTCGACTGTGGAGCCTTCTGTGCCATCTTCTTTAGCGGTGATGATGTTTACTTTGGAAAAACTGAGACAGGCGTCCCTGGGTGGGCTTGAACCACCAACCTTTCGGTTAACAGCCGAACGCGCTAACCGATTGCGCCACAGAGACTGACAGCCGCTTGTGCTCCCTACATTTGCAGGTTTATGGTCAAAGAAAACAATCACTTGCGCTTCTTGCAGCCGGCAATCTTTTTCCACTGACAACCAAGAAATGGATTTCATCTTTCACAAGCTGTATGGATTTATTCAAAAACAAGTTATTCCAGAAAGGAAATGAATTATTGCATTAAACTGAACCAAGCTGTACATGTTTGTCTGAAATGAGACATTCGGCACAACAAGACACGGAGAGAGGCACCGCTGGTATTCAGACCCAGGATCGCCTGCTTACTAGGCAGGCACTTTAAGCCACTAGGGAACAGCGTCAGCGGAGCACCGCGCTTTTACAGACACTTGGACACATCTGCGTTCGGTGTGCACTCTGCTCTCTGAGCCCGTTGCCTCCGTCCCATTTAATAGCAGAACTGACGCCAAGAGAAATGATGAGAAATGGCATTTATCGGGCACTTTTCATGTCCAAGGAGCTCAATGCCCTTGACACCTCCCCAGGGCGACAGAGCTGTGCATTCTTTGGCGACACCATTTTTTCTTTTGTTTAATTTCTATACTTATTGATAGAATAAAAACGATATGTCATGTACTGTAAGGGAAATGTCTCTTTTCATGGGGAAAGCTAGCACCAGCAAATGTTGTGTTTAGAAGAAGTGATTTAACATGACACGTGACCTAATTTACCGGAGCAAAAGCTCACCCAGCAAGCCCTGCTTTACTTCTACAGGAGAGAAGTACTGTAGAGTCTGCAAGATGTTCAGCTGGGTAGCTACGTCAGCATGCCTCGGCTGCAAAGGAACAAGTAATAGGTTTATTGCATGCTGAAAAGAGAAGAACGGAAACACAGCGTTTCGACTGTGAGGTCTTCTCACACCTGAAGAAGCCTCACACCTGTAAAAGGCTCCATGGTTTTCTTTCTTCTCTTTTCAACATGGAATACACCTATTGTCTGCAAGATGTGACAATTTCATGGTGTTTTGGAAGAAAACCTTTTTTCTTTGAATTCAAAATCAATCGGAATTTCAGCACGACACATCAACACTTTTTCTGTTTTAAGGAGATGATATTTTAAACCTGATAAAAATAGTAGGAAACACAAGTTTCTTGCTGTGAAAATTTAGATGGGGAAGTGTACTACTAGTAGCAGTGTAGAGCTCTCTGTGGTGGAGTGCAAGCGCATGTTCTATGGGCCAGTGGCGTAATGTATAACGCGTCTGACTTCAGATCAGAAGGTTGTAGGTTCGAGTCCTGCCTGGCTCGTGAGGCTTTTAAACCTCTCAGGTTCCTCGGTAACAGGTTGCCGTCATGTATATGAACTATAGAAAAGCATTTGCCACAACCCGTAAATTAGCACGCAAGTGCGGGCTAGTGAACACAGAACTGTATGGAGATCATTTCCAGCTCCGAGCTCAATTGCAATGAAAAAACATGCAGAACAGAACTGGAGAGCAGCTGAATTTGTGCTCGGTAGGGTGGGGAGGACTCAGCATTGCTATTGTTCTAATTGGCATGAACTGCAGGGGATCTGAATCAGAACATGTCAGTTAGTTCGATCATTGCGTCAATATGTAGGCCACGTTAATACAGAATTATTACTTTGTCTGTCTCGTCTTTGTATATAGCTGAATGTCCCTGACAATTTCATGTTAGTTTTTAAGAACGACATTGATGCTAATATATACATATATAGCATATAAGGAACACGTAAAAGTTTAGTCCATGCTGAAAAGATAAGAAAACCGCCACAACGTTTCATCTTGGAATAAATCTTTACTTGTTGTTTTGCAGCCTACCCATTCTGACCTAACTCCTCCCTTGAAATTCCCTAACAGATAAGGGTACGTAACGGCTCATGCGATGCTCAGTTGCAATTTGTCCCAAAACAAACAAGAACAGCAGCTGAGGGTTTGAGTTTGAACATGCACTGTATTAAAGCAGCTTTTATTTCCATTGATAAATGCTAGATATTCCTACAGAGATTCTCCAGGTGAGTAAGCGATTCCTGTTTCTGTTTCTATTTCTGTTTCATATATAAATATATACAGTATATATATATGTTACATGTGTCTCTGCAATAGTACAAATGTGTTATACACTATCAGGGGCTGCTTTTTTGTGCACCTCATCTACAACAAGGGTTTTTTTTTCATTTATGTTTGTGGACCTTCACCATTTGAGGAAGTGAGTTAGATAAGAAAGTTACAGGTATGGTGAGCAATGACTGACAAAGGCACGTACTGCGTATTCCTTACAGAAGTGTAAGCAATTTGTTCTAAAAAACACCGGCTAAAGTCCAACATCGTTAGCAATCTTATTACTTAAACAGAATTAACATCAATAAACTGTAAGGTGCTGGTACATGCGAGTAGATTTGATCTTCTATTAAACAAAAATGCAATTACAGCTCTAAAAAGGTCAACCTAGACTTCTGTAACAGATCTGTTCAGGTCATCGCTGTTCCTCTGACCTTGTGAGTCTTTGGAATTTTAAAAGTGTATTTTGCTTGCCTTTCATGTGGTCTGTGTACAAGTCACTGTGGCATATGCGGTCCTACACAGCCTTGCTATAGACGTGACGAGCCTCCGCTATGTTGCAATGGAGAACAGGTTCAGTACGGAGCTGCCGAGAAAATTCAGCTGGAAAGCTCGTTGCAGAAAAGCATCGGTATCTGTGTCCAGCGGCAAAGCGTCCTTCGTGGGTGCTGAAGAATCGATTTCACAGGCTGCGGGTCCAGGCGATTTAGAGTGTTAAAGGTCCCAGCGAAAACGAAACGGCGCTGGTCCTTTTACACGCACGCACGCAACCAAATGCAAAGGACACCGTAGTCGGCAGGATTTGAACCTGCGCGGGGAGACCCCAACGGATTTCAAGTCCGTTACCTTAACCACTCGGCCACGACTACGGCGAGCGCCGCGGCCGCTGCCTTCTTGCTAAAATCGAACAGGGAGTGCGAGGCGGCGGCGGCAGCGGAGGCAACTTTTTTCAAGTTCGCTCTCCGTTTAAGAAACCTTTTACGCCATACGTGCAAGCACACACACACACACCTCAGAGGACTTAAGGGTGGCTTCAAGTTGGAATGATAAAGTCTCCCCGTTCGGACATGAAAACAGAACGTTCTTAGACAGAAAGCAATCAACAACGGAGACATGTGGACGACGATTTTAGTCACTGCACTTTGAATAGCATTTTTGCTCCAGTTACAGGAGATGCACCAATGGCCCTTGACCTACGCTCTTACCAATGCCTTGAACATTCAAACGAAACAGCCCTCAAGTCCTGCGGTTTAATATAACGCTGTTACGTGTCGAGGCAGTATTTGACTCTGTTCTACCGTTGAGACACGGGGCGTATATGGAAACGAACACATGCTACGGATCGTCTCTAATCGGTCCCTACAGTTGGAAGGCTCCTTGAAGCGTGCACCCCCATCATTCATCTTTGCGCATCTGTGAAAGGTAGACTCTTGAGCAATGTTTGAGCCAGCTCTAAGGCAACTAGTGCTATTGGACAGAGACCTCTGGAAGATCCTAAGAGTCTCTTAACACCACTTCCAGCAGCAAGCTTAATTGTTCGCTGGAGGTCTCCCACCCAGGTACTGACCAGGCAAAGAATCACCACTACATTGAATGAGGAAGTTAATCCTGAAATCCAATTACATATCTCAAGGTAAGACAAATCCATAAGAACATGTCTTAGTATTACTTCGTTTACATTAGTATGGCACTGAGATGGTGCTCCTCTTTAAGCTGTGGTTTAGTTTTGCATTCATCTAGACCAGTTATTTATGGGGGTGGGTGGGTCTTTCACAGAGGCTCAGGACAAATCCCCCGCCTGAAAGTCTAATGTGTGCGTTCAGACAGTCACAGGTCAAGAGCCAGGCAGGAGGACAATGGACAGAAGAGCCAACGAACTAAAAATGAAAGAACAAATATGAAAAAGCCACCATCTTTTTCTTTTTGACATTTTCCGACTTTCATGCAAGCCAGGACAAAGTTGCTCGTAGCTACTTGTGGATTCAAATACTCTATTGAGTGCTTTGATGAGTTTTTGCAATTTGATTGTCGTCCTGTCAGCCTGTTTCTGTTTTTTTTTTTCAATCTAGGGATGGAAAGTATGAGGGAAATGATGGAGCAATCAATAACCGCTCCGGAAAAATGGCAGAAAGAAATGGTCCGTCACTAAGGACATTTGTGAAGCAGAGGAGTGACATCACCACAAAGGCGACACATTCTGCAGATGGTTTTGGTGAATAATGATTGAGGCGCGTTAAGAGAAAGGTAGCTGTGTCAGCATGCGTAGGCTGCAAAGGATCAAGCAAAGGTTTACTCCATGCTGAAAAGAGAAGAAAAGAAGCACAACGTTTCGACTGTGGAGCCTTCTGCGCCATCTTCTTTAGCGGTGATGATGTTTACATTGGAAAAACTGAGACACGCGTCCCTGGGTGGGCTTGAACCACCAACCTTTCGGTTAACAGCCGAACGCGCTAACCGATTGCGCCACAGAGACTGACAGCCGCTCGTGCTCCCTACATTTGCAGGTTTATGGTCAAAGAAAACAATCACTTGCGCTTCTTGCAGCCGGCAATCTTTTTCCACTGACAACCAAGAAATGGATTTCATCTTTCACAAGCTGTATGGATTTCTTCAAAAACAAGTTATTCCAGAAAGGAAATGAATTCTTGCATTAAAATGAACCAAGCTGTACATGTTTGTCTGAAATGAGACATTCGGCACAACAAGACACGGAGAGAGGCACCGCTGGTATTCAGACCCAGGAATGCCTGCTTACTAGGCAGGCACTTTAAGCCACTAGGGAACAGCGCCAGCAGAGCACCGCGCTTTTACAGACACTTGGACACATCTGCGTTCGGTGTGCACTTAACCTGCTCTCTGAGCCCGTTGCCTCCGTCCCATTTAACAGCAAAACTGACGCCAAGAGAAATGATGAGAAATGGAATTTATCGGGCACTTTTCATGTCCAACTGCTGCAGTTTTCAGTGGGCGGGCTTTGTCAGATGGCTTGGAAAAAACGCACTGTGTTTCGGCTCGGGAAACATCATGAGCAGTGTCCTGCATGTTTTCTGTGTATAGCTGTCTTTTAATACAGAATTCATTCGAAATCATTGATTTCTCCAATTAACAAGGGTCCCTTTTTGAACCTGCCAGAAGCATTCTTTCAATGTAACAGATTCACTCCGGGGAAAGGCAGCATGACATTAAGAGTAGCTTTCAGCACCCGTATCGGACTGCGTGTATGCAGACACCGCTCAGAATCCCCTGTAAGATTCTCCTTCAATTCCGTTTTGCAGTGCTTTAGCTCTTTCAAAAGGCTTTGCTTTGCTAGTCACAATCCGAGGCTCATGACAGCATTTGGAACCAATCGCCACTGCGTTGGCTGGGAATCGAACCCAGGTCAACTGCTTGGAAGGCAGCTATGCTCACCACTATACCACCAACGCACACCCACAGGAGGCCTGCAGGACACCACCAGAGAATGCTCACGATTTCGGAAGCTGTCTCCGGGACGTGCTGATTCCACACATCCTGAATAAATCATGATATTCTTAGTTGCTGTAGCTAGACGTTCAAATGAGTTTCATGGCCAGATGGACTGTTTCCTCCAGCGGTATAGTATTGCAGTGAGACAGCACGATGCCTGCAAGACTATGTCACGCTAAACGCCACAGATTGTGTTTGTCCGTTCGTGTCAGTCGTCCTGCAGCCACGGGAAGTGGGACACAAACATGCTGCAATGCTTTCAGGACGTTAGGATTTGTTTGTGCAACATCCGAGAAGAGTACTTGTGGCTTGAATGTGAACTGTACGTGCCCACCCCCTTTCCTCTGTAGTGCATGAGTTCCTCCCGGCATGCCCTTCGTCATTGTTCTGTCATCTTGTATTTAAAGGGTTGTATTTCTGCTGCTAAAAAGAAGCAACGGTTTTCTCACAACGCCCTTTGTTCCCAACGGAGCCCTTGTCTGTCATGACATTCTTCAAAACCTCAAGCTAGAAGAACGTGAAATTAGAAAATAATATTACGTAACCAAAATTCGCAATATGGAAACAGAACCTGTGTAATTGTTGACAGATTATGTACTTGTAACATTTTTACAAGACGAACTACAACATTTAAAAAATGACTTGTATGTACTTGATATCTCTAATCAATCCACTGCACTGCATTAAAACAAAACGAAAACTAAAACGCCCTGGGCATACCGTTTCGCGCCACTGTAAAACGTCTTCTCCACTTGTCCTGCATATGTATTCGCTAATGAAGCTGTGTGTTCTGAGCCTGGATCTCTACATTTCTGTATGAACCAGCTTAGAGGGCTAAAGACAGCTTGTGTTTAAATTTAGTGTAAGGTAATTTATGCTTCTAAACTCATGGTCAGCATTTATTATTGTACTGTGCTGTAAACTTCTTCTGTGCCTAATTACATTATTTTATAGCTTTATCAAATTTGTACATTGTCGATAATGTTTCTGTAGTTTTCAGCCCTCAGCATGCGACTGGTGGTGCTGTGGGTTAGGTTCCTGACTTCCATGTCACATGGTCTGTGATTGAATCCCATGGAACTATGACTTTATTTTTTAACAAACATTTCTTTGAAAAAATTAAACGTTTCCCTGGGTCAGAGATTAAATAAAACCTCACTCGCACCAAACAAATTTATATTTCTAAATATCACAACATGATCGAATTTAAGTCTTTTTAATAACAATGAATAGTCACCTATGCGTTACAAAATAAACATTTATATTGATTTGAATCACGTTTTGATTTAAATCGTAAACGCGTGTTTAAATATATGTGTTTAAAGGCGACATACTGTATAAAAGCGCTGATTCTTATGGAATGTGTTCCGCCAGGGATTCACATTTTTTTATTTTTTTTAATCGCGTATCTAAGGAAAATTGCAGTATAACTTTGTTCATGCACATCATTATACAGTATCTCATTTTGTATTTCTATAAAAAAAAATCGTTTGCCCAGCCACTATTGTTGTTATTGTTTTTATCCTGTAAAGCGCTTTGAGGAGCACAGCTTTCTCACCACTTAGATTACTTTTTGACACCATCCTTACACAAAGCAGAAACTGATTGTATTTTCCGATGACATACAAGTGAAAAGATTACAGATTTTAATCGTCTTTTTTCTGAACCAGGGAAAATCTGATCATGTTTCTCTATAACAATAATAAAAAACTTTATTTTACATATCACCTTTAAAAGTGGCATCTCAAAACAATACAGTAGATGTAAACCACAGATTACAAAGTAAATACCCAGACAAACGCAAACGCGTTTTTAATAAAATGCTTTCATTCATTCAACAGAGAGAGAGAGCGTAAAACCTGGGTGTAACAGCTGTTCCTTTTTCTGATCACTCGCTCTCTGGATAAATGTCTCGCCTGTCCAGTTCTTTGTTTTCCTAATTTGCCAATTATGCCTGCTGTGATCCACTCCTACCCTCACACCTAAAGAAGACTATTTTAAATTTCTTTGCGCATAAATTTTATTGCACATAAAGGTGATATGTAAAATAATGTTTTTTTTTATTGTTGTTATAGAGAAACATGATCAGATTTTCCCTGGTTCTTCCTGTGCGTGCAGTAGTTACAAAGTTGAACGTCTTTACACGATCTGCTGCAGTTTTCAGTGGGCGGGCTTTGTCAGATGGCTTGGAAAAACGCACTGTGTTTCGGCTCGGGAAACATCATGAGCAGTGTCCTGCATGTTTTCTGTGTATAGCTGTCTTTTAACGCATACAGAATTCATTCGAAATCATTGATTTCTCCAATTAACAAGGGTCCCTTTTTGAACCTGCCAGAAGCATTCTTTCAATGTAACAGATTTACTCCGGGGAAAGGCAGCATGACATTGAGAGTAGCTCAAGCTTTCAGCACCCGTATCGGACTGCATGTTTGCAGACACCGCTCAGAATCCCCTGTAAGATTCTCTTTCAATTCCGTTTTGCAGTGCTTTAGCTCTTTCAAAAGGCTTCGCTTTGCTAGTCACAATCCAAGGCTCATGACAGCATTTGAAAACATTTTTCTGCTTGGAAGGCAGCTATGCTCACCACTATACCACCAACGCACGCCCACAGGAGGCCTGCAGGACACCACCAGAGAATGCTCACGATTTCGGAAGCTGTCTCCGGGACGTGCTGATTCCACACATCCTGAATAAATCATGATATTGTTATTTGCTGTAGCTAGACGTTCAAATGAGTTTCATGGCCAGATGGACTGTTTCCTCCAGCGGTATAGTATTGCAGTGAGACAGCACGATGCCTGCAAGACTATGTCACGCTACACGCCACAGATTGTGTTTGTCCGTTCGTGTCAGTCGTCCTGCAGCCACGAGAAGTGGGACACAAACATGCTGCAATGCTTTCAGGACGTTAGGATTTGTTTGTGCAACATCCAAGAAGAGTACTTGTGGCTTGAATGTGAACTGTACGTGCCCGCCCCCTTTCCTCTGTAGTGCATGAGTTCCTCCCGGCATGCCCTTCGTCATTGTTCTGTCATCTTGTATTTAAAGGGTTGTATTTCTGCTGCTAAAAAGAAGCAACGGTTTTCTCACAACGCCCTTTGTTCCCAACAGAGCCCTTGTCTGTCATGAAATTCTTCAAAACCTCAAGCTAGAAGAAGAAGAACACGACAAATATGAAGCGTTACCGCAACGACATGCCATGGGACGATCGATAACGATTTCCATAGGATCCCCGCGGTTGCCTGGCAACCGTCAGCTTTGCGCAGTGGCAGTATCGTAGCCTGTGAGGTTTAGCCGAGGCGCGATTATTGCTAGTTGAAAACTTTTCCCAATACCCCGCTTCCGCCGGTTTGCAATACAATCGGCGAAAGCAATTTTTGACAGTCTCGTCAGAGACTGAGCAAGGTGTTTAAAGACAGATTTGGTCATGGTGACATCATGGTAGAAAGAAACGAGCTTGTTACGTCTCAACAGAAACGCTCTTTAGCTCTTTCAGCGTTATGCAGAGAACAGCGTCTGTCGAGATCACTTTTGAGTCAGCGCGAAACGCCGTGTGCTGTCAGTTTGATTTCATATTGCTCGTCGCGGCGCCCGGCTTTTGTCTGTCAAACGTTAGGTTGCGCTTCTTCATGCTGCATCGTCGGCATGAGTGGAGCTTTTTAAACGTCTGTACTTACTGTATATGGTATATATACAGTATATGGCTGGTCTCGGTACTTTAAAGAAAACATACACGAAAGATGGTTTCATTATGACCAGTATCGGTCTTGAGATATTTTTAACTTGATTTACAGAAGCGCGAAACGGTATGCCCAGGGCGTTTTAGTTTTCGTTTTGTTTTAATGCAGTGCAGTGGATTGATTAGAGATATCAAGTACATACAAGTCATTTTTTAAATGTTGTAGTTCGTCTTGTAAAAATGTTACAAGTACATAATCTGTCAACAATTACACAGGTTCTGTTTCCATATTGCGAATTTTGGTTACGTAATATTATTTTCTAATTTCACGTTGTGAATATATGATTTGGGCAAACAGAGCCGCAAAGAAGTACATTATGGGTTGTTGTTTTTTTTTTGCAGTTTTATCTAGAACAAGCGATGCTTAAACCTTTGTCTGATTCTTGTGAAACTATCCACACGACAGTTACCTAGGAGTTGACTTCAGTGATGTCACTGATGGGATGTTTCTAAAAATCCATCCACTGTAAAACGTCTTCTCCACTTGTCCTGCATATGTATTCGCTAATGAAGCTGTGTGTTCTGAGCCTGGATCTCTACATTTCTGTATGAACCAGCTTAGAGGGCTAAAGACAGCTTGTGTTTAAATTTAGTGTAAGGTAATTTATGCTTCTAAACTCATGGTCAGCATTTATTATTGTACTGTGCTGTAAACTTCTTCTGTGCCTAATTACATTATTTTATAGCTTTATCAAATTTGTACATTGTCGATAATGTTTCTGTAGTTTTCAGCCCTCAGCATGCGACTGGTGGTGCTGTGGGTTAGGTTCCTGACTTCCATGTCACATGGTCTGTGATTGAATCCCATGGAACTATGACTTTATTTTTTAACAAACATTTCTTTGAAAAAATTAAACGTTTCCCTGGGTCAGAGATTAAATAAAACCTCACTCGCACCAAACAAATTTATATTTCTAAATATCACAACATGATCGAATTTAAGTCTTTTTAATAACAATGAATAGTCACCTATGCGTTACAAAATAAACATTTATATTGATTTGAATCACGTTTTGATTTAAATCGTAAACGCGTGTTTAAATATATGTGTTTAAAGGCGACATACTGTATAAAAGCGCTGATTCTTATGGAATGTGTTCCGCCAGGGATTCACATTTTTTTATTTTTTTTAATCGCGTATCTAAGGAAAATTGCAGTATAACTTTGTTCATGCACATCATTATACAGTATCTCATTTTGTATTTCTATAAAAAAAAATCGTTTGCCCAGCCACTATTGTTGTTATTGTTTTTATCCTGTAAAGCGCTTTGAGGAGCACAGCTTTCTCACCACTTAGATTACTTTTTGACACCATCCTTACACAAAGCAGAAACTGATTGTATTTTCCGATGACATACAAGTGAAAAGATTACAGATTTTAATCGTCTTTTTTCTGAACCAGGGAAAATCTGATCATGTTTCTCTATAACAATAATAAAAAACTTTATTTTACATATCACCTTTAAAAGTGGCATCTCAAAACAATACAGTAGATGTAAACCACAGATTACAAAGTAAATACCCAGACAAACGCAAACGCGTTTTTAATAAAATGCTTTCATTCATTCAACAGAGAGAGAGAGCGTAAAACCTGGGTGTAACAGCTGTTCCTTTTTCTGATCACTCGCTCTCTGGATAAATGTCTCGCCTGTCCAGTTCTTTGTTTTCCTAATTTGCCAATTATGCCTGCTGTGATCCACTCCTACCCTCACACCTAAAGAAGACTATTTTAAATTTATTTGCGCATAAATTTTATTGCACATAAAGGTGATATGTAAAATAATGTTTTTTTTTATTGTTGTTATAGAGAAACATGATCAGATTTTCCCTGGTTCTTCCTGTGCGTGCAGTAGTTACAAAGTTGAACGTCTTTACACGATCTGCTGCAGTTTTCAGTGGGCGGGCTTTGTCAGATGGCTTGGAAAAACGCACTGTGTTTCGGCTCGGGAAACATCATGAGCAGTGTCCTGCATGTTTTCTGTGTATAGCTGTCTTTTAACGCATACAGAATTCATTCGAAATCATTGATTTCTCCAATTAACAAGGGTCCCTTTTTGAACCTGCCAGAAGCATTCTTTCAATGTAACAGATTTACTCCGGGGAAAGGCAGCATGACATTGAGAGTAGCTCAAGCTTTCAGCACCCGTATCGGACTGCATGTTTGCAGACACCGCTCAGAATCCCCTGTAAGATTCTCTTTCAATTCCGTTTTGCAGTGCTTTAGCTCTTTCAAAAGGCTTCGCTTTGCTAGTCACAATCCAAGGCTCATGACAGCATTTGAAAACATTTTTCTGCTTGGAAGGCAGCTATGCTCACCACTATACCACCAACGCACGCCCACAGGAGGCCTGCAGGACACCACCAGAGAATGCTCACGATTTCGGAAGCTGTCTCCGGGACGTGCTGATTCCACACATCCTGAATAAATCATGATATTCTTAGTTGCTGTAGCTAGACGTTCAAATGAGTTTCATGGCCAGATGGACTGTTTCCTCCAGCGGTATAGTATTGCAGTGAGACAGCACGATGCCTGCAAGACTATGTCACGCTACACGCCACAGATTGTGTTTGTCCGTTCGTGTCAGTCGTCCTGCAGCCACGGGAAGTGGGACACAAACATGCTGCAATGCTTTCAGGACGTTAGGATTTGTTTGTGCAACATCCAAGAAGAGTACTTGTGGCTTGAATGTGAACTGTACGTGCCCGCCCCCTTTCCTCTGTAGTGCATGAGTTCCTCCCGGCATGCCCTTCGTCATTGTTCTGTCATCTTGTATTTAAAGGGTTGTATTTCTGCTGCTAAAAAGAAGCAACGGTTTTCTCACAACGCCCTTTGTTCCCAACGGAGCCCTTGTCTGTCATGAAATTCTTCAAAACCTCAAGCTAGAAGAAGAAGAACACGACAAATATGAAGCGTTACCGCAACGACATGCCATGGGACGATCGATAACGATTTCCATAGGATCCCCGCGGTTGCCTGGCAACCGTCAGCTTTGCGCAGTGGCAGTATCGTAGCCTGTGAGGTTTAGCTAAGGCGCGATTATTGCTAGTTGAAAACTTTTCCCAATACCCCGCTTCCGCCGGTTTGCAATACAATCGGCGAAAGCAATTTTTGACAGTCTCGTCAGAGACTGAGCAAGGTGTTTAAAGACAGATTTGGTCATGGTGACATCATGGTAGAAAGAAACGAGCTTGTTACGTCTCAACAGAAACGCTCTTTAGCTCTTTCAGCGTTATGCAGAGAACAGCGTCTGTCGAGATCACTTTTGAGTCAGCGCGAAACGCCGTGTGCTGTCAGTTTGATTTCATATTGCTCGTCGCGGCGCCCGGCTTTTGTTTGTCAAAGTTAGGTTGCGCTTCTTCATGCTGCATCGTCGGCATGAGTGGAGCTTTTAAAACGTCTGTACTTACTGTATATGGTTTATATACAGTATATGGCTGGTCTCGGTACTTTAAAGAAAACATACACGAAAGATGGTTTCATTATGACCAGTATCGGTCTTGAGATATTTTTAACTTGATTTACAGAAGCGCGAAACGGTATGCCCAGGGCGTTTTAGTTTTCGTTTTGTTTTAATGCAGTGCAGTGGATTGATTAGAGATATCAAGTACATACAAGTCATTTTTTAAATGTTGTAGTTCGTCTTGTAAAAATGTTACAAGTACATAATCTGTCAACAATTACACAGGTTCTGTTTCCATATTGCGAATTTTGGTTACGTAATATTATTTTCTAATTTCACGTTGTGAATATATGATTTGGGCAAACAGAGCCGCAAAGAAGTACATTATGGGTTGTTGTTTTTTTTTTGCAGTTTTATCTAGAACAAGCGATGCTTAAACCTTTGTCTGATTCTTGTGAAACTATCCACACGACAGTTACCTAGGAGTTGACTTCAGTGATGTCACTGATGGGATGTTTCTAAAAATCCATCCACTGTAAAACGTCTTCTCCACTTGTCCTGCATATGTATTCGCTAATGAAGCTGTGTGTTCTGAGCCTGGATCTCTACATTTCTGTATGAACCAGCTTAGAGGGCTAAAGACAGGTTGTGTTTAAATTTAGTGTAAGGTAATTTATGCTTCTAAACTCATGGTCAGCATTTATTATTGTACTGTGCTGTAAACTTCTTCTGTGCCTAATTACATTATTTTATAGCTTTATCAAATTTGTACATTGTCGATAATGTTTCTGTAGTTTTCAGCCCTCAGCATGCGACTGGTGGTGCTGTGGGTTAGGTTCCTGACTTCCATGTCACATGGTCTGTGATTGAATCCCATGGAACTATGACTTTATTTTTTAACAAACATTTCTTTGAAAAAATTAAACGTTTCCCTGGGTCAGAGATTAAATAAAACCTCACTCGCACCAAACAAATTTATATTTCTAAATATCACAACATGATCGAATTTAAGTCTTTTTAATAACAATGAATAGTCACCTATGCGTTACAAAATAAACATTTATATTGATTTGAATCACGTTTTGATTTAAATCGTAAACGCGTGTTTAAATATATGTGTTTAAAGGCGACATACTGTATAAAAGCGCTGATTCTTATGGAATGTGTTCCGCCAGGGATTCACATTTTTTTATTTTTTTTAATCGCGTATCTAAGGAAAATTGCAGTATAACTTTGTTCATGCACATCATTATACAGTATCTCATTTTGTATTTCTATAAAAAAAAATCGTTTGCCCAGCCACTATTGTTGTTATTGTTTTTATCCTGTAAAGCGCTTTGAGGAGCACAGCTTTCTCACCACTTAGATTACTTTTTGACACCATCCTTACACAAAGCAGAAACTGATTGTATTTTCCGATGACATACAAGTGAAAAGATTACAGATTTTAATCGTCTTTTTTCTGAACCAGGGAAAATCTGATCATGTTTCTCTATAACAATAATAAAAAACTTTATTTTACATATCACCTTTAAAAGTGGCATCTCAAAACAATACAGTAGATGTAAACCACAGATTACAAAGTAAATACCCAGACAAACGCAAACGCGTTTTTAATAAAATGCTTTCATTCATTCAACAGAGAGAGAGAGCGTAAAACCTGGGTGTAACAGCTGTTCCTTTTTCTGATCACTCGCTCTCTGGATAAATGTCTCGCCTGTCCAGTTCTTTGTTTTCCTAATTTGCCAATTATGCCTGCTGTGATCCACTCCTACCCTCACACCTAAAGAAGACTATTTTAAATTTCTTTGCGCATAAATTTTATTGCACATAAAGGTGATATGTAAAATAATGTTTTTTTTTATTGTTGTTATAGAGAAACATGATCAGATTTTCCCTGGTTCTTCCTGTGCGTGCAGTAGTTACAAAGTTGAACGTCTTTACACGATCTGCTGCAGTTTTCAGTGGGCGGGCTTTGTCAGATGGCTTGGAAAAACGCACTGTGTTTCGGCTCGGGAAACATCATGAGCAGTGTCCTGCATGTTTTCTGTGTATAGCTGTCTTTTAACGCATACAGAATTCATTCGAAATCATTGATTTCTCCAATTAACAAGGGTCCCTTTTTGAACCTGCCAGAAGCATTCTTTCAATGTAACAGATTTACTCCGGGGAAAGGCAGCATGACATTGAGAGTAGCTCAAGCTTTCAGCACCCGTATCGGACTGCATGTTTGCAGACACCGCTCAGAATCCCCTGTAAGATTCTCTTTCAATTCCGTTTTGCAGTGCTTTAGCTCTTTCAAAAGGCTTCGCTTTGCTAGTCACAATCCAAGGCTCATGACAGCATTTGAAAACATTTTTCTGCTTGGAAGGCAGCTATGCTCACCACTATACCACCAACGCACGCCCACAGGAGGCCTGCAGGACACCACCAGAGAATGCTCACGATTTCGGAAGCTGTCTCCGGGACGTGCTGATTCCACACATCCTGAATAAATCATGATATTGTTATTTGCTGTAGCTAGACGTTCAAATGAGTTTCATGGCCAGATGGACTGTTTCCTCCAGCGGTATAGTATTGCAGTGAGACAGCACGATGCCTGCAAGACTATGTCACGCTACACGCCACAGATTGTGTTTGTCCGTTCGTGTCAGTCGTCCTGCAGCCACGAGAAGTGGGACACAAACATGCTGCAATGCTTTCAGGACGTTAGGATTTGTTTGTGCAACATCCAAGAAGAGTACTTGTGGCTTGAATGTGAACTGTACGTGCCCGCCCCCTTTCCTCTGTAGTGCATGAGTTCCTCCCGGCATGCCCTTCGTCATTGTTCTGTCATCTTGTATTTAAAGGGTTGTATTTCTGCTGCTAAAAAGAAGCAACGGTTTTCTCACAACGCCCTTTGTTCCCAACAGAGCCCTTGTCTGTCATGAAATTCTTCAAAACCTCAAGCTAGAAGAAGAAGAACACGACAAATATGAAGCGTTACCGCAACGACATGCCATGGGACGATCGATAACGATTTCCATAGGATCCCCGCGGTTGCCTGGCAACCGTCAGCTTTGCGCAGTGGCAGTATCGTAGCCTGTGAGGTTTAGCCGAGGCGCGATTATTGCTAGTTGAAAACTTTTCCCAATACCCCGCTTCCGCCGGTTTGCAATACAATCGGCGAAAGCAATTTTTGACAGTCTCGTCAGAGACTGAGCAAGGTGTTTAAAGACAGATTTGGTCATGGTGACATCATGGTAGAAAGAAACGAGCTTGTTACGTCTCAACAGAAACGCTCTTTAGCTCTTTCAGCGTTATGCAGAGAACAGCGTCTGTCGAGATCACTTTTGAGTCAGCGCGAAACGCCGTGTGCTGTCAGTTTGATTTCATATTGCTCGTCGCGGCGCCCGGCTTTTGTCTGTCAAACGTTAGGTTGCGCTTCTTCATGCTGCATCGTCGGCATGAGTGGAGCTTTTTAAACGTCTGTACTTACTGTATATGGTATATATACAGTATATGGCTGGTCTCGGTACTTTAAAGAAAACATACACGAAAGATGGTTTCATTATGACCAGTATCGGTCTTGAGATATTTTTAACTTGATTTACAGAAGCGCGAAACGGTATGCCCAGGGCGTTTTAGTTTTCGTTTTGTTTTAATGCAGTGCAGTGGATTGATTAGAGATATCAAGTACATACAAGTCATTTTTTAAATGTTGTAGTTCGTCTTGTAAAAATGAATGTTACAAGTACATAATCTGTCAACAATTACACAGGTTCTGTTTCCATATTGCGAATTTTGGTTACGTAATATTATTTTCTAATTTCACGTTGTGAATATATGATTTGGGCAAACAGAGCCGCAAAGAAGTACATTATGGGTTGTTGTTTTTTTTTTGCAGTTTTATCTAGAACAAGCGATGCTTAAACCTTTGTCTGATTCTTGTGAAACTATCCACACGACAGTTACCTAGGAGTTGACTTCAGTGATGTCACTGATGGGATGTTTCTAAAAATCCATCCACTGTAAAACGTCTTCTCCACTTGTCCTGCATATGTATTCGCTAATGAAGCTGTGTGTTCTGAGCCTGGATCTCTACATTTCTGTATGAACCAGCTTAGAGGGCTAAAGACAGCTTGTGTTTAAATTTAGTGTAAGGTAATTTATGCTTCTAAACTCATGGTCAGCATTTATTATTGTACTGTGCTGTAAACTTCTTCTGTGCCTAATTACATTATTTTATAGCTTTATCAAATTTGTACATTGTCGATAATGTTTCTGTAGTTTTCAGCCCTCAGCATGCGACTGGTGGTGCTGTGGGTTAGGTTCCTGACTTCCATGTCACATGGTCTGTGATTGAATCCCATGGAACTATGACTTTATTTTTTAACAAACATTTCTTTGAAAAAATTAAACGTTTCCCTGGGTCAGAGATTAAATAAAACCTCACTCGCACCAAACAAATTTATATTTCTAAATATCACAACATGATCGAATTTAAGTCTTTTTAATAACAATGAATAGTCACCTATGCGTTACAAAATAAACATTTATATTGATTTGAATCACGTTTTGATTTAAATCGTAAACGCGTGTTTAAATATATGTGTTTAAAGGCGACATACTGTATAAAAGCGCTGATTCTTATGGAATGTGTTCCGCCAGGGATTCACATTTTTTTATTTTTTTTAATCGCGTATCTAAGGAAAATTGCAGTATAACTTTGTTCATGCACATCATTATACAGTATCTCATTTTGTATTTCTATAAAAAAAAATCGTTTGCCCAGCCACTATTGTTGTTATTGTTTTTATCCTGTAAAGCGCTTTGAGGAGCACAGCTTTCTCACCACTTAGATTACTTTTTGACACCATCCTTACACAAAGCAGAAACTGATTGTATTTTCCGATGACATACAAGTGAAAAGATTACAGATTTTAATCGTCTTTTTTCTGAACCAGGGAAAATCTGATCATGTTTCTCTATAACAATAATAAAAAACTTTATTTTACATATCACCTTTAAAAGTGGCATCTCAAAACAATACAGTAGATGTAAACCACAGATTACAAAGTAAATACCCAGACAAACGCAAACGCGTTTTTAATAAAATGCTTTCATTCATTCAACAGAGAGAGAGAGCGTAAAACCTGGGTGTAACAGCTGTTCCTTTTTCTGATCACTCGCTCTCTGGATAAATGTCTCGCCTGTCCAGTTCTTTGTTTTCCTAATTTGCCAATTATGCCTGCTGTGATCCACTCCTACCCTCACACCTAAAGAAGACTATTTTAAATTTCTTTGCGCATAAATTTTATTGCACATAAAGGTGATATGTAAAATAATGTTTTTTTTTATTGTTGTTATAGAGAAACATGATCAGATTTTCCCTGGTTCTTCCTGTGCGTGCAGTAGTTACAAAGTTGAACGTCTTTACACGATCTGCTGCAGTTTTCAGTGGGCGGGCTTTGTCAGATGGCTTGGAAAAACGCACTGTGTTTCGGCTCGGGAAACATCATGAGCAGTGTCCTGCATGTTTTCTGTGTATAGCTGTCTTTTAACGCATACAGAATTCATTCGAAATCATTGATTTCTCCAATTAACAAGGGTCCCTTTTTGAACCTGCCAGAAGCATTCTTTCAATGTAACAGATTTACTCCGGGGAAAGGCAGCATGACATTGAGAGTAGCTCAAGCTTTCAGCACCCGTATCGGACTGCATGTTTGCAGACACCGCTCAGAATCCCCTGTAAGATTCTCTTTCAATTCCGTTTTGCAGTGCTTTAGCTCTTTCAAAAGGCTTCGCTTTGCTAGTCACAATCCAAGGCTCATGACAGCATTTGAAAACATTTTTCTGCTTGGAAGGCAGCTATGCTCACCACTATACCACCAACGCACGCCCACAGGAGGCCTGCAGGACACCACCAGAGAATGCTCACGATTTCGGAAGCTGTCTCCGGGACGTGCTGATTCCACACATCCTGAATAAATCATGATATTGTTATTTGCTGTAGCTAGACGTTCAAATGAGTTTCATGGCCAGATGGACTGTTTCCTCCAGCGGTATAGTATTGCAGTGAGACAGCACGATGCCTGCAAGACTATGTCACGCTACACGCCACAGATTGTGTTTGTCCGTTCGTGTCAGTCGTCCTGCAGCCACGAGAAGTGGGACACAAACATGCTGCAATGCTTTCAGGACGTTAGGATTTGTTTGTGCAACATCCAAGAAGAGTACTTGTGGCTTGAATGTGAACTGTACGTGCCCGCCCCCTTTCCTCTGTAGTGCATGAGTTCCTCCCGGCATGCCCTTCGTCATTGTTCTGTCATCTTGTATTTAAAGGGTTGTATTTCTGCTGCTAAAAAGAAGCAACGGTTTTCTCACAACGCCCTTTGTTCCCAACGGAGCCCTTGTCTGTCATGAAATTCTTCAAAACCTCAAGCTAGAAGAAGAAGAACACGACAAATATGAAGCGTTACCGCAACGACATGCCATGGGATGATCGATAACGATTTCCATAGGATCCCCGCGGTTGCCTGGCAACCGTCAGCTTTGCGCAGTGGCAGTATCGTAGCCTGTGAGGTTTAGCTGAGGCGCGATTATTGCTAGTTGAAAACTTTTCCCAATACCCCGCTTCCGCCGGTTTGCAATACAATCGGCGAAAGCAATTTTTGACAGTCTCGTCAGAGACTGAGCAAGGTGTTTAAAGACAGATTTGGTCATGGTGACATCATGGTAGAAAGAAACGAGCTTGTTACGTCTCAACAGAAACGCTCTTTAGCTCTTTCAGCGTTATGCAGAGAACAGCGTCTGTCGAGATCACTTTTGAGTCAGCGCGAAACGCCGTGTGCTGTCAGTTTGATTTCATATTGCTCGTCGCGGCGCCCGGCTTTTGTCTGTCAAACGTTAGGTTGCGCTTCTTCATGCTGCATCGTCGGCATGAGTGGAGCTTTTTAAACGTCTGTACTTACTGTATATGGTATATATACAGTATATGGCTGGTCTCGGTACTTTAAAGAAAACATACACGAAAGATGGTTTCATTATGACCAGTATCGGTCTTGAGATATTTTTAACTTGATTTACAGAAGCGCGAAACGGTATCCCCAGGGCGTTTTAGTTTTCGTTTTGTTTTAATGCAGTGCAGTGGATTGATTAGAGATATCAAGTACATACAAGTCATTTTTTAAATGTTGTAGTTCGTCTTGTAAAAATGAATGTTACAAGTACATAATCTGTCAACAATTACACAGGTTCTGTTTCCATATTGCGAATTTTGGTTACGTAATATTATTTTCTAATTTCACGTTGTGAATATATGATTTGGGCAAACAGAGCCGCAAAGAAGTACATTATGGGTTGTTGTTTTTTTTTTGCAGTTTTATCTAGAACAAGCGATGCTTAAACCTTTGTCTGATTCTTGTGAAACTATCCACACGACAGTTACCTAGGAGTTGACTTCAGTGATGTCACTGATGGGATGTTTCTAAAAATCCATCCACTGTAAAACGTCTTCTCCACTTGTCCTGCATATGTATTCGCTAATGAAGCTGTGTGTTCTGAGCCTGGATCTCTACATTTCTGTATGAACCAGCTTAGAGGGCTAAAGACAGCTTGTGTTTAAATTTAGTGTAAGGTAATTTATGCTTCTAAACTCATGGTCAGCATTTATTATTGTACTGTGCTGTAAACTTCTTCTGTGCCTAATTACATTATTTTATAGCTTTATCAAATTTGTACATTGTCGATAATGTTTCTGTAGTTTTCAGCCCTCAGCATGCGACTGGTGGTGCTGTGGGTTAGGTTCCTGACTTCCATGTCACATGGTCTGTGATTGAATCCCATGGAACTATGACTTTATTTTTTAACAAACATTTCTTTGAAAAAATTAAACGTTTCCCTGGGTCAGAGATTAAATAAAACCTCACTCGCACCAAACAAATTTATATTTCTAAATATCACAACATGATCGAATTTAAGTCTTTTTAATAACAATGAATAGTCACCTATGCGTTACAAAATAAACATTTATATTGATTTGAATCACGTTTTGATTTAAATCGTAAACGCGTGTTTAAATATATGTGTTTAAAGGCGACATACTGTATAAAAGCGCTGATTCTTATGGAATGTGTTCCGCCAGGGATTCACATTTTTTTATTTTTTTTAATCGCGTATCTAAGGAAAATTGCAGTATAACTTTGTTCATGCACATCATTATACAGTATCTCATTTTGTATTTCTATAAAAAAAAATCGTTTGCCCAGCCACTATTGTTGTTATTGTTTTTATCCTGTAAAGCGCTTTGAGGAGCACAGCTTTCTCACCACTTAGATTACTTTTTGACACCATCCTTACACAAAGCAGAAACTGATTGTATTTTCCGATGACATACAAGTGAAAAGATTACAGATTTTAATCGTCTTTTTTCTGAACCAGGGAAAATCTGATCATGTTTCTCTATAACAATAATAAAAAACTTTATTTTACATATCACCTTTAAAAGTGGCATCTCAAAACAATACAGTAGATGTAAACCACAGATTACAAAGTAAATACCCAGACAAACGCAAACGCGTTTTTAATAAAATGCTTTCATTCATTCAACAGAGAGAGAGAGCGTAAAACCTGGGTGTAACAGCTGTTCCTTTTTCTGATCACTCGCTCTCTGGATAAATGTCTCGCCTGTCCAGTTCTTTGTTTTCCTAATTTGCCAATTATGCCTGCTGTGATCCACTCCTACCCTCACACCTAAAGAAGACTATTTTAAATTTCTTTGCGCATAAATTTTATTGCACATAAAGGTGATATGTAAAATAATGTTTTTTTTTTATTGTTGTTATAGAGAAACATGATCAGATTTTCCCTGGTTCTTCCTGTGCGTGCAGTAGTTACAAAGTTGAACGTCTTTACACGATCTGCTGCAGTTTTCAGTGGGCGGGCTTTGTCAGATGGCTTGGAAAAACGCAGTGTTTCGGCTCGGGAAACATCATGAGCAGTGTCCTGCATGTTTTCTGTGTATAGCTGTCTTTTAACGCATACAGAATTCATTCGAAATCATTGATTTCTCCAATTAACAAGGGTCCCTTTTTGAACCTGCCAGAAGCATTCTTTCAATGTAACAGATTTACTCCGGGGAAAGGCAGCATGACATTGAGAGTAGCTCAAGCTTTCAGCACCCGTATCGGACTGCATGTTTGCAGACACCGCTCAGAATCCCCTGTAAGATTCTCTTTCAATTCCGTTTTGCAGTGCTTTAGCTCTTTCAAAAGGCTTCGCTTTGCTAGTCACAATCCAAGGCTCATGACAGCATTTGAAAACATTTTTCTGCTTGGAAGGCAGCTATGCTCACCACTATACCACCAACGCACGCCCACAGGAGGCCTGCAGGACACCACCAGAGAATGCTCACGATTTCGGAAGCTGTCTCCGGGACGTGCTGATTCCACACATCCTGAATAAATCATGATATTGTTATTTGCTGTAGCTAGACGTTCAAATGAGTTTCATGGCCAGATGGACTGTTTCCTCCAGCGGTATAGTATTGCAGTGAGACAGCACGATGCCTGCAAGACTATGTCACGCTACACGCCACAGATTGTGTTTGTCCGTTCGTGTCAGTCGTCCTGCAGCCACGAGAAGTGGGACACAAACATGCTGCAATGCTTTCAGGACGTTAGGATTTGTTTGTGCAACATCCAAGAAGAGTACTTGTGGCTTGAATGTGAACTGTACGTGCCCGCCCCCTTTCCTCTGTAGTGCATGAGTTCCTCCCGGCATGCCCTTCGTCATTGTTCTGTCATCTTGTATTTAAAGGGTTGTATTTCTGCTGCTAAAAAGAAGCAACGGTTTTCTCACAACGCCCTTTGTTCCCAACGGAGCCCTTGTCTGTCATGAAATTCTTCAAAACCTCAAGCTAGAAGAAGAAGAACACGACAAATATGAAGCGTTACCGCAACGACATGCCATGGGACGATCGATAACGATTTCCATAGGATCCCCGCGGTTGCCTGGCAACCGTCAGCTTTGCGCAGTGGCAGTATCGTAGCCTGTGAGGTTTAGCCGAGGCGCGATTATTGCTAGTTGAAAACTTTTCCCAATACCCCGCTTCCGCCGGTTTGCAATACAATCGGCGAAAGCAATTTTTGACAGTCTCGTCAGAGACTGAGCAAGGTGTTTAAAGACAGATTTGGTCATGGTGACATCATGGTAGAAAGAAACGAGCTTGTTACGTCTCAACAGAAACGCTCTTTAGCTCTTTCAGCGTTATGCAGAGAACAGCGTCTGTCGAGATCACTTTTGAGTCAGCGCGAAACGCCGTGTGCTGTCAGTTTGATTTCATATTGCTCGTCGCGGCGCCCGGCTTTTGTCTGTCAAACGTTAGGTTGCGCTTCTTCATGCTGCATCGTCGGCATGAGTGGAGCTTTTTAAACGTCTGTACTTACTGTATATGGTATATATACAGTATATGGCTGGTCTCGGTACTTTAAAGAAAACATACACGAAAGATGGTTTCATTATGACCAGTATCGGTCTTGAGATATTTTTAACTTGATTTACAGAAGCGCGAAACGGTATGCCCAGGGCGTTTTAGTTTTCGTTTTGTTTTAATGCAGTGCAGTGGATTGATTAGAGATATCAAGTACATACAAGTCATTTTTTAAATGTTGTAGTTCGTCTTGTAAAAATGTTACAAGTACATAATCTGTCAACAATTACACAGGTTCTGTTTCCATATTGCGAATTTTGGTTACGTAATATTATTTTCTAATTTCACGTTGTGAATATATGATTTGGGCAAACAGAGCCGCAAAGAAGTACATTATGGGTTGTTGTTTTTTTTTTGCAGTTTTATCTAGAACAAGCGATGCTTAAACCTTTGTCTGATTCTTGTGAAACTATCCACACGACAGTTACCTAGGAGTTGACTTCAGTGATGTCACTGATGGGATGTTTCTAAAAATCCATCCACTGTAAAACGTCTTCTCCACTTGTCCTGCATATGTATTCGCTAATGAAGCTGTGTGTTCTGAGCCTGGATCTCTACATTTCTGTATGAACCAGCTTAGAGGGCTAAAGACAGCTTGTGTTTAAATTTAGTGTAAGGTAATTTATGCTTCTAAACTCATGGTCAGCATTTATTATTGTACTGTGCTGTAAACTTCTTCTGTGCCTAATTACATTATTTTATAGCTTTATCAAATTTGTACATTGTCGATAATGTTTCTGTAGTTTTCAGCCCTCAGCATGCGACTGGTGGTGCTGTGGGTTAGGTTCCTGACTTCCATGTCACATGGTCTGTGATTGAATCCCATGGAACTATGACTTTATTTTTTAACAAACATTTCTTTGAAAAAATTAAACGTTTCCCTGGGTCAGAGATTAAATAAAACCTCACTCGCACCAAACAAATTTATATTTCTAAATATCACAACATGATCGAATTTAAGTCTTTTTAATAACAATGAATAGTCACCTATGCGTTACAAAATAAACATTTATATTGATTTGAATCACGTTTTGATTTAAATCGTAAACGCGTGTTTAAATATATGTGTTTAAAGGCGACATACTGTATAAAAGCGCTGATTCTTATGGAATGTGTTCCGCCAGGGATTCACATTTTTTTATTTTTTTTAATCGCGTATCTAAGGAAAATTGCAGTATAACTTTGTTCATGCACATCATTATACAGTATCTCATTTTGTATTTCTATAAAAAAAAATCGTTTGCCCAGCCACTATTGTTGTTATTGTTTTTATCCTGTAAAGCGCTTTGAGGAGCACAGCTTTCTCACCACTTAGATTACTTTTTGACACCATCCTTACACAAAGCAGAAACTGATTGTATTTTCCGATGACATACAAGTGAAAAGATTACAGATTTTAATCGTCTTTTTTCTGAACCAGGGAAAATCTGATCATGTTTCTCTATAACAATAATAAAAAACTTTATTTTACATATCACCTTTAAAAGTGGCATCTCAAAACAATACAGTAGATGTAAACCACAGATTACAAAGTAAATACCCAGACAAACGCAAACGCGTTTTTAATAAAATGCTTTCATTCATTCAACAGAGAGAGAGAGCGTAAAACCTGGGTGTAACAGCTGTTCCTTTTTCTGATCACTCGCTCTCTGGATAAATGTCTCGCCTGTCCAGTTCTTTGTTTTCCTAATTTGCCAATTATGCCTGCTGTGATCCACTCCTACCCTCACACCTAAAGAAGACTATTTTAAATTTATTTGCGCATAAATTTTATTGCACATAAAGGTGATATGTAAAATAATGTTTTTTTTTATTGTTGTTATAGAGAAACATGATCAGATTTTCCCTGGTTCTTCCTGTGCGTGCAGTAGTTACAAAGTTGAACGTCTTTACACGATCTGCTGCAGTTTTCAGTGGGCGGGCTTTGTCAGATGGCTTGGAAAAACGCACTGTGTTTCGGCTCGGGAAACATCATGAGCAGTGTCCTGCATGTTTTCTGTGTATAGCTGTCTTTTAACGCATACAGAATTCATTCGAAATCATTGATTTCTCCAATTAACAAGGGTCCCTTTTTGAACCTGCCAGAAGCATTCTTTCAATGTAACAGATTTACTCCGGGGAAAGGCAGCATGACATTGAGAGTAGCTCAAGCTTTCAGCACCCGTATCGGACTGCATGTTTGCAGACACCGCTCAGAATCCCCTGTAAGATTCTCTTTCAATTCCGTTTTGCAGTGCTTTAGCTCTTTCAAAAGGCTTCGCTTTGCTAGTCACAATCCAAGGCTCATGACAGCATTTGAAAACATTTTTCTGCTTGGAAGGCAGCTATGCTCACCACTATACCACCAACGCACGCCCACAGGAGGCCTGCAGGACACCACCAGAGAATGCTCACGATTTCGGAAGCTGTCTCCGGGACGTGCTGATTCCACACATCCTGAATAAATCATGATATTCTTAGTTGCTGTAGCTAGACGTTCAAATGAGTTTCATGGCCAGATGGACTGTTTCCTCCAGCGGTATAGTATTGCAGTGAGACAGCACGATGCCTGCAAGACTATGTCACGCTACACGCCACAGATTGTGTTTGTCCGTTCGTGTCAGTCGTCCTGCAGCCACGGGAAGTGGGACACAAACATGCTGCAATGCTTTCAGGACGTTAGGATTTGTTTGTGCAACATCCAAGAAGAGTACTTGTGGCTTGAATGTGAACTGTACGTGCCCGCCCCCTTTCCTCTGTAGTGCATGAGTTCCTCCCGGCATGCCCTTCGTCATTGTTCTGTCATCTTGTATTTAAAGGGTTGTATTTCTGCTGCTAAAAAGAAGCAACGGTTTTCTCACAACGCCCTTTGTTCCCAACGGAGCCCTTGTCTGTCATGAAATTCTTCAAAACCTCAAGCTAGAAGAAGAAGAACACGACAAATATGAAGCGTTACCGCAACGACATGCCATGGGACGATCGATAACGATTTCCATAGGATCCCCGCGGTTGCCTGGCAACCGTCAGCTTTGCGCAGTGGCAGTATCGTAGCCTGTGAGGTTTAGCCGAGGCGTGATTATTGCTAGTTGAAAACTTTTCCCAATACCCCGCTTCCGCCGGTTTGCAATACAATCGGCGAAAGCAATTTTTGACAGTCTCGTCAGAGACTGAGCAAGGTGTTTAAAGACAGATTTGGTCATGGTGACATCATGGTAGAAAAAAACGAGCTTGTTACGTCTCAACAGAAACGCTCTTTAGCTCTTTCAGCGTTATGCAGAGAACAGCGTCTGTCGAGATCACTTTTGAGTCAGCGCGAAACGCCGTGTGCTGTCAGTTTGATTTCATATTGCTCGTCGCGGCGCCCGGCTTTTGTTTGTCAAAGTTAGGTTGCGCTTCTTCATGCTGCATCGTCGGCATGAGTGGAGCTTTTTAAACGTCTGTACTTACTGTATATGGTTTATATACAGTATATGGCTGGTCTCGGTACTTTAAAGAAAACATACACGAAAGATGGTTTCATTATGACCAGTATCGGTCTTGAGATATTTTTAACTTGATTTACAGAAGCGCGAAACGGTATGCCCAGGGCGTTTTAGTTTTCGTTTTGTTTTAATGCAGTGCAGTGGATTGATTAGAGATATCAAGTACATACAAGTCATTTTTTAAATGTTGTAGTTCGTCTTGTAAAAATGTTACAAGTACATAATCTGTCAACAATTACACAGGTTCTGTTTCCATATTGCGAATTTTGGTTACGTAATATTATTTTCTAATTTCACGTTGTGAATATATGATTTGGGCAAACAGAGCCGCAAAGAAGTACATTATGGGTTGTTGTTTTTTTTTTGCAGTTTTATCTAGAACAAGCGATGCTTAAACCTTTGTCTGATTCTTGTGAAACTATCCACACGACAGTTACCTAGGAGTTGACTTCAGTGATGTCACTGATGGGATGTTTCTAAAAATCCATCCACTGTAAAACGTCTTCTCCACTTGTCCTGCATATGTATTCGCTAATGAAGCTGTGTGTTCTGAGCCTGGATCTCTACATTTCTGTATGAACCAGCTTAGAGGGCTAAAGACAGCTTGTGTTTAAATTTAGTGTAAGGTAATTTATGCTTCTAAACTCATGGTCAGCATTTATTATTGTACTGTGCTGTAAACTTCTTCTGTGCCTAATTACATTATTTTATAGCTTTATCAAATTTGTACATTGTCGATAATGTTTCTGTAGTTTTCAGCCCTCAGCATGCGACTGGTGGTGCTGTGGGTTAGGTTCCTGACTTCCATGTCACATGGTCTGTGATTGAATCCCATGGAACTATGACTTTATTTTTTAACAAACATTTCTTTGAAAAAATTAAACGTTTCCCTGGGTCAGAGATTAAATAAAACCTCACTCGCACCAAACAAATTTATATTTCTAAATATCACAACATGATCGAATTTAAGTCTTTTTAATAACAATGAATAGTCACCTATGCGTTACAAAATAAACATTTATATTGATTTGAATCACGTTTTGATTTAAATCGTAAACGCGTGTTTAAATATATGTGTTTAAAGGCGACATACTGTATAAAAGCGCTGATTCTTATGGAATGTGTTCCGCCAGGGATTCACATTTTTTTATTTTTTTTAATCGCGTATCTAAGGAAAATTGCAGTATAACTTTGTTCATGCACATCATTATACAGTATCTCATTTTGTATTTCTATAAAAAAAAATCGTTTGCCCAGCCACTATTGTTGTTATTGTTTTTATCCTGTAAAGCGCTTTGAGGAGCACAGCTTTCTCACCACTTAGATTACTTTTTGACACCATCCTTACACAAAGCAGAAACTGATTGTATTTTCCGATGACATACAAGTGAAAAGATTACAGATTTTAATCGTCTTTTTTCTGAACCAGGGAAAATCTGATCATGTTTCTCTATAACAATAATAAAAAACTTTATTTTACATATCACCTTTAAAAGTGGCATCTCAAAACAATACAGTAGATGTAAACCACAGATTACAAAGTAAATACCCAGACAAACGCAAACGCGTTTTTAATAAAATGCTTTCATTCATTCAACAGAGAGAGAGAGCGTAAAACCTGGGTGTAACAGCTGTTCCTTTTTCTGATCACTCGCTCTCTGGATAAATGTCTCGCCTGTCCAGTTCTTTGTTTTCCTAATTTGCCAATTATGCCTGCTGTGATCCACTCCTACCCTCACACCTAAAGAAGACTATTTTAAATTTCTTTGCGCATAAATTTTATTGCACATAAAGGTGATATGTAAAATAATGTTTTTTTTTATTGTTGTTATAGAGAAACATGATCAGATTTTCCCTGGTTCTTCCTGTGCGTGCAGTAGTTACAAAGTTGAACGTCTTTACACGATCTGCTGCAGTTTTCAGTGGGCGGGCTTTGTCAGATGGCTTGGAAAAACGCACTGTGTTTCGGCTCGGGAAACATCATGAGCAGTGTCCTGCATGTTTTCTGTGTATAGCTGTCTTTTAACGCATACAGAATTCATTCGAAATCATTGATTTCTCCAATTAACAAGGGTCCCTTTTTGAACCTGCCAGAAGCATTCTTTCAATGTAACAGATTTACTCCGGGGAAAGGCAGCATGACATTGAGAGTAGCTCAAGCTTTCAGCACCCGTATCGGACTGCATGTTTGCAGACACCGCTCAGAATCCCCTGTAAGATTCTCTTTCAATTCCGTTTTGCAGTGCTTTAGCTCTTTCAAAAGGCTTCGCTTTGCTAGTCACAATCCAAGGCTCATGACAGCATTTGAAAACATTTTTCTGCTTGGAAGGCAGCTATGCTCACCACTATACCACCAACGCACGCCCACAGGAGGCCTGCAGGACACCACCAGAGAATGCTCACGATTTCGGAAGCTGTCTCCGGGACGTGCTGATTCCACACATCCTGAATAAATCATGATATTGTTATTTGCTGTAGCTAGACGTTCAAATGAGTTTCATGGCCAGATGGACTGTTTCCTCCAGCGGTATAGTATTGCAGTGAGACAGCACGATGCCTGCAAGACTATGTCACGCTACACGCCACAGATTGTGTTTGTCCGTTCGTGTCAGTCGTCCTGCAGCCACGAGAAGTGGGACACAAACATGCTGCAATGCTTTCAGGACGTTAGGATTTGTTTGTGCAACATCCAAGAAGAGTACTTGTGGCTTGAATGTGAACTGTACGTGCCCGCCCCCTTTCCTCTGTAGTGCATGAGTTCCTCCCGGCATGCCCTTCGTCATTGTTCTGTCATCTTGTATTTAAAGGGTTGTATTTCTGCTGCTAAAAAGAAGCAACGGTTTTCTCACAACGCCCTTTGTTCCCAACAGAGCCCTTGTCTGTCATGAAATTCTTCAAAACCTCAAGCTAGAAGAAGAAGAACACGACAAATATGAAGCGTTACCGCAACGACATGCCATGGGACGATCGATAACGATTTCCATAGGATCCCCGCGGTTGCCTGGCAATCGTCAGCTTTGCGCAGTGGTAGTATCGTAGCCTGTGAGGTTTAGCCGAGGCGCGATTATTGCTAGTTGAAAACTTTTCCCAATACCCCGCTTCCGCCGGTTTGCAATACAATCGGCGAAAGCAATTTTTGACAGTCTCGTCAGAGACTGAGCAAGGTGTTTAAAGACAGATTTGGTCATGGTGACATCATGGTAGAAAGAAACGAGCTTGTTACGTCTCAACAGAAACGCTCTTTAGCTCTTTCAGCGTTATGCAGAGAACAGCGTCTGTCGAGATCACTTTTGAGTCAGCGCGAAACGCCGTGTGCTGTCAGTTTGATTTCATATTGCTCGTCGCGGCGCCCGGCTTTTGTCTGTCAAACGTTAGGTTGCGCTTCTTCATGCTGCATCGTCGGCATGAGTGGAGCTTTTTAAACGTCTGTACTTACTGTATATGGTATATATACAGTATATGGCTGGTCTCGGTACTTTAAAGAAAACATACACGAAAGATGGTTTCATTATGACCAGTATCGGTCTTGAGATATTTTTAACTTGATTTACAGAAGCGCGAAACGGTATGCCCAGGGCGTTTTAGTTTTCGTTTTGTTTTAATGCAGTGCAGTGGATTGATTAGAGATATCAAGTACATACAAGTCATTTTTTAAATGTTGTAGTTCGTCTTGTAAAAATGTTACAAGTACATAATCTGTCAACAATTACACAGGTTCTGTTTCCATATTGCGAATTTTGGTTACGTAATATTATTTTCTAATTTCACGTTGTGAATATATGATTTGGGCAAACAGAGCCGCAAAGAAGTACATTATGGGTTGTTGTTTTTTTTTTGCAGTTTTATCTAGAACAAGCGATGCTTAAACCTTTGTCTGATTCTTGTGAAACTATCCACACGACAGTTACCTAGGAGTTGACTTCAGTGATGTCACTGATGGGATGTTTCTAAAAATCCATCCACTGTAAAACGTCTTCTCCACTTGTCCTGCATATGTATTCGCTAATGAAGCTGTGTGTTCTGAGCCTGGATCTCTACATTTCTGTATGAACCAGCTTAGAGGGCTAAAGACAGCTTGTGTTTAAATTTAGTGTAAGGTAATTTATGCTTCTAAACTCATGGTCAGCATTTATTATTGTACTGTGCTGTAAACTTCTTCTGTGCCTAATTACATTATTTTATAGCTTTATCAAATTTGTACATTGTCGATAATGTTTCTGTAGTTTTCAGCCCTCAGCATGCGACTGGTGGTGCTGTGGGTTAGGTTCCTGACTTCCATGTCACATGGTCTGTGATTGAATCCCATGGAACTATGACTTTATTTTTTAACAAACATTTCTTTGAAAAAATTAAACGTTTCCCTGGGTCAGAGATTAAATAAAACCTCACTCGCACCAAACAAATTTATATTTCTAAATATCACAACATGATCGAATTTAAGTCTTTTTAATAACAATGAATAGTCACCTATGCGTTACAAAATAAACATTTATATTGATTTGAATCACGTTTTGATTTAAATCGTAAACGCGTGTTTAAATATATGTGTTTAAAGGCGACATACTGTATAAAAGCGCTGATTCTTATGGAATGTGTTCCGCCAGGGATTCACATTTTTTTATTTTTTTTAATCGCGTATCTAAGGAAAATTGCAGTATAACTTTGTTCATGCACATCATTATACAGTATCTCATTTTGTATTTCTATAAAAAAAAATCGTTTGCCCAGCCACTATTGTTGTTATTGTTTTTATCCTGTAAAGCGCTTTGAGGAGCACAGCTTTCTCACCACTTAGATTACTTTTTGACACCATCCTTACACAAAGCAGAAACTGATTGTATTTTCCGATGACATACAAGTGAAAAGATTACAGATTTTAATCGTCTTTTTTCTGAACCAGGGAAAATCTGATCATGTTTCTCTATAACAATAATAAAAAACTTTATTTTACATATCACCTTTAAAAGTGGCATCTCAAAACAATACAGTAGATGTAAACCACAGATTACAAAGTAAATACCCAGACAAACGCAAACGCGTTTTTAATAAAATGCTTTCATTCATTCAACAGAGAGAGAGAGCGTAAAACCTGGGTGTAACAGCTGTTCCTTTTTCTGATCACTCGCTCTCTGGATAAATGTCTCGCCTGTCCAGTTCTTTGTTTTCCTAATTTGCCAATTATGCCTGCTGTGATCCACTCCTACCCTCACACCTAAAGAAGACTATTTTAAATTTCTTTGCGCATAAATTTTATTGCACATAAAGGTGATATGTAAAATAATGTTTTTTTTTATTGTTGTTATAGAGAAACATGATCAGATTTTCCCTGGTTCTTCCTGTGCGTGCAGTAGTTACAAAGTTGAACGTCTTTACACGATCTGCTGCAGTTTTCAGTGGGCGGGCTTTGTCAGATGGCTTGGAAAAACGCACTGTGTTTCGGCTCGGGAAACATCATGAGCAGTGTCCTGCATGTTTTCTGTGTATAGCTGTCTTTTAACGCATACAGAATTCATTCGAAATCATTGATTTCTCCAATTAACAAGGGTCCCTTTTTGAACCTGCCAGAAGCATTCTTTCAATGTAACAGATTTACTCCGGGGAAAGGCAGCATGACATTGAGAGTAGCTCAAGCTTTCAGCACCCGTATCGGACTGCATGTTTGCAGACACCGCTCAGAATCCCCTGTAAGATTCTCTTTCAATTCCGTTTTGCAGTGCTTTAGCTCTTTCAAAAGGCTTCGCTTTGCTAGTCACAATCCAAGGCTCATGACAGCATTTGAAAACATTTTTCTGCTTGGAAGGCAGCTATGCTCACCACTATACCACCAACGCACGCCCACAGGAGGCCTGCAGGACACCACCAGAGAATGCTCACGATTTCGGAAGCTGTCTCCGGGACGTGCTGATTCCACACATCCTGAATAAATCATGATATTGTTATTTGCTGTAGCTAGACGTTCAAATGAGTTTCATGGCCAGATGGACTGTTTCCTCCAGCGGTATAGTATTGCAGTGAGACAGCACGATGCCTGCAAGACTATGTCACGCTACACGCCACAGATTGTGTTTGTCCGTTCGTGTCAGTCGTCCTGCAGCCACGAGAAGTGGGACACAAACATGCTGCAATGCTTTCAGGACGTTAGGATTTGTTTGTGCAACATCCAAGAAGAGTACTTGTGGCTTGAATGTGAACTGTACGTGCCCGCCCCCTTTCCTCTGTAGTGCATGAGTTCCTCCCGGCATGCCCTTCGTCATTGTTCTGTCATCTTGTATTTAAAGGGTTGTATTTCTGCTGCTAAAAAGAAGCAACGGTTTTCTCACAACGCCCTTTGTTCCCAACAGAGCCCTTGTCTGTCATGAAATTCTTCAAAACCTCAAGCTAGAAGAAGAAGAACACGACAAATATGAAGCGTTACCGCAACGACATGCCATGGGACGATCGATAACGATTTCCATAGGATCCCCGCGGTTGCCTGGCAACCGTCAGCTTTGCGCAGTGGCAGTATCGTAGCCTGTGAGGTTTAGCCGAGGCGCGATTATTGCTAGTTGAAAACTTTTCCCAATACCCCGCTTCCGCCGGTTTGCAATACAATCGGCGAAAGCAATTTTTGACAGTCTCGTCAGAGACTGAGCAAGGTGTTTAAAGACAGATTTGGTCATGGTGACATCATGGTAGAAAGAAACGAGCTTGTTACGTCTCAACAGAAACGCTCTTTAGCTCTTTCAGCGTTATGCAGAGAACAGCGTCTGTCGAGATCACTTTTGAGTCAGCGCGAAACGCCGTGTGCTGTCAGTTTGATTTCATATTGCTCGTCGCGGCGCCCGGCTTTTGTCTGTCAAACGTTAGGTTGCGCTTCTTCATGCTGCATCGTCGGCATGAGTGGAGCTTTTTAAACGTCTGTACTTACTGTATATGGTATATATACAGTATATGGCTGGTCTCGGTACTTTAAAGAAAACATACACGAAAGATGGTTTCATTATGACCAGTATCGGTCTTGAGATATTTTTAACTTGATTTACAGAAGCGCGAAACGGTATGCCCAGGGCGTTTTAGTTTTCGTTTTGTTTTAATGCAGTGCAGTGGATTGATTAGAGATATCAAGTACATACAAGTCATTTTTTAAATGTTGTAGTTCGTCTTGTAAAAATGTTACAAGTACATAATCTGTCAACAATTACACAGGTTCTGTTTCCATATTGCGAATTTTGGTTACGTAATATTATTTTCTAATTTCACGTTGTGAATATATGATTTGGGCAAACAGAGCCGCAAAGAAGTACATTATGGGTTGTTGTTTTTTTTTTGCAGTTTTATCTAGAACAAGCGATGCTTAAACCTTTGTCTGATTCTTGTGAAACTATCCACACGACAGTTACCTAGGAGTTGACTTCAGTGATGTCACTGATGGGATGTTTCTAAAAATCCATCCACTGTAAAACGTCTTCTCCACTTGTCCTGCATATGTATTCGCTAATGAAGCTGTGTGTTCTGAGCCTGGATCTCTACATTTCTGTATGAACCAGCTTAGAGGGCTAAAGACAGCTTGTGTTTAAATTTAGTGTAAGGTAATTTATGCTTCTAAACTCATGGTCAGCATTTATTATTGTACTGTGCTGTAAACTTCTTCTGTGCCTAATTACATTATTTTATAGCTTTATCAAATTTGTACATTGTCGATAATGTTTCTGTAGTTTTCAGCCCTCAGCATGCGACTGGTGGTGCTGTGGGTTAGGTTCCTGACTTCCATGTCACATGGTCTGTGATTGAATCCCATGGAACTATGACTTTATTTTTTAACAAACATTTCTTTGAAAAAATTAAACGTTTCCCTGGGTCAGAGATTAAATAAAACCTCACTCGCACCAAACAAATTTATATTTCTAAATATCACAACATGATCGAATTTAAGTCTTTTTAATAACAATGAATAGTCACCTATGCGTTACAAAATAAACATTTATATTGATTTGAATCACGTTTTGATTTAAATCGTAAACGCGTGTTTAAATATATGTGTTTAAAGGCGACATACTGTATAAAAGCGCTGATTCTTATGGAATGTGTTCCGCCAGGGATTCACATTTTTTTATTTTTTTTAATCGCGTATCTAAGGAAAATTGCAGTATAACTTTGTTCATGCACATCATTATACAGTATCTCATTTTGTATTTCTATAAAAAAAAATCGTTTGCCCAGCCACTATTGTTGTTATTGTTTTTATCCTGTAAAGCGCTTTGAGGAGCACAGCTTTCTCACCACTTAGATTACTTTTTGACACCATCCTTACACAAAGCAGAAACTGATTGTATTTTCCGATGACATACAAGTGAAAAGATTACAGATTTTAATCGTCTTTTTTCTGAACCAGGGAAAATCTGATCATGTTTCTCTATAACAATAATAAAAAACTTTATTTTACATATCACCTTTAAAAGTGGCATCTCAAAACAATACAGTAGATGTAAACCACAGATTACAAAGTAAATACCCAGACAAACGCAAACGCGTTTTTAATAAAATGCTTTCATTCATTCAACAGAGAGAGAGAGCGTAAAACCTGGGTGTAACAGCTGTTCCTTTTTCTGATCACTCGCTCTCTGGATAAATGTCTCGCCTGTCCAGTTCTTTGTTTTCCTAATTTGCCAATTATGCCTGCTGTGATCCACTCCTACCCTCACACCTAAAGAAGACTATTTTAAATTTCTTTGCGCATAAATTTTATTGCACATAAAGGTGATATGTAAAATAATGTTTTTTTTTATTGTTGTTATAGAGAAACATGATCAGATTTTCCCTGGTTCTTCCTGTGCGTGCAGTAGTTACAAAGTTGAACGTCTTTACACGATCTGCTGCAGTTTTCAGTGGGCGGGCTTTGTCAGATGGCTTGGAAAAACGCACTGTGTTTCGGCTCGGGAAACATCATGAGCAGTGTCCTGCATGTTTTCTGTGTATAGCTGTCTTTTAACGCATACAGAATTCATTCGAAATCATTGATTTCTCCAATTAACAAGGGTCCCTTTTTGAACCTGCCAGAAGCATTCTTTCAATGTAACAGATTTACTCCGGGGAAAGGCAGCATGACATTGAGAGTAGCTCAAGCTTTCAGCACCCGTATCGGACTGCATGTTTGCAGACACCGCTCAGAATCCCCTGTAAGATTCTCTTTCAATTCCGTTTTGCAGTGCTTTAGCTCTTTCAAAAGGCTTCGCTTTGCTAGTCACAATCCAAGGCTCATGACAGCATTTGAAAACATTTTTCTGCTTGGAAGGCAGCTATGCTCACCACTATACCACCAACGCACGCCCACAGGAGGCCTGCAGGACACCACCAGAGAATGCTCACGATTTCGGAAGCTGTCTCCGGGACGTGCTGATTCCACACATCCTGAATAAATCATGATATTGTTATTTGCTGTAGCTAGACGTTCAAATGAGTTTCATGGCCAGATGGACTGTTTCCTCCAGCGGTATAGTATTGCAGTGAGACAGCACGATGCCTGCAAGACTATGTCACGCTACACGCCACAGATTGTGTTTGTCCGTTCGTGTCAGTCGTCCTGCAGCCACGAGAAGTGGGACACAAACATGCTGCAATGCTTTCAGGACGTTAGGATTTGTTTGTGCAACATCCAAGAAGAGTACTTGTGGCTTGAATGTGAACTGTACGTGCCCGCCCCCTTTCCTCTGTAGTGCATGAGTTCCTCCCGGCATGCCCTTCGTCATTGTTCTGTCATCTTGTATTTAAAGGGTTGTATTTCTGCTGCTAAAAAGAAGCAACGGTTTTCTCACAACGCCCTTTGTTCCCAACAGAGCCCTTGTCTGTCATGAAATTCTTCAAAACCTCAAGCTAGAAGAAGAAGAACACGACAAATATGAAGCGTTACCGCAACGACATGCCATGGGACGATCGATAACGATTTCCATAGGATCCCCGCGGTTGCCTGGCAACCGTCAGCTTTGCGCAGTGGCAGTATCGTAGCCTGTGAGGTTTAGCCGAGGCGCGATTATTGCTAGTTGAAAACTTTTCCCAATACCCCGCTTCCGCCGGTTTGCAATACAATCGGCGAAAGCAATTTTTGACAGTCTCGTCAGAGACTGAGCAAGGTGTTTAAAGACAGATTTGGTCATGGTGACATCATGGTAGAAAGAAACGAGCTTGTTACGTCTCAACAGAAACGCTCTTTAGCTCTTTCAGCGTTATGCAGAGAACAGCGTCTGTCGAGATCACTTTTGAGTCAGCGCGAAACGCCGTGTGCTGTCAGTTTGATTTCATATTGCTCGTCGCGGCGCCCGGCTTTTGTCTGTCAAACGTTAGGTTGCGCTTCTTCATGCTGCATCGTCGGCATGAGTGGAGCTTTTTAAACGTCTGTACTTACTGTATATGGTATATATACAGTATATGGCTGGTCTCGGTACTTTAAAGAAAACATACACGAAAGATGGTTTCATTATGACCAGTATCGGTCTTGAGATATTTTTAACTTGATTTACAGAAGCGCGAAACGGTATGCCCAGGGCGTTTTAGTTTTCGTTTTGTTTTAATGCAGTGCAGTGGATTGATTAGAGATATCAAGTACATACAAGTCATTTTTTAAATGTTGTAGTTCGTCTTGTAAAAATGTTACAAGTACATAATCTGTCAACAATTACACAGGTTCTGTTTCCATATTGCGAATTTTGGTTACGTAATATTATTTTCTAATTTCACGTTGTGAATATATGATTTGGGCAAACAGAGCCGCAAAGAAGTACATTATGGGTTGTTGTTTTTTTTTTGCAGTTTTATCTAGAACAAGCGATGCTTAAACCTTTGTCTGATTCTTGTGAAACTATCCACACGACAGTTACCTAGGAGTTGACTTCAGTGATGTCACTGATGGGATGTTTCTAAAAATCCATCCACTGTAAAACGTCTTCTCCACTTGTCCTGCATATGTATTCGCTAATGAAGCTGTGTGTTCTGAGCCTGGATCTCTACATTTCTGTATGAACCAGCTTAGAGGGCTAAAGACAGCTTGTGTTTAAATTTAGTGTAAGGTAATTTATGCTTCTAAACTCATGGTCAGCATTTATTATTGTACTGTGCTGTAAACTTCTTCTGTGCCTAATTACATTATTTTATAGCTTTATCAAATTTGTACATTGTCGATAATGTTTCTGTAGTTTTCAGCCCTCAGCATGCGACTGGTGGTGCTGTGGGTTAGGTTCCTGACTTCCATGTCACATGGTCTGTGATTGAATCCCATGGAACTATGACTTTATTTTTTAACAAACATTTCTTTGAAAAAATTAAACGTTTCCCTGGGTCAGAGATTAAATAAAACCTCACTCGCACCAAACAAATTTATATTTCTAAATATCACAACATGATCGAATTTAAGTCTTTTTAATAACAATGAATAGTCACCTATGCGTTACAAAATAAACATTTATATTGATTTGAATCACGTTTTGATTTAAATCGTAAACGCGTGTTTAAATATATGTGTTTAAAGGCGACATACTGTATAAAAGCGCTGATTCTTATGGAATGTGTTCCGCCAGGGATTCACATTTTTTTATTTTTTTTAATCGCGTATCTAAGGAAAATTGCAGTATAACTTTGTTCATGCACATCATTATACAGTATCTCATTTTGTATTTCTATAAAAAAAAATCGTTTGCCCAGCCACTATTGTTGTTATTGTTTTTATCCTGTAAAGCGCTTTGAGGAGCACAGCTTTCTCACCACTTAGATTACTTTTTGACACCATCCTTACACAAAGCAGAAACTGATTGTATTTTCCGATGACATACAAGTGAAAAGATTACAGATTTTAATCGTCTTTTTTCTGAACCAGGGAAAATCTGATCATGTTTCTCTATAACAATAATAAAAAACTTTATTTTACATATCACCTTTAAAAGTGGCATCTCAAAACAATACAGTAGATGTAAACCACAGATTACAAAGTAAATACCCAGACAAACGCAAACGCGTTTTTAATAAAATGCTTTCATTCATTCAACAGAGAGAGAGAGCGTAAAACCTGGGTGTAACAGCTGTTCCTTTTTCTGATCACTCGCTCTCTGGATAAATGTCTCGCCTGTCCAGTTCTTTGTTTTCCTAATTTGCCAATTATGCCTGCTGTGATCCACTCCTACCCTCACACCTAAAGAAGACTATTTTAAATTTCTTTGCGCATAAATTTTATTGCACATAAAGGTGATATGTAAAATAATGTTTTTTTTTATTGTTGTTATAGAGAAACATGATCAGATTTTCCCTGGTTCTTCCTGTGCGTGCAGTAGTTACAAAGTTGAACGTCTTTACACGATCTGCTGCAGTTTTCAGTGGGCGGGCTTTGTCAGATGGCTTGGAAAAACGCACTGTGTTTCGGCTCGGGAAACATCATGAGCAGTGTCCTGCATGTTTTCTGTGTATAGCTGTCTTTTAACGCATACAGAATTCATTCGAAATCATTGATTTCTCCAATTAACAAGGGTCCCTTTTTGAACCTGCCAGAAGCATTCTTTCAATGTAACAGATTTACTCCGGGGAAAGGCAGCATGACATTGAGAGTAGCTCAAGCTTTCAGCACCCGTATCGGACTGCATGTTTGCAGACACCGCTCAGAATCCCCTGTAAGATTCTCTTTCAATTCCGTTTTGCAGTGCTTTAGCTCTTTCAAAAGGCTTCGCTTTGCTAGTCACAATCCAAGGCTCATGACAGCATTTGAAAACATTTTTCTGCTTGGAAGGCAGCTATGCTCACCACTATACCACCAACGCACGCCCACAGGAGGCCTGCAGGACACCACCAGAGAATGCTCACGATTTCGGAAGCTGTCTCCGGGACGTGCTGATTCCACACATCCTGAATAAATCATGATATTGTTATTTGCTGTAGCTAGACGTTCAAATGAGTTTCATGGCCAGATGGACTGTTTCCTCCAGCGGTATAGTATTGCAGTGAGACAGCACGATGCCTGCAAGACTATGTCACGCTACACGCCACAGATTGTGTTTGTCCGTTCGTGTCAGTCGTCCTGCAGCCACGAGAAGTGGGACACAAACATGCTGCAATGCTTTCAGGACGTTAGGATTTGTTTGTGCAACATCCGAGAAGAGTACTTGTGGCTTGAATGTGAACTGTACGTGCCCACCCCCTTTCCTCTGTAGTGCATGAGTTCCTCCCGGCATGCCCTTCGTCATTGTTCTGTCATCTTGTATTTAAAGGGTTGTATTTCTGCTGCTAAAAAGAAGCAACGGTTTTCTCACAACGCCCTTTGTTCCCAACGGAGCCCTTGTCTGTCATGAAATTCTTCAAAACCTCAAGCTAGAAGAAGAAGAACACGACAAATATGAAGCGTTACCGCAACGACATGCCATGGGATGATCGATAACGATTTCCATAGGATCCCCGCGGTTGCCTGGCAACCGTCAGCTTTGCGCAGTGGCAGTATCGTAGCCTGTGAGGTTTAGCTAAGGCGCGATTATTGCTAGTTGAAAACTTTTCCCAATACCCCGCTTCCGCCGGTTTGCAATACAATCGGCGAAAGCAATTTTTGACAGTCTCGTCAGAGACTGAGCAAGGTGTTTAAAGACAGATTTGGTCATGGTGACATCATGGTAGAAAGAAACGAGCTTGTTACGTCTCAACAGAAACGCTCTTTAGCTCTTTCAGCGTTATGCAGAGAACAGCGTCTGTCGAGATCACTTTTGAGTCAGCGCGAAACGCCGTGTGCTGTCAGTTTGATTTCATATTGCTCGTCGCGGCGCCCGGCTTTTGTCTGTCAAACGTTAGGTTGCGCTTCTTCATGCTGCATCGTCGGCATGAGTGGAGCTTTTTAAACGTCTGTACTTACTGTATATGGTATATATACAGTATATGGCTGGTCTCGGTACTTTAAAGAAAACATACACGAAAGATGGTTTCATTATGACCAGTATCGGTCTTGAGATATTTTTAACTTGATTTACAGAAGCGCGAAACGGTATGCCCAGGGCGTTTTAGTTTTCGTTTTGTTTTAATGCAGTGCAGTGGATTGATTAGAGATATCAAGTACATACAAGTCATTTTTTAAATGTTGTAGTTCGTCTTGTAAAAATGTTACAAGTACATAATCTGTCAACAATTACACAGGTTCTGTTTCCATATTGCGAATTTTGGTTACGTAATATTATTTTCTAATTTCACGTTGTGAATATATGATTTGGGCAAACAGAGCCGCAAAGAAGTACATTATGGGTTGTTGTTTTTTTTTTGCAGTTTTATCTAGAACAAGCGATGCTTAAACCTTTGTCTGATTCTTGTGAAACTATCCACACGACAGTTACCTAGGAGTTGACTTCAGTGATGTCACTGATGGGATGTTTCTAAAAATCCATCCACTGTAAAACGTCTTCTCCACTTGTCCTGCATATGTATTCGCTAATGAAGCTGTGTGTTCTGAGCCTGGATCTCTACATTTCTGTATGAACCAGCTTAGAGGGCTAAAGACAGCTTGTGTTTAAATTTAGTGTAAGGTAATTTATGCTTCTAAACTCATGGTCAGCATTTATTATTGTACTGTGCTGTAAACTTCTTCTGTGCCTAATTACATTATTTTATAGCTTTATCAAATTTGTACATTGTCGATAATGTTTCTGTAGTTTTCAGCCCTCAGCATGCGACTGGTGGTGCTGTGGGTTAGGTTCCTGACTTCCATGTCACATGGTCTGTGATTGAATCCCATGGAACTATGACTTTATTTTTTAACAAACATTTCTTTGAAAAAATTAAACGTTTCCCTGGGTCAGAGATTAAATAAAACCTCACTCGCACCAAACAAATTTATATTTCTAAATATCACAACATGATCGAATTTAAGTCTTTTTAATAACAATGAATAGTCACCTATGCGTTACAAAATAAACATTTATATTGATTTGAATCACGTTTTGATTTAAATCGTAAACGCGTGTTTAAATATATGTGTTTAAAGGCGACATACTGTATAAAAGCGCTGATTCTTATGGAATGTGTTCCGCCAGGGATTCACATTTTTTTATTTTTTTTAATCGCGTATCTAAGGAAAATTGCAGTATAACTTTGTTCATGCACATCATTATACAGTATCTCATTTTGTATTTCTATAAAAAAAAATCGTTTGCCCAGCCACTATTGTTGTTATTGTTTTTATCCTGTAAAGCGCTTTGAGGAGCACAGCTTTCTCACCACTTAGATTACTTTTTGACACCATCCTTACACAAAGCAGAAACTGATTGTATTTTCCGATGACATACAAGTGAAAAGATTACAGATTTTAATCGTCTTTTTTCTGAACCAGGGAAAATCTGATCATGTTTCTCTATAACAATAATAAAAAACTTTATTTTACATATCACCTTTAAAAGTGGCATCTCAAAACAATACAGTAGATGTAAACCACAGATTACAAAGTAAATACCCAGACAAACGCAAACGCGTTTTTAATAAAATGCTTTCATTCATTCAACAGAGAGAGAGAGCGTAAAACCTGGGTGTAACAGCTGTTCCTTTTTCTGATCACTCGCTCTCTGGATAAATGTCTCGCCTGTCCAGTTCTTTGTTTTCCTAATTTGCCAATTATGCCTGCTGTGATCCACTCCTACCCTCACACCTAAAGAAGACTATTTTAAATTTCTTTGCGCATAAATTTTATTGCACATAAAGGTGATATGTAAAATAATGTTTTTTTTTATTGTTGTTATAGAGAAACATGATCAGATTTTCCCTGGTTCTTCCTGTGCGTGCAGTAGTTACAAAGTTGAACGTCTTTACACGATCTGCTGCAGTTTTCAGTGGGCGGGCTTTGTCAGATGGCTTGGAAAAACGCACTGTGTTTCGGCTCGGGAAACATCATGAGCAGTGTCCTGCATGTTTTCTGTGTATAGCTGTCTTTTAACGCATACAGAATTCATTCGAAATCATTGATTTCTCCAATTAACAAGGGTCCCTTTTTGAACCTGCCAGAAGCATTCTTTCAATGTAACAGATTTACTCCGGGGAAAGGCAGCATGACATTGAGAGTAGCTCAAGCTTTCAGCACCCGTATCGGACTGCATGTTTGCAGACACCGCTCAGAATCCCCTGTAAGATTCTCTTTCAATTCCGTTTTGCAGTGCTTTAGCTCTTTCAAAAGGCTTCGCTTTGCTAGTCACAATCCAAGGCTCATGACAGCATTTGAAAACATTTTTCTGCTTGGAAGGCAGCTATGCTCACCACTATACCACCAACGCACGCCCACAGGAGGCCTGCAGGACACCACCAGAGAATGCTCACGATTTCGGAAGCTGTCTCCGGGACGTGCTGATTCCACACATCCTGAATAAATCATGATATTGTTATTTGCTGTAGCTAGACGTTCAAATGAGTTTCATGGCCAGATGGACTGTTTCCTCCAGCGGTATAGTATTGCAGTGAGACAGCACGATGCCTGCAAGACTATGTCACGCTACACGCCACAGATTGTGTTTGTCCGTTCGTGTCAGTCGTCCTGCAGCCACGAGAAGTGGGACACAAACATGCTGCAATGCTTTCAGGACGTTAGGATTTGTTTGTGCAACATCCGAGAAGAGTACTTGTGGCTTGAATGTGAACTGTACGTGCCCACCCCCTTTCCTCTGTAGTGCATGAGTTCCTCCCGGCATGCCCTTCGTCATTGTTCTGTCATCTTGTATTTAAAGGGTTGTATTTCTGCTGCTAAAAAGAAGCAACGGTTTTCTCACAACGCCCTTTGTTCCCAACGGAGCCCTTGTCTGTCATGAAATTCTTCAAAACCTCAAGCTAGAAGAAGAAGAACACGACAAATATGAAGCGTTACCGCAACGACATGCCATGGGATGATCGATAACGATTTCCATAGGATCCCCGCGGTTGCCTGGCAACCGTCAGCTTTGCGCAGTGGCAGTATCGTAGCCTGTGAGGTTTAGCTAAGGCGCGATTATTGCTAGTTGAAAACTTTTCCCAATACCCCGCTTCCGCCGGTTTGCAATACAATCGGCGAAAGCAATTTTTGACAGTCTCGTCAGAGACTGAGCAAGGTGTTTAAAGACAGATTTGGTCATGGTGACATCATGGTAGAAAGAAACGAGCTTGTTACGTCTCAACAGAAACGCTCTTTAGCTCTTTCAGCGTTATGCAGAGAACAGCGTCTGTCGAGATCACTTTTGAGTCAGCGCGAAACGCCGTGTGCTGTCAGTTTGATTTCATATTGCTCGTCGCGGCGCCCGGCTTTTGTCTGTCAAACGTTAGGTTGCGCTTCTTCATGCTGCATCGTCGGCATGAGTGGAGCTTTTTAAACGTCTGTACTTACTGTATATGGTATATATACAGTATATGGCTGGTCTCGGTACTTTAAAGAAAACATACACGAAAGATGGTTTCATTATGACCAGTATCGGTCTTGAGATATTTTTAACTTGATTTACAGAAGCGCGAAACGGTATGCCCAGGGCGTTTTAGTTTTCGTTTTGTTTTAATGCAGTGCAGTGGATTGATTAGAGATATCAAGTACATACAAGTCATTTTTTAAATGTTGTAGTTCGTCTTGTAAAAATGTTACAAGTACATAATCTGTCAACAATTACACAGGTTCTGTTTCCATATTGCGAATTTTGGTTACGTAATATTATTTTCTAATTTCACGTTGTGAATATATGATTTGGGCAAACAGAGCCGCAAAGAAGTACATTATGGGTTGTTGTTTTTTTTTTGCAGTTTTATCTAGAACAAGCGATGCTTAAACCTTTGTCTGATTCTTGTGAAACTATCCACACGACAGTTACCTAGGAGTTGACTTCAGTGATGTCACTGATGGGATGTTTCTAAAAATCCATCCACTGTAAAACGTCTTCTCCACTTGTCCTGCATATGTATTCGCTAATGAAGCTGTGTGTTCTGAGCCTGGATCTCTACATTTCTGTATGAACCAGCTTAGAGGGCTAAAGACAGCTTGTGTTTAAATTTAGTGTAAGGTAATTTATGCTTCTAAACTCATGGTCAGCATTTATTATTGTACTGTGCTGTAAACTTCTTCTGTGCCTAATTACATTATTTTATAGCTTTATCAAATTTGTACATTGTCGATAATGTTTCTGTAGTTTTCAGCCCTCAGCATGCGACTGGTGGTGCTGTGGGTTAGGTTCCTGACTTCCATGTCACATGGTCTGTGATTGAATCCCATGGAACTATGACTTTATTTTTTAACAAACATTTCTTTGAAAAAATTAAACGTTTCCCTGGGTCAGAGATTAAATAAAACCTCACTCGCACCAAACAAATTTATATTTCTAAATATCACAACATGATCGAATTTAAGTCTTTTTAATAACAATGAATAGTCACCTATGCGTTACAAAATAAACATTTATATTGATTTGAATCACGTTTTGATTTAAATCGTAAACGCGTGTTTAAATATATGTGTTTAAAGGCGACATACTGTATAAAAGCGCTGATTCTTATGGAATGTGTTCCGCCAGGGATTCACATTTTTTTATTTTTTTTAATCGCGTATCTAAGGAAAATTGCAGTATAACTTTGTTCATGCACATCATTATACAGTATCTCATTTTGTATTTCTATAAAAAAAAATCGTTTGCCCAGCCACTATTGTTGTTATTGTTTTTATCCTGTAAAGCGCTTTGAGGAGCACAGCTTTCTCACCACTTAGATTACTTTTTGACACCATCCTTACACAAAGCAGAAACTGATTGTATTTTCCGATGACATACAAGTGAAAAGATTACAGATTTTAATCGTCTTTTTTCTGAACCAGGGAAAATCTGATCATGTTTCTCTATAACAATATTAAAAAACTTTATTTTACATATCACCTTTAAAAGTGGCATCTCAAAACAATACAGTAGATGTAAACCACAGATTACAAAGTAAATACCCAGACAAACGCAAACGCGTTTTTAATAAAATGCTTTCATTCATTCAACAGAGAGAGAGCGTAAAACCTGGGTGTAACAGCTGTTCCTTTTTCTGATCACTCGCTCTCTGGATAAATGTCTCGCCTGTCCAGTTCTTTGTTTTCCTAATTTGCCAATTATGCCTGCTGTGATCCACTCCTACCCTCACACCTAAAGAAGACTATTTTAAATTTCTTTGCGCATAAATTTTATTGCACATAAAGGTGATATGTAAAATAATGTTTTTTTTTTATTGTTGTTGTAGAGAAACATGATCAGATTTTCCCTGGTTCTTCCTGTGCGTGCAGTAGTTACAAAGTTGAACGTCTTTACACGATCTGCTGCAGTTTTCAGTGGGCGGGCTTTGTCAGATGGCTTGGAAAAACGCACTGTGTTTCGGCTCGGGAAACATCATGAGCAGTGTCCTGCATGTTTTCTGTGTATAGCTGTCTTTTAACGCATACAGAATGCATTCGAAATCATTGATTTCTTCAATTAACAAGGGTCCCTTTTTGAACCTGCCAGAAGCATTCTTTCAATGAAACAGATTTACTCCGGGGAAAGGCAGCATGACATTGAGAGTAGCTCAAGCTTTCAGCACCCGTATCGGACTGCATGTTTGCAGACACCGCTCAGAATCCCCTGTAAGATTCTCTTTCAATTCCGTTTTGCAGTGCTTTAGCTCTTTCAAAAGGCTTCGCTTTGCTAGTCACAATCCAAGGCTCATGACAGCATTTGAAAACATTTTTCTGCTTGGAAGGCAGCTATGCTCACCACTATACCACCAACGTACGCCCACAGGCGCCCTGCAGGACACCACCAGAGAATGCTCACGATTTCGGAAGCTGTCTCCGGGACGTGCTGATTCCACACATCCTGAATAAATCATGATATTGTTAGTTGCTGTAGCTAGACGTTCAAATGAGTTTCATGGCCAGATGGACTGTTTCCTCCAGCGGTATAGTATTGCAGTGAGACAGCACGATGCCTGCAAGACTATGTCACGCTAAACGCCACAGATTGTGTTTGTCCGTTCGTGTCAGTCGTCCTGCAGCCACGGGAAGTGGGACACAAACATGCTGCAATGCTTTCAAGACGTTAGGATTTGTTTGTGTAACATCCGAGAAGAGTACTTGTGGCTTGAATGTGAACTGTACGTGCCCACCCCCTTTCCTCTGTAGTGCATGAGTTCCTCCCGGCACGCCCTTCGTCATTGTTCTGTCATCTTGTATTTAAAGGGTTGTATTTCTGCTGCTGAAAATAAGCAACGGTTTTCTCACAACGCCCTTTGTTCCCAACGGAGCCCTTGTCTGTCATGAAATTCTTCAAAACCTCAAGCTAGAAGAAGAAGAAGAAGACGACAAATATGAAGCGTTACCGCAACGACATGCCATGAGACGATCGATAACGATTTCCATAGGATCCCCGCGGTTGCCTGGCTACTGTCAGCTTTGCGCAGTGGCAGTATCGCAGCCTGTGAGGTTTAGCCGAGGCGCGATTATTGCTAGTTGAAAACTTTTCCCAATACCCCGCTTCCGCCGGTTTGCAATACAATCGGCGAAAGCAATTTTTGACAGTCTCATCAGAGACTGAGCAAGGTGTTTAAAGACAGATTTGGTCATGGTGACATCATGGTAGAAAGAAACGAGCTTGTTACGTCTCAACAGAAACGCTCTTTAGCTCTTTCAGCGTTATGCAGAGAACAGCGTCTGTCGAGATCACTTTTGAGTCAGCGCGAAACGCCGTGTGCTGTCAGTTTGATTTCATATTGCTCGTAGCGGCGCCCGGCTTTTGTCTGTCAAACGTTAGGTTGCGCTTCTTCATGCTGTATCGTCGGCATGAGTGGAGCTTTTTAAACGTCTGTACTTACTGCGCCCCATAAGAAATGGTTTGTCCCCATTCAAAAGAGATTGTGCGATGTCCTGCAGCGTTCGCAAAGCACATCTTTGACAGTTTGAAAAGAGGAATTTATTCTGCTTCCTGTGTGTGCAGTAGTTACAAAGTTGAACGTCTTTACACGATGTGCTGCAGTTTTCAGTGGGCGGGCTTTGTCAGATGGCTTGGAAAAAACGCACTGAGACATCATGAGCAGTGTCCTGCATGTTTTCTGTGTATAGCTGTCTTTTAACGCTTACAGAATTCATTCGAAATCATTGATTTCTCCAATTAACAAGGGTCCCTTTTTGAACCTGCCAGAAGCATTCTTTCAATGTAACAGATTTACTCGGGGGAAAGGCAGCATGACATTGAGAGTAGCTCAAGCTTTCAGCACCCATATCGGACTGCGTGTATGCAGACACCGCTCAGAATCCCCTGTAAGATTCTCCTTCAATTCCGTTTTGCAGTGCTTTAGCTCTTTCAAAAGGCTTCGCTTTGCTAGTCACAATCCAAGGCTCATGACAGCATTTAGAACCAATCGCCACTGCGTTGGCCGGGAATCGAACCCGGGTCAACTGTTTGGAAGGCAGCTATGCTCACCACTATACCACCAACGCACACCCGCAAAAGCCCTGCAGGACACCACCAGAGAATGCTCACGATTTCGGAAGCTGTCTCCGGGACGTGCTGATTCCACAAATCCTGAATAAATCATGATATTGTTAGTTGCTGTAGCTAGACGTTCAAATGAGTTTCATGGCCAGATGGACTGTTTCCTCCAGCGGTATAGTATTGCAGTGAGACAGCACGATGCCTGCAAGACTATGTCACGCTAAACACTACAGATTGTGTTTGTGTTGGACAGTTGGACCCTACAGCTGGATCCTCGTCGACAACCTGAATAGCTTATTCAGAAGCAGTGCTGGTCCGGGAACGAACCAGCTTCTTCCCAGGCACAAGAGTGACTTGTGAGGACTCGCGGTCACACTCTGTGCATAGAGACTTTCTACCAGCCAGCCGGACTGCTGGTAGATCCCCTCGGAGCAACGACTGCCCTGCGCGCTGCAGTCAGATTCCTCCGCTCGTCCTACTCCGAGCTGCACCTTGACTGGTTGGCCGGTAGCCAGAGGACGCCGGGACAACGCCCATTGGACAACCGCTGGAACAGAGGCTGCAACAGAGCCTGTCAGCTGGTTTGGTGTTCGTGCCGGGAAATTCCAAATCCATACACAGTGGATAAGTAAACCCCATGTTCTACATTGCGTCTCGAGAATTCAATTGTACCTCAACACAAGTTGTTATCAATTTAATTCATGAGTAATGTATTTACTTCCGAGTTTAGAGTAACAGTGGGTAATAACACTGATTAGCGATTTGGTAACCGAACGATATATATTGACATATATTCTCTGTTGTGTATCTCTTTGTGTTTGCATCTCTTCGGGATTATATACCTTGTATATTGATAACACTCACAGTAAGGTCTGCCACTCGTATCCAGGCAGACTAGTATATGTTTGGTGCACAATTTATATTAATAAATGTATCTAGTGTATTGAACCCCTGTGTGTGCGTTGTTAGTTGTTCTGACGATTGATTTTCTAAAAGCCCCAACTAACAACCTTGTGATTACTGCTACAATAAATAATTGTCTCAGTAAACCCATCAAACCATTACATTTAATGGCGTCCCTGGGTGGGCGAGTTTAGAATGAAATGAGAATCAGTCGCACAGAATAACTGATGTTGCTGTGAGTTCAAGTTCAGCACAGCACCGCGGCTTCTATACGCGAATACCGGGTGTGCTGATAACTGCGTAAAGAAATCCCCCTGTTTTCTAGCGTTTAGTGTAACGTGTGCTGATTGGAAATCCATCTGCTCGGGTGTCTAGATTCCATACTGTATTTTGGAAAAAGAAAAAAAAAAGTAATACTCTTAAAGTTTCTCTGACGTGTAGCGGTGAGGCTTATTAATAGAAAGAATTAAGTGTTCTGAGCCTTCCCAAATGAGGCCCCATTTCTCTGTTCATCTCTGTGGTGCAGCCACAGAGAAACTATTCATGCAAGATGTTTTCTTTTGATAAGGACAGCTCCCAAAGGGGGATGCACTTAGCTAAGCCTGGCTATCATGATCAATGGTCATCCATTGGCGCCTATCTGTCTAGGGAGTGCCAGTTGGACATCTGGACTGCATTACTAAGTGTCAGGAGTAAGTGACTCATATCTCACCTTGATCAACCAATCAGGGACTGGTAGGGCCGAGTAACCCACATGGGACTCTGATGCCCATGGAACTTTCAGCCAATCAATGAGCTGAAGTTCCTCCAGGTAAAAACAGGCAACACAGAGAGCCTGGAGATTCAGATTCAGAAGGGAAGATTCAACAAGATTCAGATTCAGATTCAGATTCAACAATTCTAAAGGGAATTCAAAGGAGAATCCCAAGGGCAGGACATTCTCGCAGCGCGCCTCCTGACCATCCTGAGACTCAGCCCGGACAACCATGGAACGGCCAGTATGTCCGAGTGCCAGAACCTTCCTTTGTTCTAAGAGTCTAGAGTGGAGGTTGCCAGAGAGTAACCAGCAGCAGGCCTTGTGAACAGGTCGGAACTGTGGACAGCTGAATCACTATTCAGAACTAGCTCTTCATCAGGAACGAACCGGTCCTCTTCCTGACTTGCTGGGACCCACAGTCATCTTTTCTCCTGTGCACAAACTTTGCTAGTTAAAGCCAACAGTGAGCATCAGCAGCGCACCGTCGCAAGCCGCACAGCACAGCCTGGCACGGAGCCAGAGAGCGCGGATTGGACAGCAACAGCCTGCAACTGTTTCTTTGAGTCCGCAGGAGATCTGAATCCCCAAAGATTGGATGAGTATTCAACTTCAATGCATTACAGCTCGAGAATTCAATTGTTATCCCAACCAGTTGATATCAATTTAATTCCTAAGAGTTATGTACTTGTTTTGAGTATCTAATGTAGAAGTTGTAACCAAGTTCATTTATGAAACGGTCTTAATGAATGATATACTGAACGTATGTCCTCTTGATATGTGTAACACTTTGTAACTGATTGAATATATACCTTTTGTATTCTGATAACCCTCTCGATAAGATCTGTTAGGTTTATATGCATATTCTATGTATTAATAAATGTATCCTCGTGTATTAGTACCTGTGTGTGTGCGTTGTTTGAGTTATATCGCATGGTTGGATTCTAAAGCCATCAAAAGAATCAACTTTGTGATTTACTGCTACAATTAATAATTGTCTCAGTAAATGCCCAAACCCTACAGAACTGGTGCCTTCAGAGAGCCACTATGATTACATATTTGGCGTCCCTGAACCGGTTTTCCCTACAGACGTAATGACAATGGCTGCTAAAATGTCTGAAGTGGAGTCGCTTATAAGTACTATTTCTAGCGACGACAATCCTGGTTACTGGAGTGGTATCAAAAAGTTGAACTTTGATGATATTGAGAAGCTGCAAGTAGATTTAGTAGCTAAGGTAGCGAACCAGCTTAACACAGGAGGGTCTGTGAAAGCAGTTCTGGTCCTATCGAGTTTCACCTTAAATCTAGCTAAACAGCTGGAACTGTCTTTGTCCGAGCTGACAAAGTTTCAAAAGCTTCAGTGAACGCTAGAAAGATATAAGGCGGAGCGAGTTGAGTTGTTGGATATAATCAGAGAAAAGAGAGTGAAAAATGAGGAAAGTGAAGACTGACTCAGGGAAGTTTTAGGTAAATTAGATGACTTGTCTGCTAGAGAAACTGCGGCTGAGGTAGCTAGGAGAGACCTGGAAGCGAGCTTGAAAGAAAAAGAAAAAGAAATTGAGAGTTTAAATGAGCTCAGCCAGGAAAGGCAAAAGGAGTCAGATGCTGCCGTACTGGAAGCAAAATAGACTAGATCCCACTTGCATGCCAGCCCACCTAGCAGCCCGGAGCGCTCACCCAGCGCGCCGGGAGGAGGTTTCTCCCGGCCAGGGTCTGTGGTCGGATCGGCATGGGGGAGATCGCCGAGTCCTGCGCGAAACGCAAGGGCGAGTCAGTTCAGGCATAGACCCCCTGCTCCTGATCACGGCCGTCTCCCTGCCCGCGGAGAAACCGTAAAAATTAACCTCCACTCCCTGAGGCAGTTAGCCAAAGATGTAGAAAGGTTTGACCCGTCAGTGTCAGGGAATAATGTGGAGACCTACATCGATGAGCTGAGATATACTTTGCAGTTTATGCCCGAAGCGTCCGAACAGGAAAAGGCTATGTTAGTAAGGAAAACTACCAGCCGAGTGGTCCACGAGTGGATGTCTAGACAAGGACCGGAGGTCTGTAATAGCTTTGAGGAGCTGTGTCAGGCAATGATTGGAGAATTTTCGGCTTTTATCGATCCCATAGCTGCCGTGGCCGCTGTGCACCATATTAAGCACGAAAAAGCTGAAGCCCCTCGCGACTATTATCAGAGGCTTAGGCGCACTTATTTTGCAGGGCGGAATGAAGAGGGTTGCGAAGAGAACGTGAATTTCAAAGGTTTATTCATTGCTAATCTGCATCCCTCAGTCAGGAAAATGATTGTGATGCACACTGATGCAAAAGCGATGAAAATGTCTGACATTAGAAGGTTGGCTCAAAAAGCCTGGGGAGCTGAAGTCTCTGCTTCCTCAGAGCAAAAACCTGCTTAAACGGCCGTGTTCGCCACTAAAGCCAGCAGGGTTGACGACTCGCCTCAGCTCGAGGCAGCTGAGGTTCCTGAGCTCGCTAAGCCCCGGCGCAAAATAGGCAGGCAGGACCGCACTAAGCGTCAGAGCCGCCGTGAGCGCTACGGGGAAGGCAAGGGCTCAGGCAGAGCCTATCATAAGACTGGATGAAGGGAGTCAACTGCAGCCCGCCTGGCCAGGCTTGAACAAGCCCTGCCTGAGAGATCAGGACAGGGTAAACCTTCCGCACCGAATGCCGGAAGTGTGAATGAGCTTAGGGGGACCACGCCCCTTCTCACTGGAGGAGGCGGGGATCCGTCCCAAGCCCCTCCCTCAGTCTATCTGATTGGGTGGGAGGGTTCCTGCCTGGAAGAAGGCTGTGACTCTGAGTTGGGCGCTGACCCCGCCCCTGAAGTCAAAGAAAAGGCAGGCTTCCTACAATTCTTAGGGAATCTCAGCCAGAAAGGCAAAGCAAGGCGTATTTATATCAAGGTTTCTCTTGAAAACGTCTTAGATAGAGAAGCACTGATTGACACTGGGGCTGAAATTAGTTTGATGTCAGCCGATCTACTCAGCGAGCTCAAACGAGTAGCGAAAGGAAAAGGCATCAGACTTAAGGTAGAACCGTGTAAGATAGATATTTCCAGCTATACCCAGGATCATGCCAGGATCACACACCGAGTGTGGGTGGCACTTAGGTTCGGGCCAATGAACGTGGTGCATCCTGTTTACATCTCTAGGTTTAAAACAGAGCCACTACTCATTGGCCAAGACCTGCTTGACAGGCTGGAGCCTCTGGTGGACTGCCAGCGTGGAAAATTGTGGGCTCAGGTCAAAAACCCTAAGCCTGTTGCACAGCAAAAAGGGGGATTCAGTGGTTATGCTGTGATCACACAGTGCCCACTGAACACTATAGCTGAGTTGGAGGTTCCTCCTGGTTCCTCTGGACGAGAATAAATGTCTCTTCTTGCTTTCCAAAGCTACAGGGAAGTCCTGCCCAGGCCAGCACTCCCACGGTCTCCTAACTACAGGAGCAGTGCTCCAAGCAGCTGCTTGACCCGCCAGGTAAAGCACACCCCCTTTTCATCCCTGAAGAAGAGTGGATCTCCCTGTCCGGTAATGAATGGGAGTCCTTTCTGTGCACCCTGGTACCTCAGGGGGTCCAGGACTACCACCCCATGGTGGTGGGAGGGGGTCCAGGTGGCAGAAGTGCAGGTTGATGATGTAATTCTTAGCCTCAGCTCTGAGAAGTCCATAATCAGTGAAGGTCTGTTCGAGGACCTGTCGCGAAGCTGTCAGGTGACCCTGGTGACGCAGTCACAGGTTCTGTGGTGGGCACCCCCATCTCATAGGTCCATTTGGAGCAAAGGAAGCTGTGTAGCTTCCATCTCCATCGGAAAAAGGAAGTTTGCTCACTACTTCCTATTGGAAGTACCTATTGGTTCGACTGGGCGCCCAGCTGGACACAGTAAACAGTGTGCTGTGGACACGGGTGGACCCAGATGCCCACTCTCTAAGCGGTGACCCCGAGAACATTCGGTCAGGTCAGACGATTCCTCAGGCCTGCCAGGTAGTAAACGAATCGGACCTGATCGTTCCTGCGTCAACAGCAGGGTTTCCAGTACGCCTTGTCCTAAAGAAGGGACAGAGAATGGACGCTGAGATGGTTTTCTTCCAACCATCAGCTCAGTTTATCAGACTGAACCTAGCAGTCTGTTGTACCCCCAGACTGGAACGGAATGGCCGAGCCACCTGCCTGTTGGTGCAGAACATAGCAAAACAAGATGTCAAAATCCCTGCTCGCACTGACATGGGACTGGTAATTGACAATGGTTTCTATGATTTCGAACTAGCCATCCCAGTACTGGGGCAGCTCCCTGGTCCCTTGGCCAGGGAGGGGGGAACCGAGCAGGTGTACTACACCTACCCCCGGCGGATGATTGCAATTATGCCAATAGAGGGATTCTGCAACCAGGAGGTGTGCAGGGTGGACCTTAGCGATAAGGATGAGATGGTTGTGTACACAGTACACGCAGGTGTTCCGATGGACCACTCAGCCGAGAGTACGACCCGGGATACCGCCATGCCGTCAAAAGCGGGGTTCCTAGAGCAGGTACAGGAACAGGTTGGCAAGGCAGATGCCCTGGAAACGGAAAGCCAGCGTCAGCAGCTGCGTCAGAATTTCCAGGATTTCCGGGAAGTGTTTGCACGGGACGCCTATGACTGCGGGGTGACGGATTTGAACACAGTGCGCATTCCAACGGCCCCTGGCGCCCGCCCAACCTATGTCAGGCAGTATCGCATTCCCCTCACGGCATACGAGTCCATAAAGCAGACGTTGGATGCTCTACTAGAGCGTCAGATCATAAGGGAGTGTAACTCCACTTATAACTCCCCACTGTGGCCGGTGCTGAAACCCAATGGTAAATGGCGTCTGACCATTGACTACCGGCAGCTGAATAAACAGGTTCCTTTGTCACGATGGCCAATGATCTACCTAGATCAGGAGTTATTCAAGGTGACAACAGCGAAATATTTCACCACAGTGGATGTGGCCAATGGGTTCTGGACCCTTAAGGTAGAACCAACAGACCAGTACAAACTGGCCTTTTCCTTTGGAAACAGGCAGTTCACCTGGAGTCGATGCCCCTTTGGGTATTCCAACTCCCCAGCGGAGTTCAACATATTTCTGCACAAAGCCATGAGTCATGCAGCCGCCAGGGGCAACCTGGTCTATGTGGACGATATTCTGATGAGGAGTCAGACCTGGGAAGAACACATGGCCGAGATCAGGCATGTGTTGACCCAGCTCTCCTGTGCAGGGGCCAAACTGTCCCTGGCTAAGGGACAGTGGTGTAGGACCCAAGTGGAGTACGTGGGACTGTTGGTTGGAGCCCAAGGCATACAGCCACAGTCCAGCAGAGTCCAAGCTATCCAGAATATGAAGTCGCCCACTAACCTGTCTGAACTGCGCAGCTTTCTGGGAGTATGTAATTATTCCCAGCAGTTCATTGAGGATTACACTGAAATAGCAAGGCCCCTCCACAAGCTGTTGCAGAAAGACGTGCCCTTTGAGTGGGGGCCTTCCCCAGAACAGGCTGTGATGGAGCTGAAGCGCAGACTCGGTAGTGCGCCGAGCTTGGCCTACCCTGACACAAATAAGGTCTTCTACCTTGAAGCAGGGTTCTCAGAGCACTGCCTTGGGGCTGCTCTGAGTCAGGAATATAACCAAGAGCGAAGGGTGGTGGCATATGCCAGTCGAGCCCTGAGCCCAGTGGAGCAAAAGTTCTTGGACTGCGAGAAGGCCCTGTTGTCTACGGTCTGGTCGGTAGAACACTTCCGTAGTTATGTTGGGGGACAAAAGATCATCATCGAAACCTGCCACCAACCTGTGACATTCCTGCATAGCCAGAGACTGAAAGCGGGCAGGGTGTCAAATAGCAGGATTGTGGCATGAATGATGGCCCTACAAGGCTATGAGATAGAGGTACGTTATGCACAGAGCAAGAAAATGTACCTGGGACAGGGCCTGGCTTTGGGCCAAGTGTGTCACGGCTGTGACACTGACATGGAAGCTCCAGAAACAATTCCCGCTGCTGAGCTACCGAACAATCATCGGTACTACGATGAGAACGTGGGCCAGGGCTTACCCATGGCCTATGTTGACGGTTGCTCTTTTCGCCACGAACAGCAGGTGCTAGCAGGGGTAGGAGTAGTCTGGCAAGACAATACTCCCTGTGGGCCGACCCGCTATAAGCTAGGACCAAAGACTAGTCAGTATGCGGAAGTAGCTGGGGTGCTGATCACCCTCCAGCAGGCCCTGACACATGGCCTTAAACAGTTTGTCATCTGTAGTGACTCGAACTACGCCCGACATAGCTTCGTGTCTCACGTTCCGTATTGGAAAGGTAACGGCATGAAAAATGCCCGGGGCAAGGAAGTAAAGAACAAAGAGTTGTTCCTGGCCAGTGACAAGCTCACGACCGAGGCTGGAATGATGGTTTACTGGAGGAAGGTGAAGGGACACTCCCAGGTGAAGGGACCCGACAAAGACGGGAATGATGAGGCCGACCGGTTGGCCAAATCTGGCGCCTTAGAGGGTGAACCCTGGCAGTTCCAGCAGGAATGGCTACCCCCAGAATTCGTGGCTGAGGTCAAGGCGGTCACCCGAAGCAGGGCTAGACAGGATGTCGGAGCTGACCCTCAATCTGTAGTGCTTGGGTCACAGGGTTTTAACACCGATCTTGCGGAAATGCAGAAACAGGACCCAGCAATTGGGCAAATGTATCAGCATATCGCTGACCCAGTGCGTCAACCTCTTTCGGAGCAGGTGCTGAGCCAGTCTCTGGAGCTGAAGGAGCTGGCAGAGGTGAAAGACAACCTAAAAATTATAAAGGGGTTGTTGGTTTGTGTACCAGTTGCACAAGGTGTCCCAAAGTGGGTAGTTCCCCACTGTCATCGGGGGGTCATGATCCAACACGCTCATGACGAACCCTGTGGGGGTCACCGGGGAATCAAGGCTACATACGACACTATCCAGCAGGTGGCATTCTGGCCTCACATGGGCCAAGACATCGCCGCGTATGTAAAGGGGTGTCTGACGTGTAGCCAGTTCCAACCATCACGGCCCTTGCACCGTGCACCACTCCAGAAAAAGGGCATGACATTCACCTGGTCCAATCTTCAAATGGATTGGGTGGGGCCGCTGGTGAGGTCATCCAGAGGGAACAAATATTTCCTCACTGTTACGTGTGCATTCACAAAATGGATTGAGTGCCTCCCAGCACCCAACGTCACGGCAGAGACAACTGCAGTGCTGTTGGTGAACCATGTGTTCAGTCGATGGGGATTCCCCCTGACCGTGGTCTCGGATCGGGGAACCCATTTCACAGCTACAGTAATGGCAACCCTGTGGAATATGCTTGGGGTCAAGACCCAGTTGCATATCTCCTACCACCCTCAATCCTCGGGCCAGGCAGAAAGGGCAAACCGAACGGTGGTTAGTATGCTCAAAAAGTTTGTCTCCAACAGCAGTAGGGACTGAGACATTAAGCTGCCCCTGGTTCTGATGGCCATCCGAGGTAAGCCCCATTGCTCTACGGGGGTCCCACCTTTTGAGATGATGACAGGTCGGAAGATGACTCTTCCCCTACACTGTCTTTATGGGGTGGAGGACCTGAGCACGACGGGGGCTGCTACGGCCCATCAGTATGTGTCAGACCTGCGAGCACATCTGCAGGCAACCTTTGCTTTTGCCCAGAACAATCTGGGAAGGAGTGCAGAGGGTAGGAAAGCATACTATGACCGAAAGGCAGTTAACCAGGAACTCCAAGTAGGAGACAAGGACCTGTACTTCCAATTTGCCAAACCCACAGGGGTGGCCCGGAAGTTCTTACCCAGTTGGACAGGACCCCACGAGATTGTCGATAAGGTATCACCGGTAGCTTATCGAATTCAGATTGAGAAGGGAAGGCAATCTCTGGTCTACAAGTGGGTGCATCGCAACCACCTCCGGTTGTATCGCCCACCTCAAATGGCGCCGGAGAACACAGAATAGGGTTAAACGTCCAAACCCGATCAAAGAGGGGGGTGCCCCTTTGTAGCTGCAGGTAGTTAGGTACTGTACTGTAGGTCCTGCTAGGAAAATATATTCAAAATTATAGTGGAACTGTACCATGTGCCTCATCTATGTTCCAGAATGGGAATCCTAAAACTGCCAGGGCTGGTCCTGACAGTACTGTGGATCGCCTCGACACAGCCCCTTGAAGTTGTGGAACCTGGTCCTCCTACCGGCATAGTCCTGCAGGAAACCATAGTCCTCTCCATGGAAATCTTTATGGTACAATCTTTTTTTTTTCTTATAAAATATACTTTATTCCGAAAAAAAACACATCTCAAAGGGAAACGTCTCACACGATAACACTCCACAAAATTAAAACATCGGCGGAACGGCGGTGATTGTCCGTTATCAATCCTTGCAAGGGTGGGCGGATTTGCGCTATTATGAGAGTCCCTCCAAACCCTACCGCTTGCTGTAAACCATTAATCCCTGTACAGGGTCCATAGGCCTTTCCAGTGCTCCTTTGCCGTGGGGAAACCCCATTTAGCAACGTCGCGCTTCATCCTCCTCCTGAGGTCCGCCAGGATCCTCTCTTCCAGCTCCCTCGCTCCCCACTTGTTGTTGTGCCGGATGAGATTGTTTCTCGCGTCCCACAGGCCTTTCTTTGTGAGGGACAGCAGCAGCCACATCAGGAACTGCGTCCCCCTGTCCAGTCCGGTAGGTGCCAGCCCCAGCAGAATGTACTGGTAGCTGAGCACCGCATTCGTTTCCAGGAGTTGCATTATGTTGTCCATTCTGCCCCACACCGCCTTGGCGAAGGGGCAGCTCCTTCACTTTATTAAGATACTGAAGAAAGATGTGGAGACGGGGGTTTGAATTTAATCCTTTCTGTAGGGGGTTTAGACTTTCAAGTCACAAACTGGGGTTTATGGCAGGAAAGGGGGGTTAACTGATAAGGATTGCAGATGCAAGCTAGGAACCCCCCTGGGTGTAATGTTAAACTGACCATTTGTCCAGAACATCGTAAACTGGCCAAATACCATGAACCCCCCTCTTTACCATCAGACCGAGTGACGTCAGAAACGGAGTTGAAAACACTATATAACCCAAAAGTTTGTAACAGTACGGGGAACAATACTTCGGTTTTGTTGTTTCTTGCGGGAAACAAGACTTCGGCTTTATTGTTCCTTGCATGCAATAAACTCATCTGTTTTACTTCATCTCGGGATCAAGAACCTTATTTCTTCTGTTACAACAAATTTGGCGTAGTCGGCGGATGCTCCAGAAGGCGCAGAACTTCCCATCGGCAGGAGAGATGGTCAGCGCGCACATAACTAAGAGGTAAGGACTCCTCTTTTATTTAAAAGTCCCGACTCTCTCTGACCGATTGGGAAATCTCTGCTCCCTGCGAGAATCGCCCGAGATGACGGAGTAAACGTGAGTTTCTGAATTCCTCTGGCCCGGGGAAGACACTGGTGTATGTAATGGGTTGTTTGCTGTAAGCCCAGAATTTGGTCTGGCAGGGGTTCCGCGGTATTGTGTACAGGCGTTCGAAGCTGGTTTATGCCTTAATTGCGCGTGGAGTTTTTGAACGGGTTTTGGACCCTTACCGTGAAGTTCAGGACTGGTGTGGGCCTTAATTGCGCCCGGAGTTCTGAAGGTCAGAACTGGTTTGGGCCTTAATTGCGCCCGGAGTTCTGAGGCTCAGGATCGGTGTGGGCCTTAATTGCCTGATTAAGGCCTTAAATGGCCTTAATCAGCCATGCACTCTGGTTTCTTTTCATCTCGTACAAATCTTTCGCCTTTTACTAAAGATTTCCTTGGAGAGGAGCATGAATGAGTTCCATGCAATTTTTGCGCTTCCCTGCCTTCGGGTGGGTCGCAGCTGGGTTGGTCAAAGAGAGAAAACAAGCACGTTCGCAATCGCTCTTGTAATGGTGATTGTGGCCGTCTGCTCCGCGAGTCCTCGGTCTCCGGCCGTCTGATTGGCGCTCTTTTCTTTGGGGGGCGGGAAGTGTCCGGCCGCAGGGGATCTTGGGACCTCGCTTTGCATAGCGGCTTCCCAGAGTTCGTCGTTTCCGGCACAGTGTGGCCGGGTGTTTTCCGAGTTATCGCACGGATTGGGCAAGCTCGCAAGCCGTAAGCCGCAGGCGATGAGCCCGGAGCTGAACGGGCCCCACTGGCTAGTTTGTAAGGCCAGGTGCATTGCCAACCACGACCGGCAGGGCAGAGGCCTTGAAGGCGGCCTGGGCTCCTGCAGCTGTGCAGCCACGCACTCTGGTTTCTCTTCATCTCGTACAAATCTTTCGCCTTTTACTAAAGATTTCCGTGGAGAGAAGCATAAATGAGTTCCATGCAATTTTTGCGCTTCCCTGCCTTCGGGTGGGGCTCAGCCTAGCTGGTCAAAGAGAGAAAACAAAAACGCTTGCAATCGGTCTTGTTATGGCAATTGTGGCAGTCTGCTCGATGATTTCTCGGTCTCCGGCCGTCTGATTGGCGCTCTTTTCTTTGGTGGGTGGGAAGTGTCCGGCCGCAGGGGATCTTGGGACCTTGCTTGCATAGCGGCTTCCCAGAGTGCGTCGTTTCCGGCACAGTGACCGCACTTTTACAGACACTTGGACACATCTGCGTTCGGTGTGCACTTAACATGCCTTATGAGCCTGTTGCCTCCGTCCCATTTAATAGCAGAACTGACGCCAAGAGAAATGATGAGAAATGGCATTTATCTGGCACTTCTCATGTCCAAGGAGCTCAATGCCCTTGACACCTCCCCAAGGCGACAGAGCTGTGCATTCTTTGGCGACAACATTTTTTCTTTTGTTTTATTTGTATACTTATTGATAGAATACAAACGATATGTCATGTACTGTAAGGGAAATGTCTCTTTTCATGGGGAAAGCTAGCACCAGCAAATGTTGTGTTTAGAAGAAGTGATTTAACATGACACGTGACCTAATTTACCGGAGCAAAAGCTCACCCAGCAAGCCCTGCTTTACTTCTACAGGAGAGAAGTACTGTAGAGTCTGCAAGATGTTCAGCTGGGTAGCTACGTCAGCATGCCTCGGCTGCAAAGGAACAAGTAATAGGTTTATTGCATGCTGAAAAGAGAAGAACGGAAACACAGCGTTTCGGCCGTGAGGTCTTCTCACACCTGAAGAAGCCTCACACCTGTAAAAGGCTCCATGGTTTTCTTTCTTCTCTTTTCAACATGGAATACACCTATTGTCTGCAAGATGTGACAATTTCACAGTGTTTTGGAAGAAAACCTTTTTTCTTTGATTTCAAAATCAATCAGAATTTCAGCACGACACACCAACACTTTTTCTGTTTTAAGGAGATGATATTTTAAACCTGATAAAAATAGTAGGAAACACAAGTTTCTTGCTGTGAAAATTTAGATGGGGAAGTGTACTACTAGTAGCAGTGTAGAGCTCTCTGTGGTGGAGTGCAAGCGCGTGTTCTATGGGCCAGTGGCGTAATGGATAACACGTCTGACTTTGGATCAGAAGATTGTAGGTTCGAGTCCTGCCTGGCTCGTGAGGCTTTTAAACCTCTCAGGTTCCTCGGTAACAGGTTGCCGTCATGTATATGAACTATAGAAAAGCATCTGCCACAACCCGTAAATTAGCACGCAAGTGCTGGTTAGTTAACACAGAACTGTATGGAGATCATCTCCAGCTCCGAGCTCAATTGCAATGAAAAAACATGCAGAACAGAACTGGAGAGCAGCTGAATTTGTGCTCATTAGGGTGGGGAGGACTCAGCATTGCTATTGTTCTAATTGGCATGAACTGCAGGGGATCTGAATCAGAACACGTCAGTCAGTTCGATCATTGCGTCAATATGTAGGCCACGTTAATACAGAATTATTACTTTGTCTGTCTCGTCTTTGTATATAGCTGAATGTCCCTGACAATTTCATGTTAGTTTTTAAGAACGACATTGGTGCTAATATACACATATATAGCATATAAGGAACACATAAAAGTTTAGTCCATGCTGAAAAGATAAGAAAACCGCCACAACGTTTCATCTTGGAATAAATCTTTACTTGTTGTTTTGCAGCCTACCCATTCTGACCTAACTCCTCCCTTGAAATTCCCTAACAGATAAGGGTACGTAACGGCTCATGCGATGCTCAGTTGCAATTTGTCCCAAAACAAACAAGAACAGCAGCTGAGGGTTTGAGTTTGAACATGCACTGTATTAAAGCAGCTTTTATTTCCATTGATAAATGCTAGATATTCCTACAGAGATTCTCCAGGTGAGTAAGCGATTCCTGTTTCTGTTTCTATTTCTGTTTCATATATATATACAGTATATATACAGTATTGTACTATTATTATATAATTCGTTACACTGTGGCTGTGTTGTGTGTGTTAAGCTGCTGTTGCACTGCAATTTCCCTCACGGGATCAATAAAGTATCTATCTATAAGAAGACATTACCAACAACGACCACAAGATGGAGATATTGTCTAGACATTACCAACAATGACCACAAGATGGAGATATTGTCCAAAGAGGCAAGAAGGGCAAAGCCGCGATAAGGTTAAATCATTTTTTGTAAGAGATTGCTGTCAGAATGCACATCTGTATCCCAAAGAGAATCTCTAGTAAAATATGATCATTTGTGAAACAGGCAAATGAGTGTCTGCTACAATATGATTGCTACAGATGCAGCCATTCAAAATGCGCGGGCGATACCGCATTATTTTCCGGTACGCTGTACGCAGTCTACCTCGAGTTACCGGTAAATACCGCGAGTTACCGGTAAATACCGCTAGCAAAATAATAGTATCCGGAATTTCCGCAAGGTGGAGCTAATAAAGCTCAACTTCTCATGTTTGAGCTGTAGCCATCAAAGTCTTTAATGAAGTTATTACTAATAGTATTAATAATAAATGACCTTGGACAAGCTGTAAACTCAAAGTATTGCCCTGGTCCACATTATTTTTTTCATTGACCGTCTTTGTAAAAGTAACACCACAGCATTTCGCAATCACGCATTTTTTTCCAATCATGCAAAGTACAGTAATTTTTGAGAATCGATTCACCATGCCTTTCACATGCTCATAAAAGAGATTGATTTAGGAACATAAACATATTACCGTATGCAAACTGTACTGTATACAGTTTGTATATGTATATGTATAGGTATATTTAATGTCTTAACTGTGCCCGTTTAAGTATTGAATATTTATATGGAATTTTACCACTGAAGGGAAATCTTAGTGCCTGAGCATAAAAAGAATAGGAGCGTAATGCAACGCGTGTGAAGGCCATAAACGATATTAATTTTGGAACATAAACATACAGTATATGGCTGGTCTCGGTACTTTAAAGAAAACATACACGAAACATGGTTTCATTATGACCAGAATCGGTCTTGAGATATTTTTAACTTGATTTACAGTATTTGAGAGGTATGTCTTGACACCGATACTACGTAAATACTCCTCACGTATATGTTTCTAGGTTTATATTATGCATTTCATACGGTCAAATTGCTTTTGAGCAACTGATAAGAAGCGCGAAACGGTATGCCCAGGGCGTTTTAGTTTTCGTTTTGTTTTAATGCAGTGCAGTGGATTGATTAGAGATATCAAGTACATACAAGTCATTTTTTAAATGTTGTAGTTCGTCTTGTAAAAATGTTACGAGTACATCATCTGTCAACAATTACACAGGTTCTGTTTCCATATTGCGGTTTTTGGTTACGTAATACTATTTTCTAATTTCACGTTGTGAATATATGATTTGGGCAAACAGAGCCGCAAAGAAGTACATTATGGGTTGTTGTTGTTTTTTTGCAGTTTTATCTAAAATAAGCGATGCTTAAACCTTTGTCTGATTCTTGTGAAACTATCCACACGACAGTTACCTAGGAGTTGACTTCAGTGATGTCACTGATGGGATGTTTCTAAAAATCCATCCTCTGTAAAACATCTTCTCTAGTTGTTCTGCATATGTATTCGCTAATGAAGCTGTGTGTTCTGAGCCTGGTTCTCTACATTTCTGTATGAACCAGCTTAGAGGGCTAAAGACAGCTTGTGTTTAAATTGAGTGTAAGGTAATTTATGCTTCTAAAGTCATGGTCAGCATTTATTATTGTACTGTGCTGTAAACTTCTTCTGTGCCTAATTACATTATTTTATAGTCGATAATGTTTCTGTAGTGCTTTTTCAGCCCTCAGCATGTGACTGCGCTGGTGGTGCTGTGGGTTAGGTTCCTGACTCCTATGTCACATGGTCTGTGGTTGAATCTCATGGAACTATGACTTTAATTTTTAACAAACATTTCTTTGAAAAAATGAAACATTTCCCTTGGTCAGAGATTAAATAAAACCTCACTCGCATCAAAACAAATTTATATTTCTAAATATCACAACATGATCGAATTTACGTCTTTTTAATAACAATGAATAGTCACCTATGCGTTACAAAATAAACATTTATATTGATTTGAATCGAGTTTTGATTTAAATCGTAAACGCGTGTTTAAAGGCGATATACTGTATAAAAGCGCTGATTCTTATGGAATGTGTTTGGCCGGGGATTCAAAAAAATTATTTTTTTTAATCGCGTATCTAAGGAAAATTGCAGTATAACTTTGTTCATGCACAAACAGTGGCATGTTACATTATAATTTGGGTGTCTCCTCTTGCCAGAAAGCTCTAAATTGGATTTTGAGTGCGGTTTTTGACTTTTTCTAAATTGCAACCCATAAATAAAGCTGATACAGTTTAGACTTACTGTATTCTAAACTGTATTACAACATCACATTGGACAATGCAACGTAAATTGCAAAAATGCACTTGGAATCTGTCCAAGCCCTACTACGAAAATTATTAAAACTGCGACACTTATCATTCATCTTTAAATAAACTTTATTTTATATAGCGTTTTAAGCGAATAGGTAATTAGATTGCTCATAAACCTAATCGCTTTTTCTACATAAACACAGCGTGATTGCTCTCTGAAAATGCTTTTTTCTTTATATTTAGGCTCAGATTTCAACTATAGATTGTATTATTATAAACTTTCTTGGAAAAATGTCTTTTATGTAAACCATGTTTGCTATTAATTCATTTAGGGCTAAAATACGTTCATTGTCTTCCAATCGAGTCGAGTTGACATTGGAAGCTTGCCACGCCCGGACTGTTACACCAACGCATTAGCATGTTGAAGCGATTTCATTGAGGAGGCCATCTACTAGTTAACACTGTACTTCCTACTTTGAAAACACCTGTGAAATTGGTTTAATTCGTCACAGCCAGCACTCCGGCAGAGAGGGGGGTTGTACTCGTTAATGTCTGATGACATACAAGTGGAAAGATTACAGATTTTAATCGTTTTTTTTCTGAACCAGGGAAAATCTGATCATGTTTCTCTATAACAATAATAAAAAACTTTATTTTAAATTATTTTACATATCCCGCTTGCACATCGCACGACTTTAATAAATCTATTCTTTATTAATACTAAATAAATAATACTAAAAATACTACAGCAAAGAGGTCACTTGATTTTTGGAATAATTCCAAATAGCACAATGATCCACTGGCATTCCTGAAGTCTGTTTAGTGCATAATCTTCCAAATACAATCACTAAGCAATTATAAGAATTATACCATCATCGGCATCTGGGATCAGGTGTGTCCACAGTGCAGTAGTCTCAGCGTCCAGCTGGACCTCCTGTCTAACCTGTGAATGTTGCACCAGGGGCACCTGGCGGTGGCCCTGTGACAGCTGCTCAAGCAGATCCTCACTAATAGAGGACCTCTCAGGGCTAAGGGTGAGGGCTACATCACCAACCTGCTCTCCTGCCATCTGGATCCCTTCCACCACTGCAGGGTGGTGTTCCTGACCCCTCTTGGGTGCCAGGGTGCACAGGGAAAGCTCCTTTTCATCGCCAGGTGGGGAGATCTGCTCCTCTTTAGGGATGTAAAAGGTGTGTGCTTTACCTGGTGGATCAGGCGGCTGCTTGGAGCACCGCTCCTGTGGCATGGAGTCTGTTGGGACCTTGGCCGGGACACGACTTCCCTGTATATCCGGGGAACAAGGAAATATTTTTATTTCTTGTCCAGAGGGAACAGAAGGAATCTCCACATAGGCTTCTGTGTTCGGTGGGCACTGTGTGAGCACAGTCTGCCTCTTGGCCCCCCTTTCCTTCTGTACAGAAGGCTTAGGAGCCTTGACCTGTTTCCACACTTTGCCTTTCTGGTGATCCACCAAAGGTTCCTCTCTGAGTCGCATGCCCTTTTCTTTTTCAACCCGTTTGAGCTTGCCGTGTGACATCAAACACCTTTCAACCTCAGTGTCAATCAGTGTCTCACTGTGTAAGACATCTCCCATGGCAGCCTTGAGGTAAAAGCTACTTGCTTTTCCTCTGTGTTTTACTGCCTGCTCTGTGACTTCAGGGGTGGAGTCAGCACTGACTTGGGAGTGGCTGAATTCATCCAGGCAGGAACCCTTCCGCTCAATCAGATAGACTGAGGGAGGGAGAGGGGGCGGGTCTCCGCCTCCTCCAGTGGAGAGTATCAGCTCATTCACGCTTCCGGCAGCCTTGGGGAGCGGTTGTCCCTGTCCTAATAAAGCTTGTTCAAGCCTGGCCAGGCGGGCGGCTACTGAATCCTTTTGTTCGGCTTTATCTAGCCCTTTCCCTCCCCCGGTGTTCTCATGGCACTTAGGACACTGGGTGCGGTCCTGTGTGCATGCTTTGGAACGGGGCTTAGCCAGCTCAGGAGCCTGTGCTCCTTCGAGCAGGGGGGAATTAACCCTGCTGGCTCTGACGGCAAACACAGTCACTTTAACAGCTTTTTGCTCAGAGCGACTTTGGACATCATACTCCCAGGCTTTCTGCACGAATCTCTTAATATCAGTCATTTTCATGGTCTGTGCATCTGTATGCATTAAGATCATCTTTTTGACTGATTCGCAATGAATAAACCCTTGAAATGTGTGTTCTCTTCGCAACCCTCATCATTTCGCCCTGCAAAATAAGTTCGTCTAAGTCTCTCGTAATATTCGCGAGGGGACTCTGCTCTCTCGTGCTTAATGTTAAGAGCGGCGGCTATCGCAGCAGTCGGGTCAATAAACGCACTGTATTCTTCAATAAGTGCTTGACAAAGCTTCTCAAAATCATTACAGACTTCTTTCATCTGCCTAGCCATCCACTCATGTACAGCTCTGCTGGTAGTTTTCCTGACCAGAAACACTTTCTCCTGTTCTGTGGCGTTTGGCAGATACTGCAGGGTATACCTGAGGTCCTGAATATAACTCTCGATATTATTCTCTGACACTGCGGGGTCAAATCTCTCTATGTCCTTCGCTAGCTCTCTCAGAGAATGGAGATTTATCCTTCTAGCTTCTCCGCTGACGGAGATATGGAAGAGATCGTGGTCAGACCTGTCGCTGCTAGAGAGAGTGCTTAATAGCGACTCGAATTCAGACCTTTTAGCAACCATCGTTAAACTTAAAGAGTATTACTTTTAAGTACGAAATCACAGTTTTACCACAGAAAACCACAAGATCAAGTATGCAATCAACCCGGTAGATCGCAAAAGATCACAAAACAATCAAGCACTGCTTAAAGAGCAAGGGGAACTTTTTTTTCTTTCGGCTTTCAGCACACCGTATTGTTGTGTATGAAACCAGCGGCGTTTTATATTGAATTATTCCGCTTGGTTGACTCATTTCAGTCTTGCCACGCCCACCCAGGGACGCCAAATAATGTAAGAAAACCGGCTCAGGGACGCCAAATATGTAATGTTGCCATAGCAAAATTAAATGTAGTGGCTCTCTGAAGGCACCAGTTCTGTAGGGTTTGGGCATTTACTGAGACAATTATTAATTGTAGCAGTAAATCACAAAGTTGATTCTTTTGATGGCTTTAGAATCCAACCATGCGACATAACTCAAACAACGCGCACACACAGGTACTAATACACGAGGATACATTTATTAATACATAAAATATGCATGTAAACCTAACAGATCTTATCGAGAGGGTTATCAGAATACAAAAGATATATATTCAGTCAGTTACGAAGTGTTACACATATCAGGAGGACATACGTTCAGTATATATTTCATTAAGACCGTTTCGTTAATGAACTTGGTTATAACTTCTACATTAGATACTCAAACAAGTACATAACTCTTAGGAATTAAATTGATATCAACTGGTTGGGATAACAATTGAATTCTCGAGCTGTAATGCATTGAAGTTGAATACTCATCCAATCTTTGGGGATTCAGATCTTCCTGCGGGCACAAAGAAACAGTTGCAGGCTGTTGCTGTCCAATCCGCGCTCTCTGGCTCCGTGCCAGGCTGTGCTGTGCGGCTTGCGACGCTGCGCTGCTGATGCTCACTGACCGGCTAGTTAGTGTTGGCTTTAACTAGCAAAGTTTGTGCACAGGAGAAAAGATGACTGTGGGTCCGAGCAAGTCAGGAAGAGGACCGGTTCGTTTCTGATGAAGAGCTAGTTCTGAATAGTGATTCAGCTGTCCACAGTTCTGACCTGTTCACAAGGCCTGCTGCTGGTGCTAACCTCGGGTGGATCCTCTGGTTATTCTCTGGCAACCTCCGCTCTAGACTCTTAGAATAAAGGAAAGTTCTGGCACTCGGACACACTGGCCGTTCCGTGGTTGTCCGGGCTGAGTCTCAGGATGGTCAGGAGGCGCGCTGCGAGAATGTCCTGCCCTTGGGAGCCTTCTGCTCCTGGGCCGTCCTGCCCTGGAATTCTCCTTTGAATTCCCTTTAGAATTGTCCACAGAATCCTCTGAATCCTCCCTTCTGAATCTTACTGAATCTCACAGGCTCTCTGTGTTGCCTGTTTTTACCTGGAGGAACTTCAGCTCATTGATTGGCTGAAAGTTCCATGGGCATCAGAGTCCCACGTGGGTTACTCGGCCCTACCAGTCCCTGATTGATTGATCAAGGTGAGATATGAGTCACTTAGTCCTGACACTTAGTAATGCAGTCCAGATGTCCAACTGGCACTCCCTAGACAGATAGGCGCCAATGGATGACCATTGATCATGATAGCCAGGCTTAGCTAAGTGCATCCCCCTTTGGGAGCTGTCCTAGGACCTTAAATCACCCTGCATGAATAGTCTCTCTGTGGCTGCACCACAGAGATGAACAGAGAAATGGGGCCTCATTTGGGAAGGCTCAGAACACTTAATTCTGCCTTATTAATAAGCCTCGCCGCTATACACATATATTAATATAATAAATGATTGCTTATGCTTTATAAACAAATCTAATTAAAATAAAAGCTTAAGTTTTGTATTTATCTTGTACCATAGAACATGATTTTCTTTGTATTTCAATCCCACAAAGTGTCCAAATGACGCACTACATGATATAAGGAAGATTATCACATGCATATCGGTATTATCTTTCTTACGAAAATGCATTCCTTTCATTACCTTTTACTTTTTAAAATGAACTCAAATTGTGTATAATGTAATAATTTAAGTAGAATAGATTCTAATAATATAATGATCCAGTGTGTTGCACTACTTCACTGCTTCACTGCTCTATGCCGTCTGGAAATAAATCCTCAGACTGCTTACTGCCCTGGGCATGTACCAATGAATTACAGGAGCACATCTATTTCTCACTGCGTTGAAGCAGGAGACACACAGTCTCTGCAAACACATCCTAAATACAGTGTTCCAGCACCTTTGACCTCATCCAGAACGTATCATTTCTTGAAAGGGATTGCTGTCCGAATGCACATCTGAATCCCAAACAGAATCTCTAGTAAAATACGATCATTTGTGAAACAGGCAAATGACTGTCTCAGGGGCCCATTCCTCATTGTCAGACATATGTATGCAATGCTTTCACCGTGCATTGAGCAATAGGGATTAAAAACACAGCAGGTAAGGTTAGATGTCATGTTCTATGATCATTTCTTTCAGCATTAGGGACTAAATATACTAAACGTATGATACTAAAATGTTATTTTCACATATATTAATGTAATAAATGATTGCTTATGCTTTATAAATAAATCTAATTAAAATAAAAGCTTAAGTTTTGTATTTATCTTGTCCCATAGAACATGATTTTCTTTGTATTTCAAGCCCACAAAGTGTCCTTTGATCTCTATTCTGTGGTAATCCACGATGACCCCGTTCTTCAGGTGATTCATCATGTCCTCCCTCACCTGTTGAGAGGCCACCTGATCTCTTCTGCCGTGGCGTGCTTCATACACGCCCTCTTGAAGTGAGCAGGAAGCTGATCAAAAGTATTCAGGCACATCTTGCACACCAGGGGAATCCTCGCGGGTTTCCTTTGAAAAAAAATAATACCATCTGTGTATAGAAACAAGCTAAGACTGATTTCTTAAATTATCCTTAAAATTCTCTCTCATAGTTTGAGCATAATGATTTTATTGCATTCATATAAGAATTGCTCATTGCTCCAAAATAAATAATGGTCTCAGTCACAGACTTTCCAATAGAAGCCATTGTGGAGTTCAGCAACTGCAGGTCCTAGAAGTGGGGAAGGAATTTTAAAAGAGAAATTGAATTACAATACAGAAGGAATGGCTGAGGGTTCACTGAAATGTATAAATATACAAATTCCAAAGACTGAGTCCATATAGAAACAACTACTTTTCATTTTCAGTATAAGAAAAAAAAAACATTATCTTCCAAAGCATCATAAAATTGTCCCTTCTTCCAGACCCTACTTCTCTCTTGTAGTAGTACAGCAGACCTTTCCAGGTGAGCAGATCACAGAGTCCGAAATGAGCTTCCTCCATCAAGCAAAGTACCTGAACATGACTCTGTCTTCATAAAAGCGCCCCTGTAATAAAGAAATTCAATCCAAAATCAAGAGGGCAGTTGCCTACTGAAATACAAGAAGTCATCAATTTTAACCTAGCAACACATTAAAGGCTGCATCTATACAAGTGCGATTCTAGAAATGCTCACCAGATTACGTTTTAAGAAGGAACTGCGCCTCAGGTTCCGCCGAGATCTTAACTCGGATGGCAGGATTCAGAGTCCGGAGTGTGGACTGATGGCGAACGGAGGGTCCACATACTGTGGATCCCTCAGTGATCTTCCGCGTATTCAAACCGCCAGAGTGTGACTCCCCTGTCCCTGTGATCTCATTGCTCTGCTCTCTCCTCTGTGCAGCCGAGCCTGACTCACGGTAAAGTGAAAAAAAAGATGCCCTCAACGTGAGATTTACTCTGGAGCGAGGATAGATGTTACCTTTTTATCATTTAACAGGATGTATGTGATGTGGCGACTAGGTTCAATTTTGTATCCTCTTTTAAAGATTAAGGACTGGGGTGAGCGTGATTTACCACCCTATCAGCTAAGAACCCGACGTGCGCACCGTTTAAGCTGCATAGACTTGGTCGTTTAACTCTTCTCCATTAGGAGGGTTAAGGTTAAAGAAAAAAAACATTGCTGACTTTTTTTTTTTTGCCAGCTGCTAGCGCTGATTAGCAAGGTTTGTATTTCATGTTTTGCAAGTTGCATCCATTTTAAGAAAAACAAGTCGTGTTAAAGACAGGAAATGAATACTTGCATTTAATTAAGTCTAGCCGTAGGCGGTTGTCTGTAAGGACCAGTTCCGTTCGAGAAGACACAAAGAAGGCACCGCTGGGATTCGAACCCAGGATCTCCTGTTTACTAGACAGGCGCTTTAACCAACTAAGCCACGGTGCCCCAGGAGTGCTGTCCTTTTGCAGCCACTTGGACACACCACTCAGACACATCTGCATTCGGTGTGTGCTCCGCCTGCTCGCTGAGCAAGTTGCCACCTTTACATACAATAGCAACATCGACACCAAGAGAAAGGATGACAAATGGCTTTTATCTGGAACTTTTCATGTCCAAGGAGCTCAATGTGCTTTCTGTGTACAACAGGGCCACTGAACTCCACATTGGCCACTGAACCACAGCAGTGGCTTGCTGGCTTGACATCTCCCAAGGAAAATGTTGAAATCACATGTGGAACAGGAAAATGACCCTCGAGTACGTGGGGAAAAAAAGAAAAAGATCATCTGGAGCGCGCCAACCCATGTCCGGACAGCCCAGTTTTGTCGACAAGGTGGCTGAGTGGTTAAGGTGATGGACTGCTAATCCATTGTGCTCTGCAGGCATGGGTTCGAATCCCATTCTCATCGGTCTCCATGACTGACATGTATGCCTGTTCGACGTCGGCCCTCCTGTTGTTTGCTCCGGTGCTAGAGCCATACATTTTCTAGCAGTGGCTGAACATGGTATAGTAGGCCAACGTCGGTATCGAGCAGTGACAGTAACAGTACTTACTGCGCCCCATAAGAAATCGTTTGTCCCTGTTCAAAAGAGATTGTGCGATGTCCTGCGGCGTTCGTAAAGCAAACCTTTGACAGTTTGAAAAGAGGAATTTATTCTGCTTCCTGTGCGTGCAGTAGTTACAAAGTTGAACGTCTTTACACGATCTGCCGCAGTTTTCAGTGGGCGGGCTTTGTCAGATAGCTTGAAAAAACGCACTGTGTTTCAGCTCGGGAAACATCATGAGCTGTGTCCTGCATGTTTTCTGTGTATAGCTGTCTTTTAACGCATACAGAATTCATTCAAAATCATTGATTTCTCCAATTAACAAGGGTCCCTTTTTGAACCTGCGAGAAGCATTCTTTCAATGTAACAGATTTACTCCGGGGAAAAGCAGCATGACATTGAGAGTAGCTCAAGCTTTCAGCACCTGTATCGGACTGCGTGTTTGCAGACACCGCTCAGAATCCCCTGTAAGATTCTCCTTCAATTCCGTTTTTCAGTGCTTTAGCTCTTTCAAAAGGCTTCACTTTGCTAGTCACAATCCAAGGCTCATGACAGCATTTGAAAACATTCGCCACTGCGTTGGCCGGGAATCGAACCCGGGTCAACTGCTTGGAAGGCAGCTATGCTCACCACTATACCACCAACGCACACCCACAGGAAGCCTGCAGGACACCACCAGAGAATGCTTTTTTCAATTTTTTTTTTATTAAACAGAATTTACAAATACAAATACAACAAGAGGATCAGAGTCATGTACAAGAGAAAAAAAACGCAGCAGAAAAAAGCATTTAACTACCAGAGGTAATTAAGTAATTATGTGATCAAATTGTATATTTTACACGTATCATATTTTCCTTGCTTTAATATTTCTCAATTATTTATAAACTTTAGTTTCAACATGCATGCGTTTCCTGTAAAAAATAAAACTCAGCACACAGTTTTTCTTTTAACAACATTTCGAGTACCTCTGGCATTCATGAAAAAGACATACACAAAAGCAAATAACTAACTCTAAGACTGTCTAAACTATTGAGTTTTTCAAAGAACCAGAACTATAACAGTCCTTAACACTTAACTACACCATTCCAAACTAACACTAAAGAAACACTAGTATATACTGGTATAACAAATATAACCAAACATAATCATTAACTGAGCAGTCACTGGGAGCAAATCTCCTTCCCGTCCACAAAGGCCCTCGCTCCCACAAAGTAGGCTCTCCTCCCCTCTCTTCTGGCAGCTTCAACCTGGGGCCACAGCTGGTTCCTGGTACTCCTGTCCGCGGCAGACAGGTCCTCTGCAAACCTCAGTTTGTTCCCATTCAAATACTCATTCCCCCTCGCCGCTTGCCACAGCATGTCCCTCGCCGTCCTCTTGGTGAACTGTATTATAATCGATCTGGGGCGCACTTGCCCAGACATGTTCGCTCTCCCGAGCCTGTGAACAAAGTCAATGGCCGATATTACGTCCTCCTGGTCCGGCAGGGTCCTTTTACAGATACCCTTCACTGTTGCAACAAGGTCCTTATCACGTTCCTTTTTAACTCCAAATAATTTTAAATTCCATCATCGACGGTATCTATCTACATCGTTCACTTTCAATTCAAGTTCTTTAATATGCTTTTCTTGTTTGGTATTTACTTGTTTAAGAACTTTTACTTCACTCTTTAAGTACGCTGGGCAAACGTCCCGAGATCGAATTCTTCCGCGACGGGGGTACCTTTAAAGCGGAGACGACGGCACCGAAAATTTTTGGCGCGCCTTCTCTTTAAAGCCCTGGCCAAATACGAAGACAGTACGTACAGTTATAATTCAAACGGAATTAAAAACTACACATCCCAGTTACCATGGTGGTGCTTGTGATCATTGCGTTTAACCAACGAAACAGGGCGAAAAATCAGTCACATGACTTTGGGGCAGAGTTTCGAAAGCTTAACCTATCAGCAACAAAGCGAAATTTACACGATAGGCTACCTCAAACTGTCAGTTACACGACTGTGTATGTCGCTTAAGCCACTCCTATTTGGCATTTTAGTTATGGAGGCGAGACGACGCCCCCCCCCCCCCCTCTCTGGGTGCCTGATTTGCCGCCATCTTTAACCGCTTCGTGTCCAAATCGCAGTAGCTACGCGTACGAAATAAAGTTCATCCCAGCTACAAAACATATATATTTTTGTGGTAAGAGGGAGCAAAACATCAGTATTTACTGCTATTAATTAGTGTACGATTTATAGTTGAAATCTGAGCCTAAATATAAAGTTAAAATCTCGACAAAGCAATGTAGGAAATACAGAGAAAAGAAATCCTTTCTGACATCTAAAATCAGTTTCGATCAAGGTCTCTAAAACGAACAAGAAAAAGAGGATTTTCGGAGGGCAATTACGCTGTGTTTATATAGGATAAGTGATCTATGAGCAATCTAATTTCTTGTTCGTTTAAAACAGTGAAATGTCAGCTGCAAAAGATCGCACCAGAAACAGCACTCTCTCTGCCTGTCATAGACGTTCAGGAAAGGCTGAATGAAGTCATGTCAAGAACAATAATTCGGTGATCAATAATAACAGTTGTAGGACAAGAAACAAAAGATAATGAAAACTTCTTTAGGCTAAAACTCAAGTTCATTCTACAAATTAAGGCAAATGAAAATTCAGGATGTTAAAGTGCTAGAGGTGTAAAAAATACAAAAATGCACATGAGTAAAAAGTTTTAGAAATGGAGCAGGTGTTGCTTTGAAATAAGCAAACAGAAAAAAAGCCATGACTAAAGTGCAGAAGAGGGATGCAGGAACACTTGCTTAGATATACAAAAAAAATCACAAAAAGGTGTATGTTACAAAAGAACATGCAAACATGTTCATCATGTACATCAATTTCCCTTCACGATCAATAAATTCTTATCTATAAACATGAAACAGAGTGAGGAATCAGAAAATTAGCATGCATAAAAAACAGCAATTCTGTCAATAAGCCCTAAATGAATTAATAGCAACCATGGTTTCATGGAGGGCTTCTCAGATAGTTGGGCATTCAGGTAGATTGCCAGGTGAAAGGATTTGTAAACATACTTTGTTAAAGCAAGTCAGTTTTTTCTGCAACACATAAAAGACATTTTTCCAAGAAAGTTTAGCCTTTGTCACTAATGAAACCACTAAATAAAGACATAAATATAGAAATCTTAAGATTTTGTTATTCAATGTTGGTAGCAGGATGAACTGTGCTAAGTGTATATTTTGTCGCAGCTTTGCTGCAAGATGTTAACAGTGAAAAAAGGTATTTAGAAATGAGTTATTTCAAGAAGAAAATGTTCAGAATAATTGCAAATCTAGCAGGATAGAGAAAGCACAGAAAACAGGCAGTTAGATTGATCAGATTAATATGAAAAGTTATTTAGCAAAGGGAATGAGAAGAGTGACAAACTAGTATGCTTTAGATCTTTTTACAGTATCTGGACCAGGGAAAACTGATCATGTTTCTCTATAACAATAATAAAAAACTTTATTTTATATATCACCTTTAAAAGTGGCATCTCAAAGCAATACAGTAGATATAAAAACAGATAAAAGGACCACAGATTACAAAGTAAATACATATAAGAAAGACAAGCAGTTAGAGGTGCTACCAAAATTAGAAAATGAAGCAGATACAGACACTAAGTCTTCTGAAAAGAAAGGTTCTGAGGTTAGATTTACATGCACTCAGGGTACGTGACTGATATCACTGGGAATACAAATTGAGAGCTCTGGGGTGCAGCTAGAGAAGACCCTGTCACCCACAGAATGTAGATGTTCTTGAGGACAGCTAGAAGACCAGAGTCAGACGGACAAAGGTGGGGAGTAGACAGATAATAAGCCATATACTGTAGGTACTGAATGAGGATGAGGATTTTGAAGTTGACTCAAAACCTGATAGGTAACCAATGCAAGGACTTGAAAACAGGTGTAATGCATCCCTGATAGGATTCTCGCTGTCATATTCTGAACATATTGAAGATTGCTCAGTGTGGATTTAATTTCCCCAGTGAACAGGATGTGCATTTATTAATTCTAGAAAAAAAAGCCTTTCTTGATTTCTCTAGTTCTTAGTTTCTCTAGTTCCCTTTAAAATAAACTATTATTCCACAATGCAGATTATTATATGGACAGTATTTACACATGATATTTGTGATTTAAAGAAATGAACACAAGCAGCTTTTCGAGATTTAAGTGTTGGCTGAGTTATTGCAGGATAAAAAACTAGAGATGTTGGTAAGAAGATAATTTTGGGATAGCTGAGGAATACACTGATAACAAGAACACTTCCTAATGGGGTTAGGCATACTTTTGATGAAGATGATGAAGTTAACAGACTGTATGTTTACATAGATACTGAAATGAGGATTGTATTTTAGATTTTGTGTAGTTGCTAGCATTGAACTGTGTGTTGGATGGACATGAATTGAAGGAATGGGCAAACATCGCTGATGCGGATCCACAGAGCCAGCATATTAAGATGTTTATAATTAGAGGCAATTTGTTTAAATAACTAGGTATGGATACTGATGTGCAAGAGAGTTGGAAAGGCTGTTTACTTAAGCCAGCACTATAAAATATTTTATTCTCAGTGAGATGCTGCCATTTCATAGTGGGTTTCTAACACTGTGTATAGTTCAATCCACACAGTGCCTTTACTTCCATCCATTTCTAATCTCTTTATCCAGTACAGAGGATTTGGAGCCTATCCCAGTAAGCAACGGACACAAGGCAGAATACACCCTGGACATAGCGCCAGTCCATCACAGGACAGACAGACACAAACACACACACACCAGGGCCAGTTTTCCCATAAACCAATTAACTTACCAGTATGTTTTGGAGTGCAAGAGGGAGTCATATCACACATATGGAGAAAAACCATGTAACCCAGAGAGAACATGCAAACCCCACACACACAGGATGGGACCTGGGACCCCAGTGCTCCAAGATAGCAATGCTAACCACTTTGCCACCATTATAAATGGATGGATATCTTAGTTATCTTTCTAGTTCACAGGTTTGCATGCAAAATTTAATTTTGAAAGCCACTGAGACATCAGGTACTACTGTTGTATTTATGAAAAAGAAACAAAACAAAAAGCATACTAACAACTGTGCCATCCTACTCTTTAGTTAATACAATTTATTATTTATAAATAGTTAACATTGTTAGCAAAATATTTTGAATTATATTTAACCCTATTTTTTCTTTAGTTTTGTATTTAACTTATTATATGATAGTCAGATTTAATGTATATTTGAACAATGAAAATATATTTTTACAAGATGCGGGGGAAAGTGCAACAAATTATTACAGTGCTAAATTTAATATTGATTGCTAATAGTTTATGCTAACACCTAACTTTCTTAATTAGATGTATTTAAAACAGTGAACTAAGTGTAACATACCATTCAGAAATACAATCGAGAATAGTTTTGTGGTGTTTGTATGGATGAAACGTTTCTAAAATGTATAACGTAACAAAATTAAAGACGATTAAAATCTGTAATCTTTCCACTTGTAATGTCATTAGACAGAACAAGACGTTTCTGCTTTGTCTAAGGATGGTATCAAAAAGTAGTCTAGGTGGTGAGAAAGCTGTGTTTAATGATAATTAAGTGACTTAAAAGTAAAAAGAGATGGTTCATATTGCTTGATTAATTTTAAAAACTAAGTTATAAATGCAGACGCGATCGCTGCCGTAAGCGCTCCAGGCAGTAGAACGTTCGTTCTGTACTGCTGCGCTCCGCGCCTCCTCCCTCTCTCGGTGCCGCGCCCCTCTCTGACGGAGGGCAGTGGGCGGTACGCTATTTTCAGAGCCTCTGATTGGGAAAAAAAGACCTGCTGATCAGTTTCACACACCAGGAAGAGAAAAGAATGGGATTTTTTCTCTTCGAAACGTGTGTTGTCTTTATGAAATTCGTGTATTTTAAACGTTTAATTAAGAAGTAAAAACCTTACAGCGTACACAAAGATTCTGAGCTGATCACGAGGAAGAAAAATCACCCATTTTTCGCGCATAAAAAGTGGTTTTTAACTCTCGAAACCTGTTTTTATATGTTTTAAAGTCGTGCAATGTCTAAGTTAAGCAGGAAAACATCATTATATCTCATTATTTATTTATTTTTTTTAAAATTTAAAAATCGTTTGCCCAGCCTACTTTAAGTCTTCAACCTCTTTAAACACACAGTCCATGGACTTTTTAAGACTTTCGATTGCGACTGTATTAGATCAAATCACTTCCTTCAGCTCACCCATGCTCTGTGCCATCATGTTGAAGATGTTGGTCTGGAGCTCCTCCAGCGTCAGGTCGCCCCTTCCTCTCTTGGCTGCCGGGGTTTTCACAGGTGTGCTGGGCAGGGACTCCGGCTCTTCCTCTGGCAGCTGAGTCTCACTTGGGCTGCGAGCGCTCGCGTACGAGCGCATCTCCAGCACTCTTTCCACGTCCCCTCCAGCTGCTTCACTTTTCCCTTTAGTTGCCATCAATTTTCTTGTAGTGCTATACATATACGATTGAGGTTTCTTAGACTTCTCCTTCGAAGACCCAGCACTCTCTTTTCTTTTCCCAGTGTTACTCATATCGAAATTCTTAAACCTAAAAAAAATCGTTTTTTTTTCTTTCAATTATAACTGAAGTTTAAACAAGTAGTGTTAAGTCCTTATTTTTCTGTAGTCAAAAAAAGCAAAAATTAACATTTAGGTCATGAAAAACTCAAAAAAAATCCTCAACCACTAAACTTTACCTCCCACCTGAGCGCCATCTTGAACGCCCCTACCACCAGAGAATGCTCACGATTTCGGAAGCTGTCTCCGGGACGTGCTGATTCCACACATCCTGAATAAATCATGATATTGTTAGTTGCTGTAGCTAGACGTTCAAATGAGTTTCATGGCCAGATGGACTGTTTCCTCCAGCGGTATAGTATTGCAGTGAGACAGCACGATGCCTGCAAGACTATGTCACGCTAAACGCCACAGATTGTGTTTGTCCGTTCGTGTCAGTCATCCTGCAGCCACGGGAAGTGGGACACAAACATCCCGCAATGCTTTCAAGACGTTAGGATTTGTTTGTGCAACATCCGAGAAGAGTACTTGTGGCTTGAATGTGAACTGTACGTGCCCGCCCCCTTTCCTCTGTAGTGCATGAGTTCCTCCCGGCATGCCCTTCGTCATTGTTCTGTCATCTTGTATTTAAAGGGTTGTATTTCTGCTGCTGAAAAGAATCAACGGGTTTCTTTGTTCCCAACGGAGCCCTTGTCTGTCATGAAATTCTTCAAAACCTCAAGCTAGAAGAAGACGACAAATATGAAGCGTTACAGCAACGACATGCCATGAGACGATTGATAACGATTTCCATAGGATCCCCGCGGTTGCCTGGCAACCGTCAGCTTTGCGCAGTGGCAGTATCGTAGCCTGTGAGGGTTAGCCGAGGCGTGATTATTGCTAGTTGAAAACTTTTCCCAATACCCCGCTTCCGCCGGTTTGCAATACAATCGGCGAAAGCAATTTTTGACAGTCTCGTTAGAGACTGAGCAAGGTGTTTAAAGACAGATTTGGTCATGGTGACATCATGGTAGAAAGAAGCGAGCTTGTTCCCAGTGGGCATTGATTCGTCGAATATACGTATATTTACGGCGAACGTACGGCTATACGTATATATACGTCGCCTCAACGTCGAATTGCAACCGTAAAATTGACGACATTAACAAACGCATATATAACGTCGAAAACACATCTAACACAGTGCCTGAGGCTTTTTACTGTATGTATCGTGTGTGCCGCAACTAGGAGTATACGGCACTCTGCACAGTGTACGAAGTAAATTATTTTCGCAGCAATTTATTTGCACGTGTATAATAAATATAGTAAATATAATAAATTAATTACTGCGAAAATAATTTACTTCGTACACTGTGCAGAGTGCCGTATACTCCTAGTTGCGGCACACACGATACATACAGTAAAAAGCCTCAGGCACTGTGTTAGATGTGTTTTCGACGTTATATATGCGTTTATTCATGTCGTCGATTTTACGGTTGCAATTCGACGTTGATTATACGAACCCAGCATATTTTCCGGTTATATACCACAATGCATTGCTAGTATTCGTTGGTCACCATTTTGGACACGTTTTTCAAACGTAGAAGTATATCCGCAAATATCTCAGATATCCTCTTTTGACGAGTAAGTATGAACAATAATAATACTATCTGAATACACACAGATCTTTCTTAATATTATTTTGATTAAAATAGTATGTGAATAAGCAAAAAAATGGCACATAAAATAGTGTGAATGGGGAAGATGACACAAAATCGTTTTGCCGTTTCTCTTATTCTTATTCTATGTTGTACTTTCAAACTTTGGGTACTCTTTAATTAGGACAGACTTTATTGCTCAACTGCTATGATGCAAGCCAAATTTTATACATTTATTTCAGCTTTGAGCTTTCAGCTTTGACCAACCTTGAACTCACCGGCCGTGGTTAACGCGTGTTGGATTTTAACGGGCTCTGTGTGTTCGATGTACATAAGCCACTGAATGCTGGGTGTAGAAAATCGTTTTTGCTGGTGGTGGTAATTGTCATGGGGTAGCAACGCTATCGTCTCTTCCTGTAAAAACATAAGTCTGAACATGGCCATGCAGACACTAGCGATGGTCACAAACTGAAAGGGGTCGATGCACACAACGCAGGCGGCCCCTGACTCAGTCACGCGTGTCTGTCTGGTCATATTCATGACCTCGTCCCAAAACCTGACACAGCCTTCTCTTAGAATTGCCACATCCAACTGGCAGTAACGTTTCAACTCTCTCTGTAAGTTAAACACACTTCCCTTGCATTCTTCATACCAAACCAAAAACTCGGCTTTCTCCCTCGGCAGCATGTAGTTAACGCCGTAAAGTTCTGGCGGCGGCATCGGGCTGACATAATTTTGGTTTTCTGAAGTGTTCATCAAGTGTGGAAAATGACCCTTACCCCCGGGGAACCCCATGGCGGCCGACAGTTTGCTTAATTTCATAGGTAGAAAGTTTAAAGAATCGATAAATCTGATGTTCAGAGCTTTTACGGTCATACACATTATCTTACCACCCTGATTAATTAGTTCAACGTCCATCTTTTCATCTTACAACTGTCTGATTACTAGGTAATTGTCATATCCCTTGCCATTGTGCGATATGAATGTATGGTTTTTGAAACGTCTATCGATAAATTTACACACAAAATCCTTTAGACAAGTTTCACCATAAAATTCCCAGCTTCGTTTATTGTTAATATGAAGGGCATGGATGTAATTTGGTATGTGTGTCCCCGTTTCTTGCATGCATTCAAAGTAAAAAAAAATGTACTTGTTTGAAATTTTGGGGTTGTCCAAAGGCAGTATGTAGCACAAATGTGTGTCAGGGGTGTCGATCACGTTGTTACAATGCGAGCACAGTTTCTCTTTACATTTGTGACTAGAGAGGTTATAAACCTCACATTTCTCACAAAAGACCCTGCGCTCACACTTACTAACACCCGTCGCTGCATTCCGAAAGTGTCTCGCCAAACATTGAGAGCTACGACAAAAGACCTTACAGGCCGGGCAATTCTGAATTTCTGCATCAATTTCGCAACACTGGGGATCTAAACAGGTTTTACAAGCTTTAACACAGGCGTGTGCGTTCTTGTGGCTATACGCCGCATGGTAGTTAGTGCAAAAATATGCCGCCCCCACAAAAGCTTTAATATTTAAAACCCCATAAAAATGCTCTTCATGCAGTAGAACAAAAAGTATTTTAGAATTAGGTGGTGTGGGCCCCGTTGTAAAATATTTTCAATCACCCTGGTCGTGGTACAAAATTTTAATGACCACCTTTAAATGTTTTTCAAAAGCGGTAATGTCTGACAAACTCATTTTCTGATTCTCTGAAAAACCCAACTCTTGAAAGGAATGCATTTTCATAAGAAAGATAATACCGATATGCATGTGATAATCTTCCTTATATCATGTAGTGCATCATTTGGACACTTTGTGGGCTTCAAATACAAAGAAAATCATGTTCTATGGTACAAGATAAATACAAAACTTAAGCTTTTATTTTAATTAGATTTCTTTATAAAGCATAAGCAATCATTTATTACATCGCTTCTTGAATTAAATCTTTTGACAAGAGGTAAGACTTCTGTTACATTTAAACCCATGTTTAGCTGTGTTTTTTAGATTTAACTGAACCAATTTCTGTGTGTGATAATGTCCTTGAATTCTGACAACATCACACTAAATTACATGATATAAAACAGCTAATGTTTCTAGAGATAAAGTTTCTGAGATGCTTCTAATTACTTTTTATTACCAGGGACAGTTTAATTCACCTTGTACAGTACTGTAAGACCAAGATGCTTTTTTTAAAAGTTATTTAACATTTTATAGAACTTTGTCTACTATGGCAACATGATGTGCTTGGTGAAACTTGGAAAAATACTGCTTGGCCACTTATCTTAAGATAAAGATAGGATAAAGGTTTATCTTTTGCACCTACCTGACCCCCAGGGAAGGCCAATGCTTTCTAAGTTGATGGTTCCCTACAGTAGACTGTACTTTAATTTCAAAGGTAATGTATATTGACCCAAATCAGTTTTGGAATCCAATCTACTGACGAGATGGAGCACATCCTTTTTTCAGGATTTTAGCATCATACGTTTGGTATATTTAGTCCCTAATGCTGAAAGAAATGATCATAGAACATTTGGACACTTTGTGGGCTTGAAATACAAAGCAAATCATGTTCTATGGTACAAGATAAATACAAAACTTAAGCTTTTATTTTAATTAGATTTGTTTATAAAGCATAAGCAATCATTTATTACATTAATATATGTAAAAATAACATTTTAGCATCATACGTTTAGTATATTTAGTCCCTAATGCTGAAAGAAATGATCATAGAACATGACATCTAACCTTACCTGCGGTGTTTTTAATCCCTATTGCTCAATGCACGGTGAAAGCATTCCATACATGTGTCTGACAATGAGGAATGGGCCCCTGAGACAGTCATTTGCCTGTTTCACAAATGATCGTATTTTACTAGAGATTCTGCTTGGGATTCAGATGTGCATTCGGACAGCAATCCCTTTCAAGAAATGATATGTTCTGGATGAGGTCAAAGGTGCTGGAACACTGTATCTAGGATGTGTTTGCAGAGACTGTGTGTCTCCTGCTTCAACGCAGTGATAAACAGATGTGCTCCTTTAATTTATTGGTACATGCCCAGGGCAGTAAGCAGTCTGAGGATTTATTTCCAGATGGCATAGAGCAGTGAAGCAGTGAAGTAGTGCAAAACACTGGATCATTATATTATTAGAATCTATTCTACTTAAATTATTACATTATACTCAATTTGAGTTCATTTTAAAAAGTAAAAGGTAATGAAAGGAATGCATTTTCATAAGAAAGATAATACCGATATGCATGTGATAATCTTCCTTATATCATGTAGTGCGTCATTTGGACACTTTGTGGGCTTGAAATACAAAGAAAATCATGTTCTATGGTACAAGATAAATACAAAACTTAAGCTTTTATTTTAATTAGATTTGTTTCTAAAGCATAAGCAATCATTTATTACATTAATATATGTGAAAATAACATTTTAGCATCATATGTTTAGTATATTTAGTCCCTAATGCCGAAAGAAATGATCATTTGTTTAACATGCACGGGTCTGTCTCAAAGGATGCAGTACTCCTGAAGGGTCTCAAACCCTACATTTCGGATGCCTAGCTGTATCCCTCACCTGTGGCACCTCAGAATGACTTCTAACCTTACCTGTGGTGTATTCAGTCCCTATTGCTCAATGCACGGTGTACATACTGCATACATGTGTCTTGAGAATGAGGAATGGGCCCCTGAGACAGTCATTTGCCTGTTTCACAAACAGGGACCTGGACCTAGACCTGGCCCGTACAGGGCTCAAACCCGCGACCTTGGCGTTATTAGCACCACGCTCTAACCAACTGAGCTAACCAGCCTCACGACAGTGCTCCTCTCTGTGCTGCAAAAAATCAAACTCAGGGAATTTCTTTTGTCCTCCTTTGAATAGAAAGCCGTGTAATCAGTGTACGGGCTTTCTCGTGCAGTTTCATGGTTCTTGTAACCCAAATCCTACACTGGCCTGAAGTGCCCCCCCATTTCACAGCATTTTTCAGCTGATTTAAAATGTACCTAAAGGAGAAGCATTATTGAAGACCATCAATTACCAAGAGCTTTTGTCAAAGGTTTTGGTGGTCATTTTGAATGACCACAGAGCGCTGTGACCTCGGTTTTACATCTCATCCAAAAGACAGCGCCCTTTTACAACACAGCATCTCCGTCACTATACTGGGGCATTGGGACCCGCACAGACCTCAGGGTGAGCGCCCCCCCGCCGGCACCATTAACACCGCTTCCAGCTGGAAGCTTTGTTTTTCCCTGTAGCTCATCCTCATCCAGGTACTGACCTGGCTCACACCTGCTTAGCTTCAGTGGGTTTTCAGTTGCGAGTTGCAAGGGGATGCAAGTGATGGAGCCGCTCGCTGCAAAAGCCACTGCATTGGCCGGGAATCGAACCCGAGCCTCCCGCGTGGCAGGCGAGAATTCTACCACTGAACCACCAATGCTCAGTGCCTGGGCCTTCAAAAAAGACGCTTTTTTGGTGCTCTGTGCAAAACGCGTCGACATCTGCTTCCAGCTGCAAAATGCCATTTGCGGACGCTGAAGAACTTATTTCTAAGGCAGCGGGTACAAGCGATTGGGCGTTTTAAAACCACCAGGAACAGCAAAGAGGCGCGCTTCTTTGCTTGTGCCGAAACACACCGACTGAAAGCGGACAACGTAGTCGGCAGGATTGGAACCTGTGCGGGGAGACCCCAATGGATTTCTAGTCCATTGCCTTAACCACTCAGCCACGACTACAGCAAGCCCCACTGCCGCTGCGTTCTTGCTACAATCTTACCTGGATCGCGAGGCGCCGGCGGAAGCCTATTTCAAAGTCGTTCTCCGTTTCAAAAAAACATTTCCAAAATACAAGCCTTGCAGACAGACACGCCTCAGAGGACTTAAGGGTGGCTTCATGTCGGAATGATAAAGTCTCCCCGTCCGGACATGAAAATGCCACTTTGTTACACACAAAAAAAGAATCAACAACAGAGAAATGCCCACAAGCATTTGAAAAGCCGCACCACGTCGCACTTGAAATAGCTCTTACATTAGTGGTAGACACAGGAATCGCCTTTTTATTTACGCTCTTACCAACGCGATGGAAAGCAAAACAAAGCAAAGCAGAGCAAAACAAAACGAACAAACGAAAACCCTCACGTCCTGCACTTGCATATAACCCCGTTACGTGCCCAAGCGGTATTGTACGTCATCCTAGCACTGCACCCCGGGTCGTACGGTATATGGGAACGAGCACACGCCACGAATCGTCTCGAATCACTCCCTACAGCTGTAAGGCGCCTTGAAGCGTGCACCCCCAACATTCTTCTTTGCGCATCTGTGAAAGGTAAACTCTTGAGCAAACTCTGAACCAGCTCTAAGGAAACTAATCCGATTAGACGTTACTTTGACTCATCTTCTTACGCTCAGTGCCGGATTGCTCAAACTCCAGCTAGGGTTAGGGTTAGCATTCCCACGCTACTTAGACACTTTGTTTACGCTCAGTGCTGGATTTTGGGAACTTCAGGACGAGTGGGAATTTTCTCCTATCTGTCCATTCTGTTTTGTTTTGGAGACTCTTGGCTGCCTATGTTGTTCAGTGCACCGTGAAGGAAACATTTTCCAAAACTGTGTCAGCTCAAAAGTTGTAAGAAAACCTCTCCAGGTGCTTTAACTCTCTTCATTTTTGTCATTTAATGTGACACTCGATGTATAACTGGAGCCTCACATATGCAAATGGTGAGGCTCCAGTTCGACACCCAGTTCCACACCACTTTACAGTATATGACAAAAGCATGGCAGACTGTGCCGGACCAGCTGGTAACTTCCGCTTATTTTGACCATATTAAACATTGGAAATCTTCCCACTTGCATTTGTGACACTTGATTTTGGCTCCACCTAAGACACTCTTAAATCTTCAAACACTTTTCTCTTCTCCCGCAACACACTTGTCTGTCGGCACTATGTGGCAGCGTTGCATGACAACCCATCTCACCACGGAAAGGAACCTAACAGCTTTGGTAAGAGAGTAGAATTACCTGAAGAACTGCTTTCCATGGAAGCAGGACCAAGCGATGTAGCATTTTTATAGTACCAGGAAAGGAGAAGCGGCACTTCGCCTTTGCCGCACAGGCACAAGGTGACGTGCGGCAGACGCCGTAGTCGGCAGGATTCGAACCTGAGCGGGGAGTCCCCAATGGATTTCAAATCCATCGCCTTAACTACTCGGCCACGACTACAGCGAGCTCGCCGCCGCCGCATTCCTCCTATAATCTAACACGGAGTGCGAGGTGGCTGCGGAAACCTTTTTAAAGTCGCTCTCTGTTAAAAAAAAAACCTTTCACAAGATACATGCCGGCAGACAGACACGCCTCAGAGGGTTTAAGGCTGGCTTCACGTTCAAATGATAAAGTCTCCCCGTCCGGATGTCAAAATGCAACTTTGGCAGACAGAAAAAACATCAACAAACCACAAATGTGGACAAGGATTTTACAAGCTGCACCACACTGCACTTTCAAAAGCATTTACATTCGTGTTAGACGCAGGAATTGTCTTTGTTTTGCGCGCTTACGAACGCCATAGAAAACGAAACAAAACAAAAGCCCTCAGCTCCTGTACTTGATTATAACGCCGTTACGTGTCGAAGCTGGAATTTACGTCATCTTACCACTGCAACATGGGGAATAGAGGGAAATGAACACACGCTACGAATCGTCTCAATCACTCCCTAGAGTCGTAAGGCACATTGAAGGGTGCACCCCCATCATTAATCGTTGGGCCTCTGTAAAAGGAAAGCTGTTGAGCAGTCTTTGAAACAGCTCGGATGAAACACTTGATTGCTTCCATGTGCATCTGGAGCCCACTTCTTATTTTCACTTCACGCCGCCCAAAGCATTTCTAAAACAGGAGATTCGCGTTTGGGAATGCGCCCTGCCCTACAAATAAAACAGGTCTACGGGTCTGAAACCTGCTCCACGGAAAACAGTTCTGTTGCGCTTTTGATCAAAGGGAGATTCTCTGTTCTTACTTTTTGATTACATAACACCCAAAGGGGCTTCTTTGGAGCTGGATTCCAACCAGCATCCTAAAGTTTCTTGGCGGTATCCTTTACAGTCCTCTGTTCGGTCGACAAGGAACAGTAGGGGGCAGCTTTCCTCACACATACAGTGCAATGTACTGTAGTGTTCCCCTTCATTGAATTCGCAGTTCTGCATCAGACCTCTAACTCGTTTCCTTAGCTTGGATTTAAGCCACGAAGCAGGCTTCTACTGTATAAACGTCTAGAGGAATCACAAACTATTTGAGAGGCCATCATCCCAGGGGGAACTGACAAAGTCTATCCCTAAACACCTAGCGCAGTCTCTCGAGAGACTGTCAAAAATCGCTTTCTCCGTTTGTGCTGCAAGTAAGTGAAAACGCGGTCTCAACCCAGAGCCACTTGGCAGCAGCGGCACGTAAATACTGTTACTACCACTGCTCGATACCAACGTTAGCCTACTATACCATGTTCAGCCACCGCTAGAAAATGTAAGGCTCTAGTACTGGAGCAAACAAAAGGAGAGCCAACGTCAAACGTAGAGAGCGACGAAGATGGGATTCGAACCCATGCGTGCAGAGCACAATGGATTAGCAGTCCATCGCCTTAACCACTCGGCCACCTCGTCGATGAAACTGGGCTGTCCAGACATGGGTTGGCGCGCTCCAGATGATCTTTTTCTTTTTTTTCCCTCGTACTCAAGGGTCCTTTTCCTGTTCCACATGCGATTTCAACATTTTCCTTGGGAGATGTCAAGCCAGCAAGCCACTGCTGTGGTTCAGTGGCCATTGTGGAGTTCAGTGGCCCTGTTGTACACAGAAAGCACATTGAGCTCCTTGGACATGAAAAGTTCCAGATAAAAGCCATTTGTCATCCTTTCTCTTGGTGTCGATGTTGCTATTGTATGTAAAGGTGGCAACTTGCTCAGCGAGCAGGCGGAGCACACACCGAATGCAGATGTGTCTGAGTGGTGTGTCCAAGTGGCTGCAAAAGGACAACACTACCGGGGCGCCGTTGCTTAGTTGGTTAAAGCGCTTGTCTCTTAAACAGGAGATCCTGAGTCCGAATCCCAGTGGTGCCTTCTTTGTTCTGTCTTCTCGAACAGAACTGGTCCTTACAGACAACCGCCTACGGCTAGACTTAATTAAATGCAAGTATTCATTTCCTGTCTTTAACGCGACTTGTTTTTCTTAAAATGGATGGAACTTGCAAAACATGAAATACAAACATTGCTAATCAGCGCTAGCGGCTGGCAAAAAAAAAGAAGTCAGCAATGTTTTTTTTCTTTAACCTTAACCCTGCTAATGGAGAAGAGTTAAACGACCGAGTCTATGCAGCTTAAACGGTGCTCATGTCGGGTTCTTAGCTGAAAGGGTGGTAAATCACGCTCACCCCAGTCCTTAATCTTTTAAAAGGATACAATATTGAACCTAGTCGCCACATCACATACATCCTGTTCAACGATAAAAAAGTGACATCTATCCTCGATCCAGAGTAAATCCCACGATGAGGGCATATTTTTTTCCACTTTACCATGAGTCGGGCTCAGCTGCACAGAGGCGAGAGCAGAGCAATGAGGTCACAGGGACAGGGGAGTCACACGCTGGCGGTTTGAACACGCGGAAGATCACTGAGGGATCCACAGTATATGGACCCTCCGTGCGCCATCAGTCCACACTCCGGACTCTGAATCCTGCCATCCGAGTTAAGATCTCGGCGGAACCTGAGGCACAGTTCCTTCTTAAAACGTAATCTGGTGAGCATTTCTAGAATCGTACTTGTATAGATGCAGCCTTTAATGTGTTGCTGGGTTAAAATTGATGACTTCTTGAACTTCAGTAGGCAACTGCCCTCTTGATTTCGGATTTAATTTCTTTATTACAGGGGCGCTTTTATGAAGACAGAGTCATGTTCAGGTACTTTGCTTGATGGAGGAAGCATATTTCGGACTCTGTGATCTGCTCACCTGGAAAGGTCTGCTGTACTACTACAAGAGAGAAGTAGAGTCTGGAAGAATGGACAATTTTATGATGCTTTGGAAGATAATGTTTTTTTTTTCTTTGAAATCGAAATGAATCAGAATATCAGTGCAAAAGACAAACTCTTGGTTTGGTTTAAAGAGATATGGTTTTAAAACAGACAAAATGTAGAAAACAGGTGTTTCTCACTTTTGGAAAAGAATGGACCGGGGGTAATATTTTACTAGGTGCAGTGCTCATCTCACTGGGTTACAGTCGTGCAGTGTCACACCAGGGCCAGTGGCGCAATGGATAACGCGTCTGACTACGGATCAGGAGATTGCAGGTTCGACTCCTGCCTGGCTCGGGTTGTTTTTAAACACATCGGGCTACTCCCTAAGTAGTCTGTGCTACTTACTGCATTGTAATCGTACCCAGTAAGATATTTCCTTCATGTAAATGAACTGCACCTGACAGCTTTAGAAAAACACCTGGGCTCAGTACGGTGCTGAGAGCTTAGCGTTGCTGTTCTAATTAGCACGCACTGCATCGGCTATGAGCCCGAACCTTTCAATTATTCCGATCAGTAAGTCAACACGTAGTCCACATGAACGGTAGAAATATTCTCTTGTCTGTCTCTTGTTTGTATAGAACTGAATGTCCCTGACAATGTACTGTTAGTTTTAATTGAAGAACGGCATTTGTGTTCAAATATACCAGACAAGTTTATGTAACTGCTCATGCGACACTCAGTTGTAATTAGTCAAGAAAAAAAAAGTCGAACAACAGCTGCGGGTTTGATTCTGAACGTATGAGATTGCAGCGCCTTTTACTTCCATTGACAAATGATAGAGATTCGAAGAGAGATCCTTCAGACCAGCAAGCAAACCCACGGCTTTTTCGGTTTTCTATCTAGGCAACGTTGGTGTCTGCAATAGCATACATGAAAGCGTGATGCAATTTCTGTGGCTACATTTGTTGCACGTCATGCACAGTAAGAGTGTTTCTAACACCAAATAAAAAGTCAACAATTAGCGATCACGCCTTCTCCTCAGTTAACCCACTGAAACCCTTGCTGTTAACAGTTCTTTACTGCGTGCTTTACCAGCACCTACATATCGTGTCGGTTCTTTCAGCTTTATTCATTAGGTTTTCAAAGGCATAAGTAGAGCACCAGAGGTGCGAACGCAAAATGTGTAGTTATCTGAAGAATTGATTTCCATGGCAGCGGGTCCAAGCGATTTCGCGTTGTTATAGTACCAGGAAAGGAAAAGCGGCACTTCGCCTCTGCCGCGCAGGCACAAGGCGACGTGCGGCAGACGCCGGAGTCAGCAGGTTTCGCACCTGCGCGGGGAAGCCCCAACGCATTTCGAGCCCATCGCCTTAACCACTCGAGCACGACAAATGCGAGCTCGCCGCCGCCGCATTCCTCCTATAATCAAACACGGACTGCGATTTGGCTGCGGAAACCTTTTTAAAGTTGCTCTCCGTTAAAAAAAATACCTTTCACAAGATTCGTGCCGGCAGACAGACACGCCTCAGAGGGTTTAAGGCTGGCTTCACGTTCAAATGATAAAGTCCCCCAGTCCGGATGTCAAAATGCAACTTTGGCAGACAGAAAAAACATCAACAAACCAAAAATGTGGACAAGGATTTTACAAGCTGCACCACACTGCACTTTCAAAAGCATTTACATTCGTGTTAGACGCAGGAATTGCCTTTGATTTGCGCGCTTACGAACGCCATAGAAAACGAAACAAAACTAAAGCCCTCAGCTCCTGCACTTGATTATAATGCCGTTACGTGTCGAAGCAGGAATTTACGTCATCCTACCACTGCAACACGGGGAATAGAGGGAAATGAGCACAAGCTACGAATTGTCTCTAATCAGTCCCTACAGTTGTAAGACGCCTGGAAGCGTGCACCCCCATCATTAATCTTTGCGCATCTGTGCAAGGTAAACTCTGGAGCAGTCTCTGAAACGGCTCAAAGGAAACACGTGATTGATTCCATATGCATCTGGGGTTCATTTCTTATTTACATTTAATTCAAGGGAAAGGCTTGGGTCAGTTTCAGACGGCCTCCAACAGCGAGATTCAAGCGCCCCACCTTCAGCCCAATCTGCGCCGCCAGAACGACAACAGCTCCTCTGGTCTTTGGGGTGCGGTTGTGACCCCGTAACCTAAAGTGTTGGTGGCAGACAAATGGAGACTAACAGGTGATGTCCTAGGACATGACTACATTGTGACACTCGGTGGGGATGGTGACCATTGCTTGGAAAAGAGTGCGAGGCCCCTTTAGAAAAACATTTTGTTAACAGGCATTCTGCCTCAGCCTAAACACCTATAGCTTGCATAGCGCATGCTATTAGACAGGCACCTCTGCAAGACCTTAAGAGTCTCTTAAACTAGTGATAGTAAGGTGTTCCCAATGGGCGATGTTTGGCTTTCAAATCATCTCTCTGTGGAAGCGCCGAGATGCAGCTGTTTAAGGCTTAGAAGCAGCTGACTGTTTCACTACCTAGCTGATTACTGTCAGTCAGGGAGCTCAGAGGTGAAAAGCCTGTCTGAGAGACAATTCGCCGTCGATGAGTTCAATATGTTCCGTACCAGCTCGGCGCAACTGAGATCATCTTGGTAGCCGTGTAGCTCAGATGAGTGAGAGCGTGTGTGTGTGTACCACCGTGATTGGATGCCGGTCCTTCTCAGGTCACAGTAAACCTTCTGCTGCCTAACTTCCCTAATTTTGGGGATCCCTTTGAAAAAGCAAAGGAAAAAAAACTGGCTCTTCATCAGCATGATCGACCTCACCCAGTGTGGCGCAGTGGCCTAATGGCTAAGACACTGGCCTCCTAAGCCAGGGATTGTGGGTTTGAGTACCATCTGGGGTGCTCCTGTCCCATTTTGAGCGTACAAATGTCCTTTTGATTTGCAAAGCTACAACCCCACCTTACTCAGTGAGCGTCTCTTCTTTTCTCTCACATACAGTTGGGAGAAAAACTTTTGTAAACAGCCCTTCGGAATGATGTGGATTTCTGCATGAATGGCTCCTAACATGTGATCTTATCTTTATCTAAGTCATAATAATTAATAAAGAGAGTCTGATTTAACAAACAACACACGCCCAACATTTGACATTGCTGTTTCTTTATTGACCAAATGGTTTAAACAATCAAGGTCATTGATGGAAAAAGTACGTGAACCCTTATATTAAGGAGCTAGTGGAACCTCCTTTATGACAAAAACCTCAATCCCCACTTTCTGTAGCGGCTGGTCAGACCTGAGCAGCAGTTAGGAGGTATTTTGGCCTATTCCTCTATGCAAAACTGTTTCAGTTCATGTATATTTTTGGGATGTCTTGCGCTGAACGGCCTGCTTCAGATCACGCCACAGCACTTCAATGGGACTGGGGTCAGGACTCTTACTTGGCCATCCCAAAATACGGAATTTCTTCTGTTTCAGCCACTCTGTTGTTGATGTACTCCTTTGTTTTTGTCATGCTGCATGACCCAGCCTCTTTCGAGTTTTAGATCACAGGCAGACACCCTGACATTCTGCTGTAGAATTTCCTGATACATCTTGGAATTCATCGGTCCCTCGATGATTGCAAGCCGTACAGCCTCCGCCATGTTTCCCAGGTGGGATGAGGTTTTGGAGTTGGTATGCAGTGTTTTGTTATCTCCAAACATAACGCTGTGCACATTTACCAACAAGTTCAACTTTTGTCATGTCTGTCCACAGAACATTGTTCCAGGAGTTGCTGTGGAACATCCATGTGGTCTTTAGCAAACTTGAGAGGGGCAGTGGTGGTTTTTTTGGGGGGGAGAGCAGTGGTTTCCTCCGTGGTGACCTCGCATGATCACCGCTCCTGTTCAGATTTCTTCTTATGGTGGACTCATGGACATAGACGTAAGACAAAGTCAACCACCTGTTCGCTAGATCCCATCCCCACTCAGCTAGTCAAAGATTCCCTCGAAGGACTGGCAGGACCTATAATTAGTATGATGAATGCATCGCTTGCGTCAGGCGTTGTACCTGATCAATTTAAGGTAGCGGTTGTTAGACCGCTCCTTAAGAAGTCAAATTTGGATCCACAAGTTCTTAACAACTACAGGCCTGTCTCAAAGGTCCCATTTCAATCTAAAAGTTTTGAGAGAATAGTTGTTGCCCAATGTCAATCGTATCTGGATTCAAATAATATACTTGAGAAATTTCAGTCTGCTTTCTGAAACTGCATTAACGAGAGTCGTAAATGATATTCTCTTAGCTACTGATGTGGGGAATGCAACAGTGCTTGTGCTTCTAGATCTTAGAGCTGCCTTTGACACGGTTGACCTCTCTGTTTTGTTACACAGGCTTGAGTTTGAGGTTGGCTTATCTGGAACCGTCCTTCAGTGGTTTACTTCACATTTTACTCATCGTTTTCATTATGTTCAAATATCTAATAATTGTACTGCTTCATCAACGTCACCAGTTCAATTTGGGGTACCAGACGGATCAGTGCCGGGGCCAATATTGCTCTCTCTCTCTACATGCTGCTGCTAGGTAGGATAATACGAAAAAATAATATGAACTTTCATTCATATGCTGATGACACTCAAATAAACATTTTGTTCACACCAAACGACAACTTTTCTATTATCACTTTAGTTAAATGCATTAATGAAGGAAAGACTTGGATGTGTGAAAACTTTTTGTTACTCAACTCTGAGAAAACTGAGGATCTGTTGATCGGAGGCAACAATACTGATAGGACTACTATAACTTCAGCACTTAACTCAGAGGATTTAAACATTTGCCTCAAAGAGACAGCACGTAACCTAAGTGGCATATTAGACACAAGGCTCTTAACAACTTGCATTGTTAAGTGCCTTGAGACAACCTTGTTGTGAAAGGTGCTATATAGAAATACATTGATTTGAACTGAATTGACAATGTAAAATGTTGTGTGTGTTGTTTGTTAAACAAGACTGTCTTTATTTATTATTATGCGTCAGATGAAGATCAGATCACATTTTAAGAGCCAATCATGTAGAAATCCAGATCATTCGCGTTTTAAAAGTTGCGGGAAAAGCAAAACAGGTGCTTTTCCTTTGTTGCGCAGACACACGACGACACCGTAGGCGGCAGGACTCGAAGCTTCGCAGGGAGACCCCGATGGCTTTCTAGTCCATCGCCCTAACCACTCGGCCACCACCGCCACCACTGCCTTTTTGATGCAGTCTAACATAGAGTGCCGGGCAGCGGCGGAAACCTTTTTCAAAGTCGCTTTCCGTTTAACAACAACAAAAAAAACTTTCACAAAATGCATGCTAGCAGACAAATGCGCCTCAGAGGACTTAAGGCTGGCTTCAAGTTGGAATGATAAAGTCTCCCCGTTCGGACATGAAAACAGAACGTTCTTAGACTGAAAGCAATCAACAACGGAGACATGTGGACGACGATTTTAGTCACTGCACTTTGAATAGCATTTTTACTCCAGTTACAGGAGATGCACCAATGGCCCTTGACCTACGCTCTTACCAATGCCTTGAACATTCAAACAAAACAGCCCTCAAGTCCTGCGGTTTAATATAACGCTGTTACGTGTCGAGGCAGTATTTGACTCTGTCCTACCATTGCAACACGGGGCGTATATGGAAACGAACACACGCTACGAATTGTCTCTAATCAGTCCCTACAGTTGTAAGGCGCCTGGAAGCGTGCACCCCCATCATTAATCTTTGCGCATCTGTGCAAGGTAAACTCTGGAGCAGTCTTTGAAACGGCTCAAAGGAAACACGTGATTGATTCCATGTGCATCTGGGGTTCATTTATTTATTTACATTTAATTCAAGGGAAAGGCTTGGGTCAGTTTCAGACGGCCTCCAACAGCGAGATTCAAGCGCCCCACCTTCAGCCCAATCTGCGCCGCCAGAACGCCAACGGCTCCTCTGGTCTTTGGGGTGCGGTTGTGACCCCTTAACCTAAAGTGTTGGTGGCAGACAAATGGAGACTAACAGGTGATGTCCTAGGACATGACTACATTGTGACACTCGGTGGGGATGGTGACCATTGCTTGGAAAAGAGTGCGAGGCCCCTTTAGAAAAACATTTTGTTAACAGGCATTCTGCCTCAGCCTAAACACCTATAGCTTGCAAAGCGCATGCTATTAGACAGGCACCTCTGCAAGACCTTAAGAGTCTCTTAAACTAGTGATAGTAAGGTGTTCCCAATGGGCGATGTTTGGCTTTCAAATCATCTCTCTGTGGAAGCGCCGAGATGCAGCTGTTTAAGGCTTAGAAGCAGCTGACTGTTTCACTACCTAGCTGATTACTGTCAGTCAGGGAGCTCAGAGGTGAAAAGCCTGTCTGAGAGACAATTCGCCGTCGATCAGTTCAATATGTTCCGTACCAGCTCGGCGCACCTGAGATCATCTTGGTAGCCGTGTAGCTCAGATGAGTGAGAGCGTGTGTGTGTGTACCACCGTGATTGGATGCCGGTCCTTCTCAGGTCACAGTAAACCTTCTGCTGCCTAACTTTCCTAATTTTGGGGATCCCTTTGAAAAAGCAAAGGAAAAAAAAAACTGGCTCTTCATCAGCGTGATCGACCCAACCCAGTGTGCCCCAGTGGCCTAATGGATAAGGCACTGGCCTCCTAAGCCAGGGATTGTGGGTTCGAGTCCCATCTGGGGTGCTACTGTCCCTTTTTGAGCGTACAAATGTCCTTTTGATTTGCAAAGCTGCAACCCCACCTTACTCAGTGAGCGTCTCTGCTTTTCTCTCACATACAGTTGGGAGATGTCTTGCACTGAACGGCCTGCTTCAGATCACGCCACAGCACTTCAATGGGATTGGGGTCAGGACTCTTACTCGGCCATCCCAAAATACGGAATTTCTATTGTTTCAGCCACTCTGTTGTTGATGTACTCCTTTGTTTTTGTCATGCTGCATGACCCAGCGTCTTTCGAGTTTTAGATCACAGGCAGACACCCTGACATTCTGCTGTAGAATTTCCTGATACATCTTGGAATTCATCGGTCCCTCGATGATTGCAAGCCGTACAGCCTCCGCTATGCTTCCCAGGTGGGATGAGGTTTTGGAGTTGGTATGCAGTGTTTTGTTATCTCCAAACATAACGTTGTGCACATTTACCAACATGTTCAACTTTTGTCACTGTCCACAGAACATTGTTCCAGGAGTTGCTGTGGAACATCCATGTGGTCTTTAGCAAACTTGAGAGGGGCAGTGGTGGTTTTTTTGGGGGGGAGAGCAGTGGTTTCCTCCATGGTGACCTCGCATGATCACCACTCCTGTTCAGATTTCTTCTTATGGTGGACTCATAAACACAGACGTAAGACAAAGTCAACCACCTGTTCGCTAGATCCCATCCCCACTCAGCTAGTCAAAGATTCCCTCGAAGGACTGGCAGGACCTATAATTAGTATGATGAATGCATCGCTTGCGTCAGGCGTTGTACCTGATCAATTTAAGGTAGCGGTTGTTAGACCGCTCTTAAGAAGTCAAATTTGGATCAACAAGTTCTTAACAACTACAGGCCTGTCTCAAAGGTCCCATTTCAATCTAAAAGTCTTGGGAGAATAGTTGTTGCCCAACGTCAATCATATCTGGATTCAAATAATATACTTGAGAAATTTTAGTCTGGTTTCTGAAACTGCATTAACAAGAGTCGTAAATGATATTCTCTTAGCTACTGATGCAGGGAATGCAACAGTGCTTGTGCTTTGCTTCTAGATCTTAGAGCTGCCTTTGACACGGTTGACCTCTCTGTTTTGTTACACAGGCTTGAGTTTGAGGTTGGCTTATCTGGAACCGTCCTTCAGTGGTTTACTTCACATTTTACTCATCGTTTTCATTATGTTCAAATATCTAATAATTGTACTGCTTCATCAATGTCACCAGTTCAATTTGGGGTACCAGAAGATCAGTGCTGGGACCAATATTGCTCTCTCTCTCTACATGCTGCTGCTAGGTAGGATAATATGAAAAAATAATATGAACTTTCATTCATATGCTGATGACACTCAAATAAACATTTTGTTTACACCAAACGACAACTCTTCTATTATCAGTTTAGTTAAATGCATTAAGGAAGGAAATACTTGGATGTGTGAAAACTTTTTGTTACTCAACTCTGAGAAAAATGAGGATCTGTTGATCGGAGGCAACAATACTGATAGGACTACTATAACTTCAGCACTTAACTCAGAGGATTTAAACATCTGCCTCAAAGAGACAGCACGTTACCTAGGCGGCATATTAGACACAAGGCTCTTAACAACTTGCATTGTTAAGTGCCTTGGGACAACCTTGTTGTGAAAGGTGCTATATAGAAATACATTGATTTGAATTGAATTGACAATGTAAAATGTTGTGTGTGTTGTTTGTTAAACAAGACTGTCTTTATTTATCAAAAAATAAAAGGAATTTGCTAGGAATGCAAACGTTAGGTTGCGCTTCTTCATGCTGCATCGTCGGCATGAGTGGAGCTTTTTAAACGTCTGTACTTACTGTGCCCCATAAGAAATCGTTTGTCCCCATTCAAAAGAGATTGTGCGATGTCCTGCAGTGTTCGCAAAGCAAACCTTTGACAGTTTGAAAAGAGGAATTTATTCTGCTTCCTGTGCGTGCAGTAGTTACAAAGTTGAACGTCTTTACACGATCTGCTGCAGTTTTCAGTGGGCGGGCTTTGTCAGAGGGCTTGGAAAAACGCACTGTGTTTCGGCTCGGGAAACATCATGAGAAGTGTCCTGCATGTTTTCTGTGTATAGCTGTCTTTTAACGCATACAGAATTCATTCGAAATCATTGATTTCTCCAATTAACAAGGTTCCCTTAAAGGATGAGTCAAAGTAACGTCTAATCGGATTAGTTTCCTTAGAGCTGGTTCAGAGTTTGCTCAAGAGTTTACCTTTCACAGATGCGCAAAGAAAAATGTTGGGGGTGCACGCTTCAAGGTGCCTTACAGCTGTAGGGAGTGATTCGAGACGATTTGTGGCGTGTGCTCGTTCCCATATACCGTACGCCCCGGGGTGCAGTGCTAAGATGAAGTACAATACCGCTTGGGCACGTAACGGCGTTACACGCAAGTGCGGGACGTGAGGCTTTTCGTTTGTTCATTTTGTTTTGCTCTGCTTTGCTTTGTTTCGTGGTCAAGAGGCGTAAGGTAAGTCGTAATCCAGGGAGAACACTGGTGGCAAACAGTCCGAGGTGAGAGGCGAGGTCCAAAGTCGAAAAGGCAGAAGGGGAGTCCAATATCCAGAATAAACGAGGTAATGGAAAAAACGCCAGGTAGAGCTCTCAAGGAGTAGACTCAATACCAGCGGGAAGCAAGTAAAGATGGTAAAAATAGCACTGCGTACCCCACGGTGGAGTGTGTGCAGGTGGGTTAACTCGTGCGGCGGCGTTTGTTAATAATCACCCTCTGCTGGTGCTGTTTAGATTGCTTAAGAGTTGGTCTTAACTGCCTGGCGGTCATGACAAGCTCCTCTTTAAGCTGTGGTTTAGTTTTGCATTCATGTGTTTCTAGAGCAGTTATTTATGGGGGTGGGTGGGTCCTTCACAGAGGCTCAGGACAAATCCCCTGCATGAAAGTCTACTGTGTGCGTTCAAACAGTCACAGGTCAAGAGCCAGGCAGGAGGACAATGGACAGATGAGCCAACGAACTAAAAATAAAAGAACAGATATGAAAAAGCCACCATCTTTTTCTTTTTGACATTTTCCGACTTTCATGCAAGCCAGGACAAAGTTGCTCGTAGCTACTTGTGGATTCAAATACTCTATCGAGTGCTTTGATGAGTTTTTGCAATTTGATTGTCGTCCTGTCAGCCTGTTTCTGTTTTTTTTTTTTCAATCTAGGGATGGAAAGTATGAGGGAAATGATGGAGCAATCAATAACCGCTCCGGAAAAATGGCAGAAAGAAATGGTCCGTCACTAAGGACATTTGTGAAGCAGAGGAGTGACATCACCACAAAGGCGACTTATTCTGCTGATCGTTTTGGTGAATAATGATTGAGGCGTGTTAAGAGAAAGGTAGCTGCGTCAGCATGCTTAGGCTGCAAAGGATAAAGCAAAGGTTTACTCCATGCTGAAAAGAGAAGAAAAGAAGCACAACGTTTCGACTGTGGAGCCTTCTGCGCCATCTTCTTTAGCGATGGTGATGATGTTTACATTGGAAAAACTGAGACACGCATACTGGAGGGGCTTGAACCACCAACTTTTCAGCACCACAGAGTCTGACAGTCTTTTGTGCACCCTACATTTGCAGGTTTATGGTCAAAGAAAACAATCACTTGCGCTCCTTGCAGCCGGCAATCTTTTTCCACTGACAACCAAGAAATGGATTTCATCTTTCACAAGCTGTATGGATTTCTTCAAAAACAAGTTATTCCAGAAAGGAAATGAATTCTTGCATTAAACTGAACCAAGCTGTACATGTTTGTCTGAAATGATACATTCGGCACAACAAGACACGGAGAGAGGCACCGCTGGTATTCAGACCCAGGATCGCCTGCTTACTAGGCGGGCACTTTAAGCCACTAGGGAACAGCGCCAGCGGAGCACCGCGCTTTTACAGACACTTGGACACATCTGCGTTCGGTGTGCACTTAACCTGCTCTCTGAGCCCGTTGCCTCCGTCCCATTTAATAGCAGAACTGACGCCAAGAGAAATGATGAGAAATGGCATTTATCGGGCACTTTTCATGTCCAAGGAGCTCAATGCCCTTGACACCTCCCCAAGGCGACAGAGCTGTGCATTCTTTGGCGACACCATTTTTTCTTTTGTTTAATTTCTATACTTATTGATAGAATAAAAACGATATGTCATGTACTGTAAGGGAAATGTCTCTTTTCATGGGGAAAGCTAGCACCAGCAAATGTTGTGTTTAGAAGAAGTGATTTAACATGACACGTGACCTAATTTACCGGAGCAAAAGCTCACCCAGCAAGCCCTGCTTTACTTCTACAGGAGAGAAGTACTGTAGAGTCTGCAAGATGTTCAGCTGGGTAGCTACGTCAGCATGCCTCGGCTGCAAAGGAACAAGTACTAGGTTTATTGCATGCTGAAAAGAGAAGAACGGAAACACAGCGTTTCGACTGTGAGGTCTTCGCACACCTGAAGAAGCCTCACACCTGTAAAAGGCTCCATGGTTTTCTTTCTTCTCTTTTCAACATGGAATACACCTATTGTCTGCAAGATGTGACAATTTCATGGTGTTTTGGAAGAAAACCTTTTTTCTTTGAATTCAAAATCAATCGGAATTTCAGCACGACACATCAACACTTTTTCTGTTTTAAGGAGATGATATTTTAAACCTGACAAAAATAGTAGGAAACACAAGTTTCTTGCTGTGAAAATTTAGATGGGGAAGTGTACTACTAGTAGCAGTGTAGAGCTCTCTGTGGTGGAGTGCAAGCACATGTTCTATGGGCCAGTGGCGTAATGGATAACGCGTCTGACTTCGGATCAGAAGATTGGAGGTTCGAGTCCTGCCTGGCTCGTGAGGCTTTTAAACCTCTCAGGTTCCTCGGTAACAGGTTGCCGTCATGTATATGAACTATAGAAAAGCATTTGCCACAACCCGTAAATTAGCACGCAAGTGCGGGCTGGTGAACACAGAACTGTATGGAGATCATCTCCAGCTCCGAGCTCAATTGCAATGAAAAAACATGCAGAACAGAACTGGAGAGCAGCTGAATTTGTGCTCGGTAGGGTGGGGAGGACTCAGCATTGCTATTGTTCTAATTGGCATGAACTGCAGGGGATCTGAATCAGAACATGTCAGTTAGTTCGATCATTGCGTCAGTATGTAGGCCACGTTAATACAGAATTATTACTTTGTCTGTCTCGTCTTTGTATATAGCTGAATGTCCCTGACAATTTCATGTTAGTTTTTAAGAACGACATTGGTGCTAATATATACATATATAGCATATAAGGAACACGTAAAAGTTTAGTCCATGCTGAAAAGATAAGAAAACCGCCACAACGTTTCATCTTGGAATAAATCTTTACTTGTTGTTTTGCAGCCTACCCATTCTGACCTAACTCCTCCCTTGAAATTCCCTAACAGATAAGGGTACGTAACGGCTCATGCGATGCTCAGTTGCAATTTGTCCCAAAACAAACAAGAACAGCAGCTGAGGGTTTGAGTTTGAACATGCACTGTATTAAAGCAGCTTTTATTTCCATTGATAAATGCTAGATATTCCTACAGAGATTCTCCAGGTGAGTAAGCGATTCCTGTTTCTGTTTCTATTTCTGTTTCATATATATATACAGTATATATATGTTACATGTGTCTCTGCAATAGTATAAATGTGTTATACACTATCAGGGGCTGCTTTTTTGTGCACCTCATCTACAACAAGGGTTTTTTTTTTCATTTATGTTTGTGGACCTTCACCATTTGAGGAAGTGAGTTAGATAAGAAAGTTACAGGTATGGTGAGCAATGACTGACAAAGGCACGTACTGCGTATTCCTTACAGAAGTGTAAGCAATTTGTTCTAAAAAACACCGGCTAAAGTCCAACATCGTTAGCAATCTTATTACTTAAACAGAATTAACATCAATAAACTGTAAGGTGCTGGTACATGCGAGTAGATTTGATCTTCTATTAAACAAAAATGCAATTACAGCTCTAAAAAGGTCAACCCAGACTTCTGTAACAGATCTGTTCAGGTCATCGCTGTTTCTCTGACCTTGTGAGTCTTTGGAATTTTAAAAGTGTATTTTGCTTGCCTTTCATGTGGTCTGTGTACAAGTCACTGTGGCGTATGAGGTCCTACACAGCCTTGCTATAGACGTGACGAGCCTCCGCTATGTTGCAATGGAGAACAGGTTCAGTACGGAGCTGCCGAGAAAATTCAGCTGGAAAGCTCGTTGCAGAAAAGCATCGTTCTCTGTGTCCAGCGGCAAAGCGTCCATCGTGGGTGCTGAAGAATCGATTTCACAGGCTGTGGGTCCAGGCGATTTAGAGTGTTAAAGGTCCCAGCGAAAACGAAACGGCGCTGGTCCTTTTACACGCACGCACGCAACCAAATGCAAAGGACGCCGTAGTCGGCAGGATTTGAACCTGCGCGGGGAGACCCCAACGGATTTCAAGTCTGTCACCTTAACCACTCGGCCACGACTACAGCAAGCACCGCGGCCGCTGCCTTCTTGCTACAATCGAACAGGGAGTGCGAGGCGGCGGCGGCAGCGGAGGCAACTTTTTTCAAGTTCGCTCTCCGTTTAAGAAACCTTTTACGCCATACGTGCAAGCACACACACACACACCTCAGAGGACTTAAGGGTGGCTTCAAGTTGGAATGATAAAGTCTCCCCGTTCGGACATGAAAACAGAACGTTCTTAGACAGAAAGCAATCAACAACAGAGACATCTGGACGACGATTTTAGTCACTGCACTTTGAATAGCATTTTTACTCCAGTTACAGGAGATGCACCAATGGCCCTTGACCTACGCTCTTACCAATGCCTTGAACATTCAAACAAAACAGCCCTCAAGTCCTGCGGTTTAATATAACGCTGTTACGTGTCGAGGCAGTATTTGACTCTGTCCTACCGTTGAGACACGGGGCGTATATGGAAATGAACACATGCTACGGATCGTCTCTAATCGGTCCCTACAGTTGGAAGGCTCCTTGAAGCGTGCACCCCCATCATTCATCTTTGCGCATCTGTGAAAGGTAGACTCTTGAGCAATGTTTGAGCCAGCTCTAAGGCAACTAGTGCTATTGGACAGACACCTCTGGAAGATCCTAAGAGTCTCTTAACACCACTTCCAGCAGCAAGCTTAATTGTTCGCTGGAGGTCTCCCACCCAGGTACTGACCAGGCAAAGAATCACCAGTACATTGAATGAGGAAGTTAATCCTGAAATCCAATTACATATCTCAAGGTAAGACAAATCCATAAGAACATGTCTTAGTATTACTTCGTTTACATTAGTATGGCACTGAGTTGGAGCTCCTCTTTAAGCTGTGGTTTAGTTTTGCATTCATGTGTTTCTAGAGCAGTTATTTATGGGGGTGGGTGGGTCTTTCACAGAGGCTCAGGACAAATCCCCCGCCTGAAAGTCTAATGTGTGCGTTCAGACAGTCACAGGTCAAGAGCCAGGCAGGAGGACAATGGACAGAAGAGCCAACGAACTAAAAATAAAAGAACAGATATGAAAAAGCCACCATCTTTTTCTTTTTGACATTTTCCGACTTTCATGCAAGCCAGGACAAAGTTGCTCGTAGCTACTTGTGGATTCAAATACTCTATCGAGTGCTTTGATGAGTTTTTGCAATTTGATTGTCGTCCTATCAGCCTGTTTCTGTTTTTTTTTTTCAATCTTGGGATGGAAAGTATGAGGGAAATGATGGAGCAATCAATAACCGCTCCGGAAAAATGGCAGAATGAAATGGTCCGTCACTAAGGACATTTGTGAAGCAGAGGAGTGACATCACCACAAAGGCGACACATTCTGCTGATGGTTTTGGTGAATAATGATTGAGGTGCGTTAAGAGAAAGGTAGCTGTGTCAGCATGCGTAGGCTGCAAAGGATCAAGCAAAGGTTTACTCCATGCTGAAAAGAGAAGAAAAGAAGCACAACGTTTCGACTGTGGAGCCTTCTGCGCCATCTTCTTTACCGGTGATGATGATTACATTGGAAAAACTGAGACATGCGTCCCTGGGTGGGCTTGAACCACCAACTTTTCGGTTAACAGCCGAACGCGCTAACCGATTGCGCCACAGAGACTGACGGCCGCTTGTGCTCCCTACATTTGCAGGTTTATGGTCAAAGAAAACAATCACTTGCGCTTCTTGCAGCCGGCAATCTTTTTCCACTGACAACCAAGAAATGGATTTCATCTTTCACAAGCTGTATGGATTTCTTCAAAAACAAGTTATTCCAGAAAGGAAATGAATTCTTGCATTAAACTGAACCAAGCTGTACATGTTTGTCTGAAATGAGACATTCGGCACAACAAGACACGGAGAGAGGCACCGCTGGTATTCAGACCCAGGATCGCCTGCTTACTAGGCGGGCACTTTAAGCCACTAGGGAACAGCGCCAGCGGAGCACCGCGCTTTTACAGACACTTGGACACATCTGCGTTCGGTGTGCACTTAACCTGCTCTCTGAGCCCGTTGCCTCCGTCCCATTTAATAGCAGAACTGACGCCAAGAGAAACGATGAGAAATGGCATTTATCGGGCACTTTTCATGTCCAAGGAGCTCAATGCCCTTGACACCTCCCCAAGGCGACAGAGCTGTGCATTCTTTGGCGACACCATTTTTTCTTTTGTTTAATTTCTATACTTATTGATAGAATAAAAACGATATGTCATGTACTGTAAGGGAAATGTCTCTTTTCATGGGGAAAGCTAGCACCAGCAAATGTTGTGTTTAGAAGAAGTGATTTAACATGACACGTGACCTAATTTACCGGAGCAAAAGCTCACCCAGCAAGCCCTGCTTTACTTCTACAGGAGAGAAGTACTGTAGAGTCTGCAAGATGTTCAGCTGGGTAGCTACGTCAGCATGCCTCGGCTGCAAAGGAACAAGTACTAGGTTTATTGCATGCTGAAAAGAGAAGAACGGAAACACAGCGTTTCGACTGTGAGGTCTTCTCACACCTGAAGAAGCCTCACACCTGTAAAAGGCTCCATGGTTTTCTTTCTTCTCTTTTCAACATGGAATACACCTATTGTCTGCAAGATGTGACAATTTCATGGTGTTTTGGAAGAAAACCTTTTTTCTTTGAATTCAAAATCAATCGGAATTTCAGCACGACACATCAACACTTTTTCTGTTTTAAGGAGATGATATTTTAAACCTGACAAAAATAGTAGGAAACACAAGTTTCTTGCTGTGAAAATTTAGATGGGGAAGTGTACTACTAGTAGCAGTGTAGAGCTCTCTGTGGTGGAGTGCAAGCACATGTTCTATGGGCCAGTGGCGTAATGGATAACGCGTCTGACTTTGGATGAGAAGATTGGAGGTTCGAGTCCTGCCTGGCTCGTGAGGCTTTTAAACCTCTCAGGTTCCTCGGTAACAGGTTGCCGTCATGTATATGAACTATAGAAAAGCATTTGCCACAACCCGTAAATTAGCACGCAAGTGCGGGCTGGTGAACACAGAACTGTATGGAGATCATCTCCAGCTCCGAGCTCAATTGCAATGAAAAAACATGCAGAACAGAACTGGAGAGCAGCTGAATTTGTGCTCGGTAGGGTGGGGAGGACTCAGCATTGCTATTGTTCTAATTGGCATGAACTGCAGGGGATCTGAATCAGAACATGTCAGTTAGTTCGATCATTGCGTCAGTATGTAGGCCACGTTAATACAGAATTATTACTTTGTCTGTCTCGTCTTTGTATATAGCTGAATGTCCCTGACAATTTCATGTTAGTTTTTAAGAACGACATTGGTGCTAATATATACATATATAGCATATAAGGAACACGTAAAAGTTTAGTCCATGCTGAAAAGATAAGAAAACCGCCACAACGTTTCATCTTGGAATAAATCTTTACTTGTTGTTTTGCAGCCTACCCATTCTGACCTAACTCCTCCCTTGAAATTCCCTAACAGATAAGGGTACGTAACGGCTCATGCGATGCTCAGTTGCAATTTGTCCCAAAACAAACAAGAACAGCAGCTGAGGGTTTGAGTTTGAACATGCACTGTATTAAAGCAGCTTTTATTTCCATTGATAAATGCTAGATATTCCTACAGAGATTCTCCAGGTGAGTAAGCGATTCCTGTTTCTGTTTCTATTTCTGTTTCATATATACAGTATATATATGTTACATGTGTCTCTGCAATAGTATAAATGTGTTATACACTATCAGGGGCTGCTTTTTTGTGCACCTCATCTACAACAAGGGTTTTTTTTTCATTTATGTTTGTGGACCTTCACCATTTGAGGAAGTGAGTTAGATAAGAAAGTTACAGGTATGGTGAGCAATGACTGACAAAGGCACGTACTGCGTATTCCTTACAGAAGTGTAAGCAATTTGTTCTAAAAAACACCGGCTAAAGTCCAACATCGTTAGCAATCTTATTACTTAAACAGAATTAACATCAATAAACTGTAAGGTGCTGGTACATGCGAGTAGATTTGATCTTCTATTAAACAAAAATGCAATTACAGCTCTAAAAAGGTCAACCTAGACTTCTGTAACAGATCTGTTCAGGTCATCGCTGTTTCTCTGACCTTGTGAGTCTTTGGAATTTTAAAAGTGTATTTTGCTTGCCTTTCATGTGGTCTGTGTACAAGTCACTGTGGCGTATGCGGTCCTAACCAGCCTTGCTATAGACGTGACGAGCCTCCGCTATGTTGCAATGGAGAACAGGTTCAGTACGGAGCTGCCGAGAAAATTCAGCTGGAAAGCTCGTTGCAGAAAAGCATCGTTCTCTGTGTCCAGCGGCAAAGCGTCCATCGTGGGTGCTGAAGAATCGATTTCACAGGCTGTGGGTCCAGGCGATTTAGAGTGTTAAAGGTCCCAGCGAAAACGAAACGGCGCTGGTCCTTTTACACGCACGCACGCAACCAAATGCAAAGGACGCCGTAGTCGGCAGGATTTGAACCTGCGCGGGGAGACCCCAACGGATTTCAAGTCCGTCACCTTAACCACTCGGCCACGACTACAGCAAGCGCCGCGGCCACTGCCTTCTTGCTACAATCGAACAGGGAGTGCGAGGCGGCGGCGGCAGCGGAGGCAACTTTTTTCAAGTTCGCTCTCCGTTTAAGAAACCTTTTACGCCATACGTGCAAGCACGCACACACACACACACCTCAGAGGACTTAAGGGTGGCTTCAAGTTGGAATGATAAAGTCTCCCCGTTCGGACATGAAAACAGAACGTTCTTAGACAGAAAGCAATCAACAACAGAGACATCTGGACGACGATTTTAGTCACTGCACTTTGAATAGCATTTTTACTCCAGTTACAGGAGATGCACCAATGGCCCTTGACCTACGCTCTTACCAATGCCTTGAACATTCAAACAAAACAGCCCTCAAGTCCTGCGGTTTAATATAACGCTGTTACGTGTCGAGGCAGTATTTGACTCTGTCCTACCGTTGAGACACGGGGCGTATATGGAAATGAACACATGCTACGGATCGTCTCTAATCGGTCCCTACAGTTGGAAGGCTCCTTGAAGCGTGCACCCCCATCATTCATCTTTGCGCATCTGTGAAAGGTAGACTCTTGAGCAATGTTTGAGCCAGCTCTAAGGCAACTAGTGCTATTGGACAGACACCTCTGGAAGATCCTAAGAGTCTCTTAACACCACTTCCAGCAGCAAGCTTAATTGTTCGCTGGAGGTCTCCCACCCAGGTACTGACCAGGCAAAGAATCACCAGTACATTGAATGAGGAAGTTAATCCTGAAATCCAATTACATATCTCAAGGTAAGACAAATCCATAAGAACATGTCTTAGTATTACTTCGTTTACATTAGTATGGCACTGAGTTGGAGCTCCTCTTTAAGCTGTGGTTTAGTTTTGCATTCATGTGTTTCTAGAGCAGTTATTTATGGGGGTGGGTGGGTCTTCCACAGAGGCTCAGGACAAATCCCCCGCCTGAAAGTCTAATGTGTGCGTTCAGACAGTCACAGGTCAAGAGCCAGGCAGGAGGACAATGGACAGAAGAGCCAACGAACTAAAAATAAAAGAACAGATATGAAAAAGCCACCATCTTTTTCTTTTTGACATTTTCCGACTTTCATGCAAGCCAGGACAAAGTTGCTCGTAGCTACTTGTGGATTCAAATACTCTATCGAGTGCTTTGATGAGTTTTTGCAATTTGATTGTCGTCCTATCAGCCTGTTTCTGTTTTTTTTTTTCAATCTTGGGATGGAAAGTATGAGGGAAATGATGGAGCAATCAATAACCGCTCCGGAAAAATGGCAGAATGAAATGGTCCGTCACTAAGGACATTTGTGAAGCAGAGGAGTGACATCACCACAAAGGCGACACATTCTGCTGATGGTTTTGGTGAATAATGATTGAGGTGCGTTAAGAGAAAGGTAGCTGTGTCAGCATGCGTAGGCTGCAAAGGATCAAGCAAAGGTTTACTCCATGCTGAAAAGAGAAGAAAAGAAGCACAACGTTTCGACTGTGGAGCCTTCTGCGCCATCTTCTTTAGCGGTGATGATGTTTACATTGGAAAAACTGAGACATGCGTCCCTGGGTGGGCTTGAACCACCAACCTTTCGGTTAACAGCCGAACGCGCTAACCGATTGCGCCACAGAGACTGACGGCCGCTTGTGCTCCCTACATTTGCAGGTTTATGGTCAAAGAAAACAATCACTTGCGCTTCTTGCAGCCGGCAATCTTTTTCCACTGACAACCAAGAAATGGATTTCATCTTTCACAAGCTGTATGGATTTCTTCAAAAACAAGTTATTCCAGAAAGGAAATGAATTCTTGCATTAAACTGAACCAAGCTGTACATGTTTGTCTGAAATGAGACATTCGGCACAACAAGACACGGAGAGAGGCACCGCTGGTATTCAGACCCAGGATCGCCTGCTTACTAGGCGGGCACTTTAAGCCACTAGGGAACAGCGCCAGCGGAGCACCGCGCTTTTACAGACACTTGGACACATCTGCGTTCGGTGTGCACTTAACCTGCTCTCTGAGCCCGTTGCCTCCGTCCCATTTAATAGCAGAACTGACGCCAAGAGAAATGATGAGAAATGGCATTTAACGGGCACTTTTCATATCCAAGGAGCTCAATGCCCTTGACACCTCCCCAAGGCGACAGAGCTGTGCATTCTTTGGCGACACCATTTTTTCTTTTGTTTAATTTCTATACTTATTGATAGAATAAAAACGATATGTCATGTACTGTAAGGGAAATGTCTCTTTTCATGGGGAAAGCTAGCACCAGCAAATGTTGTGTTTAGAAGAAGTGATTTAACATGACACGTGACCTAATTTACCGGAGCAAAAGCTCACCCAGCAAGCCCTGCTTTACTTCTACAGGAGAGAAGTACTGTAGAGTCTGCAAGATGTTCAGCTGGGTAGCTACGTCAGCATGCCTCGGCTGCAAAGGAACAAGTACTAGGTTTATTGCATGCTGAAAAGAGAAGAACGGAAACACAGCGTTTCGACTGTGAGGTCTTCTCACACCTGAAGAAGCCTCACACCTGTAAAAGGCTCCATGGTTTTCTTTCTTCTCTTTTCAACATGGAATACACCTATTGTCTGCAAGATGTGACAATTTCATGGTGTTTTGGAAGAAAACCTTTTTTCTTTGAATTCAAAATCAATCGGAATTTCAGCACAACACATCAACACTTTTTCTGTTTTAAGGAGATGATATTTTAAACCTGACAAAAATAGTAGGAAACACAAGTTTCTTGCTGTGAAAATTTAGATGGGGAAGTGTACTACTAGTAGCAGTGTAGAGCTCTCTGTGGTGGAGTGCAAGCACATGTTCTATGGGCCAGTGGCGTAATGGATAACGCGTCTGACTTCGGATCAGAAGATTGGAGGTTCGAGTCCTGCCTGGCTCGTGAGGCTTTTAAACCTCTCAGGTTCCTAGGTAACAGGTTGCCGTCATGTATATGAACTATAGAAAAGCATTTGCCACAACCCGTAAATTAGCACGCAAGTGCGGGCTGGTGAACACAGAACTGTATGGAGATCATCTCCAGCTCCGAGCTCAATTGCAATGAAAAAACATGCAGAACAGAACTGGAGAGCAGCTGAATTTGTGCTCAGTAGGGTGGGGAGGACTCAGCATTGCTATTGTTCTAATTGGCATGAACTGCAGGGGATCTGAATCAGAACATGTCAGTCAGTTTGATCATTGCGTCAATATGTAGGCCACGTTAATACAGAATTATTACCTTGTCTGTCTCGTCTTTGTATATAGCTGAATGTCCCTGACAATTTCATGTTAGTTTTTAAGAACGACATTGGTGCTAATATATACATATATAGCATATAAGGAACACGTAAAAGTTTAGTCCATGCTGAAAAGATAAGAAAACCGCCACAACGTTTCATCTTGGAATAAATCTTTACTTGTTGTTTTGCAGCCTACCCATTCTGACCTAACTCCTCCCTTGAAATTCCCTAACAGATAAGGGTACGTAACGGCTCATGCGATGCTCAGTTGCAATTTGTCCCAAAACAAACAAGAACAGCAGCTGAGGGTTTGAGTTTGAACATGCACTGTATTAAAGCAGCTTTTATTTCCATTGATAAATGCTAGATATTCCTACAGAGATTCTCCAGGTGAGTAAGCGATTCCTGTTTCTGTTTCTATTTCTGTTTCATATATACAGTATATATATGTTACATGTGTCTCTGCAATAGTATAAATGTGTTATACACTATCAGGGGCTGCTTTTTTGTGCACCTCATCTACAACAAGGGTTTTTTTTTCATTTATGTTTGTGGACCTTCACCATTTGAGGAAGTGAGTTAGATAAGAAAGTTACAGGTATGGTGAGCAATGACTGACAAAGGCACGTACTGCGTATTCCTTACAGAAGTGTAAGCAATTTGTTCTAAAAAACACCGGCTAAAGTCCAACATCGTTAGCAATCTTATTACTTAAACAGAATTAACATCAATAAACTGTAAGGTGCTGGTACATGCGAGTAGATTTGATCTTCTATTAAACAAAAATGCAATTACAGCTCTAAAAAGGTCAACCTAGACTTCTGTAACAGATCTGTTCAGGTCATCGCTGTTTCTCTGACCTTGTGAGTCTTTGGAATTTTAAAAGTGTATTTTGCTTGCCTTTCATGTGGTCTGTGTACAAGTCACTGTGGCGTATGCGGTCCTACACAGCCTTGCTATAGACGTGACGAGCCTCCGCTATGTTGCAATGGAGAACAGGTTCAGTACGGAGCTGCCGAGAAAATTCAGCTGGAAAGCTCGTTGCAGAAAAGCATCGTTCTCTGTGTCCAGCGGCAAAGCGTCCATCGTGGGTGCTGAAGAATCGATTTCACAGGCTGTGGGTCCAGGCGATTTAGAGTGTTAAAGGTCCCAGCGAAAACGAAACGGCGCTGGTCCTTTTACACGCACGCACGCAACCAAATGCAAAGGACGCCGTAGTCGGCAGGATTTGAACCTGCGCGGGGAGACCCCAACGGATTTCAAGTCCGTCACCTTAACCACTCGGCCACGACTACAGCAAGCGCCGCGGCCGCTGCCTTCTTGCTACAATCGAACAGGGAGTGCGAGGCGGCGGCGGCAGCGGAGGCAACTTTTTTCAAGTTCGCTCTCCGTTTAAGAAACCTTTTACGCCATACGTGCAAGCACACACACACACACCTCAGAGGACTTAAGGGTGGCTTCAAGTTGGAATGATAAAGTCTTCCCGTTCGGACATGAAAACAGAACGTTCTTAGACAGAAAGCAATCAACAACAGAGACATCTGGACGACGATTTTAGTCACTGCACTTTGAATAGCATTTTTACTCCAGTTACAGGAGATGCACCAATGGCCCTTGACCTACGCTCTTACCAATGCCTTGAACATTCAAACAAAACAGCCCTCAAGTCCTGCGGTTTAATATAACGCTGTTACGTGTCGAGGCAGTATTTGACTCTGTCCTACCGTTGAGACACGGGGCGTATATGGAAATGAACACATGCTACGGATCGTCTCTAATCGGTCCCTACAGTTGGAAGGCTCCTTGAAGCGTGCACCCCCATCATTCATCTTTGCGCATCTGTGAAAGGTAGACTCTTGAGCAATGTTTGAGCCAGCTCTAAGGCAACTAGTGCTATTGGACAGACACCTCTGGAAGATCCTAAGAGTCTCTTAACACCACTTCCAGCAGCAAGCTTAATTGTTCGCTGGAGGTCTCCCACCCAGGTACTGACCAGGCAAAGAATCACCAGTACATTGAATGAGGAAGTTAATCCTGAAATCCAATTACATATCTCAAGGTAAGACAAATCCATAAGAACATGTCTTAGTATTACTTCGTTTACATTAGTATGGCACTGAGTTGGAGCTCCTCTTTAAGCTGTGGTTTAGTTTTGCATTCATGTGTTTCTAGAGCAGTTATTTATGGGGGTGGGTGGGTCTTTCACAGAGGCTCAGGACAAATCCCCCGCCTGAAAGTCTAATGTGTGCGTTCAGACAGTCACAGGTCAAGAGCCAGGCAGGAGGACAATGGACAGAAGAGCCAACGAACTAAAAATAAAAGAACAGATATGAAAAAGCCACCATCTTTTTCTTTTTGACATTTTCTGACTTTCATGCAAGCCAGGACAAAGTTGCTCGTAGCTACTTGTGGATTCAAATACTCTATCGAGTGCTTTGATGAGTTTTTGCAATTTGATTGTCGTCCTATCAGCCTGTTTCTGTTTTTTTTTTTCAATCTTGGGATGGAAAGTATGAGGGAAATGATGGAGCAATCAATAACCGCTCCGGAAAAATGGCAGAATGAAATGGTCCGTCACTAAGGACATTTGTGAAGCAGAGGAGTGACATCACCACAAAGGCGACACATTCTGCTGATGGTTTTGGTGAATAATGATTGAGGTGCGTTAAGAGAAAGGTAGCTGTGTCAGCATGCGTAGGCTGCAAAGGATCAAGCAAAGGTTTACTCCATGCTGAAAAGAGAAGAAAAGAAGCACAACGTTTCGACTGTGGAGCCTTCTGCGCCATCTTCTTTAGCGGTGATGATGTTTACATTGGAAAAACTGAGACATGCGTCCCTGGGTGGGCTTGAACCACCAACCTTTCGGTTAACAGCCGAACGCGCTAACCGATTGCGCCACAGAGACTGACGGCCGCTTGTGCTCCCTACATTTGCAGGTTTATGGTCAAAGAAAACAATCACTTGCGCTTCTTGCAGCCGGCAATCTTTTTCCACTGACAACCAAGAAATGGATTTCATCTTTCACAAGCTGTATGGATTTCTTCAAAAACAAGTTATTCCAGAAAGGAAATGAATTCTTGCATTAAACTGAACCAAGCTGTACATGTTTGTCTGAAATGAGACATTCGGCACAACAAGACACGGAGAGAGGCACCGCTGGTATTCAGACCCAGGATCGCCTGCTTACTAGGCGGGCACTTTAAGCCACTAGGGAACAGCGCCAGCGGAGCACCGCGCTTTTACAGACACTTGGACACATCTGCGTTCGGTGTGCACTTAACCTGCTCTCTGAGCCCGTTGCCTCCGTCCCATTTAATAGCAGAACTGACGCCAAGAGAAATGATGAGAAATGGCATTTATCGGGCACTTTTCATGTCCAAGGAGTTCAATGCCCTTGACACCTCCCCAAGGCGACAGAGCTGTGCATTCTTTGGCGACACCATTTTTTCTTTTGTTTAATTTCTATACTTATTGATAGAATAAAAACGATATGTCATGTACTGTAAGGGAAATGTCTCTTTTCATGGGGAAAGCTAGCACCAGCAAATGTTGTGTTTAGAAGAAGTGATTTAACATGACACGTGACCTAATTTACCGGAGCAAAAGCTCACCCAGCAAGCCCTGCTTTACTTCTACAGGAGAGAAGTACTGTAGAGTCTGCAAGATGTTCAGCTGGGTAGCTACGTCAGCATGCCTCGGCTGCAAAGGAACAAGTACTAGGTTTATTGCATGCTGAAAAGAGAAGAACGGAAACACAGCGTTTCGACTGTGAGGTCTTCTCACACCTGAAGAAGCCTCACACCTGTAAAAGGCTCCATGGTTTTCTTTCTTCTCTTTTCAACATGGAATACACCTATTGTCTGCAAGATGTGACAATTTCATGGTGTTTTGGAAGAAAACCTTTTTTCTTTGAATTCAAAATCAATCGGAATTTCAGCACAACACATCAACACTTTTTCTGTTTTAAGGAGATGATATTTTAAACCTGACAAAAATAGTAGGAAACACAAGTTTCTTGCTGTGAAAATTTAGATGGGGAAGTGTACTACTAGTAGCAGTGTAGAGCTCTCTGTGGTGGAGTGCAAGCGCATGTTCTATGGGCCAGTGGCGTAATGGATAACGCGTCTGACTTCGGATCAGAAGATTGTAGGTTTGAGTCCTGCCTGGCTCGTGAGGCTTTTAAACCTCTCAGGTTCCTAGGTAACAGGTTGCCGTCATGTATATGAACTATAGAAAAGCATTTGCCACAACCCGTAAATTAGCACGCAAGTGCGGGCTGGTGAACACAGAACTGTATGGAGATCATCTCCAGCTCCGAGCTCAATTGCAATGAAAAAACATGCAGAACAGAACTGGAGAGCAGCTGAATTTGTGCTCAGTAGGGTGGGGAGGACTCAGCATTGCTATTGTTCTAATTGGCATGAACTGCAGGGGATCTGAATCAGAACATGTCAGTCAGTTTGATCATTGCGTCAATATGTAGGCCACGTTAATACAGAATTATTACTTTGTCTGTCTCGTCTTTGTATATAGCTGAATGTCCCTGACAATTTCATGTTAGTTTTTAAGAACGACATTGGTGCTAATATATACATATATAGCATATAAGGAACACGTAAAAGTTTAGTCCATGCTGAAAAGATAAGAAAACCGCCACAACGTTTCATCTTGGAATAAATCTTTACTTGTTGTTTTGCAGCCTACCCATTCTGACCTAACTCCTCCCTTGAAATTCCCTAACAGATAAGGGTACGTAACGGCTCATGCGATGCTCAGTTGCAATTTGTCCCAAAACAAACAAGAACAGCAGCTGAGGGTTTGAGTTTGAACATGCACTGTATTAAAGCAGCTTTTATTTCCATTGATAAATGCTAGATATTCCTACAGAGATTCTCCAGGTGAGTAAGCGATTCCTGTTTCTGTTTCTATTTCTGTTTCATATATACAGTATATATATGTTACATGTGTCTCTGCAATAGTATAAATGTGTTATACACTATCAGGGGCTGCTTTTTTGTGCACCTCATCTACAACAAGGGTTTTTTTTTCATTTATGTTTGTGGACCTTCACCATTTGAGGAAGTGAGTTAGATAAGAAAGTTACAGGTATGGTGAGCAATGACTGACAAAGGCACGTACTGCGTATTCCTTACAGAAGTGTAAGCAATTTGTTCTAAAAAACACCGGCTAAAGTCCAACATCGTTAGCAATCTTATTACTTAAACAGAATTAACATCAATAAACTGTAAGGTGCTGGTACATGCGAGTAGATTTGATCTTCTATTAAACAAAAATGCAATTACAGCTCTAAAAAGGTCAACCTAGACTTCTGTAACAGATCTGTTCAGGTCATCGCTGTTTCTCTGACCTTGTGAGTCTTTGGAATTTTAAAAGTGTATTTTGCTTGCCTTTCATGTGGTCTGTGTACAAGTCACTGTGGCGTATGCGGTCCTACACAGCCTTGCTATAGACGTGACGAGCCTCCGCTATGTTGCAATGGAGAACAGGTTCAGTACGGAGCTGCCGAGAAAATTCAGCTGGAAAGCTCGTTGCAGAAAAGCATCGTTCTCTGTGTCCAGCGGCAAAGCGTCCATCGTGGGTGCTGAAGAATCGATTTCACAGGCTGTGGGTCCAGGCGATTTAGAGTGTTAAAGGTCCCAGCGAAAACGAAACGGCGCTGGTCCTTTTACACGCACGCACGCAACCAAATGCAAAGGACGCCGTAGTCGGCAGGATTTGAACCTGCGCGGGGAGACCCCAACGGATTTCAAGTCCGTCACCTTAACCACTCGGCCACGACTACAGCAAGCGCCGCGGCCGCTGCCTTCTTGCTACAATCGAACAGGGAGTGCGAGGCGGCGGCGGCAGCGGAGGCAACTTTTTTCAAGTTCGCTCTCCGTTTAAGAAACCTTTTACGCCATACGTGCAAGCACACACACACACACCTCAGAGGACTTAAGGGTGGCTTCAAGTTGGAATGATAAAGTCTCCCCGTTCGGACATGAAAACAGAACGTTCTTAGACAGAAAGCAATCAACAACAGAGACATCTGGACGACGATTTTAGTCACTGCACTTTGAATAGCATTTTTACTCCAGTTACAGGAGATGCACCAATGGCCCTTGACCTACGCTCTTACCAATGCCTTGAACATTCAAACAAAACAGCCCTCAAGTCCTGCGGTTTAATATGACGCTGTTACGTGTCGAGGCAGTATTTGACTCTGTCCTACCGTTGAGACACGGGGCGTATATGGAAATGAACACATGCTACGGATCGTCTCTAATCGGTCCCTACAGTTGGAAGGCTCCTTGAAGCGTGCACCCCCATCATTCATCTTTGCGCATCTGTGAAAGGTAGACTCTTGAGCAATGTTTGAGCCAGCTCTAAGGCAACTAGTGCTATTGGACAGACACCTCTGGAAGATCCTAAGAGTCTCTTAACACCACTTCCAGCAGCAAGCTTAATTGTTCGCTGGAGGTCTCCCACCCAGGTACTGACCAGGCAAAGAATCACCAGTACATTGAATGAGGAAGTTAATCCTGAAATCCAATTACATATCTCAAGGTAAGACAAATCCATAAGAACATGTCTTAGTATTACTTCGTTTACATTAGTATGGCACTGAGTTGGAGCTCCTCTTTAAGCTGTGGTTTAGTTTTGCATTCATGTGTTTCTAGAGCAGTTATTTATGGGGGTGGGTGGGTCTTTCACAGAGGCTCAGGACAAATCCCCCGCCTGAAAGTCTAATGTGTGCGTTCAGACAGTCACAGGTCAAGAGCCAGGCAGGAGGACAATGGACAGAAGAGCCAACGAACTAAAAATAAAAGAACAGATATGAAAAAGCCACCATCTTTTTCTTTTTGACATTTTCCGACTTTCATGCAAGCCAGGACAAAGTTGCTCGTAGCTACTTGTGGATTCAAATACTCTATCGAGTGCTTTGATGAGTTTTTGCAATTTGATTGTCGTCCTATCAGCCTGTTTCTGTTTTTTTTTTTCAATCTTGGGATGGAAAGTATGAGGGAAATGATGGAGCAATCAATAACCGCTCCGGAAAAATGGCAGAATGAAATGGTCCGTCACTAAGGACATTTGTGAAGCAGAGGAGTGACATCACCACAAAGGCGACACATTCTGCTGATGGTTTTGGTGAATAATGATTGAGGTGCGTTAAGAGAAAGGTAGCTGTGTCAGCATGCGTAGGCTGCAAAGGATCAAGCAAAGGTTTACTCCATGCTGAAAAGAGAAGAAAAGAAGCACAACGTTTCGACTGTGGAGCCTTCTGCGCCATCTTCTTTAGCGGTGATGATGTTTACATTGGAAAAACTGAGACATGCGTCCCTGGGTGGGCTTGAACCACCAACCTTTCGGTTAACAGCCGAACGCGCTAACCGATTGCGCCACAGAGACTGACGGCCGCTTGTGCTCCCTACATTTGCAGGTTTATGGTCAAAGAAAACAATCACTTGCGCTTCTTGCAGCCGGCAATCTTTTTCCACTGACAACCAAGAAATGGATTTCATCTTTCACAAGCTGTATGGATTTCTTCAAAAACAAGTTATTCCAGAAAGGAAATGAATTCTTGCATTAAACTGAACCAAGCTGTACATGTTTGTCTGAAATGAGACATTCGGCACAACAAGACACGGAGAGAGGCACCGCTGGTATTCAGACCCAGGATCGCCTGCTTACTAGGCGGGCACTTTAAGCCACTAGGGAACAGCGCCAGCGGAGCACCGCGCTTTTACAGACACTTGGACACATCTGCGTTCGGTGTGCACTTAACCTGCTCTCTGAGCCCGTTGCCTCCGTCCCATTTAATAGCAGAACTGACGCCAAGAGAAATGATGAGAAATGGCATTTATCGGGCACTTTTCATGTCCAAGGAGTTCAATGCCCTTGACACCTCCCCAAGGCGACAGAGCTGTGCATTCTTTGGCGACACCATTTTTTCTTTTGTTTAATTTCTATACTTATTGATAGAATAAAAACGATATGTCATGTACTGTAAGGGAAATGTCTCTTTTCATGGGGAAAGCTAGCACCAGCAAATGTTGTGTTTAGAAGAAGTGATTTAACATGACACGTGACCTAATTTACCGGAGCAAAAGCTCACCCAGCAAGCCCTGCTTTACTTCTACAGGAGAGAAGTACTGTAGAGTCTGCAAGATGTTCAGCTGGGTAGCTACGTCAGCATGCCTCGGCTGCAAAGGAACAAGTACTAGGTTTATTGCATGCTGAAAAGAGAAGAACGGAAACACAGCGTTTCGACTGTGAGGTCTTCTCACACCTGAAGAAGCCTCACACCTGTAAAAGGCTCCATGGTTTTCTTTCTTCTCTTTTCAACATGGAATACACCTATTGTCTGCAAGATGTGACAATTTCATGGTGTTTTGGAAGAAAACCTTTTTTCTTTGAATTCAAAATCAATCGGAATTTCAGCACAACACATCAACACTTTTTCTGTTTTAAGGAGATGATATTTTAAACCTGACAAAAATAGTAGGAAACACAAGTTTCTTGCTGTGAAAATTTAGATGGGGAAGTGTACTACTAGTAGCAGTGTAGAGCTCTCTGTGGTGGAGTGCAAGCGCATGTTCTATGGGCCAGTGGCGTAATGGATAACGCGTCTGACTTCGGATCAGAAGATTGTAGGTTTGAGTCCTGCCTGGCTCGTGAGGCTTTTAAACCTCTCAGGTTCCTAGGTAACAGGTTGCCGTCATGTATATGAACTATAGAAAAGCATTTGCCACAACCCGTAAATTAGCACGCAAGTGCGGGCTGGTGAACACAGAACTGTATGGAGATCATCTCCAGCTCCGAGCTCAATTGCAATGAAAAAACATGCAGAACAGAACTGGAGAGCAGCTGAATTTGTGCTCAGTAGGGTGGGGAGGACTCAGCATTGCTATTGTTCTAATTGGCATGAACTGCAGGGGATCTGAATCAGAACATGTCAGTCAGTTTGATCATTGCGTCAATATGTAGGCCACGTTAATACAGAATTATTACTTTGTCTGTCTCGTCTTTGTATATAGCTGAATGTCCCTGACAATTTCATGTTAGTTTTTAAGAACGACATTGGTGCTAATATATACATATATAGCATATAAGGAACACGTAAAAGTTTAGTCCATGCTGAAAAGATAAGAAAACCGCCACAACGTTTCATCTTGGAATAAATCTTTACTTGTTGTTTTGCAGCCTACCCATTCTGACCTAACTCCTCCCTTGAAATTCCCTAACAGATAATGGTACGTAACGGCTCATGCGATGCTCAGTTGCAATTTGTCCCAAAACAAACAAGAACAGCAGCTGAGGGTTTGAGTTTGAACATGCACTGTATTAAAGCAGCTTTTATTTCCATTGATAAATGCTAGATATTCCTACAGAGATTCTCCAGGTGAGTAAGCGATTCCTGTTTCTGTTTCTATTTCTGTTTCATATATACAGTATATATATGTTACATGTGTCTCTGCAATAGTATAAATGTGTTATACACTATCAGGGGCTGCTTTTTTGTGCACCTCATCTACAACAAGGGTTTTTTTTTCATTTATGTTTGTGGACCTTCACCATTTGAGGAAGTGAGTTAGATAAGAAAGTTACAGGTATGGTGAGCAATGACTGACAAAGGCACGTACTGCGTATTCCTTACAGAAGTGTAAGCAATTTGTTCTAAAAAACACCGGCTAAAGTCCAACATCGTTAGCAATCTTATTACTTAAACAGAATTAACATCAATAAACTGTAAGGTGCTGGTACATGCGAGTAGATTTGATCTTCTATTAAACAAAAATGCAATTACAGCTCTAAAAAGGTCAACCTAGACTTCTGTAACAGATCTGTTCAGGTCATCGCTGTTTCTCTGACCTTGTGAGTCTTTGGAATTTTAAAAGTGTATTTTGCTTGCCTTTCATGTGGTCTGTGTACAAGTCACTGTGGCGTATGCGGTCCTACACAGCCTTGCTATAGACGTGACGAGCCTCCGCTATGTTGCAATGGAGAACAGGTTCAGTACGGAGCTGCCGAGAAAATTCAGCTGGAAAGCTCGTTGCAGAAAAGCATCGTTCTCTGTGTCCAGCGGCAAAGCGTCCATCGTGGGTGCTGAAGAATCGATTTCACAGGCTGTGGGTCCAGGCGATTTAGAGTGTTAAAGGTCCCAGCGAAAACGAAACGGCGCTGGTCCTTTTACACGCACGCACGCAACCAAATGCAAAGGACGCCGTAGTCGGCAGGATTTGAACCTGCGCGGGGAGACCCCAACGGATTTCAAGTCCGTCACCTTAACCACTCGGCCACGACTACAGCAAGCGCCGCGGCCGCTGCCTTCTTGCTACAATCGAACAGGGAGTGCGAGGCGGCGGCGGCAGCGGAGGCAACTTTTTTCAAGTTCGCTCTCCGTTTAAGAAACCTTTTACGCCATACGTGCAAGCACACACACACACACCTCAGAGGACTTAAGGGTGGCTTCAAGTTGGAATGATAAAGTCTCCCCGTTCGGACATGAAAACAGAACGTTCTTAGACAGAAAGCAATCAACAACAGAGACATCTGGACGACGATTTTAGTCACTGCACTTTGAATAGCATTTTTACTCCAGTTACAGGAGATGCACCAATGGCCCTTGACCTACGCTCTTACCAATGCCTTGAACATTCAAACAAAACAGCCCTCAAGTCCTGCGGTTTAATATAACGCTGTTACGTGTCGAGGCAGTATTTGACTCTGTCCTACCGTTGAGACACGGGGCGTATATGGAAATGAACACATGCTACGGATCGTCTCTAATCGGTCCCTACAGTTGGAAGGCTCCTTGAAGCGTGCACCCCCATCATTCATCTTTGCGCATCTGTGAAAGGTAGACTCTTGAGCAATGTTTGAGCCAGCTCTAAGGCAACTAGTGCTATTGGACAGACACCTCTGGAAGATCCTAAGAGTCTCTTAACACCACTTCCAGCAGCAAGCTTAATTGTTCGCTGGAGGTCTCCCACCCAGGTACTGACCAGGCAAAGAATCACCAGTACATTGAATGAGGAAGTTAATCCTGAAATCCAATTACATATCTCAAGGTAAGACAAATCCATAAGAACATGTCTTAGTATTACTTCGTTTACATTAGTATGGCACTGAGTTGGAGCTCCTCTTTAAGCTGTGGTTTAGTTTTGCATTCATGTGTTTCTAGAGCAGTTATTTATGGGGGTGGGTGGGTCTTTCACAGAGGCTCAGGACAAATCCCCCGCCTGAAAGTCTAATGTGTGCGTTCAGACAGTCACAGGTCAAGAGCCAGGCAGGAGGACAATGGACAGAAGAGCCAACGAACTAAAAATAAAAGAACAGATATGAAAAAGCCACCATCTTTTTCTTTTTGACATTTTCCGACTTTCATGCAAGCCAGGACAAAGTTGCTCGTAGCTACTTGTGGATTCAAATACTCTATCGAGTGCTTTGATGAGTTTTTGCAATTTGATTGTCGTCCTATCAGCCTGTTTCTGTTTTTTTTTTTCAATCTTGGGATGGAAAGTATGAGGGAAATGATGGAGCAATCAATAACCGCTCCGGAAAAATGGCAGAATGAAATGGTCCGTCACTAAGGACATTTGTGAAGCAGAGGAGTGACATCACCACAAAGGCGACACATTCTGCTGATGGTTTTGGTGAATAATGATTGAGGTGCGTTAAGAGAAAGGTAGCTGTGTCAGCATGCGTAGGCTGCAAAGGATCAAGCAAAGGTTTACTCCATGCTGAAAAGAGAAGAAAAGAAGCACAACGTTTCGACTGTGGAGCCTTCTGCGCCATCTTCTTTAGCGGTGATGATGTTTACATTGGAAAAACTGAGACATGCGTCCCTGGGTGGGCTTGAACCACCAACCTTTCGGTTAACAGCCGAACGCGCTAACCGATTGCGCCACAGAGACTGACGGCCGCTTGTGCTCCCTACATTTGCAGGTTTATGGTCAAAGAAAACAATCACTTGCGCTTCTTGCAGCCGGCAATCTTTTTCCACTGACAACCAAGAAATGGATTTCATCTTTCACAAGCTGTATGGATTTCTTCAAAAACAAGTTATTCCAGAAAGGAAATGAATTCTTGCATTAAACTGAACCAAGCTGTACATGTTTGTCTGAAATGAGACATTCGGCACAACAAGACACGGAGAGAGGCACCGCTGGTATTCAGACCCAGGATCGCCTGCTTACTAGGCGGGCACTTTAAGCCACTAGGGAACAGCGCCAGCGGAGCACCGCGCTTTTACAGACACTTGGACACATCTGCGTTCGGTGTGCACTTAACCTGCTCTCTGAGCCCGTTGCCTCCGTCCCATTTAATAGCAGAACTGACGCCAAGAGAAATGATGAGAAATGGCATTTATCGGGCACTTTTCATGTCCAAGGAGTTCAATGCCCTTGACACCTCCCCAAGGCGACAGAGCTGTGCATTCTTTGGCGACACCATTTTTTCTTTTGTTTAATTTCTATACTTATTGATAGAATAAAAACGATATGTCATGTACTGTAAGGGAAATGTCTCTTTTCATGGGGAAAGCTAGCACCAGCAAATGTTGTGTTTAGAAGAAGTGATTTAACATGACACGTGACCTAATTTACCGGAGCAAAAGCTCACCCAGCAAGCCCTGCTTTACTTCTACAGGAGAGAAGTACTGTAGAGTCTGCAAGATGTTCAGCTGGGTAGCTACGTCAGCATGCCTCGGCTGCAAAGGAACAAGTACTAGGTTTATTGCATGCTGAAAAGAGAAGAACGGAAACACAGCGTTTCGACTGTGAGGTCTTCTCACACCTGAAGAAGCCTCACACCTGTAAAAGGCTCCATGGTTTTCTTTCTTCTCTTTTCAACATGGAATACACCTATTGTCTGCAAGATGTGACAATTTCATGGTGTTTTGGAAGAAAACCTTTTTTCTTTGAATTCAAAATCAATCGGAATTTCAGCACAACACATCAACACTTTTTCTGTTTTAAGGAGATGATATTTTAAACCTGACAAAAATAGTAGGAAACACAAGTTTCTTGCTGTGAAAATTTAGATGGGGAAGTGTACTACTAGTAGCAGTGTAGAGCTCTCTGTGGTGGAGTGCAAGCGCATGTTCTATGGGCCAGTGGCGTAATGGATAACGCGTCTGACTTCGGATCAGAAGATTGTAGGTTCGAGTCCTGCCTGGCTCGTGAGGCTTTTAAACCTCTCAGGTTCCTAGGTAACAGGTTGCCGTCATGTATATGAACTATAGAAAAGCATTTGCCACAACCCGTAAATTAGCACGCAAGTGCGGGCTGGTGAACACAGAACTGTATGGAGATCATCTCCAGCTCCGAGCTCAATTGCAATGAAAAAACATGCAGAACAGAACTGGAGAGCAGCTGAATTTGTGCTCAGTAGGGTGGGGAGGACTCAGCATTGCTATTGTTCTAATTGGCATGAACTGCAGGGGATCTGAATCAGAACATGTCAGTCAGTTTGATCATTGCGTCAATATGTAGGCCACGTTAATACAGAATTATTACTTTGTCTGTCTCGTCTTTGTATATAGCTGAATGTCCCTGACAATTTCATGTTAGTTTTTAAGAACGACATTGGTGCTAATATATACATATATAGCATATAAGGAACACGTAAAAGTTTAGTCCATGCTGAAAAGATAAGAAAACCGCCACAACGTTTCATCTTGGAATAAATCTTTACTTGTTGTTTTGCAGCCTACCCATTCTGACCTAACTCCTCCCTTGAAATTCCCTAACAGATAAGGGTACGTAACGGCTCATGCGATGCTCAGTTGCAATTTGTCCCAAAACAAACAAGAACAGCAGCTGAGGGTTTGAGTTTGAACATGCACTGTATTAAAGCAGCTTTTATTTCCATTGATAAATGCTAGATATTCCTACAGAGATTCTCCAGGTGAGTAAGCGATTCCTGTTTCTGTTTCTATTTCTGTTTCATATATACAGTATATATATGTTACATGTGTCTCTGCAATAGTATAAATGTGTTATACACTATCAGGGGCTGCTTTTTTGTGCACCTCATCTACAACAAGGGTTTTTTTTTCATTTATGTTTGTGGACCTTCACCATTTGAGGAAGTGAGTTAGATAAGAAAGTTACAGGTATGGTGAGCAATGACTGACAAAGGCACGTACTGCGTATTCCTTACAGAAGTGTAAGCAATTTGTTCTAAAAAACACCGGCTAAAGTCCAACATCGTTAGCAATCTTATTACTTAAACAGAATTAACATCAATAAACTGTAAGGTGCTGGTACATGCGAGTAGATTTGATCTTCTATTAAACAAAAATGCAATTACAGCTCTAAAAAGGTCAACCTAGACTTCTGTAACAGATCTGTTCAGGTCATCGCTGTTTCTCTGACCTTGTGAGTCTTTGGAATTTTAAAAGTGTATTTTGCTTGCCTTTCATGTGGTCTGTGTACAAGTCACTGTGGCGTATGCGGTCCTACACAGCCTTGCTATAGACGTGACGAGCCTCCGCTATGTTGCAATGGAGAACAGGTTCAGTACGGAGCTGCCGAGAAAATTCAGCTGGAAAGCTCGTTGCAGAAAAGCATCGTTCTCTGTGTCCAGCGGCAAAGCGTCCATCGTGGGTGCTGAAGAATCGATTTCACAGGCTGTGGGTCCAGGCGATTTAGAGTGTTAAAGGTCCCAGCGAAAACGAAACGGCGTTGGTCCTTTTACACGCACGCACGCAACCAAATGCAAAGGACGCCGTAGTCGGCAGGATTTGAACCTGCGCGGGGAGACCCCAACGGATTTCAAGTCCGTCACCTTAACCACTCGGCCACGACTACAGCAAGCGCCGCGGCCGCTGCCTTCTTGCTACAATCGAACAGGGAGTGCGAGGCGGCGGCGGCAGCGGAGGCAACTTTTTTCAAGTTCGCTCTCCGTTTAAGAAACCTTTTACGCCATACGTGCAAGCACACACACACACACCTCAGAGGACTTAAGGGTGGCTTCAAGTTGGAATGATAAAGTCTCCCCGTTCGGACATGAAAACAGAACGTTCTTAGACAGAAAGCAATCAACAACAGAGACATCTGGACGACGATTTTAGTCACTGCACTTTGAATAGCATTTTTACTCCAGTTACAGGAGATGCACCAATGGCCCTTGACCTACGCTCTTACCAATGCCTTGAACATTCAAACAAAACAGCCCTCAAGTCCTGCGGTTTAATATAACGCTGTTACGTGTCGAGGCAGTATTTGACTCTGTCCTACCGTTGAGACACGGGGCGTATATGGAAATGAACACATGCTACGGATCGTCTCTAATCGGTCCCTACAGTTGGAAGGCTCCTTGAAGCGTGCACCCCCATCATTCATCTTTGCGCATCTGTGAAAGGTAGACTCTTGAGCAATGTTTGAGCCAGCTCTAAGGCAACTAGTGCTATTGGACAGACACCTCTGGAAGATCCTAAGAGTCTCTTAACACCACTTCCAGCAGCAAGCTTAATTGTTCGCTGGAGGTCTCCCACCCAGGTACTGACCAGGCAAAGAATCACCAGTACATTGAATGAGGAAGTTAATCCTGAAATCCAATTACATATCTCAAGGTAAGACAAATCCATAAGAACATGTCTTAGTATTACTTCGTTTACATTAGTATGGCACTGAGTTGGAGCTCCTCTTTAAGCTGTGGTTTAGTTTTGCATTCATGTGTTTCTAGAGCAGTTATTTATGGGGGTGGGTGGGTCTTTCACAGAGGCTCAGGACAAATCCCCCGCCTGAAAGTCTAATGTGTGCGTTCAGACAGTCACAGGTCAAGAGCCAGGCAGGAGGACAATGGACAGAAGAGCCAACGAACTAAAAATAAAAGAACAGATATGAAAAAGCCACCATCTTTTTCTTTTTGACATTTTCCGACTTTCATGCAAGCCAGGACAAAGTTGCTCGTAGCTACTTGTGGATTCAAATACTCTATCGAGTGCTTTGATGAGTTTTTGCAATTTGATTGTCGTCCTATCAGCCTGTTTCTGTTTTTTTTTTTCAATCTTGGGATGGAAAGTATGAGGGAAATGATGGAGCAATCAATAACCGCTCCGGAAAAATGGCAGAATGAAATGGTCCGTCACTAAGGACATTTGTGAAGCAGAGGAGTGACATCACCACAAAGGCGACACATTCTGCTGATGGTTTTGGTGAATAATGATTGAGGTGCGTTAAGAGAAAGGTAGCTGTGTCAGCATGCGTAGGCTGCAAAGGATCAAGCAAAGGTTTACTCCATGCTGAAAAGAGAAGAAAAGAAGCACAACGTTTCGACTGTGGAGCCTTCTGCGCCATCTTCTTTAGCGGTGATGATGTTTACATTGGAAAAACTGAGACATGCGTCCCTGGGTGGGCTTGAACCACCAACCTTTCGGTTAACAGCCGAACGCGCTAACCGATTGCGCCACAGAGACTGACGGCCGCTTGTGCTCCCTACATTTGCAGGTTTATGGTCAAAGAAAACAATCACTTGCGCTTCTTGCAGCCGGCAATCTTTTTCCACTGACAACCAAGAAATGGATTTCATCTTTCACAAGCTGTATGGATTTCTTCAAAAACAAGTTATTCCAGAAAGGAAATGAATTCTTGCATTAAACTGAACCAAGCTGTACATGTTTGTCTGAAATGAGACATTCGGCACAACAAGACACGGAGAGAGGCACCGCTGGTATTCAGACCCAGGATCGCCTGCTTACTAGGCGGGCACTTTAAGCCACTAGGGAACAGCGCCAGCGGAGCACCGCGCTTTTACAGACACTTGGACACATCTGCGTTCGGTGTGCACTTAACCTGCTCTCTGAGCCCGTTGCCTCCGTCCCATTTAATAGCAGAACTGACGCCAAGAGAAATGATGAGAAATGGCATTTATCGGGCACTTTTCATGTCCAAGGAGTTCAATGCCCTTGACACCTCCCCAAGGCGACAGAGCTGTGCATTCTTTGGCGACACCATTTTTTCTTTTGTTTAATTTCTATACTTATTGATAGAATAAAAACGATATGTCATGTACTGTAAGGGAAATGTCTCTTTTCATGGGGAAAGCTAGCACCAGCAAATGTTGTGTTTAGAAGAAGTGATTTAACATGACACGTGACCTAATTTACCGGAGCAAAAGCTCACCCAGCAAGCCCTGCTTTACTTCTACAGGAGAGAAGTACTGTAGAGTCTGCAAGATGTTCAGCTGGGTAGCTACGTCAGCATGCCTCGGCTGCAAAGGAACAAGTACTAGGTTTATTGCATGCTGAAAAGAGAAGAACGGAAACACAGCGTTTCGACTGTGAGGTCTTCGCACACCTGAAGAAGCCTCACACCTGTAAAAGGCTCCATGGTTTTCTTTCTTCTCTTTTCAACATGGAATACACCTATTGTCTGCAAGATGTGACAATTTCATGGTGTTTTGGAAGAAAACCTTTTTTCTTTGAATTCAAAATCAATCGGAATTTCAGCACGACACATCAACACTTTTTCTGTTTTAAGGAGATGATATTTTAAACCTGACAAAAATAGTAGGAAACACAAGTTTCTTGCTGTGAAAATTTAGATGGGGAAGTGTACTACTAGTAGCAGTGTAGAGCTCTCTGTGGTGGAGTGCAAGCACATGTTCTATGGGCCAGTGGCGTAATGGATAACGCGTCTGACTTCGGATCAGAAGATTGGAGGTTCGAGTCCTGCCTGGCTCGTGAGGCTTTTAAACCTCTCAGGTTCCTCGGTAACAGGTTGCCGTCATGTATATGAACTATAGAAAAGCATTTGCCACAACCCGTAAATTAGCACGCAAGTGCGGGCTGGTGAACACAGAACTGTATGGAGATCATCTCCAGCTCCGAGCTCAATTGCAATGAAAAAACATGCAGAACAGAACTGGAGAGCAGCTGAATTTGTGCTCGGTAGGGTGGGGAGGACTCAGCATTGCTATTGTTCTAATTGGCATGAACTGCAGGGGATCTGAATCAGAACATGTCAGTTAGTTCGATCATTGCGTCAGTATGTAGGCCACGTTAATACAGAATTATTACTTTGTCTGTCTCGTCTTTGTATATAGCTGAATGTCCCTGACAATTTCATGTTAGTTTTTAAGAACGACATTGGTGCTAATATATACATATATAGCATATAAGGAACACGTAAAAGTTTAGTCCATGCTGAAAAGATAAGAAAACCGCCACAACGTTTCATCTTGGAATAAATCTTTACTTGTTGTTTTGCAGCCTACCCATTCTGACCTAACTCCTCCCTTGAAATTCCCTAACAGATAAGGGTACGTAACGGCTCATGCGATGCTCAGTTGCAATTTGTCCCAAAACAAACAAGAACAGCAGCTGAGGGTTTGAGTTTGAACATGCACTGTATTAAAGCAGCTTTTATTTCCATTGATAAATGCTAGATATTCCTACAGAGATTCTCCAGGTGAGTAAGCGATTCCTGTTTCTGTTTCTATTTCTGTTTCATATATACAGTATATATATGTTACATGTGTCTCTGCAATAGTATAAATGTGTTATACACTATCAGGGGCTGCTTTTTTGTGCACCTCATCTACAACAAGGGTTTTTTTTTCATTTATGTTTGTGGACCTTCACCATTTGAGGAAGTGAGTTAGATAAGAAAGTTACAGGTATGGTGAGCAATGACTGACAAAGGCACGTACTGCGTATTCCTTACAGAAGTGTAAGCAATTTGTTCTAAAAAACACCGGCTAAAGTCCAACATCGTTAGCAATCTTATTACTTAAACAGAATTAACATCAATAAACTGTAAGGTGCTGGTACATGCGAGTAGATTTGATCTTCTATTAAACAAAAATGCAATTACAGCTCTAAAAAGATCAACCTAGACTTCTGTAACAGATCTGTTCAGGTCATCGCTGTTTCTCTGACCTTGTGAGTCTTTGGAATTTTAAAAGTGTATTTTGCTTGCCTTTCATGTGGTCTGTGTACAAGTCACTGTGGCGTATGCGGTCCTACACAGCCTTGCTATAGACGTGACGAGCCTCCGCTATGTTGCAATGGAGAACAGGTTCAGTACGGAGCTGCCGAGAAAATTCAGCTGGAAAGCTCGTTGCAGAAAAGCATCGTTCTCTGTGTCCAGCGGCAAAGCGTCCATCGTGGGTGCTGAAGAATCGATTTCACAGGCTGTGGGTCCAGGCGATTTAGAGTGTTAAAGGTCCCAGCGAAAACGAAACGGCGCTGGTCCTTTTACACGCACGCACGCAACCAAATGCAAAGGACGCCGTAGTCGGCAGGATTTGAACCTGCGCGGGGAGACCCCAACGGATTTCAAGTCCGTCACCTTAACCACTCGGCCACGACTACAGCAAGCGCCGCGGCCGCTGCCTTCTTGCTACAATCGAACAGGGAGTGCGAGGCGGCGGCGGCAGCGGAGGCAACTTTTTTCAAGTTCGCTCTCCGTTTAAGAAACCTTTTACGCCATACGTGCAAGCACACACACACACACCTCAGAGGACTTAAGGGTGGCTTCAAGTTGGAATGATAAAGTCTCCCCGTTCGGACATGAAAACAGAACGTTCTTAGACAGAAAGCAATCAACAACAGAGACATGTGGACGACGATTTTAGTCACTGCACTTTGAATAGCATTTTTACTCCAGTTACAGGAGATGCACCAATGGCCCTTGACCTACGCTCTTACCAATGCCTTGAACATTCAAACAAAACAGCCCTCAAGTCCTGCGGTTTAATATAACGCTGTTACGTGTCGAGGCAGTATTTGACTCTGTCCTACCGTTGAGACACGGGGCAGATATGGAAATGAACACATGCTACGGATCGTCTCTAATCGGTCCCTACAGTTGGAAGGCTCCTTGAAGCGTGCACCCCCATCATTCATCTTTGCGCATCTGTGAAAGGTAGACTCTTGAGCAATGTTTGAGCCAGCTCTAAGGCAACTAGTGCTATTGGACAGACACCTCTGGAAGATCCTAAGAGTCTCTTAACACCACTTCCAGCAGCAAGCTTAATTGTTCGCTGGAGGTCTCCCACCCAGGTACTGACCAGGCAAAGAATCACCAGTACATTGAATGAGGAAGTTAATCCTGAAATCCAATTACATATCTCAAGGTAAGACAAATCCATAAGAACATGTCTTAGTATTACTTCGTTTACATTAGTATGGCACTGAGTTGGAGCTCCTCTTTAAGCTGTGGTTTAGTTTTGCATTCATGTGTTTCTAGAGCAGTTATTTATGGGGGTGGGTGGGTCTTCCACAGAGGCTCAGGACAAATCCCCCGCCTGAAAGTCTAATGTGTGCGTTCAGACAGTCACAGGTCAAGAGCCAGGCAGGAGGACAATGGACAGAAGAGCCAACGAACTAAAAATGAAAGAACAAATATGAAAAAGCCACCATCTTTTTCTTTTTGACATTTTCCGACTTTCATGCAAGCCAGGACAAAGTTGCTCGTAGCTACTTGTGGATTCAAATACTCTATCGAGTGCTTTGATGAGTTTTTGCAATTTGATTGTCGTCCTGTCAGCCTGTTTCTGTTTTTTTTTTTTCAATCTAGGGATGGAAAGTATGAGGGAAATGATGGAGCAATCAATAACCGCTCCGGAAAAATGGCAGAAAGAAATGGTCCGTCACTAAGGACATTTGTGAAGCAGAGGAGTGACATCACCACAAAGGCGACACATTCTGCTGATGGTTTTGGTGAATAATGATTGAGGCGCGTTAAGAGAAAGGCAGCTGTGTCAGCATGCGTAGGCTGCAAACGATCAAGCAAAGGTTTACTCCATGCTGAAAAGAGAAGAAAAGAAGCACAACGTTTCGACTGTGGAGCCTTCTGCGCCATCTTCTTTAGCGGTGATGATGTTTACATTGGAAAAACGGAGACATGCGTCCCTGGGTGGGCTTGAACCACCAACCTTTCGGTTAACAGCAGAACGCGCTAACCGATTGCGCCACAGAGACTGACGGCCGCTTGTGTTCCCTACATTTGCAGGTTTATGGTCAAAGAAAACAATCACTTGCGCTTCTTGCAGCCGGCAATCTTTTTCCACTGACAACCAAGAAATGGATTTCATCTTTCACAAGCTGTATGGATTTCTTCAAAAACAAGTTATTCCAGAAAGGAAATGAATTCTTACATTAAACTGAACCAAGCTGTACATGTTTGTCTGAAATGAGACATTCGGCACAACAAGACACGGAGAGAGGCACCGCTGGTATTCAGACCCAGGATCGCCTGCTTACTAGGCGGGCACTTTAAGCCACTAGGGAACAGCGCCAGCGGAGCACCGCGCTTTTACAGACACTTGGACACATCTGCGTTCGGTGTGCACTTAACCTGCTCTCTGAGCCCGTTGCCTCCGTCCCATTTAATAGCAGAACTGACGCCAAGAGAAATGATGAGAAATGGCATTTATCGGGCACTTTTCATGTCCAAGGAGCTCAATGCCCTTGACACCTCCACAAGGCGACAGAGCTGTGCATTCTTTGGCGACACCATTTTTTCTTTTGTTTAATTTCTATACTTATTGATAGAATAAAAATGATATGTCATGTACTGTAAGGGAAATGTCTCTTTTCATGGGGAAAGCTAGCACCAGCAAATGTTGTGTTTAGAAGAAGTGATTTAACATGACACGTGACCTAATTTACCGGAGCAAAAGCTCACCCAGCAAGCCCTGCTTTACTTCTACAGGAGAGAAGTACTGTAGAGTCTGCAAGATGTTCAGCTGGGTAGCTACGTCAGCATGCCTCGGCTGCAAAGGAACAAGTACTAGGTTTATTGCATGCTGAAAAGAGAAGAACGGAAACACAGCGTTTCGACTGTGAGGTCTTCTCACACCTGAAGAAGCCTCACACCTGTAAAAGGCTCCATTGTTTTCTTTTTTCTCTTTTCAACATGGAATACACCTATTGTCTGCAAGATGTGACAATTTCACGGTGTTTTGGAAGAAAACGTTTTTTCTTTGAATTCAAAATCAATCGGAATTTCAGCACGACACATCAACACTTTTTCTGTTTTAAGGAGATGATATTTTAAACCTGATAAAAATAGTAGGAAACACAAGTTTCTTGCTGTGAAAATTTAGATGGGGAGGTGTACTACTAGTAGCAGTGTAGAGCTCTCTGTGGTGGAGTGCAAGCGCCTGTTCTATGGGCCAGTGGCGTAATGGATAACGCGTCTGACTTCGGATCAGAAGATTGTAGGTTCGAGTCCTGCCTGGCTCGTGAGGCTTTTAAACCTCTCAGGTTCCTCGGTAACAGGTTGCCGTCATGTATATGAACTATAGAAAAGCATCTGCCACAACCCGTAAATTAGCACGCAAGTGCGGGCTAGTTAACACAGAACTGTATGGAGATCATCTCCAGCTCCGAGCTCAATTGCAATGAAAAAACATGCAGAACAGAACTGGAGAGCAGCTGAATTTGTGCTCAGTAGGGTGGGGAGGACTCAGCATTGCTATTGTTCTAATTGGCATGAACTGCAGGGGATGTGAATCAGAACATGTCAGTTAGTTCGATCATTGCGTCAATATGTAGGCCACGTTAATACAGAATTATTACTTTGTCTGTCTCGTCTTTGTATATAGCTGAATGTCCCTGACAATTTCATGTTAGTTTTTAAGAACGACATTGGTGCTAATATATACATATATAGCATATAAGGAACACGTAAAAGTTTAGTCCATGCTGAAAAGATAAGAAAACCGCCACAACGTTTCATCTTGGAATAAATCTTTACTTGTTGTTTTGCAGCCTACCCATTCTGACCTAACTCCTCCCTTGAAATTGCCAAACAGATAAGGGTACGTAACGGCTCATGCGATGCTCAGTTGCAATTTGTCCCAAAACAAACAAGAACAGCAGCTGAGGGTTTGAGTTTGAACATGCACTGTATTAAAGCAGCTTTTATTTCCATTGATAAATGCTATATATTCCTACAGAGATTCTCCAGGTGAGTAAGCGATTCCTGTTTCTGTTTCTATTTCTGTTTCATATATATATATACAGTATATATACAGTATTGTACTATTATTATATAATTCGTTACACTGTGGCTGTGTTGTGTGTGTTAAGCTGCTGTTGCACTGCAATTTCCCTCACGGGATCAATAAAGTATCTATCTATAAGAAGACATTACCAACAACGACCACAAGATGGAGATATTGTCTAGACATTACCAACAACGACCACAAGATGGAGATATATTCCAAAGAGGCAAGAAGGGCAAAGCCGCGATAAGGTAAAATCATTTTTTGTAAGAGATTGCTGTCAGAATGCACATCCGTATCCCAAACAGAATCTCTAGTAAAATATGATCATTTGTGAAACAGGCAAATTAGTGTCTGCTACAATATGATTGCTACAGATGCAGCCATTCAAAATGTGCGGGCGATACTGCATTATTTTCCGGTACGCTGTACGCAGTCTACCGCGAGTTACCGGTAAATACCGCGAGTTACCGGTAAATACCGCTAGCAAAATAATAGTATCCGGAATTTCCGCAAGGTGGAGCTAATAAAGCTCAACTTCTCATGTTTGAGCTGTAGCCATCAAAGTCTTTAATGAAGATATTACTAATAGTATTAATAATAAATGACCTTGGACAAGCTGTAAACTCAAAGTATTGCCCTGGTCCACATTATTTTTTTCACTGACCTTCTTTGTAAAAGTAACACCACAGCATTTCGCAATCACGCATTTTTTTCCAATCATGCAAAGTACAGTAATTTTTGAGAATCGATTCACCATGCCTTTCACATGCTCATAAAAGAGATTGATTTAGGAACATAAACATATTACCGTATGCAAACTGTACTGTATACAGTTTGTATATGTATATGTATATGTATATGTATATTTAATGTCTTAACTGTGCCCGTTTAAGTATTGAATATTTATATGGAATTTTACCACTGAAGGGAAATCTTAGTGCCTGAGCATAAAAAGAATAGGAGCGTAATGCAACGCGTGTGAAGGCCATAAACGATATTAATTTTGGAACATAAACATACAGTATATGGCTGGTCTCGGTACTTTAAAGAAAACATACACGAAACATGGTTTCATTATGACCAGAATCAGTCTTGAGATATTTTTAACTTGATTTACAGTATTTGAGAGGTATGTCTTGACACCGATACTACGTAAATACTCCTCACGTATATGTTTCTAGGTTTATATTATGCATTTCATACGGTCAAATTGCTTTTGAGCAACTGATAAGAAGCGCGAAACGGTATGCCCAGGGCGTTTTAGTTTTTGTTTTGTTTTAATGCAGTGCAGTGGATTGATTAGAGATATCAAGTACATACAAGTCATTTTTTAAATGTTGTAGTTCGTCTTGTAAAAATGTTACGAGTACATCATCTGTCAACAATTACACAGGTTCTGTTTCCATATTGCGGTTTTTGGTTACGTAATACTATTTTCTAATTTCACGTTGTGAATATATGATTTGGGCAAACAGAGCCGCAAAGAAGTACATTATGGGTTGTTGTTGTTTTTTTGCAGTTTTATCTAAAATAAGCGATGCTTAAACCTTTGTCTGATTCTTGTGAAACTATCCACACGACAGTTACCTAGGAGTTGACTTCAGTGATGTCACTGATGGGATGTTTCTAAAAATCCATCCTCTGTAAAACATCTTCTCTAGTTGTTCTGCATATGTATTCGCTAATGAAGCTGTGTGTTCTGAGCCTGGTTCTCTACATTTCTGTATGAACCAGCTTAGAGGGCTAAAGACAGCTTGTGTTTAAATTGAGTGTAAGGTAATTTATGCTTCTAAAGTCATGGTCAGCATTTATTATTGTACTGTGCTGTAAACTTCTTCTGTGCCTAATTACATTATTTTATAGTCGATAATGTTTCTGTAGTGCTTTTTCAGCCCTCAGCATGTGACTGCGCTGGTGGTGCTGTGGGTTAGGTTCCTGACTCCTATGTCACATGGTCTGTGGTTGAATCTCATGGAACTATGACTTTAATTTTTAACAAACATTTCTTTGAAAAAATGAAACATTTCCCTTGGTCAGAGATTAAATAAAACCTCACTCGCATCAAAACAAATTTATATTTCTAAATATCACAACATGATCGAATTTACGTCTTTTTAATAACAATGAATAGTCACCTATGCGTTACAAAATAAACATTTATATTGATTTGAATCGAGTTTTGATTTAAATCGTAAACGCGTGTTTAAAGGCGATATACTGTATAAAAGCGCTGATTCTTATGGAATGTGTTTGGCCGGGGATTCAAAAAAATTATTTTTTTTAATCGCGTATCTAAGGAAAATTGCAGTATAACTTTGTTCATGCACAAACAGTGGCATGTTACATTATAATTTGGGTGTCTCCTCTTGCCAGAAAGCTCTAAATTGGATTTTGAGTGCGGTTTTTGACTTTTTCTAAATTGCAACCCATAAATAAAGCTGATACAGTTTAGACTTACTGTATTCTAAACTGTATTACAACATCACATTGGACAATGCAACGTAAATTGCAAAAATGCACTTGGAATCTGTCCAAGCCCTACTACGAAAATTATTAAAACTGCGACACTTATCATTCATCTTTAAATAAACTTTATTTTATATAGCGTTTTAAGCGAATAGGTAATTAGATTGCTCATAAACCTAATCGCTTTTTCTACATAAACACAGCGTGATTGCTCTCTGAAAATGCTTTTTTCTTTATATTTAGGCTCAGATTTCAACTATAGATTGTATTATTATAAACTTTCTTGGAAAAATGTCTTTTATGTAAACCATGTTTGCTATTAATTCATTTAGGGCTAAAATACGTTCATTGTCTTCCAATCGAGTCGAGTTGACATTGGAAGCTTGCCACGCCCGGACTGTTACACCAACGCATTAGCATGTTGAAGCGATTTCATTGAGGAGGCCATCTACTAGTTAACACTGTACTTCCTACTTTGAAAACACCTGTGAAATTGGTTTAATTCGTCACAGCCAGCACTCCGGCAGAGAGGGGGGTTGTACTCGTTAATGTCTGATGACATACAAGTGGAAAGATTACAGATTTTAATCGTTTTTTTTCTGAACCAGGGAAAATCTGATCATGTTTCTCTATAACAATAATAAAAAACTTTATTTTAAATTATTTTACATATCCCGCTTGCACATCGCACGACTTTAATAAATCTATTCTTTATTAATACTAAATAAATAATACTAAAAATACTACAGCAAAGAGGTCACTTGATTTTTGGAATAATTCCAAATAGCACAATGATCCACTGGCATTCCTGAAGTCTGTTTAGTGCATAATCTTCCAAATACAATCACTAAGCAATTATAAGAATTATACCATCCTATTTCTTTGTGATGTCCTGTAAAAACTAAACCTATTTTTATAAGGCTTTTACTCAAAAGGTTTCCAAACACACAAAGCATTTGTGAAGTACTATAGTATTTCTAAAGGTTACTGGTACAACATCAATCATTAAAGCTTAACAATAAAGTTTAGATTGCTGACTATGGACTAACTACATTAACTAACTGCAATGCAACATTATACATTTTACAAGAATATCTGGTTGAATTCTTGCATTTGTAGCCAATTTAATGCGAGAGAAATAAGCCAATTTAATTATTTCACAAAAAATAATGTAATATAAAATGGATGTTTTTAACTTTATTGTAGTGTTTTAGAAACTAATATGTCTTCAAAAATGGTTGTTTTTCACTCCTAGGAATGAAAGCTGTTGTTATATGATGTTTATTTTCAAATTTGGAAAAATCAAAGGATTCTAGCTTTCTCCCCTTGCAGGCATCGGACACAGAGAACCTCATGGTTTTCCTAAAAATCATTTTTTATGTTCCCTGGTGTTCCAAACTTAGTTTTAATTTGTTATTATGTTAAAAACAGGGTAATAAATTTCTAATTGGACTATAAATAATGTCATATTGTCTGCTATAAAACTGATGTTTTCAACTCTATTGTAGAGATTCTAGAATCATCTAATAGAGAATTGAAATAAAAAAAGGGCATAAGAAAACATTACCAACAACGACCACAAGATGGAGATATTGTCTAGACATTACCAACAACGACCACAAGATGGAAATATTGTCCAAAAAGGCAAGAAGGGCAAAGCCGCGATAAGGTAAAATCATTTTTTGAAAGAGATTGCTGTCAGAATGCACAACTGAATCCCAAACAGAATCTCTAGTCAAATATGATCATTTGTGAAACAGGCAAATGAGTCTCTCAGGTGCCCATTGCTCATTTTCAGACACATTTATGCAATACTTTCACCATGCGTTGAGCAATAGGGATTAAAGATACCAGAGGTAAGGTTTAAAAGTGATTCTGAGGTGCAACACATCAGCAATACAGCTAGGCATCTGAAATGCGGGGTTTGAGAGCCCTTCAGGGAACACCGTACCCTAAAGGTACCAGAAGTCCAGTAGTATAAGCATTAAGTCACTGTCACCCCTGTTACAATGTGATTGCTACATATCTTCATTTCTTTGGTTTTTAAGGAGTAAGAGTGCAGGGGGTCTAAATCTGCGATCCAGTGTGTTGAAGTATTTCACAACATTACCTGTAGCCCGTATGGAAATAAATACTAATTCTGATTATTGCCCTGGGCATGTACCAATAAATCACTGAGCATATATATATATATCACTGTGTTGAAGCTAGAGACCTGTATGTAATATTATGGTGCTAAAATGTCATTTTCACATATATTAATGTAATAAATGATTGCTTATGCTTTATAAACAAATCTAATTAAAATAAATGATTAAGTTTTGTATTTATCTTGTACCATAGAACATGATTTTCTTTGTATTTCAAGCCCACAAAGTGTCCAAATGACGCACTACATGATATAAGGAAGATTATCACATGCATATCGGTATTATCTTTCTTATGAAAATGCATTCCTTTCATTACCTTTTACTTTTTAAAATGAACTCAAATTGTGTATAATGTAATAATTTAAGTAGAAGTGCTTCACTGCTCTATGCCGTCTGGAAATAAATCCTCAGACTACTTACTGCCCTGGGCATGTACCAATAAATTACAGGAGCACATCTATATATCACTGCGTTGAAGCAGGAGACACACAATCACTGCAAACACATCCTAAATACAGTGTTCTAGCACCTTTGACCTCATCCAGAACATATCATTTCTTGAAAGGGATTGCTGTCCGAATGCACATCTGAATCCCAAACAGAATCTCTAGTAAAATACGATCATTTGTGAAACAGGCAAATGACTGTCTCAGGGGCCCATTCCTCATTCTCAAGACACATGTATGCAGTACGTACACCATGCATTGAGCAATAGGGATTAAAGACACCACAGCTAAGGTTAGAAGTCATTCTGACTATATTCTAAAATATTGGACTCATATTCTTATGATGGCAGACATGATGCTGCGTTTAAAACCGGGGTTAATGGACATTATATGACTGTCAATTCTGTTTTGTTTTGGAGACTCTTGGCTGCCTATATGGTACACTGCAGCGTGAAGGAATTATTTTCCAAAACTGTGTCAGCTCAAAAGTTGTAAGAGAACCTCTCCAGCTGCTTTAACTCTCTTCATTTTTGTCATTTAATTGTCTGTCGGCACTATGTGGCAGCGTTGCATGACAACCCCTCTCACCACGGAAAGGAACCTAACAGCTTTGGTAAGAGAGGAGAAAAGGACCTGGCCAGTAAGGGGCACCAACCCGTGACTTTGGCGTTATTAGCACCATGCTCTAACCAACTGAGCTAACCGGCCTCACGACAGTGGCTCTCTCTGTGCTGCAAAAAATCGAACTCAGGGAATTTCTTTTGCCCTCCTTTGAATAGAAAGCCGTGTAATTCAGTGTACGGGCTTTCTCATGCAGTTTCATGGTTCTTGTAACCCAAATCCTACACTGGCCTGAAGTGCCCCCCATTTCACAGAATTTTTCAGCTGATTTAAAATGTACCTAAAGGAGAAGCATTATTGAAGACGATCAATTACCAAGAGCTTTTGTCAAAGGTTTTGGTGGTCATTTTTAATGACCACAGAGCGCTGTGACCTCGGTTTTACATCTCATCCAAAAGACAGCACCCTTTTACAACACAGCGTCTCCGTCACTATGCTGGGGCATTGGGACCCGCACTGACCTCAGGGTGAGCGCCCCACCGCCAGCACCATTAACACCGCTTCCAGCTGGAAGCTTTGTTTTTCCCTGTAGCTCACCCTCATCCGGGTACTGACCTGGCTCACACCTGCTTTGCTTCAGTGGGTTTTCAGTTGCGAGTTGCAAGGGGATGCAAGTGATGGAGCAGCTCGCTGCAAAAGCCACTGCATTGGCCGGGAATCAAAGCCGAGCCTCCCGCGTGGCAGGCGAGAATTCTACCACTGAACCACCAACGCTCAGAACCCGGGCCTTCAAAAAAGACGCTTTTTTGGTGCTCTGTGCAAAAAGCGTCGACATCTGCTTCCAGCTGTAAAATGCCATTCGCGGACGCTGAAGAACTTATTTGCAAGGGAGCGGGTACAAGCAATTTGGCATTTTAAAACCACCAGGAACACCGAACAGGCGCGCTTCTTTGCTTGCGCCGAAACACAACGACAGGAGGTGGACAACGTAGTCGGCAGGATTCGAACCTCTTTCTGTCTATTATATACTAAATGTTCTCTTGTCTGTCTTTTGTTTGTATAGAACTGAATGTCCCTGACAATGTACTGTTAGTTTTAATTGAAGAACGGCATTTGTGTTCAAATATATCAGACAAGTTTACGTAACTGCTCATGCGACACTCAGTTGTAATTAGTCAAGAAATAAAGTCGAACAACAGCTGCGGGTTTGATTCTGAACGTATCAGATTGCAGCACCTTTTACTTCCATTGACAAATGATAGAGATTCGAAGAGAGATCCTTCAGACCAGCAAGCAAACCCACGGCTATTTCGGTTTTCTATCTAGGCAACGTTGGTGTCTGCAATAGCATACATGAAAGCCTGATGCAATTTCTGTGGCTAAATTTGTTGCACGTCATGCACAGTAAGAGTGTTTCTAACACCAAATAAAAAGTCAACAATTAGCGATCACGCCTTCTCCTCAGTTAACCCACTGAAACCCTTGCTGTTAACAGTTCTTTAATGCATGCTTTACGAGCACCTACATATTGTGTCGGTTCTTTCAGTTTTATTCATTAGGTTTTCAAAGGCATAAGTAGAACACCAGAGGTGCGAACGCAAGATGTGTGGTTATCTGAAGAACTCATTTCCATGGCAGCGGGGCCAAGCTATTTAGTGTTTTTATAGTACCAGGGAAGGAGAAGCGGCACTTCACCTTTGCCGCGCAGGCACAAGGAGACGTGCGGCAGACGTCGTAGTCGGCAAGATTTGAACCTGCATGGGGAGTCCCCAACGGATTTCGAGTCCATCGCCTTAACCACTCGGCCACGACTACAGCGAGTTCACCATCGCCGCATTCCTCCTTTAATCTAACACGGAGTGCGACGTGGCTGCGGAAACCTTTTCAAAGTCGCTCTCCGTTAAAAAAAAATAATACCTTTGACAAAATACGTGCCGGCAGACAGACACGCCTCAGAGGGTTTAAGGCTGGCTTCATGTCGGAATGATAAAGTCTCCCCGTCCGGACATGAAAATGCCACTTTGTTACACACAAAAAAAGAATCAACAACAGAGAAATGCCCACAAGCATTTGAAAAGCCGCACCACGTCGCACTTGAAATAGCTCTTACATTAGTGGTAGACGCAGGAATCGCATTTTTATTTACGCTCTTACCAACGCGATGGAAAGCAAAACAAAGCAAAGCAGAGCAAAACAAAACGAACAAACGAAAACCCTGCACATAACGCCGTTACGTGCCCAAGTGGTATTGTACGTCATCCTAGCACTGCACCCCGGGGCGTACGGTACATGGGAACGAGCACACGCCACGAATCGTCTCGAATCACTCCCTACAGCTGTAAGGCGCCTTGAAGCGTGCACCCCCAACATTCTTCTTTGCGCATCTGTGAAAGGTAAACTCTTGAGCAAACTCTGAACCAGCTCTAAGGAAACTAATCCGATTAGACGTAACTTTGACTCATCTTTTTACGCTCAGTGCTGGATTGCTCAAACTCCAGCTAGGGTTAGGGTTAGCATTACCACGCTACTTAGACACTTTGTTTACGCTCAGTGCTGGATTTTGGGAACTTCAGGACGAGTGGGAATTTTCTCCTATCTGTCCATTCTGTTTTGTTTTGGAGACTCTTGGCTGCCTATGTTGTACAGTGCAGCGTGAAGGAAACATTTTCCAAAACTGTGTCAGCTCAAGAGTTGTAAGAAAACCTCTCCAGCTGCTACAACTCTCTTCATTTTTGTCATTTAATGTGACACTCGATGTATAACTGGAGCCTCACATATGCAAATGGTGCGGCTCCAGTTCGACACCCAGTTCGACACCACTTTACAGTATATGACAAAAGCATGGCAAACTGTGCCGGACCAGCAGATAACTTCCGCTTATTTTGACCATATTAAACATTGGAAATCTTCCCACTTGCATTTGTGACACTTGATTTTGGCTCCACCTAAGAAACTCTTAAATCTTCTAACACTTTTCTCTTCTCCCGCAACACACTTGTCTGTCGGCACTATGTGGAAGCGTTGCATGACAACCCATCTCACCACGGAAAGGAACCTAACAGCTTTGGTAAGAGAGTAGAATTACCTGAAGAACTGCTTTCCATGGAAGCAGGACCAAGCGATGTAGCATTTTTATAGTACCAGGAAAGGAGAAGCGGCACTTCGCCTTTGCCACACAGGCACAAGGCGACGTGCAGCAGACGCCGTAGTCAGCAGGATTCGAACCTGAGCGGGGAGTCCTCAATGGATTTCAAGTCCATCGCCTTAACTACTCGGCCACAACTACAGCGAGCTCGCCGCCGCCGCATTCCTCCTCCGGAGTGCGAGGTGTCTGCGGAAACCTTTTTAAAGTCGCTCTCCGTTAAAAAAAAAATACCTTTCACAAGATACATGCCGGCAGACAGACACGCCTCAGAGGGTTTAAGGCTGGCTTCACGTTCAAATGATAAAGTCTCACCGTCCGGATGTCAAAATGCAACTTTGGCAGACAGAAAAAAAACATCAACAAACCACAAATGTGGACAAGGATTTTACAAGCTGCACCACACTGCACTTTCAAAAGCATTTACATTCGTGTTAGACGCAGGAATTGTCCTTGTTTTGCGCGCTTACGAACGCCATACAAATAAAACAGGTCTACGGGTCTGAAACCTGCTCCACGGAAAACAGTTCTGTTGCGCTTTTGATCAAAGGGAGATTCTCTGTTCTTACTTTTTCATGACATAACACCCAAAGGGGCTTCTTTGGAGCTGGATTCCAACCAGCATCCTAAAGTTTCTTGGTCGTATCCTTTACAGTCCTCTGTTCGGTCGACATGGAACAGAAGGGGGCAGCTTTCCTCACACATACAGTGCAGTTCTGCATCAGACCTCTAACTCGTTTCCTTAGCTTGGATTTAAGCCACGAAGCAGGCTTCTACTGTATAAACGTCTAGAGGAATCACAAACTATTTGAGAGGCCATCATCCCAGGGGGAACTGACAAAGTCTATCCCTAAACACCTAGCGCAGTCTCTCGAGAGACTGTCAAAAATCGCTTTCTCCGTTTGTGCTGCAAGTAAGTGAAAATGCGGTCTCAACCCAGAGCCACTTGGCAGCAGCGGCACGTAAATACTGTTACTGCCACTGCTCGATACCGACGTTAGCCTACTATACCATGTTCAGCCACCGCTAGAAAATGTACAGCTCTAGTACTGGAGCAAACAGAAGGAGGGCCAACATCTAACAGGCACACGTGTCAGACATAGAGAGCGCCGAGGATGGGATTCGAACCCATGCGTGCAGAGCACAATGGATTAGCAGTCCATCGCCTTAACCACTCGGCCACCTCGTCAATGAAACTGGGCTGTCCAGACACGGGTTGGCACGCTCCAGATGATCTTTTTCTTTTTTTTCCCTCGTACTCGAGGGTCCTTTTCCTGTTCCACATGCGATTTCAACATTTTCCTTGGGAGATGTCAAGCCAGCAAGCCACTGCTGTGGTTCAGTGGCCAGTGTGGAGTTCAGTGGCCCTGTTGTACACAGAAAGCACATTGAGCTCCTTGGACATGAAAAGTTCCAGATAAAAGCCATTTGTCATCCTTTCTCTTGGTGTCGATGTTGCTATTGTATGTAAAGGTGGCAACTTGCTCAGCGAGCAGGCGGAGCACACACCGAATGCAGATGTGTCTGAGTGGTGTGTCCAAGTGGCTGCAAAAAAACAGTACTCCCGGGGCGCCGTGGCTTAGTTGGTTAAAGCGCCTGTCTAGTAAACAAGAAATCCTGGGTCCGAATCCCAGCGGTGCCTTTTTTTGTGCTGTGTTCTCGAACAGAACTGGTCATTATGGACAACCGCATACGCCTAGACTTAATTAAATGCAAGTATTCATTTCCTGTCTTGAACGACTTGTTTTTCTTAAAATGGATGCAACTTGCAAAACATGAAATACAAACCTCGCTAATCAGCGCTCGCGGCTGGCAAAAAAAAAAGAAGTCAGCAATGTTTTTTTTCTTTAACCTTAACCCTGCTAATGGAGAAGAGTTAAACGACCGAGTCTATGCAGCTTAAACGGTGCTCACGTCGGGTTCTTAGCTGAAAGGGTGATAAATCCCGCTCACCCCAGTCCTTAATCTTTTAAAAGGATACAAAATTGAACCTAGTCGCCACATCACATACATCCTGTTCAACGATAAAAAGGTGACATCTATCCTCGATCCAGAGTAAATCCCACGTTGAGGGCATATTTTTTTCCACTTTACCATGAGTCGGGCTCGGCTGCACAGAGGCGAGAGCAGAGCAATGAGGTCACGGGGACAGGAGAGCCACACGCTGGCGGTTTAAACACGCGGAAGAAAACTGAGGGATCCACAGTATGTGGACCCTCCGTGCGCCAACAGTCCGCACTCCGGACTCTGAATCCTGCCATCCGAGTTAAGATCTCGGCGGAACCTGAGGCGCAGTTCTTTCTTAAAACGTAATCTGGTGAGCATTTCTAGAATCGTACTTGTATAGATGCAGCCTTTAATGTGTTGCTAGGTTAAAATTGATGACTTCTTGAACTTCAGTAGGCAACTGCCCTCTTGATTTTGGATTTAATTTCTTTATTACAGGGGCGCTTTTATGAAGACCGAGTCATGTTCAGGTACTTTGCTTGATGGAGGAAGCATATTTCGGACTCTGTGATCTGCTCACCTGGAAAGGTCTGCTGTACTACTACAAGAGAGAAGTAGAGTCTGGAAGAATGGACAATTTTATGATGCTTTGGAAGATAATGTTTTTTTTTTTCTTTGAAATTGAAATGAATCAGAATATCAGTGCAAAAGACAAACTCTTGGTTTGGTTTAAAGAGATATGGTTTTAAAACAGACAAAATGTAGAAAACAGGTGTTTCTCACTTTTGGAAGAGAATGGACCGGGGGTAATATTTTACAAGTTATATAATAGTAAAATATTATATAATAGGGGTAATAGTCGCGAGGGGCTTCAGCTTTTTCGTGCTTAATATGGTGCGCTGTGGCCACGGCAGATATGGGATCTATAAAAGCCGAAAATTCTCCGATCATTGCCTGACACAGCTCCTCAAAGCTATTACAGACCTCAGGTCCTTGTCTAGACATCCACTCGTGGACCGCTCGGCTGGTAGTTTTCCTTACTAACATAGCCTTTTCCTGTTCGGACGCTTCGGGCATAAACTGCAAAGTATATCTCAGCTCATCAATGTAGGTCTCCACATTATTCCCTGACACTGTCGGGTCAAACCTTTCTACATCTTTGGCTAACTGCCTCAGGGAGTGGAGGTTAATTTTTACAGTTTCTCCGTGGGCAGGGAGACGGCCGTGATCAGGAGCAGGGGGTCTATGCCTGAATTGAATCGCCCTTGCGTCTCGCGCAGGACTCGGCGATCTCCCCCATGCCGATCCGACCACAGACCCTGGCCGGGAGAAACCTCCTGGGTGAGCGCTCCGGGCTGCTAGGTGGGCTGGCATGTAAGTGGGATCTAGCCTGTTTGGCTTCCAGTACGGCAGCATCTAACTCCTTTTGCCTTTCCTGGCTGAGCTCATTTAAACTCTCAATTTCTTTTTCTTTTTCTTTCAAGCTCGCTTCTAGGTCTCTCCTAGCTACCTCAGCCGCAGTTTCTCTAGCAGACAGGTCATCTAATTTACCTAAAACTTCCCTGAGTCTGTCTTCACTTTCCTCACTTTTCACTCTCTTTTCTCTGATTATATCCAACAACTCAACTCGCTCCGCCTTATATCTTTCTAGCTTTCCCTGAAGCGTTTGAAACTTTGTCAGCTCGGACAAAGACAGTTCCAGCTGTTTAGCTAGATTTAAGGCGAAACTAGATAGGACCTGAACTGCGTTCACAGACCCTCCTGTGTTAAGCTGGTTCGCTACCTTAGCTACTAAATCTACTTGCAGCTTCTCAATATCATCAAAGTTCAACTTTTCGATACCGCTCCAGTAACCAGGATTGTCGTCGCTAGAAATAGTACTTATAAGCGACTCCACTTCAGACATTTTAGCAGCCATTGTCATTACGTCAGAGAAACTTTAAGAGTATTACTTTTTTTCCTTTTACCAAAATACAGTATGGAATCTAAACACCCGAGCAGATGGATTTCCAATCAGCACACGTTACACTAAACGCTAGAAAACAGGGGGATTTCTTTACGCAGTTATCAGCACACCCGGTATTCGCGTATAAAAGCCACGGTGCTGTGCTGAACTTGAACTCACAGCAACATCAGTTATTCTGTGCGATTGAGTCTCATTTCATTCTAAACTCGCCCACCCAGGGACGCCATTAAATGTAGTGGTTTGATGGGTTTACTGAGACACTTATTAATTGTAGCAGTAATCACGAGGTTGTTCGTTGGGGCTTTTAGAAAATCAATCGCCAGAACAACTAACAACGCACACACACGGGTTCAATACACGAGATACATTTATTAATATAAATTGTGCACCAAACATATACTAGTCTGCCTGGATACGAGCGGCAGACCTTACTGTGAGGGTTATCAATATACAAGATATATAATCTCGAAGAGATGCAAACACAAAGAGATACACAACAGAGAATATATGTCAATATATATCGTTCGGTTACCAAATCGCTAATCAGTGTTATTACCCATTGTTACTCTAAACTCGGAAGTAAATACATTACTCATGAATTAAATTGATAACAACTTGTGTTGAGGTACAATTGAATTCTCGAGACGCAATGTAGAACATGGGGTTAACTTATCCACTGTGTATGGATTTGGAATTTCCCGGCACGAACACCAAACCAGCTGACAAGCTCTGTTGCAGCCTCTGTTCCAGCGGTTGTCCAATGGGCGTTGTGTCGGCGTCCTCTGGCTACCAGCCAACCAGTCAAGGTGCAGCTCGGAGTAGGACGGGCGGAGGAATCTGACTGCGGCGCGCAGGGCAGTCGTTGCTCCGAGGGGATCTACCAGCAGTCCGGCTGGCTAGTAGAAAGTCTCTATGCACAGAGTTTGACCGCGAGTCCTCACAAGTCACTCTTTTGCCTGGGAAGAAACTGGTTCGTTCCCGGTCCAGCGCTGCTTCTGAATAAGCTATTCAGGTTGTCGGCGAGGGTCCAACTGTAGGCTGCCGTTGATCAAACGGAGCATTCACGTTAGTAGAATTCTGAGTACGTACGGGATGCTTGGCCTCGCGCTTAGAACAAAGTCCAAGTCCCTATGCAGACAACAGCAGTTGTCACGTGATTGTCTCTGAGGATGCGCGAAAATGGCCAAGGAGAGCCCCGATCTGAGCTTGCGCTCCCTTTTTGACCAAGACACAGATGTGTGCTGATTGGTTGAGAGTTTGGCGGGCATTGGAGACCCACGTGGTATTACCACGCCCTGCCAGTCCCTGATTGGTTGGTCAAGGTGAGATATAAGTCACTTACTCTTGACACTTAAGAATGCAGTCCAGATGTCCATTCAGCACTCCCTAGACAGATAGGCGCCAATGGATGACCATTGATCATGATAGCCAGGCTTAGCTAAGTGCATCCCTGTCTGGGAGCTGTTCCCTATCAAAAGAAAACAACTTAAATCAGTCTGCATGAATACTTTCTCTGTGGCTGCACCACAGAGATGGGGGGTGAGATGGGGCTTCATTTAGGACAGCATACCAACGCTTAATTCTGTCTTATTAACAAGCATTGCCGCTACACTTGTATCCCAACTTTTGCAACTCGCAACTGAAAACCCACTGAAGCTAAGCAGGTGTGAGCCAGGTCAGTACCAGGATGAGGGTGAGCTACAGGGAAAAACAAAGCTTCCAGCTGGAAGTGGTGTTAATGGGCGCTCACTCTGAGGTCTGTACGGGTCCCAATGTCCCAATATAGTGACGGAGAAGCTGTGTTGGAAAAAGGGCGCTGTCTTTTGGATGAGATGTAAAACCGAGGTCATAGTGCTCTGTGGTCATTAAAAATGACCACCAAAACCTTTGACAAAAGCTCTTGGTAATTGATGGTCTTCAATAATGCTTCTCCTTTAGGTACATTTTAAATCAGCTGAAAAATGCTGTGAAATGGGGGGGCACTTCAGGCCAGTGTAGGATTTGGGTTACAAGAACTATGAACTGCACGAGAAAGCCCGTACACTGAATTACACGGCTTTCTATTCAAAGGACAAAAGAAATTCCCTGAGCTTGATTTTTTGCAGCACAGAGAGGACCACTGTTGTGAGGTCGGTTAGCTCAGTTGGTTAGATGGTGGTGCTAGTAACGCCAAGGTTGCGGGTTTGAGCCGCGTACGGGCCAGGTCCTTTTCTCCTCTCTTACCAAAGCTGTTAGGTTCCTTTCCGTGGTGAGATGGGTTGTCATGCAACGCTGCCACATAGCGCCGACAGACAAGAGTGTTGCGGGAGAAGAGAAATGTGTTTGAAGATTTAAGAGTGTCTTAGGTGCAGCCAAAATCAAGTGTCACAAATGCAAGTGGTTGGATTTCCATTGTTTAATGTGGTAAAAATAAGCGGAAGTAATCTGCCGGTCCGGCACAGTCTGCCATGCTTTTGTCATTTACTGTAAAGTGGTATTGAACTGGGTGTCGAACTGGAGCCTCACCATTTGCATATGTGAGGCTCCAGTTATACATCGAGTGTCACATTAAATGACAAAAATGAAGAGAGTTAAAGCAGCTGGAGAGGTTTTCTTACAACTTTTGAGCTGACAGTTTTGGAAAATGTTTCCTTCACGCTGCACTGTACAACATAGGCAGCCAAGAGTCTCCAAAACAAAACAGAATTGACAGATAGGAGAAAATTCCCACTCGTCCTGAAGTTCCCAAAATCAAGCACTGAGCGTAAACAAAGTGTCTAAGTAGCGTGGGAATGCTAACCCTAACCCTAGCGTAAAAAGATGAGTCAAAGTAACGTCTAATCGGATTAGTTTCCTTAGAGCTGGTTCAGAGTTTGCTGAAGAGTTTACCCAGTGGGCACTGATTCGTCGAATATACGTATATTCACGGCGAAAATACGGCTATACGTATATATACGTCGCCTCGACGTATAATCAAAGTCGAATTGCAACCGTAAAATCGACGACATTAATAAACGCATATATAACGTCGAAAACACATCTAACACAGTGCCTGAGGCTTTTTACTGTATGTAGCGTGTGTGCCGCAACTAGGAGTATACGGCACTCTGCACAGTGTACGAAGTAAATTATTTTCGCAGTAATTAATTTACACGTGTATAATAAATATAGTAAATATAATAAATTAATTACTGCGAAAATTACTTCGTACACTGTGCAGAGTGCCGTATACTCCTAGGTAAGTTAGGTACATCTTTTTGCCCAAAACTGAAGGGGCGACATTCCTCCCTCCCCCCGTGATGCCAGGCCTGTCCCCATCCTATTCCATAATGTCATTATACTGTATATAATACCATACAACAGTGACCGATCCTTACTAACTGCATGCGTTAAAATTGCACATCAGCTCATAGCAGGGGGCACATAGCCGCGATGTATTATCAATGTTAAATTTCAACCATAATATCGACAACATTAATAAACGCATACGTTGAGAAAATATCGAACCCAGCATATTTTCCGGTTATATACCACAATGCATTGCTAGTATTCGTTGGTCACCATTTTGGACACGTTTTTCAAACGTAGAAGTATATCCGCAAATATCTCAGCAATCCTCTTTTGACGAGTAAGTATGAACAATAATAATACTATCTGAATACATACAGATCTTTCTTAATATTATTTTGATTAAAATAGTAAGTGAATAAGCAAAAAATGGCACATAAAAATAGTGGAGCTTTTTAAACGTCTGTACTTACTGCGCCCCATAAGAAATCGTTTGTCCCCGTTCAAAAGAGGTTGTGCGATGTCCTGCAGCGTTCGCAAAGCAAACCTTTGACAGTTTGAAAAGAGGAATTTATTCTGCTTCCTGTGCGTGCAGTAGTTACAAAGTTGAACGTCTTTACACGATCTGCTGCAGTTTTCAGTGGGCGGGCGTTGTCAAATGGCTTGGAAAAACGCACTGTGTTTCGGCTCGGCAAACATCGTGAGCAGTGTCCTGCATGTTTTCTGTGTATAGCTGTCTTTTAACGCATACAGAATTCATTCGAAATGGGGAATGGTGTGAATGGGGAAGATGACACTAAATCGTTTTGCCGTTTCTCTATTCTTATTCTATGTTGTACTTTCAAACTTTGGGTACTCTTTAATTAGGACAGACTTTATTGCTCAACTTCTATGATGCAAGCCAAATTTTATACATTTATTTCAGCTTTGAGCTTAGTAAACCGTTCATTTTTTAGATTATACTAAAGAAGATATTAATCATCATTAATTTGGGAAGTAATATTATATAATTTTCTCCTAGCTGCGGTGCTGAAGTCCCGCCCTAAATCAGCAGAAAAAGAAATAAAGGAGCACGCAATGTGTTACTTGAAGAATGCATATGCAAGGCAGGGGGCCAGGAGATCTGGACACTGAAAATACTAGGTTTTTGGTTCTAACTGTTAGGACAATTACACAGGGTTTGCAAATAGTGGACAAAAATCGTCTTAACTTCCATTGTAATATTTTTTTTCTTGGAAATATAGAAGTTGTACATTTTAAAATGTATATTTGAATCAAAATGTGGTTTTGAGTTAGTGTGTTAATGTAATTAGTTTGTGTTTGCCGTTACTATACTGTATATTGCCATATTACCAGAATTTGTAGCTGAAGTTTAAGACTAGTTGTGTTTTTTATGATTATTGCCCATATGTTGATTGTTGATTGATTGTATACAATGTATAATTTGAAATACATATTTTTCAGGTGTGAATGTGTATTTTCAGAATAAATTTCTAAACCAAATCATTGGGTTGATTTACTAGTTTCTACACCTGTAAAACCTAACTTTGATGTATAATAGACCTCTACCCATATACGTATAATAGACCTCTAAAGTTATCCGTATAATAGACCTCTAACCATATACATATAATAGACCTCTAAAGTTATCCGTATAATAGACCTCTACCCATATACGTATAATAGACCTCTAAAGTTATCCGTATAATAGACCTCCAACCATATACGTAGAATAGTCCTCTAAAGTTATCTGGAACTCCTACCATATATGTATAATAGTCCTCTAAATTTATCCGTATAATAGAACTCCAACCATTTACGTATAATGAACATCTAATCATAGACGTATAATTGACGTATAACAATAGACGTATATTAGAATTTCATTCTAGACGAATTGCAGACCACATTTAGACGTCTAAGGTATGCGTTTAATAGACGTATATTATACATCTTTTGCCCACTGGGTTACGTCTCAACAGAAACGCTCTTTAGCTCTTTCAGTGTTATGCAGAGAACAGCGTCTGTCGAGATCACTTTTGAGTCAGCGCGAAACGCCGTGTGCTGTCAGTTTGATTTCATATTGCTCGTAGCGGCGCCCGGCTTTTGTCTGTCAAACGTTAGGTTGCGCTTCTTCATGCTGCATCGTCGGCATGAGTGGAGCTTTTTAAACGTCTGTACTTACTGCGCCCCATAAGAAATCGTTTGTCCCCGTTCAAAAGAGATTTTGCGATGTCCTGCAGAGTTCGCAAAGTAAACCTTTGACAGTTTGAAAAGAGGAATTTATTCTGCTTCCTGTGCGTGCAGTAGTTACAAAGTTGAACGTCTTTACACGATCTGCTGCAGTTTTCAGTGGGCGGGCTTTGTCAGATGGCTTGGAAAAACGCACTGTGTTTCGGCTCGGGAAACATCATGAGCAGTGTCCTGCATGTTTTCTGTGTATAGCTGTCTTTTGACGCATACAGAATTCATTCGAAATCATTGATTTCTCCAATTATCAAGGGTCCCTTAAAGGATGAGTCAAAGTAACGTCTAATCGGATTAGTTTCCTTAGAGCTGGTTCAGAGTTTGCTCAAGAGTTTACCTTTCACAGATGTGCAAAGAAGAATGTTGGGGGTGCACGCTTCAAGGTGCCTTACAGTGCGTTGTTTCCGACACAGTGTGGCCGGGTGTTTTCCGAGTTATCGCACGGATTGGGCACGCCCACAAGCCGAGAGCCGCAGGCGATGAGCCCGGGGCTGAACGGGCCCCACTGGCTAGTTTGTAAGGCCAGGTGCATTGCCAACCACGACCGGCAGCGCAGAGGCTTTGAAGGCGGTCTGGGCTCCTGCAGCTGTGCAGCCACGCACTCTGGTTTCTCTTCATCTCGTACAAATCTTTCGCCTTTTATTAAAGATTTCCGTGGAGAGGAGCATGAATAAGTTCCATGCAATTTTTGTGCTTCCCTGCCTTCGGGTGGGGCGCAGCCTGGCTGGTCAAAGAGAGAAAACAAAAACGTTCGCAATCACTCTTGTTATGGCAATTGTGGCCGTCTGCTCCGCGAGTCCTCGGTCTCCGGCTGTCTGATTGGCGCTCTTTTCTTTGGGGGGCGGGAAGTGTCCGGCCGCAGGGGATCTTGGGACCTCGCTTTGCATAGCGGCTTCCCAGAGTGCGTCGTTTCCGGCACAGTGTGGCTGGGTGTTTTCCGACTTATCGCACGGATTGGGCACGGCCGCAAGCTGAGAGCCGCAGGCGATGAGCCCGGAGCTGAACGGGCCCCACTGGCTCGTTTGTAAGGCCAGGTGTATTGCCAACCATGACCGGCAGCGCAGAGGCTTTGAAGGCGGACTGGGCTCCTGCAGCTGTGCAGCCACGCACTCTGGTTTCTCTTCATCTCGTACAAATCTTTCGCCTTTTACTAAAGATTTCCGTGGAGAGGAGCATGAATGAGTTCCATGCAATTTTTGTGCTTCCCTGCCTTCGGGTGGGGCGCAGCCTGGCTGGTCAAAGAGAGAAAACAAAAACGCTCGCAATCGGTCTTGTTATGGCGATTGTGGCAGTCTGCTCCGCGAGTCCTCGGTCTCCGGCCGTCTGATTGGCGCTCTTTTCTTTGGGGGGTGGGAAGTGTCCGGCCGCAGGGGATCTTGGGACCTCGCTTTGCATAGTGGCTTCCCAGAGTGCGTCGTTTCCGGCACAGTGTGGCCGGGTGTTTTCCGAGTTATCGCACGGATTGGGCACGCTCGCAAACCGTGAGCCGCAGGCGATGAGCCCGGAGCTGAACGGGCCCCACTGGCTCGTTTGTAAGGCCAGGTGTATTGCCAACCACGACCGGCAGGGCAGAGGCCTTGAAGGCGGCCTGGGCTCCTGCAGCTGTGCAGCCATGCACTCTGGTTTCTCTTCATCTCGTACAACTCTTTCGCCTTTTACTAAAGATTTCCGTGGAGAGGAGCACGAATGAGTTCCCTGCAATTTTTGTGATTTCCTGCTTTCGGGTCGCGGGCAGCTGGGCTGGTCAAAGAGAGAAAACAAGCACGTTCGCAATCGCTCTTGTAATGGTGATTGTGGCCGTCTGCTCCGCGAGTCCTCGATCTCCGGCCGTCTGATTGGCGCTCTTTTCTTTGGGGGGCGGGAAGTGTCCGGCCGCAGGGGAGCTTGGGACCTCGCTTTGCATAGCGGCTTCCCAGAGTGCGTCGTTTCCGGCACAGTGTGGCCGGGTGTTTTCCGAGTTATCGCACGGATTGGGCACGCTCGCAAGCCGTGAGCCGCAGGCGATGAGCCCCGAGCTGAACGGGCCCCACTGGCTCGTTTGTAAGATCTGCGGCAGATCGTATAAAGACGTTCAACTTTGTAACTACTGCACGCACAGGAAGCAGAATAAATTCCTCTTTCAAACTGTCAAAGGTTTGCTTTGCGAACGCTGCAGGACATCGCACAATCTGTTTTGAACGGGGACAAACGATTTCTTATGAGGCGCAGTAAATACAGACGTTTAAAAAGCTCCACTCATGCCGACGATGCAGCATGAAGAAGGGCAACCTAACGTTTGACAGACAAAAGCCGGGCGCCGCTACGAGCAATATGAAATCAAACTGACAGCACACGGCGTTTCGCGCTGACTCAAAAGTGATCTCGACAGACGCTGTTCTCTGCATAACGCTGAAAGAGCTAAAGAGTGTTTCTGTTGAGACGTAACAAGCTTGTTTCTTTCTACCATGATGTTACCATGACAAAATCTGTCTTTAAACACCTTGCTCAGTCTCTGACGAGACTGTCAAGAATTGCTTTCGCCGATTGTATTGCAAACCGGCGGAAGCGGGGTATTGGGAAAAGTTTTCAACTAGCAATAATCGCGCATCGGCTAAACCTCACAGGCTACGATACTGCCACTGCGCAAAGCTGACGGTTGCCAGGCAACCGCGTGGATCCTATGGAAATCGTTATCAATCGTCTCATGGCATGTCGTTGCTGTAACGCTTCATATTTGCGGCCGGACACTTCCCGCCCCCCAAAGAAAAGAGCACCAATCAGACAGGCGGAGACCGAGGACTCGCAGAGCAGACGGCCACAGTCGCAGTAATAAGAGTGATTGTGAGCGGTTTTGTTTTCTCTCTTTGACCAGCCCAGCTGCGCCCCACCCGAAGGCAGGAAAGCACAAAAATTGTATGGAACTCATTCATGCTCCTCTTCATGGAAATCTTTAGTAAAAGGCAAAAGATTTGTACGAGATGAAGAGAAACCAGAGTGCGTGGCTGGACAGCTGCAGGAGCCCAGGCTGCCTTCAAGGCCTCTGCCCTGCCGGTCGTGGTTGGCAATGCACCTGGCCTTACAAACGAGCCAGTGGGGCCCGTTCAGCTCCGGGCTCATCGCCTGCGGCTCTCGGCTTACCTGGCAGGGGAGATACCTTGATCAGCCTGTAGTTGGAGTAGTTGGATTGTTTTCTTGTTTTGTGGAAGCAGTGTTTGTTTTGCAGTTTGAGATGGCAACCTTTGGATCCCGCAAGAATGCTGTACGTTTTGAGCTTTTGGATGACCTGTTCATGGATCGTATGCAGTTCAGCAGAAAAGTGTTACAGAAGGAACTTGGCTTTGAACCTCGGCACTTGGATTTCATCTTTGCTCTCCCAGGTCAGAAAGCATTTGAGGTTGTATTTGGTACCTATCCTCTGTTTGAACAATGCGTGGATGTGTTTGAGGCAAAAAGAGGGAAAGTTCCTGCACTTGAGAAGATCAACTTGCAGCCTCTGACACAGAGAGAGAGGAAAACGGTGCATGTTGTTATGTTCTCGGAACTGGCAAAGACGGAGGACATTCACACCTGGCTTAACCAGTACTGCACCGTCCACCATGGAACTGAGGTTAGAGATGTTGACGGTATAAAAACAGGAGCAAGGAAATTCGAGGTTCGCTTACTACCGGACAATGTAAATGGAGGCTTAAGGCACCTGCCCTCTACAATCCGGCTGGGCGCCTGCAATGGCTATGTTTTTTATGTGGGACAACCAAAGGTGTGTCGGCGCTGTGGTGCTGTGGGACACCTGGCATCTTCCTGCACTGTGAAATGCTGCAAGACCTGTGGCAAACAGGGACATTTAGCCTCTGACTGTTCAATGCTGCCAAAGTGCAATTTATGTGGCTCGGAAGGACACGTTTTTAAGAACTGCCCTCACGCCTACGCCAATAAACTCAAAATGAGAAAGGATGAGGCAGTGCTTGTTTCAGCCAAACCGGCCCGAAAAGCCAAAGCAAACAACAAGTCAAACAAAGAACCCTTGTTGGACAAAGAGTCTCAGCCTCCAGCCAGGATCAGTCCTGCTGTGGCTCCGGGGCCGGTGGAAGAGAAATCCACTACGCTCCCACAACCGCAGACTGCACCAGACAAGCACGAGGGTTTGAAAACCCCCGAGAACAGCGAGGACCCCTCCCCCACTCCTGCTCCTCAGAACGAGGGCCAGTGTGGGGCCCCCCGGTGGAGCGGGTCCAGCGACGATACCCAGGATTCAGCGGAGCTGCTTTTCTCAGACTCTGCAAGTGCTACAGATGCCCTCCTCTCCTCCATCCAGTCCATCACGGAGGATCTGCAACAGCTGGTGGGTGAGGGGGAAGAGGAGACTGGTGCATCGGCTGCACCCCTTTCCCCTCAGTGCTCCCAGGAGCTGGACTTGAGGAAAAGGAAAAATGACTCTGTTTTCTCCCCGAGCGAGGAGGAAGGAGAGAATGGTGATGGGGACAGCTGGAACCCCTCCACCCCTCCCTCTACCCCCTTCCTTGAAATGGACTCCGTGAATGCTTTTACTGCTGCCACCCTGATGAAGGCTCATTCAGAGGATGGCTGGCAGGAAATTGGTAAGAAGAAAAAGAAAAAGAAGAAGGTAACAGGTGAGACCGAAGAGAAATGTGTTTTGTAAAGACTGGTTCCACTTTCTTATGTAATATGGCTCTAAACATAATTTCTCTTAACACCAGAGGTATCAATGACGGAGTTAAATGTCAGTGTGTCTTTGATTACCTCCAGCAGAGAGAGGGAGATGTGTTGATGTTGCAGGAGTGTGCTTTAGCCTATCAAGAGAGGTATAAAAGCTTTGAAGATAGGTGGGATAAAGGGCCTTCTGTTTGGTCAGGGGACAATAACAACAGAGCCTCTGGCGTGGCCATTCTTTTCAAAGGATGGGCTTTCAAATTGAAAAGTATTCAGAGGGTCATAGATGGCAGGTTGCTGTGTGTGGATGTGGAATGGGGGACCGTTAACCTGCGGCTAATCAATGTGTATTGTCCTACTGACGTGGGAGGAAGGGTGGAGCTACTCAAGGCACTCTCTCCCCTATTGTTAAGTAGCACAGACGTGATAGTGGGAGGGGATTTTAATTGTATCTTAGAGCACAGAGACAGGCAGTCTAGCTCTCCGATAAAATTGGATTCCAGCTCACTGGCCCTGCAAAACTTAGTTCAAGACTTTAAACTCTCAGACACATATAGATGTATATATCCCACAACAGCAGGATATGCATGGTCAGGGAGGAATAGCAGCTCCAGAATTGACTATTGCTTTGTCTCAGAGAGAGTGAAAGTTGTTGGGGTCACTCTTCAGCCTGTCTTCTTCTCAGATCATCAGGCTTTAGGGTGTAGAGTGGAACTCCAGGGCGGGACTGTCTTTGGCCCAGGCCTCTGGAAACTCAACACAAAGCTGCTAGAGAACGAGGGGGTAGTATCCCGCTACAAGGAGAAACTATCACAGTGGCTGTCCTTGCAGTGTCTGTACGGGTCAGTAGGAGAGTGGTGGGAGGAGGTGAAGATGAGGACAAAGACCTTTTTCATGGCTGAGGGAAGGAGGGCTGCTGCCAGACGGAGAGGAGTGCTAGCCAGGAAACAGAGGCAGCTGCAGCGTCTCTACACGATGCTGCACAGTGGCTTCGATGTGCTCGAGGATATCACCCTTTTAAAAAAGGACATCCGGAGCATAGCCGAAGAAAGTAGTCGAGGAGTGCTGTTAAGAGGCAGAGTGCAGTTCTTGGAAGAAAATGAGAAGTGTACTCGCTTCTTTTTCAGGAAAGTGGTAGGCTCCAAGTCTGTCATGGAAAGTGTAGTTGATGAGGAGGGACGAGAGAGAACAGAGCCGAGTGCTATCCTCTCCTGCACCAAGGCCTTCTACTCAAGACTGTACAGCTCTACAGAGGTAAAGGATGAAGAAATTCATTTTTTTACCTCAAAGCTAGAAAACGTTTTGAGTGAAGAAGATAGGGAAGTACTTGAGAGGGATTTGACAGTAGAAGAGCTGAGACAGGCTATGGAGAGCTTACAGAAGGGGAAAACTCCAGGTGCTGACGGGCTCCCTAAAGAATTTTATTGCACCTTTTGGGATCTGCTTCAGGATCCGCTACTGGTCCTATTCGAGGAAAGATATAAGACAGAATTGCTGCCTGACTCCTTAAGAGAAGGCACTATCTCTCTCTTGTTTAAGAAAGGAGCAAAAAATGACATAAAGAACTGGAGACCCCTCAGCCTGTTAGGCGTGGACACTAAGATCCTGTCCAAAGCCCTTTTCCTGCACCTACAAAATGTAGTGGCCTCACTGGTAGGGAAAGAACAGACTTGTGGGATAGCAGGACGCCTGATGAGCGACAACCTGGCCTTGTTGAGGGATGTCTGTCTGTACTCTGAGGATCGCTCCCTCCCTCTTTGCATTTTAGGTGTAGACCTAGAAAAGGCCTTTGACCGCCTAAACCGGCAGTACTTAACATCGGGACTTGAGCACATGAAGTTTGGCCCCATCATGAGAAAGTGGATTAACCTGCTGTACACAGGTAGCAACAGCAGAGTCATGGTTAATGGCAATAGATCACGCCCCTTTGAAGTCTGTTCAGGGGTGAGGCAGGGCTGCCCATTATCCCCCTTGTTATGCGTTTTGGCTATGGAGCCCTTAGCCTGTGCCTTGCGCCAGGATCAGGCCATTAATGGGATACCAGTGCCTGGAAGTGGGGGAGGAGAGGTAAAGACATCTCTATACATGGATGACGTCACCCTGCTCCTCTCTGACAATGCCTCAATTAGCAGAGCTCTGCAGTGCTGTGATCGTTTCTCTTTGGCTTCCTCCGCAAAAATTAACAAATCTAAGAGTGAGATTTTTTATCAGAACTGGAGGGAGCCAAAAGAAGGACATGATCTCAGGCTGCAAGAGAAGAGAATTAAGGTCCTGGGGGTGTATTTTGGAGAAGAGATGGGAACAGTAAATTGGCAGAACAAATTGCCAATCTTAAACAAAAAACTGATGCAATGGAAGGACCGAGACCTCACCATGACAGGGAAGGTGCTGGTCATCAAAGCCGAGCTCTTGCCTGTCTTGAATTTTCTGGCTTCTACCTTCCCAATCCCACACCGTGTTGCGGCGGTGATGAGGAGATTGATGTTTCAATTTCTATGGGGTGGGAAGCAGGAAAGACTCAGAAGGGAAATAATGTACAGGCCGCTACCCTCAGGGGGGAAGTCTGTCCCAGATATTGCTACGAAGCTGCTGTGCATTTTCCTGGCCTCTGTGCTGAGAGGCTTTGCAACAGCACCTGCAGCGCGTACCTGGACTTATTTTTCCAGGCTCTGGGTAGGTAGGGAGGTGTTCAGAGTGTGGGGTGTCAGACCCAAGCTGGACGTCCCACTCTCTGACACATGCCCTTCAATTTATGGGACAGTTAAAAGTTTTCTAAGATCTCACCCAATTGGCCATATTCCCCTCCGAGATGTCAGCGTCCAAAAACTGGAAGATTTCGTTGCACCCCAGAACAATAGGCAGACCCATGTGGGCATTTTAACATCAGCCCAAACAAGGAAGGTGTGGAAACACACATCCTCTAAGTTTCTGTGCAACATTCACAGAGATTTAGCCTGGAGTGTCGTCCACCAGTGCTTACCGGTACGAACTTTCTTGTACCGTAGGGGCCTCACCCCCAGCCCTCGCTGCGTTAGGGTGGGCTGCGGCGAGGAGGAGACTGTATCCCATCTCCTGTGGTCCTGCTTTTTTGCTAAGGCCTTCTGGGCACAGTTTGAAGATTGGTTGCTGGCTCTCTCGCCCCAATTTACCCTGACCGCTGCTTTCGTCATATACGGCATCTCTCCTGTCAAACTTCCTCCTGACGTGTTTGACAGGATCTGGGCCGTGGTGAACAGTGGGAAAGTTGCCCTGTGGAGAGTGAGGAACATGGGGCTGTTCAAAGGCATCGAGATCCCAGTCAAGGCAGCAGGTAGCCTGGCCCTGTTCATCACCCGAGAGAACTATTACCTCAGAGATCTGTGGAGAGAAGGGAGGGAGGAAGCAGAAAATCTGTGGGAAATAGAGAGCATAGGTCAATATCTCAAGAAACTGTGAAAAACATTATCAAGTTTAAGTAAAGAATGTGATTTGCACCAGAAAAAAAGAAAATTGTTGCTATGTAACTGTTACCATGTCAAAATGTAATGAGATGTGATCATATATACTGTTTTAAGTATGTATATGAATGTAAAGCTTTCTGATTTGTGATGTCCTGTATTTTTTTGTGAAAAGAAAATAAAGTTCTTAAAAATCGAAATCGGTTCACCCAGGGCGAGGCTCGGCCATTGCACTCCGGCTGTGCTGACCCCTGCGAATTCCCCAAATGTGGGAATCTCGACTGCATAATTTCTGGTAGTGGGGGACTGCGTTCGCGCTCTCCCCTGATGTGCTTGGTCCAAAATCAGATACGGGAGGGTTAGGACACCACGAGCTGCGTGGCTGCGGAAGGATCCCGGTTCGAAAGGAGTCGACGCCGCTGCTGGTTCTCGCTGGCTTTTAGTTAGGGGTCCGGAGAAGCATCTCAAGCTAGTTCCACTACTCCTTCCGGACGTTCATTCCCTTTTCAAAGTCAGTCGTTTTGCTATAGTCTGCGTTCTTTAGGCTGATTATCGAGGTTAGCCTTTATTTGGTCATGGGGGGCCTCGGTACTGTATGCTGAGTCTAAAGACAGTTTCACCCGTTTTCTGATTGCTCGGTTCTGTACCAGTGCAGACATGTCAAACAGTGAATGGCTGTACCTCTATTGTATCCGTGCTCAATGAATGAAATCGGTAACAAATGAATATATGTCTAGTTATACGAAAAACGAGTGGTTTATCGACTCATCTTCATTTGCAGATTTAGAGGCAGCTTCGATATTCGTTTTACAGACGGGTTTTTTTTTGGGAATATGGGTCACACACATGCCACAGCAACAAAACATCTCTAGAGATGAGGCTATAGATCACCTTTCCATCCTGCAGGTTTTCCTCCCAAAGCCTACGGCACCAACGGCGACCCCTGCTGGCCGGGAGAGCAAAAGCTTACAGCACCTGGTATTCCCAGGCAGTCTCCCATCCAAGTACTAACCAGGCCCGACGCTGCTTAGCTTCCGAGATCAGACGAGATCGGGCGTGTTCAGGGTGGTGTGGCCGTAAGCGAAAGCCCCAGCGCCTGACTCGCTACTTGAAGCTGTGTGTGGCGGGGGTTCCGTGCCCCCCGAGCGGGACTGAAGGATCGTTCGTGTGCAACTCTTTGGAAAGGAGCTGCTTTCCAAATCGCATTGCGTGCCTGGATGTTGGCGAATGCGCTCCCTTGTGTTGGCTCGTCCCGCACTGGAGGAGGACAAACAATCTGCACGGAGGAGCACCAGGCAAGTCTTCACCAGACAAAAACCTCCAGTGCACAGCACTCTGGAAACATTTCGGGGCTTTCGCGTGTTTATTTCAGCACGTAAAGCGCACCGGTCCAACACGTCGGCCGGGCGCGCGGCGCCTCCGCTCTCTTGTGGCCTTGCGGCGTCAGAGCAAGAGGCTCCTTCTCGCTGCTCTTCCGCTGTGTTGCAGGGCCCCGAGAGGGAACCCGGAGCGCGCACTTTGTGGGGGGCGGGGGACCGCGTTCGCGCTCTGCCCCCGGTCTCTTGCGCGAGTACTAAATCTCACGGACAGGGGGGCCTCGTCATTGATTGTTACAGGTGAGACGGGGATTAGGAGGAGACCCCGACTGATGTGTAAAGGGGAGCACTAACACCAGAGGGACACCCCCGGCGTCTCTTTTTGAGAGACGCCCTGGGGTTTCCTAATGGCCAAGGAGGGTCGGGACCTCGGTTTGACGCCTCCCCCGAAGGACGGCGCCTGTTTGTGCAGCAGAGTGTCGCCATCAGAAGGCTGGGGCGTAAGAGAGCCACACAGCCCGCAGGGTGAGCGCTCCCTACTGGTCCCAGTCACACCTCTTGCAGGAGCAGCAGCAACCGGAGCTTTTCCGGGGTGGAATCTCCCATCCGGGTGCCGGCCAGGCTCACACCTGCTGGGCTGCCCCGGGGGTGAGCCCAGTCGAGAGTCGCAGGGCCAGATCTAGTCACCGGGGAGAAACGATACAAGTGAAGGATTGCTCGGCTCTCGGCACTTGAAAAGACCGACAAATGTCTCGTTCCCGCCGGAGCTGAATGTACCCGCATGTGTGGTGTCGTCTTCTTCCCCCGCCCCGCTGTGTTTGCTGTATTGTCTCTGAAGCCGGCCCCCCCGAGACGAGACGGGCTGTTCCTGTGCCCCAATTAACACTTTACAGGTGCCATTCCCCGGCATTGTGGCCATTGTCGGTGCTCACACGCGATAAGATAAGGCGGAGGAGAGCGGGGCATGCCCAGCGGCAGACATTCAAGGAGGGGGCAGTGCGAGGTGAGGTGAGGTCCGACACGCCGGAGCCCCGACGCAGCTAATGCGGAGCACTTGTTGGACTGGCATCGAAAGGACGTGTGCGCACGGAGCGAGCCTTCCCTGCGGCGGAGCGCGGGAACTTTCTCCCCCCCTCCCGCTGCAGGAGTTGTGTGCGCTGCAGCTGTGCCGAGAGAAAAGCACAGAAGGCAGCAGGCTCTGGAGAGCAGGTAAGAGACGGAGCCTTGTGGGCAGGCGAGCAGGCCCGTTTTTTGGAAATTGCTGATAAGGTTTGTTCGGTGTGTGGCAGGCGCACGTCGCGAGCTTGCGTGGCGATCTGCCGGTCTGGAGTTATGCAAATGAGGCCGAATTGCATCCCGGGACATGCTGCGAATGCGCAACGGCGACTGCAGATGTGTAGGAAACGGCGCGCTCGTTTTCTCGTTTTGCCCACACTTTTGAGTGTTAGTGTGGCGTGTGAGTGTGTGAAAGAGTGGGCCCAGCAGGAGGCGGTGGCGTGCGGGGCGAGGAGGTGGCCTAGGTTGCGCGATTTGTGCTGTGGGTGCGGGCCGCTTGCAGGGGCCTGTTTAACTCATACTTACCTGGCAGGGGAGATACCTTGATCAAGAAGGAGGTTCACCCAGGGCGAGGCTCGGCCATTGCACTCCGGCTGTGCTGACCCCTGCGAATTCCCCAAATGTGGGAATCTCGACTGCATAATTTCTGGTAGTGGGGGACTGCGTTCGCGCTCTCCCCTGATGTGCTTGGTCCAAAATCAGATACGGGAGGGTTAGGACACCACGAGCTGCGTGGCTGCGGAAGGATCCCGGTTCGACAGGAGTGGACGCCGCTGCTGGTTCTCGCTGGCTTTTAGTTAGGGGTCCGGAGAAGCATCTCAAGCTAGTTCCACTACTCCTTCCGGACGTTCATTCCCTTTTCAAAGTCAGTCGTTTTGCTGTAGTCTGCGTTCTTTAGGCTGATTATCGAGGTTAGCCTTTATTTGGTCATGGGGGGCCTCGGTACTGTATGCTGAGTCTAAAGACAGTTTCACCCGTTTTCTGATTGCTCGGTTCTGTACCAGTGCAGACATGTCAAACAGTGAATGGCTGTACCTCTATTGTATCCGTGCTCAATGAATGAAATCGGTAACAAATGAATATATGTCTAGTTATACGAAAAACGAGTGGTTTATCGACTCATCTTCATTTGCAGATTTAGAGGCAGCTTCGATATTCGTTTTACAGACGGGTTTTTTTTTTTGAATATGGGTCACACACATGCCACAGCAACAAAACATCTCTAGAGATGAGGCTATAGATCACCTTTCCATCCTGCAGGTTTTCCTCCCAAAGCCTACGGCACCAACGGCGACCCCTGCTGGCCGGGAGAGCAAAAGCTTACAGCACCTGGTATTCCCAGGCAGTCTCCCATCCAAGTACTAACCAGGCCCGACGCTGCTTAGCTTCCGAGATCAGACGAGATCGGGCGTGTTCAGGGTGGTGTGGCCGTAAGCGAAAGCCCTGGCGCCTGACTCGCTACTTGAAGCTGTGTGTGGCGGGGGTTCCGTGCCCCCCGAGCGGGACTGAAGGATCGTTCGTGTGCAACTCTTTGGAAAGGAGCTGCTTTCCAAATCGCATTGCGTGCCTGGATGTTGGCGAATACGCTCCCTTGTGTTGGCTCGTCCCACACTGGAGGAGGACAAACAATCTGCACGGAGGAGCACCAGGCAAGTCTTCACCAGACAAAAACCTCCAGTGCACAGCACTCTGGAAACATTTCGGGGCTTTCGGGTGTTTATTTCAGCACGTAAAGCGCACCGGTCCAACACGTCGGCCGGGCGCGCGGCGCCTCCGCCCTCTTGTGGCCTTGCAGCGTCAGAGCAAGAGGCTCCTTCTCGCTGCCCTTCCGCTGTGTTGCAGGGCCCCGAGAGGGAACCCGGAGCGCGCACTTTGTGGGGGGCGGGGGACCGCGTTCGCGCTCTGCCCCCGGTCTCTTGCGCGAGTACTAAATCTCACGGACAGGGGGGCCTCGTCATTGATTGTTACAGGTGAGACGGGGATTAGGAGGAGACCCCGACTGATGGGTAAAGTGGAGCACTAACACCAGAGGGACACCCCCGGCGTCTCTTTTTGAGAGACGCCCTGGGGTTTCCTAATGGCCAAGGAGGGTCGGGACCTCGGTTTGACGCCTCCCCCGAAGGACGGCGCCTGTTTGTGCAGCAGAGTGTCGCCATCAGGAGGCTGGGGCGTAAGAGAGCCACACAGCCCGCAGGGTGAGCGCTCCCTACTGGTCCCAGTCACACCTCTTGCAGGAGCAGCAGCAACCGGAGCTTTTCCGGGGTGGAATCTCCCATCCGGGTGCCGGCCAGGCTCACACCTGCTGGGCTGCCCCGGGGGTGAGCCCAGTCGAGAGTCGCAGGGCCAGATCTAGTCACCGGGGAGAAACGATACAAGTGAAGGATTGCTCGGCTCTCGGCACTTGAAAAGACCGACAAATGTCTCGTTCCCACCGGAGCTGAATGTACCCGCATGTGTGGTGTCGTCTTCTTCCCCCGCCCCGCTGTGTTTGCTGTATTGTCTCTGAAGCCGGCCCCCCCGAGACGAGACGGGCTGTTCCTGTGCCCCAATTAACACTTTACAGGTGCCATTCCCCGGCATTGTGGCCATTGTCGGTGCTCACACGCGATAAGATAAGGCGGAGGAGAGCGGGGCATGCCCAGCGGCAGACATTCAAGGAGGGGGCAGTGCGAGGTGAGGTGAGGTGCGACACGCCGGAGCCCCGACACAGCTAATGCGGAGCACTTGTTGGACTGGCATCGAAAGGACGTGTGCGCACGGAGCGAGCCTTCCCTGCGGCGGAGCGCGGGAACTTTCTCCCCCCCTCCCGCTGCAGGAGTTGTGTGCGCTGCAGCGGTGCCGAGAGAAAAGCACAGAAGGCAGCAGGCTCTGGAGAGCAGGTAAGAGACGGAGCCTTGTGGGCAGGCGAGCAGGCCCGTTTTTTGGAAATTGCTGAAAAGGTTTGTTCGGTGTGTGGCAGGCGCACGTCGCGAGCTTGCGTGGCCTAGGCTGCGCGATTTGTGCTGTGGGTGCGGGCCGCTTGCAGGTGCCTGTTTAACTCATACTTACCTGGCAGGGGAGATACCTTGATCAAGAAGGAGGTTCACCCAGGGTGAGGCTCGGCCATTGCACTCCGGCTGTGCTGACCCCTGCGAATTCCCCAAATGTGGGAATCTCGACTGCATAATTTCTGGTAGTGGGGGACTGCGTTCGCGCTCTCCCCTGATGTGCTTGGTCCAAAATCAGATACGGGAGGGTAAGGACACCACGAGCTGCGTGGCTGCGGAAGGATCCCGGTTCGACAGGAGTGGACGCCGCTGCTGGTTCTCGCTGGCTTTTAGTTAGGGGTCCGGAGAAGCATCTCAAGCTTGTTCCACTACTCCTTCCGGACGTTCATTCCCTTTTCAAAGTCAGTCGTTTTGCTGTAGTCTGCGTTCTTTAGGCTGATTATCGAGGTTAGCCTTTATTTGGTCATGGGGGGCCTCGGTACTGTATGCTGAGTCTAAAGACAGTTTCACCCGTTTTCTGATTGCTCGGTTCTGTACCAGTGCAGACATGTCAAACAGTGAATGGCTGTACCTCTATTGTATCCGTGCTCAATGAATGAAATCGGTAACAAATGAATATATGTCTAGTTATACGAAAAACGAGTGGTTTATCGACTCATCTTCATTTGCAGATTTAGAGGCAGCTTCGATATTCGTTTTACAGACGGGTTTTTTTTTTTGAATATGGGTCACACACATGCCACAGCAACAAAACATCTCTAGAGATGAGGCTATAGATCACCTTTCCATCCTGCAGGTTTTCCTCCCAAAGCCTACGGCACCAACGGCGACCCCTGCTGGCCGGGAGAGCAAAAGCTTACAGCACCTGGTATTCCCAGGCAGTTTCCCATCCAAGTACTAACCAGGCCCGACGCTGCTTAGCTTCCGAGATCAGACGAGATCGGGCGTGTTCAGGGTGGTGTGGCCATAAGCGAAAGCCCCGGCGCCTGACTCGCTACTTGAAGCTGTGTGTGGCGGGGGTTCCGTGCCCCCCGAGCGGGACTGAAGGATCGTTCGTGTGCCACTCTTTGGAAAGGAGCTGCTTTCCAAATCGCATTGCGTGCCTGGATGTTGGCGAATGCGCTCCCTTGTGTTGGCTCGTCCCGCACTGGAGGAGGACAAACAATCTGCACGGAGGAGCACCAGGCAAGTCTTCACCAGACAAAAACCTCCAGTGCACAGCACTCTGGAAACATTTCGGGGCTTTCGCGTGTTTATTTCAGCACGTAAAGCGCACCGGTCCAACACGTCGGCCGGGCGCGCGGCGCCTCCGCCCTCTTGTGGCCTTGCGGCGTCAGAGCAAGAGGCTCCTTCTCGCTGCCCTTCCGCTGTGTTGCAGGGCCCCGAGAGGGAACCCGGAGCGCGCACTTTGTGGGGGGCGGGGGACCGCGTTCGCGCTCTGCCCCCGGTCTCTTGCGCGAGTACTAAATCTCACGGACAGGGGGGCCTCGTCATTGATTATTACAGGTGAGACGGGGATTAGGAGGAGACCCCGACTGATGGGTAAAGGGGAGCACTAACACCAGAGGGACACCCCCGGCGTCTCTTTTTGAGAGACGCCCTGGGGTTTCCTAATGGCCAAGGAGGGTCGGAACCTCGGTTTGACGCCTCCCCCGAAGGACGGCGCCTGTTTGTGCAGCAGAGTGTCGCCATCAGGAGGCTGGGGCGTAAGAGAGCCACACAGCCCGCAGGGTGAGCGCTCCCTACTGGTCCCAGTCACACCTCTTGCAGGAGCAGCAGCAACCGGAGCTTTTCCGGGGTGGAATATCCCATCCGGGTGCCGGCCAGGCTCACACCTGCTGGGCTGCCCCGGGGGTGAGCCCAGTCGAGAGTCGCAGGGCCAGATCTAGTCACCGGGGAGAAACGATACAAGTGAAGGATTGCTCGGCTCTCGGCACTTGAAAAGACCGACAAATGTCTCGTTCCCGCCGGAGCTGAATGTACCCGCATGTGTGGTGTCGTCTTCTTCCCCCGCCCCGCTGTGTTTGCTGTATTGTCTCTGAAGCCGGCCCCCCCGAGACGAGACGGGCTGTTCCTGTGCCCCAATTAACACTTTACAGGTGCCATTCCCCGGCATTGTGGCCATTGTCGGTGCTCACACGCGATAAGATAAGGCGGAGGAGAGCGGGGCATGCCCAGCGGCAGACATTCAAGGAGGGGGCAGTGCGAGGTGAGGTGAGGTGCGACACGCCGGAGCCCCGACACAGCTAATGCGGAGCACTTGTTGGACTGGCATCGAAAGGACGTGTGCGCACGGAGCGAGCCTTCCCTGCGGCGGAGCGCGGGAACTTTCTCCCCCCCTCCCGCTGCAAGAGTTGTGTGCGCTGCAGCGGTGCCGAGAGAAAAGCACAGAAGGCAGCAGGCTCTGGAGAGCAGGTAAGAGACGGAGCCTTGTGGGCAGGCGAGCAGGCCCGTTTTTTGGAAATTGCTGAAAAGGTTTGTTCGGTGTGTGGCAGGCGCACGTCGCGAGCTTGCGTGGCCTAGGCTGCGCGATTTGTGCTGTGGGTGCGGGCCGCTTGCAGGGGCCTGTTTAACTCATACTTACCTGGCAGGGGAGATACCTTGATCAAGAAGGAGGTTCACCCAGGGTGAGGCTCGGCCATTGCACTCCGGCTGTGCTGACCCCTGCGAATTCCCCAAATGTGGGAATCTCGACTGCATAATTTCTGGTAGTGGGGGACTGCGTTCGCGCTCTCCCCTGATGTGCTTGGTCCAAAATCAGATAAGGGAGGGTTAGGACACCACGAGCTGCGTGGCTGCGGAAGGATCCCGGTTCGACAGGAGTGGACGCCGCTGCTGGTTCTCGCTGGCTTTTAGTTAGGGGTCCGGAGAAGCATCTCAAGCTAGTTCCACTACTCCTTCCGGACGTTCATTCCCTTTTCAAAGTCAGTCGTTTTGCTGTAGTCTGCGTTCTTTAGGCTGATTATCGAGGTTAGCCTTTATTTGGTCATGGGGGGCCTCGGTACTGTATGCTGAGTCTAAAGACAGTTTCACCCGTTTTCTGATTGCTCGGTTCTGTACCAGTGCAGACATGTCAAACAGTGAATGGCTGTACCTCTATTGTATCCGTGCTCAATGAATGAAATCGGTAACAAATGAATATATGTCTAGTTATACGAAAAACGAGTGGTTTATCGACTCATCTTCATTTGCAGATTTAGAGGCAGCTTCGATATTCGTTTTACAGACGGGTTTTTTTTTTTGAATATGGGTCACACACATGCCACAGCAACAAAACATCTCTAGAGATGAGGCTATAGATCACCTTTCCATCCTGCAGGTTTTCCTCCCAAAGCCTACGGCACCAACGGCGACCCCTGCTGGCCGGGAGAGCAAAAGCTTACAGCACCTGGTATTCCCAGGCAGTCTCCCATCCAAGTACTAACCAGGCCCGACGCTGCTTAGTTTCCGAGATCAGACAAGATCGGGCGTGTTCAGGGTGGTGTGGCCGTAAGCGAAAGCCCCGGCGCCTGACTCGCTACTTGAAGCTGTGTGTGGCGGGGGTTCCGTGCCCCCCGAGCGGGACTGAAGGATCGTTCGTGTGCCACTCTTTGGAAAGGAGCTGCTTTCCAAATCGCATTGCGTGCCTGGATGTTGGCGAATGCGCTCCCTTGTGTTGGCTCGTCCCGCACTGGAGGAGGACAAACAATCTGCACGGAGGAGCACCAGGCAAGTCTTCACCAGACAAAAACCTCCAGTGCACAGCACTCTGGAAACATTTCGGGGCTTTCGCGTGTTTATTTCAGCACGTAAAGCGCACCGGTCCAACACGTCGGCCGGGCGCGCGGCGCCTCTGCCCTCTGGTGGCCTTGCGGCGTCAGAGCAAGAGGCTCCTTCTCGCTGCCCTTCCGCTGTGTTGCAGGGCCCCGAGAGGGAACCCGGAGCGCGCACTTTGTGGGGGGCGGGGGACCGCGTTCGCGCTCTGCCCCCGGTCTCTTGCGCGAGTACTAAATCTCACGGACAGGGGGGCCTCGTCATTGATTATTACAGGTGAGACGGGGATTAGGAGGAGACCCCGACTGATGGGTAAAGGGGAGCACTAACACCAGAGGGACACCCCCGGCGTCTCTTTTTGAGAGACGCCCTGGGGTTTCCTAATGGCCAAGGAGGGTCGGAACCTCGGTTTGACGCCTCCCCCGAAGGACGGCGCCTGTTTGTGCAGCAGAGTGTCGCCATCAGGAGGCTGGGGCGTAAGAGAGCCACACAGCCCGCAGGGTGAGCGCTCCCTACTGGTCCCAGTCACACCTCTTGCAGGAGCAGCAGCAACCGGAGCTTTTCCGGGGTGGAATATCCCATCCGGGTGCCGGCCAGGCTCACACCTGCTGGGCTGCCCCGGGGGTGAGCCCAGTCGAGAGTCGCAGGGCCAGATCTAGTCACCGGGGAGAAACGATACAAGTGAAGGATTGCTCGGCTCTCGGCACTTGAAAAGACCGACAAATGTCTCGTTCCCGCCGGAGCTGAATGTACCCGCATGTGTGGTGTCGTCTTCTTCCCCCGCCCCGCTGTGTTTGCTGTATTGTCTCTGAAGCCGGCCCCCCCGAGACGAGACGGGCTGTTCCTGTGCCCCAATTAACACTTTACAGGTGCCATTCCCCGGCATTGTGGCCATTGTCGGTGCTCACACGCGATAAGATAAGGCGGAGGAGAGCGGGGCATGCCCAGCGGCAGACATTCAAGGAGGGGGCAGTGCGAGGTGAGGTGAGGTGCGACACGCCGGAGCCCCGACGCAGCTAATGCGGAGCACTTGTTGGACTGGCATCGAAAGGACGCGTGCGCACGGAGCGAGCCTTCCCTGCGGCGGAGCGCGGGAACTTTCTCCCCCCCTCCCGCTGCAGGAGTTGTGTGCGCTGCAGCGGTGCCGAGAGAAAAGCACAGAAGGCAGCAGGCTCTGGAGAGCAGGTAAGAGACGGAGCCTTGTGGGCAGGCGAGCAGGCCCGTTTTTTGGAAATTGCTGAAAAGGTTTGTTCGGTGTGTGGCAGGCGCACGTCGCGAGCTTGCGTGGCGATCTGCCGGTCTGGAGTTATGCAAATGAGGCCGAATTGCATCCCGGGACATGCTGCGAATGCGCAACGGCGACTGCAGATGTGTAGGAAACGGCGCGCTCGTTTTCTCGTTTTGCCCACACTTTTGAGTGTTAGTGTGGCGTGTGAGTGTGTGAAAGAGTGGGCCCAGCAGGAGGCGGTGGCGTGCGGGGCGAGGAGGTGGCCTAGGCTGCGCGATTTGTGCTGTGGGTGCGGGCCGCTTGCAGGGGCCTGTTTAACTCATACTTACCTGGCAGGGGAGATACCTTGATCAAGAAGGAGGTTCACCCAGGGTGAGGCTCGGCCATTGCACTCCGGCTGTGCTGACCCCTGCGAATTCCCCAAATGTGGGAATCTCGACTGCATAATTTCTGGTAGTGGGGGACTGCGTTCGCGCTCTCCCCTGATGTGCTTGGTCCAAAATCAGATACGGGAGGGTTAGGACACCACGAGCTGCGTGGCTGCGGAAGGATCCCGGTTCGACAGGAGTGGACGCCGCTGCTGGTTCTCGCTGGCTTTTAGTTAGGGGTCCGGAGAAGCATCTCAAGCTAGTTCCACTACTCCTTCCGGACGTTCATTCCCTTTTCAAAGTCAGTCGTTTTGCTGTAGTCTGCGTTCTTTAGGCTGATTATCGAGGTTAGCCTTTATTTGGTCATGGGGGGCCTCGGTACTGTATGCTGAGTCTAAAGACAGTTTCACCCGTTTTCTGATTGCTCGGTTCTGTACCAGTGCAGACATGTCAAACAGTGAATGGCTGTACCTCTATTGTATCCGTGCTCAATGAATGAAATCGGTAACAAATGAATATATGTCTAGTTATACGAAAAACGAGTGGTTTATCGACTCATCTTCATTTGCAGATTTAGAGGCAGCTTCGATATTCGTTTTACAGACGGGTTTTTTTTTTTGAATATGGGTCACACACATGCCACAGCAACAAAACATCTCTAGAGATGAGGCTATAGATCACCTTTCCATCCTGCAGGTTTTCCTCCCAAAGCCTACGGCACCAACGGCGACCCCTGCTGGCCGGGAGAGCAAAAGCTTACAGCACCTGGTATTCCCAGGCAGTTTCCCATCCAAGTACTAACCAGGCCCGACGCTGCTTAGCTTCCGAGATCAGACGAGATCGGGCGTGTTCAGGGTGGTGTGGCCATAAGCGAAAGCCCCGGCGCCTGACTCGCTACTTGAAGCTGTGTGTGGCGGGGGTTCCGTGCCCCCCGAGCGGGACTGAAGGATCGTTCGTGTGCCACTCTTTGGAAAGGAGCTGCTTTCCAAATCGCATTGCGTGCCTGGATGTTGGCGAATGCGCTCCCTTGTGTTGGCTCGTCCCGCACTGGAGGAGGACAAACAATCTGCACGGAGGAGCACCAGGCAAGTCTTCACCAGACAAAAACCTCCAGTGCACAGCACTCTGGAAACATTTCGGGGCTTTCGCGTGTTTATTTCAGCACGTAAAGCGCACCGGTCCAACACGTCGGCCGGGCGCGCGGCGCCTCCGCCCTCTTGTGGCCTTGCGGCGTCAGAGCAAGAGGCTCCTTCTCGCTGCCCTTCCGCTGTGTTGCAGGGCCCCGAGAGGGAACCCGGAGCGCGCACTTTGTGGGGGGCGGGGGACCGCGTTCGCGCTCTGCCCCCGGTCTCTTGCGCGAGTACTAAATCTCACGGACAGGGGGGCCTCGTCATTGATTATTACAGGTGAGACGGGGATTAGGAGGAGACCCCGACTGATGGGTAAAGGGGAGCACTAACACCAGAGGGACACCCCCGGCGTCTCTTTTTGAGAGACGCCCTGGGGTTTCCTAATGGCCAAGGAGGGTCGGAACCTCGGTTTGACGCCTCCCCCGAAGGACGGCGCCTGTTTGTGCAGCAGAGTGTCGCCATCAGGAGGCTGGGGCGTAAGAGAGCCACACAGCCCGCAGGGTGAGCGCTCCCTACTGGTCCCAGTCACACCTCTTGCAGGAGCAGCAGCAACCGGAGCTTTTCCGGGGTGGAATATCCCATCCGGGTGCCGGCCAGGCTCACACCTGCTGGGCTGCCCCGGGGGTGAGCCCAGTCGAGAGTCGCAGGGCCAGATCTAGTCACCGGGGAGAAACGATACAAGTGAAGGATTGCTCGGCTCTCGGCACTTGAAAAGACCGACAAATGTCTCGTTCCCGCCGGAGCTGAATGTACCCGCATGTGTGGTGTCGTCTTCTTCCCCCGCCCCGCTGTGTTTGCTGTATTGTCTCTGAAGCCGGCCCCCCCGAGACGAGACGGGCTGTTCCTGTGCCCCAATTAACACTTTACAGGTGCCATTCCCCGGCATTGTGGCCATTGTCGGTGCTCACACGCGATAAGATAAGGCGGAGGAGAGCGGGGCATGCCCAGCGGCAGACATTCAAGGAGGGGGCAGTGCGAGGTGAGGTGAGGTGCGACACGCCGGAGCCCCGACACAGCTAATGCGGAGCACTTGTTGGACTGGCATCGAAAGGACGTGTGCGCACGGAGCGAGCCTTCCCTGCGGCGGAGCGCGGGAACTTTCTCCCCCCCTCCCGCTGCAAGAGTTGTGTGCGCTGCAGCGGTGCCGAGAGAAAAGCACAGAAGGCAGCAGGCTCTGGAGAGCAGGTAAGAGACGGAGCCTTGTGGGCAGGCGAGCAGGCCCGTTTTTTGGAAATTGCTGAAAAGGTTTGTTCGGTGTGTGGCAGGCGCACGTCGCGAGCTTGCGTGGCCTAGGCTGCGCGATTTGTGCTGTGGGTGCGGGCCGCTTGCAGGGGCCTGTTTAACTCATACTTACCTGGCAGGGGAGATACCTTGATCAAGAAGGAGGTTCACCCAGGGTGAGGCTCGGCCATTGCACTCCGGCTGTGCTGACCCCTGCGAATTCCCCAAATGTGGGAATCTCGACTGCATAATTTCTGGTAGTGGGGGACTGCGTTCGCGCTCTCCCCTGATGTGCTTGGTCCAAAATCAGATAAGGGAGGGTTAGGACACCACGAGCTGCGTGGCTGCGGAAGGATCCCGGTTCGACAGGAGTGGACGCCGCTGCTGGTTCTCGCTGGCTTTTAGTTAGGGGTCCGGAGAAGCATCTCAAGCTAGTTCCACTACTCCTTCCGGACGTTCATTCCCTTTTCAAAGTCAGTCGTTTTGCTGTAGTCTGCGTTCTTTAGGCTGATTATCGAGGTTAGCCTTTATTTGGTCATGGGGGGCCTCGGTACTGTATGCTGAGTCTAAAGACAGTTTCACCCGTTTTCTGATTGCTCGGTTCTGTACCAGTGCAGACATGTCAAACAGTGAATGGCTGTACCTCTATTGTATCCGTGCTCAATGAATGAAATCGGTAACAAATGAATATATGTCTAGTTATACGAAAAACGAGTGGTTTATCGACTCATCTTCATTTGCAGATTTAGAGGCAGCTTCGATATTCGTTTTACAGACGGGTTTTTTTTTTTGAATATGGGTCACACACATGCCACAGCAACAAAACATCTCTAGAGATGAGGCTATAGATCACCTTTCCATCCTGCAGGTTTTCCTCCCAAAGCCTACGGCACCAACGGCGACCCCTGCTGGCCGGGAGAGCAAAAGCTTACAGCACCTGGTATTCCCAGGCAGTCTCCCATCCAAGTACTAACCAGGCCCGACGCTGCTTAGTTTCCGAGATCAGACAAGATCGGGCGTGTTCAGGGTGGTGTGGCCGTAAGCGAAAGCCCCGGCGCCTGACTCGCTACTTGAAGCTGTGTGTGGCGGGGGTTCCGTGCCCCCCGAGCGGGACTGAAGGATCGTTCGTGTGCCACTCTTTGGAAAGGAGCTGCTTTCCAAATCGCATTGCGTGCCTGGATGTTGGCGAATGCGCTCCCTTGTGTTGGCTCGTCCCGCACTGGAGGAGGACAAACAATCTGCACGGAGGAGCACCAGGCAAGTCTTCACCAGACAAAAACCTCCAGTGCACAGCACTCTGGAAACATTTCGGGGCTTTCGCGTGTTTATTTCAGCACGTAAAGCGCACCGGTCCAACACGTCGGCCGGGCGCGCGGCGCCTCTGCCCTCTGGTGGCCTTGCGGCGTCAGAGCAAGAGGCTCCTTCTCGCTGCCCTTCCGCTGTGTTGCAGGGCCCCGAGAGGGAACCCGGAGCGCGCACTTTGTGGGGGGCGGGGGACCGCGTTCGCGCTCTGCCCCCGGTCTCTTGCGCGAGTACTAAATCTCACGGACAGGGGGGCCTCGTCATTGATTATTACAGGTGAGACGGGGATTAGGAGGAGACCCCGACTGATGGGTAAAGGGGAGCACTAACACCAGAGGGACACCCCCGGCGTCTCTTTTTGAGAGACGCCCTGGGGTTTCCTAATGGCCAAGGAGGGTCGGAACCTCGGTTTGACGCCTCCCCCGAAGGACGGCGCCTGTTTGTGCAGCAGAGTGTCGCCATCAGGAGGCTGGGGCGTAAGAGAGCCACACAGCCCGCAGGGTGAGCGCTCCCTACTGGTCCCAGTCACACCTCTTGCAGGAGCAGCAGCAACCGGAGCTTTTCCGGGGTGGAATATCCCATCCGGGTGCCGGCCAGGCTCACACCTGCTGGGCTGCCCCGGGGGTGAGCCCAGTCGAGAGTCGCAGGGCCAGATCTAGTCACCGGGGAGAAACGATACAAGTGAAGGATTGCTCGGCTCTCGGCACTTGAAAAGACCGACAAATGTCTCGTTCCCGCCGGAGCTGAATGTACCCGCATGTGTGGTGTCGTCTTCTTCCCCCGCCCCGCTGTGTTTGCTGTATTGTCTCTGAAGCCGGCCCCCCCGAGACGAGACGGGCTGTTCCTGTGCCCCAATTAACACTTTACAGGTGCCATTCCCCGGCATTGTGGCCATTGTCGGTGCTCACACGCGATAAGATAAGGCGGAGGAGAGCGGGGCATGCCCAGCGGCAGACATTCAAGGAGGGGGCAGTGCGAGGTGAGGTGAGGTGCGACACGCCGGAGCCCCGACGCAGCTAATGCGGAGCACTTGTTGGACTGGCATCGAAAGGACGCGTGCGCACGGAGCGAGCCTTCCCTGCGGCGGAGCGCGGGAACTTTCTCCCCCCCTCCCGCTGCAGGAGTTGTGTGCGCTGCAGCGGTGCCGAGAGAAAAGCACAGAAGGCAGCAGGCTCTGGAGAGCAGGTAAGAGACGGAGCCTTGTGGGCAGGCGAGCAGGCCCGTTTTTTGGAAATTGCTGAAAAGGTTTGTTCGGTGTGTGGCAGGCGCACGTCGCGAGCTTGCGTGGCGATCTGCCGGTCTGGAGTTATGCAAATGAGGCCGAATTGCATCCCGGGACATGCTGCGAATGCGCAACGGCGACTGCAGATGTGTAGGAAACGGCGCGCTCGTTTTCTCGTTTTGCCCACACTTTTGAGTGTTAGTGTGGCGTGTGAGTGTGTGAAAGAGTGGGCCCAGCAGGAGGCGGTGGCGTGCGGGGCGAGGAGGTGGCCTAGGCTGCGCGATTTGTGCTGTGGGTGCGGGCCGCTTGCAGGGGCCTGTTTAACTCATACTTACCTGGCAGGGGAGATACCTTGATCAAGAAGGAGGTTCACCCAGGGTGAGGCTCGGCCATTGCACTCCGGCTGTGCTGACCCCTGCGAATTCCCCAAATGTGGGAATCTCGACTGCATAATTTCTGGTAGTGGGGGACTGCGTTCGCGCTCTCCCCTGATGTGCTTGGTCCAAAATCAGATACGGGAGGGTTAGGACACCACGAGCTGCGTGGCTGCGGAAGGATCCCGGTTCGACAGGAGTGGACGCCGCTGCTGGTTCTCGCTGGCTTTTAGTTAGGGGTCCGGAGAAGCATCTCAAGCTAGTTCCACTACTCCTTCCGGACGTTCATTCCCTTTTCAAAGTCAGTCGTTTTGCTGTAGTCTGCGTTCTTTAGGCTGATTATCGAGGTTAGCCTTTATTTGGTCATGGGGGGCCTCGGTACTGTATGCTGAGTCTAAAGACAGTTTCACCCGTTTTCTGATTGCTCGGTTCTGTACCAGTGCAGACATGTCAAACAGTGAATGGCTGTACCTCTATTGTATCCGTGCTCAATGAATGAAATCGGTAACAAATGAATATATGTCTAGTTATACGAAAAACGAGTGGTTTATCGACTCATCTTCATTTGCAGATTTAGAGGCAGCTTCGATATTCGTTTTACAGACGGGTTTTTTTTTTTGAATATGGGTCACACACATGCCACAGCAACAAAACATCTCTAGAGATGAGGCTATAGATCACCTTTCCATCCTGCAGGTTTTCCTCCCAAAGCCTACGGCACCAACGGCGACCCCTGCTGGCCGGGAGAGCAAAAGCTTACAGCACCTGGTATTCCCAGGCAGTTTCCCATCCAAGTACTAACCAGGCCCGACGCTGCTTAGCTTCCGAGATCAGACGAGATCGGGCGTGTTCAGGGTGGTGTGGCCATAAGCGAAAGCCCCGGCGCCTGACTCGCTACTTGAAGCTGTGTGTGGCGGGGGTTCCGTGCCCCCCGAGCGGGACTGAAGGATCGTTCGTGTGCCACTCTTTGGAAAGGAGCTGCTTTCCAAATCGCATTGCGTGCCTGGATGTTGGCGAATGCGCTCCCTTGTGTTGGCTCGTCCCGCACTGGAGGAGGACAAACAATCTGCACGGAGGAGCACCAGGCAAGTCTTCACCAGACAAAAACCTCCAGTGCACAGCACTCTGGAAACATTTCGGGGCTTTCGCGTGTTTATTTCAGCACGTAAAGCGCACCGGTCCAACACGTCGGCCGGGCGCGCGGCGCCTCCGCCCTCTTGTGGCCTTGCGGCGTCAGAGCAAGAGGCTCCTTCTCGCTGCCCTTCCGCTGTGTTGCAGGACCCGGAGCGCGCACTTTGTGGGGGGCGGGGGACCGCGTTCGCGCTCTGCCCCCGGTCTCTTGCACGAGTACTAAATCTCACGGACAGGGGGGCCTCGTCATTGATTGTTACAGGTGAGACGGGGATTAGGAGGAGACCCCGACTGATGGGTAAAGGGGAGCACTTACACCAGAGGGACACCCCCGGCATCTCTTTTTGAGAGACGCCCTGGGGTTTCCTAATGGCCAAGGAGGGTCGGGACCTCGGTTTGACCTCTGTTTGTGCAGCAGAGTGTCGCCATCAGGAGGCTGGGGCGTAAGAGAGCCACACAGCCCGCAGGGTGAGCGCTCCCTACTGGTCCCAGTCACACCTCTTGCAGGAGCAGCAGCAACCGGAGCTTTTCCGGGGTGGAATCTCCCATCCGGGTGCCGGCCAGGCTCACACCTGCTGGGCTGCCCCGGGGGTGAGCCCAGTCGAGAGTCGCAGGGCCAGATCTAGTCACCGGGGAGAAACGATACAAGTGAAGGATTGCTCGGCTCTCGGCACTTGAAAAGACCGACAAATGTCTCGTTCCCGCCGGAGCTGAATGTACCCGCATGTGTGGTGTCGTCTTCTTCCCCCGCCCCGCTGTGTTTGCTGTATTGTCTCTGAAGCCGGCCCCCCCGAGACGAGACGGGCTGTTCCTGTGCCCCAATTAACACTTTACAGGTGCCATTCCCCGGCATTGTGGCCATTGTCGGTGCTCACACGCGATAAGATAAGGCGGAGGAGAGCGGGGCATGCCCAGCGGCAGACATTCAAGGAGGGGGCAGTGCGAGGTGAGGTGAGGTGCGACACGCCGGAGCCCCGACGCAGCTAATGCGGAGCACTTGTTGGACTGGCATCGAAAGGACGTGTGCGCACGGAGCGAGCCTTCCCTGCGGCGGAGCGCGGGAACTTTCTCCCCCCCTCCTGCTGCAGGAGTTGTGTGCGCTGCAGCGGTGCCGAGAGAAAAGCACAGAAGGCAGCAGGCTCTGGAGAGCAGGTAAGAGACGGAGCCTTGTGGGCAGGCGAGCAGGCCCGTTTTTTGGAAATTGCTGAAAAGGTTTGTTCGGTGTGTGGCAGGCGCACGTCGCGAGCTTGCGTGGCGATCTGCCGGTCTGGAGTTATGCAAATGAGGCCGAATTGCATCCCGGGACATGCTGCGAATGCGCAACGGCGACTGCAGATGTGTAGGAAACGGCGCGCTCGTTTTCTCGTTTTGCCCACACTTTTGAGTGTTAGTGTGGCGTGTGAGTGTGTGAAAGAGTGGGCCCAGCAGGAGGCGGTGGCGTGCGGGGCGAGGAGGTGGCCTAGGCTGCGCGATTTGTGCTGTGGGTGCGGGCCGCTTGCAGGGGCCTGTTTAACTCATACTTACCTGGCAGGGGAGATACCTTGATCAAGAAGGAGGTTCACCCAGGGTGAGGCTCGGCCATTGCACTCCGGCTGTGCTGACCCCTGCGAATTCCCCAAATGTGGGAATCTCGACTGCATAATTTCTGGTAGTGGGGGACTGCGTTCGCGCTCTCCCCTGATGTGCTTGGTCCAAAATCAGATACGGGAGGGTTAGGACACCACGAGCTGCGTGGCTGCGGAAGGATCCCGGTTCGACAGGAGTGGACGCCGCTGCTGGTTCTCGCTGGCTTTTAGTTAGGGGTCCGGAGAAGCATCTCAAGCTAGTTCCACTACTCCTTCCGGACGTTCATTCCCTTTTCAAAGTCAGTCGTTTTGCTGTAGTCTGCGTTCTTTAGGCTGATTATCGAGGTTAGCCTTTATTTGGTCATGGGGGGCCTCGGTACTGTATGCTGAGTCTAAAGACAGTTTCACCCGTTTTCTGATTGCTCGGTTCTGTACCAGTGCAGACATGTCAAACAGTGAATGGCTGTACCTCTATTGTATCCGTGCTCAATGAATGAAATCGGTAACAAATGAATATATGTCTAGTTATACGAAAAACGAGTGGTTTATCGACTCATCTTCATTTGCAGATTTAGAGGCAGCTTCGATATTCGTTTTACAGACGGGTTTTTTTTTTTGAATATGGGTCACACACATGCCACAGCAACAAAACATCTCTAGAGATGAGGCTATAGATCACCTTTCCATCCTGCAGGTTTTCCTCCCAAAGCCTACGGCACCAACGGCGACCCCTGCTGGCCGGGAGAGCAAAAGCTTACAGCACCTGGTATTCCCAGGCAGTTTCCCATCCAAGTACTAACCAGGCCCGACGCTGCTTAGCTTCCGAGATCAGACGAGATCGGGCGTGTTCAGGGTGGTGTGGCCATAAGCGAAAGCCCCGGCGCCTGACTCGCTACTTGAAGCTGTGTGTGGCGGGGGTTCCGTGCCCCCCGAGCGGGACTGAAGGATCGTTCGTGTGCCACTCTTTGGAAAGGAGCTGCTTTCCAAATCGCATTGCGTGCCTGGATGTTGGCGAATGCGCTCCCTTGTGTTGGCTCGTCCCGCACTGGAGGAGGACAAACAATCTGCACGGAGGAGCACCAGGCAAGTCTTCACCAGACAAAAACCTCCAGTGCACAGCACTCTGGAAACATTTCGGGGCTTTCGCGTGTTTATTTCAGCACGTAAAGCGCACCGGTCCAACACGTCGGCCGGGCGCGCGGCGCCTCCGCCCTCTTGTGGCCTTGCGGCGTCAGAGCAAGAGGCTCCTTCTCGCTGCCCTTCCGCTGTGTTGCAGGACCCGGAGCGCGCACTTTGTGGGGGGCGGGGGACCGTGTTCGCGCTCTGCCCCCGGTCTCTTGCGCGAGTACTAAATCTCACGGACAGGGGGGCCTCGTCATTGATTGTTACAGGTGAGACGGGGATTAGGAGGAGACCCCGACTGATGGGTAAAGGGGAGCACTTACACCAGAGGGACACCCCCGGCATCTCTTTTTGAGAGACGCCCTGGGGTTTCCTAATGGCCAAGGAGGGTCGGGACCTCGGTTTGACCTCTGTTTGTGCAGCAGAGTGTCGCCATCAGGAGGCTGGGGCGTAAGAGAGCCACACAGCCCGCAGGGTGAGCGCTCCCTACTGGTCCCAGTCACACCTCTTGCAGGAGCAGCAGCAACCGGAGCTTTTCCGGGGTGGAATCTCCCATCCGGGTGCCGGCCAGGCTCACACCTGCTGGGCTGCCCCGGGGGTGAGCCCAGTCGAGAGTCGCAGGGCCAGATCTAGTCACCGGGGAGAAACGATACAAGTGAAGGATTGCTCGGCTCTCTGCACTTGAAAAGACCGACAAATGTCTCGTTCCCGCCGGAGCTGAATGTACCCGCATGTGTGGTGTCGTCTTCTTCCCCCGCCCCGCTGTGTTTGCTGTATTGTCTCTGAAGCCGGCCCCCCCGAGACGAGACGGGCTGTTCCTGTGCCCCAATTAACACTTTACAGGTGCCATTCCCCGGCATTGTGGCCATTGTCGGTGCTCACACGCGATAAGATAAGGCGGAGGAGAGCGGGGCATGCCCAGCGGCAGACATTCAAGGAGGGGGCAGTGCGAGGTGAGGTGAGGTGCGACACGCCGGAGCCCCGACGCAGCTAATGCGGAGCACTTGTTGGACTGGCATCGAAAGGACGTGTGCGCACGGAGCGAGCCTTCCCTGCGGCGGAGCGCGGGAACTTTCTCCCCCCCTCCCGCTGCAGGAGTTGTGTGCGCTGCAGCGGTGCCGAGAGAAAAGCACAGAAGGCAGCAGGCTCTGGAGAGCAGGTAAGAGACGGAGCCTTGTGGGCAGGCGAGCAGGCCCGTTTTTTGGAAATTGCTGAAAAGGTTTGTTCGGTGTGTGGCAGGCGCACGTCGCGAGCTTGCGTGGCGATCTGCCGGTCTGGAGTTATGCAAATGAGGCCGAATTGCATCCCGGGACATGCTGCGAATGCGCAACGGCGACTGCAGATGTGTAGGAAACGGCGCGCTCGTTTTCTCGTTTTGCCCACACTTTTGAGTGTTAGTGTGGCGTGTGAGTGTGTGAAAGAGTGGGCCCAGCAGGAGGCGGTGGCGTGCGGGGCGAGGAGGTGGCCTAGGCTGCGCGATTTGTGCTGTGGGTGCGGGCCGCTTGCAGGGGCCTGTTTAACTCATACTTACCTGGCAGGGGAGATACCTTGATCAAGAAGGAGGTTCACCCAGGGTGAGGCTCGGCCATTGCACTCCGGCTGTGCTGACCCCTGCGAATTCCCCAAATGTGGGAATCTCGACTGCATAATTTCTGGTAGTGGGGGACTGCGTTCGCGCTCTCCCCTGATGTGCTTGGTCCAAAATCAGATACGGGAGGGTTAGGACACCACGAGCTGCGAGGCTGCGGAAGGATCCCGGTTCGACAGGAGTGGACGCCGCTGCTGGTTCTCGCTGGCTTTTAGTTAGGGGTCCGGAGAAGCATCTCAAGCTAGTTCCACTACTCCTTCCGGACGTTCATTCCCTTTTCAAAGTCAGTCGTTTTGCTGTAGTCTGCGTTCTTTAGGCTGATTATCGAGGTTAGCCTTTATTTGGTCATGGGGGGCCTCGGTACTGTATGCTGAGTCTAAAGACAGTTTCACCCGTTTTCTGATTGCTCGGTTCTGTACCAGTGCAGACATGTCAAACAGTGAATGGCTGTACCTCTATTGTATCCGTGCTCAATGAATGAAATCGGTAACAAATGAATATATGTCTAGTTATACGAAAAACGAGTGGTTTATCGACTCATCTTCATTTGCAGATTTAGAGGCAGCTTCGATATTCGTTTTACAGACGGGTTTTTTTTTTTGAATATGGGTCACACACATGCCACAGCAACAAAACATCTCTAGAGATGAGGCTATAGATCACCTTTCCATCCTGCAGGTTTTCCTCCCAAAGCCTACGGCACCAACGGCGACCCCTGCTGGCCGGGAGAGCAAAAGCTTACAGCACCTGGTATTCCCAGGCAGTCTCCCATCCAAGTACTAACCAGGCCCGACGCTGCTTAGCTTCCGAGATCAGACGAGATCGGGCGTGTTCAGGGTGGTGTGGCCGTAAGCGAAAGCCCCGGCGCCTGACTCGCTACTTGAAGCTGTGTGTGGCGGGGGTTCCGTGCCCCCCGAGCGGGACTGAAGGATCGTTCGTGTGCCACTCTTTGGAAAGGAGCTGCTTTCCAAATCGCATTGCGTGCCTGGATGTTGGCGAATGCGCTCCCTTGTGTTGGCTCGTCCCGCACTGGAGGAGGACAAACAATCTGCACGGAGGAGCACCAGGCAAGTCTTCACCAGACAAAAACCTCCAGTGCACAGCACTCTGGAAACATTTCGGGGCTTTCGCGTGTTTATTTCAGCACGTAAAGCGCACCGGTCCAACACGTCGGCCGGGCGCGCGGCGCCTCCGCCCTCTTGTGGCCTTGCGGCGTCAGAGCAAGAGGCTCCTTCTCGCTGCCCTTCCGCTGTGTTGCAGGACCCGGAGCGCGCACTTTGTGGGGGGCGGGGGACCGCGTTCGCGCTCTGCCCCCGGTCTCTTGCGCGAGTACTAAATCTCACGGACAGGGGGGCCTCGTCATTGATTGTTACAGGTGAGACGGGGATTAGGAGGAGACCCCGACTGATGGGTAAAGGGGAGCACTTACACCAGAGGGACACCCCCGGCATCTCTTTTTGAGAGACGCCCTGGGGTTTCCTAATGGCCAAGGAGAGTCGGGACCTCGGTTTGACCTCTGTTTGTGCAGCAGAGTGTCGCCATCAGGAGGCTGGGGCGTAAGAGAGCCACACAGCCCGCAGGGTGAGCGCTCCCTACTGGTCCCAGTCACACCTCTTGCAGGAGCAGCAGCAACCGGAGCTTTTCCGGGGTGGAATATCCCATCCGGGTGCCGGCCAGGCTCACACCTGCTGGGCTGCCCCGGGGGTGAGCCCAGTCGAGAGTCGCAGGGCCAGATCTAGTCACCGGGGAGAAACGATACAAGTGAAGGATTGCTCGGCTCTCGGCACTTGAAAAGACCGACAAATGTCTCGTTCCCGCCGGAGCTGAATGTACCCGCATGTGTGGTGTCGTCTTCTTCCCCCGCCCCGCTGTGTTTGCTGTATTGTCTCTGAAGCCGGCCCCCCCGAGACGAGACGGGCTGTTCCTGTGCCCCAATTAACACTTTACAGGTGCCATTCCCCGGCATTGTGGCCATTGTCGGTGCTCACACGCGATAAGATAAGGCGGAGGAGAGCGGGGCATGCCCAGCGGCAGACATTCAAGGAGGGGGCAGTGCGAGGTGAGGTGAGGTGCGACACGCCGGAGCCCCGACGCAGCTAATGCGGAGCACTTGTTGGACTGGCATCGAAAGGACGTGTGCGCACGGAGCGAGCCTTCCCTGCGGCGGAGCGCGGGAACTTTCTCCCCCCCTCCCGCTGCAGGAGTTGTGTGCGCTGCAGCGGTGCCGAGAGAAAAGCACAGAAGGCAGCAGGCTCTGGAGAGCAGGTAAGAGACGGAGCCTTGTGGGCAGGCGAGCAGGCCCGTTTTTTGGAAATTGCTGAAAAGGTTTGTTCGGTGTGTGGCAGGCGCACGTCGCGAGCTTGCGTGGCGATCTGCCGGTCTGGAGTTATGCAAATGAGGCCGAATTGCATCCCGGGACATGCTGCGAATGCGCAACGGCGACTGCAGATGTGTAGGAAACAGCGCGCTCGTTTTCTCGTTTTGCCCACACTTTTGAGTGTTAGTGTGGCGTGTGAGTGTGTGAAAGAGTGGGCCCAGCAGGAGGCGGTGGCGTGCGGGGCGAGGAGGTGGCCTAGGCTGCGCGATTTGTGCTGTGGGTGCGGGCCGCTTGCAGGGGCCTGTTTAACTCATACTTACCTGGCAGGGGAGATACCTTGATCAAGAAGGAGGTTCACCCAGGGTGAGGCTCGGCCATTGCACTCCGGCTGTGCTGACCCCTGCGAATTCCCCAAATGTGGGAATCTCGACTGCATAATTTCTGGTAGTGGGGGACTGCGTTCGCGCTCTCCCCTGATGTGCTTGGTCCAAAATCAGATACGGGAGGGTTAGGACACCACGAGCTGCGTGGCTGCGGAAGGATCCCGGTTCGACAGGAGTGGACGCCGCTGCTGGTTCTTGCTGGCTTTTAGTTAGGGGTCCGGAGAAGCATCTCAAGCTAGTTCCACTACTCCTTCCGGACGTTCATTCCCTTTTCAAAGTCAGTCGTTTTGCTGTAGTCTGCGTTCTTTAGGCTGATTATCGAGGTTAGCCTTTATTTGGTCATGGGGGGCCTCGGTACTGTATGCTGAGTCTAAAGACAGTTTCACCCGTTTTCTGATTGCTCGGTTCTGTACCAGTGCAGACATGTCAAACAGTGAATGGCTGTACCTCTATTGTATCCGTGCTCAATGAATGAAATCGGTAACAAATGAATATATGTCTAGTTATACGAAAAACGAGTGGTTTATCGACTCATCTTCATTTGCAGATTTAGAGGCAGCTTCGATATTCGTTTTACAGACGGGTTTTTTTTTTTGAATATGGGTCACACACATGCCACAGCAACAAAACATCTCTAGAGATGAGGCTATAGATCACCTTTCCATCCTGCAGGTTTTCCTCCCAAAGCCTACGGCACCAACGGCGACCCCTGCTGGCCGGGAGAGCAAAAGCTTACAGCACCTGGTATTCCCAGGCAGTCTCCCATCCAAGTACTAACCAGGCCCGACGCTGCTTAGCTTCCGAGATCAGACGAGATCGGGCGTGTTCAGGGTGGTGTGGCCGTAAGCGAAAGCCCCGGCGCCTGACTCGCTACTTGAAGCTGTGTGTGGCGGGGGTTCCGTGCCCCCCGAGCGGGACTGAAGGATCGTTCGTGTGCCACTCTTTGGAAAGGAGCTGCTTTCCAAATCGCATTGCGTGCCTGGATGTTGGCGAATGCGCTCCCTTGTGTTGGCTCGTCCCGCACTGGAGGAGGACAAACAATCTGCACGGAGGAGCACCAGGCAAGTCTTCACCAGACAAAAACCTCCAGTGCACAGCACTCTGGAAACATTTCGGGGCTTTCGCGTGTTTATTTCAGCACGTAAAGCGCACCGGTCCAACACGTCGGCCGGGCGCGCGGCGCCTCCGCCCTCTTGTGGCCTTGCGGCGTCAGAGCAAGAGGCTCCTTCTCGCTGCCCTTCCGCTGTGTTGCAGGACCCGGAGCGCGCACTTTGTGGGGGGCGGGGGACCGCGTTCGCGCTCTGCCCCCGGTCTCTTGCGCGAGTACTAAATCTCACGGACAGGGGGGCCTCGTCATTGATTGTTACAGGTGAGACGGGGATTAGGAGGAGACCCCGACTGATGGGTAAAGGGGAGCACTTACACCAGAGGGACACCCCCGGCATCTCTTTTTGAGAGACGCCCTGGGGTTTCCTAATGGCCAAGGAGGGTCGGGACCTCGGTTTGACCTCTGTTTGTGCAGCAGAGTGTCGCCATCAGGAGGCTGGGGCGTAAGAGAGCCACACAGCCCGCAGGGTGAGCGCTCCCTACTGGTCCCAGTCACACCTCTTGCAGGAGCAGCAGCAACCGGAGCTTTTCCGGGGTGGAATCTCCCATCCGGGTGCCGGCCAGGCTCACACCTGCTGGGCTGCCCCGGGGGTGAGCCCAGTCGAGAGTCGCAGGGCCAGATCTAGTCACCGGGGAGAAACGATACAAGTGAAGGATTGCTCGGCTCTCGGCACTTGAAAAGACCGACAAATGTCTCGTTCCCGCCGGAGCTGAATGTACCCGCATGTGTGGTGTCGTCTTCTTCCCCCGCCCCGCTGTGTTTGCTGTATTGTCTCTGAAGCCGGCCCCCCCGAGACGAGACGGGCTGTTCCTGTGCCCCAATTAACACTTTACAGGTGCCATTCCCCGGCATTGTGGCCATTGTCGGTGCTCACACGCGATAAGATAAGGCGGAGGAGAGCGGGGCATGCCCAGCGGCAGACATTCAAGGAGGGGGCAGTGCGAGGTGAGGTGAGGTGCGACACGCCGGAGCCCCGACGCAGCTAATGCGGAGCACTTGTTGGACTGGCATCGAAAGGACGCGTGCGCACGGAGCGAGCCTTCCCTGCGGCGGAGCGCGGGAACTTTCTCCCCCCCTCCCGCTGCAGGAGTTGTGTGCGCTGCAGCGGTGCCGAGAGAAAAGCACAGAAGGCAGCAGGCTCTGGAGAGCAGGTAAGAGACGGAGCCTTGTGGGCAGGCGAGCAGGCCCGTTTTTTGGAAATTGCTGAAAAGGTTTGTTCGGTGTGTGGCAGGCGCACGTCGCGAGCTTGCGTGGCGATCTGCCGGTCTGGAGTTATGCAAATGAGGCCGAATTGCATCCCGGGACATGCTGCGAATGCGCAACGGCGACTGCAGATGTGTAGGAAACGGCGCGCTCGTTTTCTCGTTTTGCCCACACTTTTGAGTGTTAGTGTGGCGTGTGAGTGTGTGAAAGAGTGGGCCCAGCAGGAGGCGGTGGCGTGCGGGGCGAGGAGGTGGCCTAGGCTGCGCGATTTGTGCTGTGGGTGCGGGCCGCTTGCAGGGGCCTGTTTAACTCATACTTACCTGGCAGGGGAGATACCTTGATCAGCCTGTAGGTGGAGTAGTTGGATTGTTTTTCTTTTGTTGGAAGCAGTGTTCGATTTGCGGTTTTTGAAATGGCAACCTTTGGATCCCGTAAGAATGCTGTACGTTTTGAGCTCTTGGATGACCTCTTCATGGATCGTATGCAGTTCAGCAGAAAAGTGTTACAGAAGGAACTTGGCTTTGAACCTCGGCACTTGGATTTCATCTTCGCTCTCCCAGGTCAGAAAGCATTTGAGGTTGTATTTGCTACCTATCCTCTGTTTGAACAATGCGTGGATGTGTTTGAGGCAAAAAGAGGCAAAGTTCCTGCACTTGAGAAGATCAACTTGCAGCCTCTGACACAGAGAGAGAGGAAAACGGTGCATGTTGTTATGTTCTCGGAACTGGCAAAGACGGAGGACATTCACACCTGGCTTAACCAGTACTGCACCGTCCACCATGGAACTGAGGTTAGAGATGTTGATGGTATAAAAACAGGAGCAAGGAAATTCGAGGTTCGCTTGCTACCGGACAGCGTAAATGGAGGCTTAAGGCACCTGCCCTCTACAATCCGGCTGGGCGCCTGCAATGGCTATGTGTTTTATGTGGGACAACCAAAGGTGTGTCGGCGCTGTGGTGCTGTGGGACACCTGGCATCGTCCTGCACTGTGAAATGCTGCAAGACCTGTGGCAAACAGGGACATTTAGCCTCTGACTGTTCAATGCTGCCAAAGTGCAATTTATGTGGCTCGGAAGGACACGTTTTTAAGAACTGCCCTCACGCCTACGCCAATAAACTCAAAATGAGAAAGGATGAGGCAGTGCTTGTTTCAGCCAAACCGGCCCGAAAATCCAAAGCAAACAACAAGTCAAACAAAGAACCCTTGTTGGACAAAGACTCTCAGCCTCCAGCCAGGATCAGTCCTGCTGTGGCTCCGGGGCTGGTGGAAGAGAAATCCACTACGCCCCCACAACCGCAGACTGCACCAGACAAGCACGAGGGTTTGAAAACCCCCGAGAACAGCGAGGACCCCTCCCCCACTCCTGCTCCTCAGAACGAGGGCCAGTGTGGGGCCCCCCGGTGGAGCGGGTCCAGCGAGGATACCCAGGATTCAGCGGAGCTGCTTTTCTCAGACTCTGCAAGTGCTACAGATGCCCTCCTCTCCTCCATCCAGTCCATCACGGAGGATCTGCAGCAGCTGGTGGGTGAGGGGGAAGAGGAGACTGGTGCATCGGCTGCACCCCTTTCCCCTCAGTGCTCCCAGGAGCTGGACTTGAGGAAAAGAAAAAATGACTCTGTTTTCTCCCCGAGCGAGGAGGAAGGAGAGCATGGCGATGGGGACAGCTGGAACCTCTCCATCCCTCCCTCTACCCCCTTCCTTGAAATGGACTCTGTGAACGCTTTTACTGCTGCCACCCTGATGAAGGCTCATTCAGAGGATGGCTGGCAGGAAATTGGTAAGAAGAAAAAGAAAAAGAAAAAGGTAACAGGTGAGACCGAAGAGAAATGTGTTTTGTAAAGACTGGTTCCACTTTCTTATGTAATATGGCTCTTAACATAATTTCTCTTAACACAAGAGGTATCAATGACAGAGTTAAATGCCAGTCTGTCTTTGATTACCTCCAGCAGAGAGAGGGAGATGTGTTGATGTTGCAGGAGTGTGCTTTAGCCTATCAAGAGAGGTATAAAAGTTTTGAAGATAGGTGGGATAAAGGGCCTTCTGTTTGGTCAGGGGACAATAACAACAGAGCCTCTGGCGTGGCCATTCTTTTCAAAGGATGGGCATTCAAATTGAAAAGTATTCAGAGGGTCATAGATGGCAGGTTGCTGTGTGTGGATGTGGAATGGGGGACCGTTAACCTGCGGCTAATCAATGTGTATTGCCCTACTGACGTAGGAGGAAGGGTGGAGCTACTCAAGGCACTCTCCCCCCTATTGTTATGCAGCACAGACGTGATAGTGGGAGGGGATTTTAATTGTATCTTAGAGCACACAGACAGGCAGTCTAGCTCGCCGATAAAATTGGATTCCAGCTCACTGGCCCTGCAAAACTTAGTTCAAGACTTTAAACTCTCAGACACATATAGATGTATATATCCCACAACAGCAGGATATACATGGTCAGGGAGGAATAGCAGCTCCAGAATTGACTATTGCTTTGCCTCAGAGAGAGTGAAAGTTGTTGGGGTCACTCTTCAGCCTGTCTTCTTCTCAGATCATCAGGCTTTAGGGTGTAGAGTGGAACTCCAGGGCGGGACTGTCTTTGGCCCAGGCCTCTGGAAACTCAACACAAAACTGCTAGAGAACGAGGAGGTAGTATCCCGCTACAAGGAGAAACTATCACAGTGGCTGTCCTTGCAGTGTCTGTACGGGTCAGTAGGAGAGTGGTGGGAGGAGGTGAAGGTGAGGACAAAGGCCTTTTTCATGGCTGAGGGAAGGAAGGCTGCTGCCAGACGGAGAGGAGTGCTAGCCAGGAAACAGAGGCAGCTGCAGCGTCTCTACACGATGCTGCACAGTGGCTTCGATGTGCTCGAGGATATCGCCCTTTTAAAAAAGGACATCCGGAGCATAGCCGAAGAAAGTAGTCGAGGAGTGCTGTTAAGAAGCAGAGTGCAGTTCTTGGAAGAAAATGAGAAGTGTACTCGCTTCTTTTTCAGGAAAGTGGTAGGCTCCAAGACTGTCATGGAAAGTGTAGTTGATGAGGAGGGACGAGAGAGAACAGAGCCGAGTGCTATCCTCTCCTGCACCGAGGCCTTCTACTCAAGACTGTACAGCTCTACAGAGGTAAAGGATGAAGATATTCATTTTTTTACCTCAAAGCTAGAAAACATTTTGAGTGAAGAAGATAGGGAAGTACTTGAGAGGGATTTGACAGTAGAAGAGCTGAGACAGGCTATGGAGAGCTTACAGAAGGGAAAAACTCCGGGTGCTGACGGGCTCCCTAAAGAATTTTATTGCACCTTTTGGGATCTGCTTCAGGATCCGCTACTGCTCCTATTCGAGGAAAGCTACAAGACAGAATTGCTGCCTGACTCCTTAAGAGAAGGCACTATCTCTCTCTTGTTTAAGAAAGGAGCAAAAAATGACATAAAGAACTGGAGACCCCTCAGCCTGTTAGGCGTGGACACTAAGATCCTGTCCAAAGCCCTTTTCCTGCGCCTACAAAATGTAGTGGCCTCACTGGTAGGGAAAGAACAGACTTGTGGGATAGCAGGACGCCTGATGAGCGACAACCTGGCCTTGTTGAGGGATGTCTGTCTGTACTCTGAGGATCGCTCCCTCCCTCTGTGCATTTTAGGTGTAGACCTAGAAAAGGCCTTTGACCGCCTAAACCGGCAGTACTTAACATCGGTACTTGAGCACATGAAGTTTGGCCCCATCATGAGAAAGTGGATTAACCTGCTGTACACAGGTAGCAACAGCAGAGTCATGGTTAATGGCAATAGATCACGCACCTTTGAAGTCTGTTCAGGGGTGAGGCAGGGCTGCCCATTATCCCCCTTGTTATTCGTTTTGGCTATGGAGCCCTTAGCCTGTGCCTTGCGCCAGGATCAGGCCATTAATGGGATACCAGTGCCTGGAAGTGGGGGAGGAGAGGTAAAGACATCTCTATACATGGATGACGTCACCCTGCTCCTCTCTGACAATGCCTCAATTAGCAGAGCTCTGCAGTGCTGTGATCGGTTCTCTTTGGCTTCCTCCGCAAAAATTAACACATCTAAGAGTGAGATTTTTTATCAGAACTGGAGGGAGCCAAAAGAAGGACATGATCTCAGGCTGCAAGAGAAGAGAATTAAGGTCCTGGGGGTGTATTTTGGAGAAGAGATGGGAACAGTAAATTGGCAGAACAAATTGCCAATCTTAAACAAAAAACTGATGCAATGGAAGGACCGAGACCTCACCATGACAGGGAAGGTGCTGGTCATCAAAGCCGAGCTCTTGCCTGTCTTGAATTTTCTGGCTTCTACCTTCCCAATCCCACACCGTGTTGCGGCGGTGCTGAGGAGATTGATGTTTCAATTTCTATGGGGTGGGAAGCAGGAAAGACTCAGAAGGGAAATAATGTACAGGCCGCTACCCTCAGGGGGGAAGTCTGTCCCAGATATTGCTATGAAGCTGCTGTGCATTTTCCTGGCCTCTGTGCTGAGAGGCTTTGCAACAGCACCTGCAGCGCGTACCTGGACTTATTTTTCCAGGCTCTGGGTAGGTAGGGAGGTGTTCAGAGTGTGGGGTGTCAGACCCAAGCTGGACGTCCCACTCTCTGACACATGCCCTGCAATTTATGGGACAGTTAAAAGTTTTCTAAGATCTCACCCAATTGGCCATATTCCCCTCCGAGATGTCAGCGTCCAAAAACTGGAAGATTTCGTAGCACCCCAGAACAATAGGCAGACCCCTGTGGGCATTTTAACATCAGCCCAAACAAGGAAGGTGTGGAAACACACATCCTCTAAATTTCTGTGCAACATTCACAGAGATTTAGCCTGGAGTGTCGTCCACCAGTGCTTACCGGTACGAACTTTCTTGTACCGTAGGGGCCTCACCCCCAGCCCTCGCTGCGTTAGGGTGGGCTGCGGCGAGGAGGAGACTGTGACCCATCTCCTGTGGTCCTGCTTTTTTGCGAAGGCCTTCTGGGCCCAGTTTGAAGATTGGTTGCAGGCTCTCTCGCCCCAATTTACCCTGACCGCCGCTTTCATCATATACGGCATCTCTCCTGTCAAACTTCCCCCTGACGTGTTTGACAGGATCTGGGCCGTGGTGAACAGTGGGAAAGACGCCCTGTGGAGAGTGAGGAACATGGGGCTGTTCAAAGGCATCGAGGTCCCAGTCAAGGCAGCAGGTAGCCTGGCCCTGTTCATCACCCGAGAGAACTATTACCTCAGAGATCTGTGGAGAGAAGGGAGGGAGGAAGCAGAAAATCTGTGGGAAATAGAGAGCATAGGTCAACATCTCAAGAAACTGTGAAAAACATTATCATGTTTAAATAAAGAATGTGATTTGCACCAGAAAAAAAGAAAATTGTTGCTATGTAACTGTTACCGTGTCAAAATGTAATGAGATGTGATCATATATACTGTTTTAAGTATGTATATTAATGTAAAGCTTTCTGATTTGTGATTTCCTGTATTTTTTTGTGAAAAGAAAATAAAGTTCTTAAAAATCGAAATCGGTTCACCCAGGGTGAGGCTCGGCCATTGCACTCCGGCTGTGCTGACCCCTGCGAATTCCCCAAATGTGGGAATCTCGACTGCATAATTTCTGGTAGTGGGGGACTGCGTTCGCGCTCTCCCCTGATGTGCTTGGTCCAAAATCAGATACGGGAGGGTTAGGACACCACGAGCTGCGTGGCTGCGGAAGGATCCCGGTTCGACAGGAGTGGACGCCGCTGCTGGTTCTCGCTGGCTTTTAGTTAGGGGTCCGGAGAAGCATCTCAAGCTAGTTCCACTACTCCTTCCGGACGTTCATTCCCTTTTCAAAGTCAGTCGTTTTGCTGTAGTCTGCGTTCTTTAGGCTGATTATCGAGGTTAGCCTTTATTTGGTCATGGGGGGCCTCGGTACTGTATGCTGAGTCTAAAGACAGTTTCACCCGTTTTCTGATTGCTCGGTTCTGTACCAGTGCAGACATGTCAAACAGTGAATGGCTGTACCTCTATTGTATCCGTGCTCAATGAATGAAATCGGTAACAAATTAATATATGTCTAGTTATACGAAAAACGAGTGGTTTATCGACTCATCTTCATTTGCAGATTTAGAGGCAGCTTCGATATTCGTTTTACAGACGGGTTTTATTTTTGAATATGGGTCACACACATGCCACAGCAACAAAACATCTCTAGAGATGAGGCTATAGATCACCTTTCCATCCTGCAGGTTTTCCTCCCAAAGCCTACGGCACCAACGGCGACCCCTGCTGGCCGGGAGAGCAAAAGCTTACAGCACCTGGTATTCCCAGGCAGTCTCCCATCCAAGTACTAACCAGGCCCGACGCTGCTTAGCTTCCGAGATCAGACGAGATCGGGCGTGTTCAGGGTGGTGTGGCCGTAAGCAAAAGCCCCGGCGCCTGACTCGCTACTTGAAGCTGTGTGTGGCGGGGGTTCCGTGCCCCCCGAGCGGGACTGAAGGATCGTTCGTGTGCCACTCTTTGGAAAGGAGCTGCTTTCCAAATCGCATTGCGTGCCTGGATGTTGGCGAATGCGCTCCCTTGTGTTGGCTCGTCCCGCACTGGAGGAGGACAAACAATCTGCACGGAGGAGCACCAGGCAAGTCTTCACCAGACAAAAACCTCCAGTGCACAGCACTCTGGAAACATTTCGGGGCTTTCGCGTGTTTATTTCAGCACGTAAAGCGCACCGGTCCAACACGTCGGCCGGGCGCGCGGCGCCTCCGCCCTCTTGTGGCCTTGCGGCGTCAGAGCAAGAGGCTCCTTCTCGCTGCCCTTCCGCTGTGTTGCAGGACCCGGAGCGCGCACTTTGTGGGGGGCGGGGGACCGCGTTCGCGCTCTGCCCCCGGTCTCTTGCGCGAGTACTAAATCTCACGGACAGGGGGGCCTCGTCATTGATTGTTACAGGTGAGACGGGGATTAGGAGGAGACCCCGACTGATGGGTAAAGGGGAGCACTTACACCAGAGGGACACCCCCGGCATCTCTTTTTGAGAGACGCCCTGGGGTTTCCTAATGGCCAAGGAGGGTCGGGACCTCGGTTTGACCTCTGTTTGTGCAGCAGAGTGTCGCCATCAGGAGGCTGGGGCGTAAGAGAGCCACACAGCCCGCAGGGTGAGCGCTCCCTACTGGTCCCAGTCACACCTCTTGCAGGAGCAGCAGCAACCGGAGCTTTTCCGGGGTGGAATCTCCCATCCGGGTGCCGGCCAGGCTCACACCTGCTGGGCTGCCCCGGGGGTGAGCCCAGTCGAGAGTCGCAGGGCCAGATCTAGTCACCGGGGAGAAACGATACAAGTGAAGGATTGCTCGGCTCTCGGCACTTGAAAAGACCGACAAATGTCTCGTTCCCGCCGGAGCTGAATGTACCCGCATGTGTGGTGTCGTCTTCTTCCCCCGCCCCGCTGTGTTTGCTGTATTGTCTCTGAAGCCGGCCCCCCCGAGACGAGACGGGCTGTTCCTGTGCCCCAATTAACACTTTACAGGTGCCATTCCCCGGCATTGTGGCCATTGTCGGTGCTCACACGCGATAAGATAAGGCGGAGGAGAGCGGGGCATGCCCAGCGGCAGACATTCAAGGAGGGGGCAGTGCGAGGTGAGGTGAGGTGCGACACGCCGGAGCCCCGACGCAGCTAATGCGGAGCACTTGTTGGACTGGCATCGAAAGGACGTGTGCGCACGGAGCGAGCCTTCCCTGCGGCGGAGCGCGGGAACTTTCTCCCCCCCTCCCGCTGCAGGAGTTGTGTGCGCTGCAGCGGTGCCGAGAGAAAAGCACAGAAGGCAGCAGGCTCTGGAGAGCAGGTAAGAGACGGAGCCTTGTGGGCAGGCGAGCAGGCCCGTTTTTTGGAAATTGCTGAAAAGGTTTGTTCGGTGTGTGGCAGGCGCACGTCGCGAGCTTGCGTGGCGATCTGCCGGTCTGGAGTTATGCAAATGAGGCCGAATTGCATCCCGGGACATGCTGCGAATGCGCAACGGCGACTGCAGATGTGTAGGAAACGGCGCGCTCGTTTTCTCGTTTTGCCCACACTTTTGAGTGTTAGTGTGGCGTGTGAGTGTGTGAAAGAGTGGGCCCAGCAGGAGGCGGTGGCGTGCGGGGCGAGGAGGTGGCCTAGGCTGCGCGATTTGTGCTGTGGGTGCGGGCCGCTTGCAGGGGCCTGTTTAACTCATACTTACCTGGCAGGGGAGATACCTTGATCAAGAAGGAGGTTCACCCAGGGTGAGGCTCGGCCATTGCACTCCGGCTGTGCTGACCCCTGCGAATTCCCCAAATGTGGGAATCTCGACTGCATAATTTCTGGTAGTGGGGGACTGCGTTCGCGCTCTCCCCTGATGTGCTTGGTCCAAAATCAGATACGGGAGGGTTAGGACACCACGAGCTGCGTGGCTGCGGAAGGATCCCGGTTCGACAGGAGTGGACGCCGCTGCTGGTTCTCGCTGGCTTTTAGTTAGGGGTCCGGAGAAGCATCTCAAGCTAGTTCCACTACTCCTTCCGGACGTTCATTCCCTTTTCAAAGTCAGTCGTTTTGCTGTAGTCTGCGTTCTTTAGGCTGATTATCGAGGTTAGCCTTTATTTGGTCATGGGGGGCCTCGGTACTGTATGCTGAGTCTAAAGACAGTTTCACCCGTTTTCTGATTGCTCGGTTCTGTACCAGTGCAGACATGTCAAACAGTGAATGGCTGTACCTCTATTGTATCCGTGCTCAATGAATGAAATCGGTAACAAATGAATATATGTCTAGTTATACGAAAAACGAGTGGTTTATCGACTCATCTTCATTTGCAGATTTAGAGGCAGCTTCGATATTCGTTTTACAGACGGGGTTTTTTTTTTTGAATATGGGTCACACACATGCCACAGCAACAAAACGTCTCTAGAGATGAGGCTATAGATCACCTTTCCATCCTGCAGGTTTTCCTCCCAAAGCCTACGGCACCAACGGCGACCCCTGCTGGCCGGGAGAGCAAGAGCTTATAGCACCTGGTATTCCCAGGCAGTCTCCCATCCAAGTACTAACCAGGACCAACCCTGCTTAGCTTCCAAGATCAGACGAGATCAGGCGTGTTCAGGGTGGTGTGGCCGTAAGCGAAAACCCCGCCACCTGACTCGCTACTTGAAGCTGTGTGTGGCGGGGGCTCCGTGTCCCCCGAGCGGGACTGAAGGATCGTTCGTGTGCAACTCTTTGGAAAGGAGCTGCTTTCCAAATCGCATTGCGTGCCTGGATGTTGGCGAATGCGCTCCCTTGTGTTGGCTCGTCCCGCACTGGAGGAGGACAAACAATCTGCACGGAGGAGCACCAGGCAAGTCTTCAGTGCACAGCCCTCTTGCTGCCCCTGCAGCTGCTTCACTTTTCCCTTTAGTTGCCATCGATTTTTTTGTAGTGCTATACATATACGATTGAGGTATCTTAGAATTCTCCTTCGAAGACCCAGCACTCTCTTTTCTTTTCCCAGTGTTACTCATATCAGACTTTTTAAACCTAAAAAAAAATCGTTTTTTCTTTCAATTATAACTGAAGTTTAAACAACTAGTGTTAAGTCCTTATTTTTCTGTAGTCAAAAAAAGCAAAAATTAACATTCAGGTCATGAAAAACTCAAAAAAACTCCCCAACCACTAAAGTTTACCTCCCACCTGAGCACCATCTTGAACGCCCCTACCACCAGAGAATGCTCACGATTTCGGAAGCTGTCTCCGGGACGTGCTGATTCCACACATCCTGAATAAATCATGATATTGTTAGTTGCTGTAGCTAGACGTTCAAATGAGTTTCATGGCCAGATGGACTGTTTCCTCCAGCGGTATAATATTGCAGTGAGACAGCACGATGCCTGCACGACTATGTCACGCTAAACGCCACAGATTGTGTTTTTCCGTTCGTGTCAGTCGTCCCGCAGCCACGGGAAGTGGGACACAAACATGCTGCAATGCTTTCAAGACGTTAGGATTTGTTTGTGCAACATCCAAGAAGAGTACTTGTGGCTTGAATGTGAACTGTACGTGCCCGCCCCCTTTCCTCTGTAGTGCATGAGTTCCTCCCGGCACGCCCTTCGTCATTGTTCTGTCATCTTGTATTTAAAGGGTTGTATTTCTGCTGCTGAAAATAAGCAACGGTTTTCTCACAACGCCCTTTGTTCCCAACGGAGCCCTTGTCTGTCATGAAATTCTTCAAAACCTCAAGCTAGAAGAAGAAGAAGACGACAAATATGAAGCGTTATAGCAACGACATGCCATGAGACAATCGATAACGATTTCCATAGGATCCCCGCGGTTGCCTGGCAACCGTCAGCTTTGCGCAGTGGCAGTATCGTAGCCTGTGAGGTTTATCCGAGGCGCGATTATTGCTAGTTGAAAACTTTTCCCAATACCCCACTTCCGCCGGTTTGCAATACAATCGGCGAAAGCAATTTTTGACAGTCTCGTCAGAGACTGAGCAAGGTGTTTAAAGACAGATTTGGTCACGGTGATATCATGGTAGAAAGAAACGGTCTTTAGCTCTTTCAGCTTTATGCAGAGAACAGCGTCTGTCGAGATTACTTTTGTGTCAGCGCGAAACGCCGTGTGCTGTCAGTATGATTTCATATTGCTCGTAGCGGCGCCTGGCTTTTGTCTGTCAAACGTTAGGTTGCGCTTCTTCATGCTGCATCGTCGGCATGAGTGGAGCATTTTAAACGTCTGTACTTACTGCGCCCCATAAGAAATCGTTTGTCCCCATTCAAAAGAGATTGTGCGATGTCCTGCAGCGTTCGCAAAGCAAACCTTTGACAGTTTGAAAAGAGGAATTTATTCTGCTTCCTGTGCGTGCAGTAGTTACAAAGTTGAACGTCTTTACACGATCTGCTGCAGTTTTCAGTGGGTGGGCTTTGTCAAATGGCTTGGAAAAACGCACTGTGTTTCGGCTCGGGAAACATCATGAGCAGTGTCCTGCATGTTTTCTGTGTATAGCTGTCTTTTAACGCATACAGAATTCATTCGAAATCATTGATTTCTCCAATTAACAAGGGTCCCTTTTTGAACCTGCCAGAAGCATTCTTTCAATGTAACAGATTTACTCCGGGGAAGGGCAGCATGACATTGAGAGTAGCTCAAGCTTTCAGCACCTTTATCTGACTGCATGTATGCAGACACTGCTCAGAATCCCCTGTAAGATTCTCCTTCAATTCCGTTTTGCAGTGCTTTAGCTCTTTCAAAAGGCTTCGTTTTGCTAGTCACAATCCAAGGCTCATGACAGCATTTGAAAACATTCGCTAATGCGTTGGCCGGGAATCGAACCTGGGTTAACTGCTTTGAAGGCAGCTATGCACAACACTGGCTCGCTCCAGAATAAATCTCACGTCGAGGACATATTTTTTTCCATTTTACCGTGAGTCGGGCTCAGCTGCACAGAGGAGAGAGCAGAGCAATGAGGTCACGGGGACAGGGGAGTCACACGCTGGCGGTTTGAATACGCGGAAGATCACTGAGGGATCCACAGTATATGGACCCTCCGTGCGCCATCAGTCCGCACTCCGTACTCTGAATCCTGCCATCCGAGTTAAGATCTCGGCGGAACCTGAGGCGCAGTTCCTTCTTAAAACGTAATCTGGTGAGCATTTCTAGAATCGTACTTGTATAGATGCAGCCTTTAATGTGTTGCTAGGTTAAAATTGATGACTTCTTGTATTTCAGTAGGCAACTGCCCTCTTGATTTCGGATTTAATTTCTTTATTACAGGGGCACTTTTATGAAGACAGAGTCATGTTCAGGTACTTTGCTTGATGGAGGAAGCTCATTTCGGACTCTGTGATCTGCTCACCTGGAAAGGTCTGCTATACTACTACAAGAGAGAAGTAGAGTCTGGAAGAAGGGACAATTTTATGATGCTTTGGAAGATAATGTTTTTTTTTTTATACTGAAAATGAAAGGTAGTTGTTTCTATATGGACTCAGTCTTTGGAATTTATATATATATATTTCAGTGATCCCTCAGCCATTCCTTCTGTATTGTAATTCAATTTCTCTTTTAAAATTCCTTCCCCACTTCTAGGACCTGCAGTTGCTGAACTCCACAATGGCTTCTATTGGAAAGTCTGTGACTGAGACCAAGTAAGTGTTCACTTTTTTATGAAACCATTATTTATTTAGGAGCAATGAGCAATTCTTATATAAATGCAATAAAATCATTATGCTCAAACTATGAGAGAGAAAATTAAGGATAATTTAAGAAATCAGTCTTAGCTTGTTTCTATACACAGATGGTATTATTTATTTTCAAAGGAAACCCGCGAGGATTCCCCTGGTGTGCAAGATGTGCCTGAATACTCTTGATCAGCTTCCTGCTCACTTGAAGAGGGCGTGTATGAAGCACGCCACGGCAGAAAAGATCAGGATGGCCTCTCAACAGGCGAGGGAGGACATGATGAATCACCTGAAGAACGGGGTCATCGTGGATTACCACAGAATAGAGATCGTGTCTGGTGAGGCAAACAGGATAGTGGTTGTAAGACTGCTAGAGTCCTTGGGCCTTTTTGTACATGGGAAGCCTGAAGACACATTGGCAAGGTGAGATATTTTTAATCTGTAAGGCTTCTGTAGTTTCTTTTTGAAATCATTGTTACAACATATTATGTAAAAGCATGTTGAAAAGAATCTACCTGCATTCCAGCGGCCCTGAGCAAGAGGCCGCTGTCCAGGAGGAAGAGATGCCAGAGGTTGCTCTAGAAACTGAAACAGAAGCGGATAAGGAAGGGGAAGATGTGAGCTCTGAAGAACTCTATCAGCAGTAAGACTTTTTATTATTCAGATGTATCTATTTTTTACTAAAATTCTAATTTGTCTTATAGGTATAAAATGTTTAAACCGGTGTTTTATATCCTTACAGGCCCTGAGTAGTTAAAAAGTATCAGCAGGCCGGAAGAGAGTGGCCCAAGCTGGACTCTATAGAAAGCACTCCCTGGATGCTCCTCTCCTGATTGGATTCAAACAGTACCTTACCAAGGATCTGGGAGTGGCAAATTATTCTCAGGAGGTATTTATTTTTTAAAGGCATTTAAAATTAAGCAATGGTATCTTCATTGTAAATGTTTTTATTTCTTAGCTTAAAATTCACCCATGTGAAATGATGTCAGCCATAAACATCATGACTCTATATTTCCTACCTGAATCTATTCTACTTAAATTATTACATTATACACAATTTGAGTTCATTTTAAAAAGTAAAAGGTAATGAAAGGAATGCATTTTCATAAGAAAGATAATACCGATATGCATGTGATAATCTTCCTTATATCATGTAGTGCATCATTTGGACACTTTGTGGGCTTCAAATACAAAGAAAATCATGTTCTATGGTACAAGATAAATACAAAACTTAAGCTTTTATTTTAATTAGATTTCTTTATAAAGCATAAGCAATCATTTATTACATCGCTTATTGAATTAAATCTTTTGACAAGAGGTAAGACTTCTGTTACATTTAAACCCATGTTTAGCTGTGTTTTTTAGATTTAACTGAACCAATTTCTGTGTGTGATAATGTCCTTGAATTCTGACAACATCACACTAAATTACATGATATAAAACAGCTAATGTTTCTAGAGATAAAGTTTCTGAGATGCTTCTAATTACTTTTTATTACCAGGGACAGTTTAATTCACCTTGTACAGTACTGTAAGACCAAGATGCTTTTTTTAAAAGTTATTTAACATTTTATAGAACTTTGTCTACTATGGCAACATGATGTGCTTGATGAAACTTGGAAAAATACTGCTTGGCCACTTATCTTAAGATAAAGATAGGATAAAGGTTTATCTTTTGCACCTACCTGACCCCCAGGGAAGGCCAATGCTTTCTAAGTTGATGGTTCCCTACAGTAGACTGTACTTTAATTTCAAAGGTAATGTATATTGACCCAAATCAGTTTTGGAATCCAATCTACTGACGAGATGGAGCACATCCTTTTTTCAGGATTTTAGCATCATACGTTTGGTATATTTAGTCCCTAATGCTAAAAGAAATGATCATAGAACATTTGGACACTTTGTGGGCTTGAAATACAAAGAAAATCATGTTCTATGGTACAAGATAAATACAAAACTTAAGCTTTTATTTTAATTAGATTTGTTTATAAAGCATAAGCAATCATTTATTACATTAATATATGTAAAAATAACATTTTAGCATCATATGTTTAGTATATTTAGTCCCTAATGCCGAAAGAAATGATCATTTGTTTAACATGCACGGGTCTGTCTCAAAGGATGCAGTACTCCTGAAGGGTCTCAAACCCTACATTTTGGATGCCTAGCTGTATCCCTCACTTGTGGCACCTCAGAATGACTTCTAACCTTACCTGTGGTGTATTCAGTCCCTATTGCTCAATGCACAGTGTACATACTGCATACATGTGTCTTGAGAATGAGGAATGGGCCCCTGAGACAGTCATTTGCCTGTTTCACAAACAGGGACCTGGACCTGGACCTAGACCTAGACCTGGCCCGTACAGGGCTCAAACCCACGACCTTGGTGTTATTAGCACCACGCTCTAACCAACTGAGCTAACCTGCCTCACGACAGTGCTCCTCTCTGTGCTGCAAAAAATCAAACTCAGGGAATTTCTTTTGTCCTCCTTTGAATAGAAAGCCGTGTAATTCAGTGTACGGGCTTTCTCGTGCAGTTTCATGGTTCTTGTAACCCAAATCCTACACTGGCCTGAAGTGCCCCCCCATTTCACAGCATTTTTCAGCTGATTTAAAATGTACCTAAAGGAGAAGCATTATTGAAGACCATCAATTACCAAGAGCTTTTGTCAAAGGTTTTGGTGGTCATTTTGAATGACCACATAGCGCTGTGACCTCGGTTTTACATCTCATCCAAAAGACAGCACCCTTTTACAACACAGCATCTCCGTCACTATACTGGGGCATTGGGACCCGCACAGACCTCAGGGTGAGCGCCCCCCCGCCGGCACCATTAACACCACTTCCAGCTGGAAGCTTTGTTTTTCCCTGTAGCTCATCCTCATCCAGGAACTGACCTGGCTCACACCTGCTTAGCTTCAGTGGGTTTTTTGAGTTGCGAGTTGCAAGGGGATGCAAGTGATGGAGCCGCTTGCTGCAAAAGCCACTGCATTGGCCGGGAATCGAACCCGAGCCTCCCACGTGACAGGCGAGAATTCTACCACTGAACCACCAATGCTCAGTGCCTGGGCCTTCAAAAAAGGAGGTTTTTTGGTGCTCTGTGCAAAACGCGTCGACATCTGCTTCCAGCTGCAAAATGCCATTTGCGGACGCTGAAGAACTTATTTCCAAGGCAGCGGGTACAAGCGATTGGGCGGTTTAAAACCACCAGGAACAGCAAAGAGGCGCGCTTCTTTGCTTGTGCCGAAACAAACCGACTGAAGGCGGACAACGTAGTCGGCAGGATTGGAACCTGTGCGGGGAGACCCCAATGGATTTCTAGTCCATCGCCTTAACCACTCAGCCACGACTACAGCAAGCCCCACTGCCGCTGTGTTCTTGCTACAATCTTACCTGGATCGCGAGGCGCCGGCGGAAGCCTATTTCAAAGTCGTTCTCCGTTTCAAAAAAACATTTCCAAAATACAAGCCTTGCAGACAGACACGCCTCAGAGGACTTAAGGGTGGCTTCATGTCAGAATGATAAAGTCTCCCCGTCCGGACATGAAAATGCCACTTTGTTACACACAAAAAAAGAATCAACAACAGAGAAATGCCCACAAGCATTTGAAAAGCCGCACCACGTCGCACTTGAAATAGCTCTTACATTAGTGGTAGACACAGGAATCGCCTTTTTCTTTACGCTCTTACCAACGCGATGGAAAGCAAAACAAAGCAAAGCAGAGCAAAACAAAACAAACAAACGAAAACCCTCACGTCCTGCACTTGCATATAACGCCGTTACGTGCCCAAGCGGTATTGTACGTCATCCTAGCACTGCACCCCGGGTCGTACGGTATATGGGAACGAGCACACCCCACGAATCGTCTCGAATCACTCCCTACAGCTGTAAGGCGCCTTGAAGCGTGCACCCCCAACATTCTTCTTTGCGCATCTGTGAAAGGTAAACTCTTGAGCAAACTCTGAACCAGCTCTAAGGAAACTAATCCGATTAGACGTTACTTTGACTCATCTTCTTACGCTCAGTGCCGGATTGCTCAAACTCCAGCTAGGGTTAGGGTTAGCATTCCCACGCTACTTAGACACTTTGTTTACGCTCAGTGCTGGATTTTGGGAACTTCAGGACGAATGGGAATTTTCTCCTATCTGTCCATTCTGTTTTGTTTTGGAGACTCTTGGCTGCCTATGTTGTTCAGTGCAGCGTGAAGGAAACATTTTCCAAAACTGTGTCAGCTCAAAAGTTGTAAGAAAACCTCTCCAGGTGCTTTAACTCTCTTCATTTTTGTCATTTAATGTGACACTCGATGTATAACTGGAGCCTCACATATGCAAATGGTGAGGCTCCAGTTCGACACCCAGTTCCACACCACTTTCCAGTATATGACAAAAGCATGGCAGACTGTGCCGGACCAGCTGGTAACTTCCGCTTATTTTGACCATATTAAACATTGGAAATCTTCCCACTTGCATTTGTGACACTTGATTTTGGCTCCACCTAAGACACTCTTAAATCTTCAAACACTTTTCTCTTCTCCCGCAACACACTTGTCTGTCGGCACTATGTGGCAGCGTTGCATGACAACCCATCTCACCACGGAAAGGAACCTAACAGCTTTGGTAAGAGAGTAGAACTACCTGAAGAACTGCTTTCCATGGAAGCAGGACCAAGCGATGTAGCATTTTTATAGTACCAGGAAAGGAGAAGCAGCACTTCGCCTTAGCCGCACAGGCACAAGGTGACGTGCGGCAGACGCCGTAGTCGGCAGGATTCGAACCTGAGTGGGGAGTCCCCAATGGATTTCAAATCCATCGCCTTAACTACTCGGCCACGACTACAGCGAGCTCGCCGCCGCCGCATTCCTCCTATAATCTAACACGGAGTGTGAGGTGGCTGCGGAAACCTTTTTAAAGTCGCTCTCCGTTAAAAAAAAAAATACCTTTCACAAGATACATGCCGGCAGACAGACACGCCTCAGAGGGTTTAAGGCTGGCTTCACGTTCAAATGATAAAGTCTCCCCGTCCGGATGTCAAAATGCAACTTTGGCAGACAGAAAAAACATCAACAAACCACAAATGTGGACAAGGATTTTACAAGCTGCACCACACTGCACTTTCAAAAGCATTTACATTCGTGTTAGACGCAGGAATTGTCTTTGTTTTGCGCGCTTATGAACGCCATAGAAAATGAAACAAAACAAAAGCCCTCAGCTCCTGTACTTGATTATAATGCCGTTACGTGTCGAAGCAGGAATTTACGTCATCTTACCACTGCAACATGGGGAATAGAGGGAAATGAACACACGCTACGAATCGTCTCAATCACTCCCTAGAGTCGTAAGGCACATTGAAGGGTGCACCCCCATCATTAATCGTTGGGCCTCTGTAAAAGGAAAGCTGTTGAGCAGTCTTTGAAACAGCTCGGATGAAACACTTGATTGCTTCCATGTGCATCTGGAGCCCACTTCTTATTTTCACTTCACGCCGCCCAAAGCATTTCTAAAACAGGAGATTCGCGTTTGGGAATGCGCCCTGCCCTACAAATAAAACAGGTCTACGGGTCTGAAACCTGCTCCACGGAAAACAGTTCTGTTGCGCTTTTGATCAAAGGGAGATTCTCTGTTCTTACTTTTTGATTACATAACACCCAAAGGGGCTTCTTTGGAGCTGGATTCCAACCAGCATCCTAAAGTTTCTTGGCGGTATCCTTTACAGTCCTCTGTTCGGTCGACAAGGAACAGAAGGGGGCAGCTTTCCTCACACATACAGTGCAATGTACTGTAGTGTTCCCCTTCATTGAATTTGCAGTTCTGCATCAGACCTCTAACTCGTTTCCTTAGCTTGGATTTAAGCCACGAAGCAGGCCTCTACTGTATAAACGTCTAGAGGAATCACAAACTATTTGAGAGGCCATCATCCCAGGGGGAACTGACAAAGTCTATCCCTAAACACCTAGCGCAGTCTCTCGAGAGACTGTCAAAAATCGCTTTCTCCGTTTGTGCTGCAAGTAAGTGAAAACGCGGTCTCAACCCAGAGCCACTTGGCAGCAGCGGCACGTAAATACTGTTACTACCACTGCTCGATACCAACGTTAGCCTACTATACCATGTTCAGCCACCGCTAGAAAATGTAAGGCTCTAGTACTGGAGCAAACAAAAGGAGAGCCAACGTCAAACGTAGAGAGCGACGAGGATGGGATTCGAACCCATGCGTGCAGAGCACAATAGATTAGCAGTCCATCGCCTTAACCACTCGGCCACCTCGTCGATGAAACTGGGCTGTCCAGACATGGGTTGGCGCGCTCCAGATGATCTTTTTCTTTTTTTTCCCTCATACTCGAGGGTCATTTTCCTGTTCCACATGCGATTTCAACATTTTCCTTGGGAGATGTCAAGCCAGCAAGCCACTGCTGTGGTTCAGTGGCCAGTGTGGAGTTCAGTGGCCCTGTTGTACACAGAAAGCACATTGAGCTCCTTGGACATGAAAAGTTCCAGATAAAAGCCATTTGTCATCCTTTCTCTTGGTGTCGATGTTGCTATTGTATGTAAAGGTGGCAACTTGCTCAGCGAGCAGGCGGAGCACACACCGAATGCAGATGTGTCTGAGTGGTGTGTCCAAGTGGCTGCAAAAGGACAACACTACCGGGGCGCCATTGCTTAGTTGGTTAAAGCGCTTGTCTCTTAAACAGGAGATCCTGAGTCCGAATCCCAGTGTTGCCTTCTTTGTTCTGTCTTCTCGAACAGAACTGGTCCTTACAGACAACCGCCTACGGCTAGACTTAATTAAATGCAAGTATTCATTTCCTGTCTTTAACGCGACTTGTTTTTCTTAAAATGGATGGAACTTGCAAAACATGAAATACAAACATTGCTAATCAGCGCTAGCGGCTGGCAAAAAAAAAGAAGTCAGCAATGTTTTTTTTCTTTAACCTTAACCCTGCTAATGGAGAAGAGTTAAACGACCGAGTCTATGCAGCTTAAACGGTGCTCATGTCGGGTTCTTAGCTGAAAGGGTGGTAAATCACGCTCACCCCAGTCCTTAATCTTTTAAAAGGATACAAAATTGAACCTAGTCGCCACATCACATACATCCTGTTCAACGATAAAAAGGTGACATCTATCCTCGATCCAGAGTAAATCCCACAATGAGGGCATATTTTTTTTCCACTTTACCATGAGTCGGGCTCAGCTGCACAGAGGCGAGAGCAGAGCAATGAGGTCACGGGGACAGGGGAGTCACACGCTGGCGGTTTAAACACGCGGAAGAAAACTGAGGGATCCACAGTATGTGGACCCTCCGTGCGCCATCAGTCCGCACTCCGGACTCTGAATCCTGCCATCCAAGTTAAGATCTCGGCGGAACCTGAGGCGCAGTTCCTTCTTAAAACGTAATCTGGTGAGCATTTCTAGAATCGTACTTGTATAGATGCAGCCTTTAATGTGTTGCTAGGTTAAAATTGATGACTTCTTGAACTTCAGTAGGCAACTGCCCTCTTGATTTCGGATTTAATTTCTTTATTACAGGGGCGCTTTTATGAAGACAGAGTCATGTTCAGGTACTTTGCTTGATGGAGGAAGCATATTTCGGACTCTGTGATCTGCTCACCTGGAAAGGTCTGCTGTACTACTACAAGAGAGAAGTAGAGTCTGGAAGAATGGACAATTTTATGATGCTTTGGAAGATAATGTTTTTTTTTTCTTTGAAATCGAAATGAATCAGAATATCAGTGCAAAAGACAAACTCTTGGTTTGGTTTAAAGAGATATGGTTTTAAAACAGACAAAATGTAGAAAACAGGTGTTTCTCACTTTTGGAAAAGAATGGACCGGGGGTAATATTTTACTAGGTGCAGTGCTCATCTCACTGGGTTACAGTCCTGCAGTGTCACAGCAGGGCCAGTGGCGCAATGGATAACGCGTCTGACTACGGATCAGGAGATTGCAGGTTCGACTCCTGCCTGGCTCGGGTCGTTTTTAAACGCATCGGGCTACTCCCTAAGTAGTCTGTGCTACTTACTGCATTGTAATCGTACCCAGTAAGAGATTTCCTTCATGTAAATGAACTGCACCTGACAGCTTTAGAAAAACACCTGGGCTCAGTACGGTGCTGAGAGCTCAGCGTTGCTGTTCTAATTAGCACGCACTGCATCGGCTATGAGCCCGAACCTTTCAATTATTCCGATCAGTAAGTCAACACGTAGTCCACATGAACGGTAGAAATATTCTCTTGTCTGTCTCTTGTTTGTATAGAACTGAATGTCCCTGACAATGTACTGTTAGTTTTAATTGAAGAACGGCATTTGTGTTCAAATATACCAGACAAGTTTATGTAACTGCTCATGCGACACTCAGTTGTAATTAGTCAAGAAATAAAGTCGAACAACAGCTGCGGGTTTGATTCTGAACGTATGAGATTGCAGCGCCTTTTACTTCCATTGACAAATGATAGAGATTCGAAGAGAGATCCTTCAGACCAGCAAGCAAACCCACGGCTATTTCGGTTTTCTATCTAGGCAACGTTGGTGTCTGCAATAGCATACATGAAAGCGTGATGCAATTTCTGTGGCTACATTTGTTGCACGTCATGCACAGTAAGAGTGTTTCTAACACCAAATAAAAAGTCAACAATTAGCGATCACGCCTTCTCCTCAGTTAACCCACTGAAACCCTTGCTGTTAACAGTTCTTTACTGCGTGCTTTACCAGCACCTACATATCGTGTCGGTTCTTTCAGCTTTATTCATTAGGTTTTCAAAGGCATAAGTAGAGCACCAGAGGTGCGAACGCAAAATGTGTAGTTATCTGAAGAATTGATTTCCATGGCAGCGGGTCCAAGCGATTTCGCGTTGTTATAGTACCAGGAAAGGGAAAGCGGCACTTCGCCTCTGCCGCGCAGGCACAAGGCGACGTGCGGCAGACGCCGGAGTCGGCAGGTTTCGAACCTACGCGGGGAAGCCCCAACGCATTTCGAGCCCATCGCCTTAACCACTCGAGCAGGACAAATGCGAGCTCGCCGCTGCCGCATTCCTCCTATAATCAAACACGGACTGCGATTTGGCTGCGGAAACCTTTTTAAAGTTGCTCTCCGTTAAAAAAAATACCTTTCACAAGATTCGTGCCGGCAGACAGACACGCCTCAGAGGGTTTAAGGCTGGCTTCACGTTCAAATGATAAAGTCCCCCAGTCCGGATGTCAAAATGCAACTTTGGCAGACAGAAAAAACATCAACAAACCAAAAATGTGGACAAGGATTTTACAACCTGCACCACACTGCACTTTCAAAAGCATTTACATTCGTGTTAGACGCAGGAATTGCCTTTGATTTGCGCGCTTACGAACGCCATGGAAAACGAAACAAAACTAAAGCCCTCAGCTCCTGCACTTGATTATAATGCCGTTACGTGTCGAAGCAGGAATTTACGTCATCCTACCACTGCAACACGGGGAATAGAGGGAAATGAGCACAAGCTACGAATTGTCTCTAATCAGTCCCTACAGTTGTAAGACGCCTGGAAGCGTGCACCCCCATCATTAATCTTTGCGCATCTGTGCAAGGTAAACTCTGGAGCAGTCTCTGAAACGGCTCAAAGGAAACACGTGATTGATTCCATGTGCATCTGGGGTTCATTTCTTATTTACATTTAATTCAAGGGAAAGGCTTGGGTCAGTTTCAGACGGCCTCCAACAGCGAGATTCAAGCGCCCCACCTTCAGCCCAATCTGCGCCGCCAGAACGCCAACGGCTCCTCTGGTCTTTGGGGTGCGGTTGTGACCCCGTAACCTAAAGTGTTGGTGGTAGACAAATGGAGACTAACAGGTGATGTCCTAGGACATGACTACATTGTGACACTCGGTGGGGATGGTGACCATTGCTTGGAAAAGAGTGCGAGGCCCCTTTAGAAAAACATTTTGTTAACAGGCATTCTGCCTCAGCCTAAACACCTATAGCTTGCAAAGCGCATGCTATTAGACAGGCACCTCTGCAAGACCTTAAGAGTCTCTTAAACTAGTGATAGTAAGGTGTTCCCAATGGGCGATGTTTGGCTTTCAAATCATCTCTCTGTGGAAGCGCCGAGATGCAGCTGTTTAAGGCTTAGAAGCAGCTGACTGTTTCACTACCTAGCTGATTACTGTCAGTCAGGGAGCTCAGAGGTGAAAAGCCTCTCTGAGAGACAATTCGCCGTCGATCAGTTCAATATGTTCCGTTCCTGCTCGGTGCAACTGAGATCATCTTGGTAGCCGTGTAGCTCAGATGAGTGAGAGCGTGTGTGTGTGTACCACCGTGATTGGATGCCGGTCCTTCTCAGGTCACAGTAAACCTTCTGCTGCCTAACTTCCCTAATTTTGGGGATCCCTTTGAAAAAGCAAAGGAAAAAAAAACTGTCTCTCATCAGCGTGATTGACCCTACCCAGTATGCCCCAGTGGCCTAATGGCTAAGACACTGGCCTCCTAAAACAGGGATTGTGGGTTTGAGTCCCATCTGGGGTGCTCCTGTCCCATTTTGAGCGTACAAATGTCCTTGTGATTTGCAAAGCTACAACCCCACCTTACTCAGTGAGCGTCTCTGCTTTTCTCTCACATACAGTTGGGAGAAAAACTTTTGTAAACAGCCCTTCGGAATGATGTGGATTTCTGCATGAATGGCTCCTAACATGTGATCTTATCTTTATCTAAGTCATAATAATTAATAAAGAGAGTCTGATTTAACAAACAACACACGCCCAACATTTGACATTGCTGTTTCTTTATTGACCAAATGGTTTAAACAATCAAGGTCATTGATGGAAAAAGTACGTGAACCCTTATATTAAGGAGCTAGTGGAACCTCCTTTATGACAAAAACCTCAATTCCCACTTTCTGTAGTGGCTGGTCAGACCTGAGCAGCGGTTAGGAGGTATTTTGGCCTATTCCTCTATGCAAAACTGTTTCAGTTCATGTATATTTTTGGGATGTCTTGTGCTGAATGGCCTGCTTCAGATCACGCCACAGCACTTCAATGGGATTGGGGTCAGGACTCTTACTTGGCCATCCCAAAATATGGAATTTCTTCTGTTTCAGCCACTCTGTTGTTGATGTACTCCTTTGTTTTTGTCATGCTGCATGACCCAGCGTCTTTCGAGTTTTAGATCACAGGCAGACACCCTGACATTCTGCTGTAGAATTTCCTGATACATCTTTGAATTCATCGGTCCCTTGATGATTGCAAGCCGTACAGCCTCCGCCATGCTTCCCAGGTGGGATGAGGTTTTGGAGTTGGTATGCAGTGTTTTGTTATCTCCAAACATAACGCTGTGCACATTTACCAACAAGTTCAACTTTTGTCACGTCTGTCCACAGAACATTGTTCCAGGAGTTGCTGTGGAACATCCATGTGGTCTTTAGCAAACTTGAGAGGGGCAGTGGTGGTTTTTTTTGGGGGGGAGAGCAGTGGTTTCCTCCGTGGTGACCTCGCATGATCACCACTCCTGTTCAGATTTCTTCTTATGGTGGACTCATGGACACAGACGTAAGACAAAGTCAACCACCTGTTCGCTAGATCCCATCCCCACTCAGCTAGTCAAAGATTCCCTCGAAGGACTGGCAGGACCTATAATTAGTATGATGAATGCATCGCTTGCGTCAGGCGTTGTACCTGATCAATTTAAGGTAGCGGTTGTTAGACCGCTCCTTAAGAAGTCAAATTTGGATCCACAAGTTCTTAACAACTACAGGCCTGTCTCAAAGGTCCCATTTCAATCTAAAAGTTTTGAGAGAATAGTTGTTGCCCAACGTCAATCGTATCTGGATTCAAATAATATACTTGAGAAATTTCAATCTGGTTTCTGAAACAGCATTAACAAGAGCCTTAAATGATATTCTCTTAGCTACTGATGCGCGGAATGCAACAGTGCTAGGTTGCAACAGAGCTAGGAATGCAAACGTTAGGTTGCGCTTCTTCATGCTGCATGGTCGGCATGAGTGGAGCTTTTTAAACGTCTGTACTTAGTGCGCCTCATAAGAAATCGTTTGTCCCCGTTCAAAAGAGATTGTGCGATGTCCTGCAGCGTTCGCAAAGCAAACCTTTGACAGTTTGAAAAGAGGAATTTATTCTGCTTCCTGTGCGTGCAGTAGTTACAAAGTTGAACGTCTTTACACGATCTGCTGCAGTTTTCAGTGGGCGGGCTTTGTCAGATGGCTTGGAAAAACGCACTGTGTTTCGGCTCGGGAAACATCATGAGCAGTGTCCTGCATGTTTTCTGTGTATAGCTGTCTTTTAACGCATACAGAATTCATTCGAAATCATTGATTTCTCCAATTAACAAAGGTCCCTTAAAGGATGAGTCAAAGTAACGTCTAATCGGATTAGTTTCCTTAGAGCTGGTTTAGAGTTTGCTCAAGAGTTTACCTTTCACAGATGCGCAAAGAAGAATGTTGGCGGTGCACGCTTCAAGGCGCCTTACAGCTGTAGGGAGTGATTCGAGACGATTCGTGGCGTGTGCTCGTTCCCATATACCGTACGCCCCGGGGTGCAGTGCTAGGATGACGTATAATACCGCTTGGGCACGTAACGGCGTTATACGCAAGTGCGGGACATGAGGGTTTTCGTTTGTTCGTTTTGTTTTGCTCTGCTTTGCTTTGTTTTGCTTTCCATCGCGTTGGTAAGAGCGTAAATAAAAAGGCGATTCCTGCGTCTACCACTAATGTAAGAGCTATTTCAAGTGCGACGTGGTGCGGCTTTTCAAATGCTTGTGGGCATTTCTCTGTTGTTGATTCTTTTTTTGTGTGTAACAAAGTGGCATTTTCATGTCCGGACGGGGAGACTTTATCATTCCGACATGAAGCCACCCTTAAGTCCTCTGAGGCGTGTCTGTCTGCAAGGCTTGTATTTTGGAAATGTTTTTTTGAAACGGAGAACGACTTTGAAATAGGCTTCCGCCGGCGCCTCGCGATCCAGGTAAGATTGTAGCAAGAACGCAGTGGCAGTGGGGCTTGCTGTAGTCGTGGCCGAGTGGTTAAGGCCATGGACTAGAAATCCATTGGCGTCTCCCCGCGCAGATTCGAATCCTGCCGACTACGTTGTCCGCCTCCAGTCGGTGTGTTTCGGCGCAAGCAAAGAAGCGCGCCTCTTTGCTGTTCCTGGTGGTTTTAAAACGCCCAATCGCTTGTACCCGCTGCCTTGGAAATAAGTTCTTCAGCGTCCGCGAATGGCATTTTGCAGTTGGAAGCAGATGTCGACGCGTTTTGCACAGAGCACCAAAAAAGCGTCTTTTTTGAAGGCCCAGGCACTGAGCATTGGTGGTTCAGTGGTAGATTTCTCGCCTGCCACGCAAGAGGCTCGGGTTCGATTCCCGGCCAATGCAGTGGCTTTTGCAGCGAGCGGCTCCATCACTTGCACCCCCTTGCAACTCGCAACTCAAAAAACCCACTGAAGCTAAGCAGGTGTGAGCCAGGTCAGTACCCGGATGAGGGTGAGCTACAGGGAAAAACAAAGCTTCCAGCTGGAAGCGGTGTTAATGGTGCCGGCGGGGGGGGGCGCTCACCCTGAGGTCTGTGCGGGTCCCAATGCCCCAGTATAGTGACGGAGATGCTGTGTTGTAAAAGGGTGCTGTCTTTCGGATGAGATGTAAAACCGAGGTCACAGCGCTCTGTGGTCATTAAAAATGACCACCAAAACCTTTGACAAAAGCTCTTGGTAATTGATGGTCTTCAATAATGCTTCTCCTTTAGGTACATTTTAAATCAGCTGAAAACTGTTGTGAAATGGGGGGGCACTTCAGGCCAGTGTAGGATTTGGGTTACAAGAACCATGAAACTGCACGAGAAAGCCCGTACACTGAATTACACGGCTTTCTATTCAAAGGAGGGCAAAAGAAATTCCCTGAGATCGATTTTTGCAGCACAGAGAGGAACACTGTCGTGAGGCCGTTTAGCTCAGCTGGTTAGAGCGTGGTGCTAATAATGCCAAGGTCTCGGGTTCGATCCCTGTACGGGCCAGGTCCTTTTCTCCTCTCTTACCAAAGCTGTTAGGTTCCTTTCCGTGGTGAGAGGGGTTGTCATGCAACGCTGCCACATAGTGCCGACAGACAAGAGTGTTGCGGGAGAAGAGAAAAGTGTTTGAAGATTCAAGAGTGTCTTAGGTGGAGCCAAAATCAAGTGTCACAAATGCAAGTGGGAGGATTTCCAATGTTTAATATGGTAAAAATAAGCGGAAGTTATCTGCCGGTCCGGCACAGTCTGCCATGCTTTTGCCATATACTGTAAAGTGGTGTCGAACTGCAAATGGTGAGGCTCCAGTTATACATCGAGTGTCACATTAAATGACAAAAATGAAGAGAGTTAAAGCAGCTGGAGAGGTTTTCTTACAACTTTTGAGCTGACACAGTTTTGGAAAATGTTTTCTTCACGCTGCACTGTACAACATAGGCAGCCAAGAGTCTCCAAAACAAAACAGAATGGACATATAGGAGAAAATTCCCACTCGTCCTGAAGTTCCCAAAATCCATCACTGAGCGTAAACAAAGTGTCTAAGTAGCGTGGGAATGCTAACCCTAACCCTAGCTGGAGTTTGAGCAATCCAGCACTGAGCGTAAAAAGATGAGTCAAAGTAACGTCTAATCGGATTGGTTTCCTTAGAGCTGGTTCAGAGTTTGCTCAAGAGTTTACCTTTCACAGATGCGCAAAGAAGAATGTTGGGGGTGCACGCTTCAAGGCGCCTTACAGCTGTAGGGAGTGATTCGAGACGAATCGTGGCGTGTGCTCGTTCCCATATACCGTACGCCCCGGGGTGCAGCGCTAAGATGACGTACAATACCGCTTGGGCACGTAACGGCGTTATATGCAAGTGCGGGACGTGAGGGTTTTCGTTTGTTCGTTTTGTTTTGCTCTGCTTTGCTTTGTTGTCTTTCCATCGCGTTGGTAAGAGCGTAAATAAAAAGGCGATTCCTGCGTCTACCACTAATGTAAGAGCTATTTCAAGTGCGACGTGGTGCGGCTTTTCAAATGCTTGTGGGCATTTCTCTGTTGTTGATTCTTTTTTTGTGTGTAACAAAGTGGCATTTTCATGTCCGGACGGGGAGACTTTATCATTCCGACATGAAGCCACCCTTAAGTCCTCTGAGGCGTGTCTGTCTGCAAGGCTTGTATTTTGGAAATGTTTTTTTGAAACGGAGAACGACTTTGAAATAGGCTTCCGCCGGCGCCTCGCGATCCAGGTAAGATTGTAGCAAGAACGCAGCGGCGGTGGGGCTTTCTGTAGTCGTGGCCGAGTGGTTTAGGTGATGGACTAGAAATCCATTGGGGTCTCCCCGCGCAGGTTTGAATCCTGCCGACTACGTTGTCCGCCTCCAGTCGGTGTGTTCCGGCGCAAGCAAAGAAGCGCGCCTCTTTGCTGTTCCTGGTGGTTTTAAAATGCCCAATTGCTTGTACCCGCTGTCTCGGAAATAAGTTCTTCAGCGTCCGCGAATGGCATTTTGCAGCTGGAAGCAGATGTCGACGCGTTTTGCACAGAGCACCAAAAAAGCGTCTTTTTTGAAGGCCCAGGCACCGAGCATTGGTGGTTCAGTGGTAGAATTCTCGCCTGCCACGCGGGAGGCTCGGGTTCGATTCCCGGCCAATGCAGTAGCTTTTGCAGCGAGCGGCTCCATCACTTGCATCCCCTTGCAACTCGCAACTGAAAACCCACTGAAGCTAAGCAGGTGTGAGCCAGGTCAGTACCCGGATGAGGGTGAGCTACAGGGAAAAGAAAGCTTCCAGCTGGAAGCGGTGTTAATGGTGCCGGCGGGGGGGCATTCACCCTGAGGGCTGTGCGGGTCCCAATTCCCCAGCATAGTGACAGAGAAATAATCATGTTTGGGCAACTTTGGTCACCCCCATTTAACTTCTGGGGCAGGAAAAGCACACTTTTCAAAACGTGTTTTTCAGCTCGCTGTGACCTCTGTTTTACATCTCATCCAAAAGACAGCGCCCTTTTACAACACAGCGTCTCTGTCACTATCATAAGTGACTGCCATCATAAGAATATGAGTCCAATATTTTAGAATATAGTCAGAATGACTTCTAACCTTACCTGTGGTGTCTTTAATCCCTATTGCTCAATGCATGGTGTACGTACTGGATAGATGTGTCTTGAGAATGAGGAATGGGCCCCTGAGACCGTCATTTACCTGTTTCACAAATGATCGTATTTTACTAGAGATTCTGTTTGGGATTCAGATGTGCATTCGGACAGCAATCCCTTTCAAGAAATGATACGTACTGGATGAGGTCAAAGGTGCTGGAACACTGTATTTAGGATGTGTTTGCAGTGATTGTGTGTCTCCTGCTTCATCGCAGTGATATATAGATGTGCTCCTGTAATTTATTGGTACATGCCCAGGGCAGTAAGCAGTCTGAGGATTTATTTCCAGACGGCATAGAGCAGTGAAGCAGTGAAGTAGTGCAACACACTGGATCATTATATTATTAGAATATATTCTACTTAAATTATTACATTATACACAATTTGAGTTCATTTTAAAAAGTAAAAGGTAATGAAAGGAATGCATTTTCATAAGAAAGATAATACCGATATGCATGTGATAATCTTCCTTATATCATGTAGTGCGTCAGTTGGACACTTTGTGGGCTTGAAATACAAAGCAAATCATGTTCTATGGTACAAGATAAATACAAAACGTAAGCTTTTATTTTAATTAGATTTGTTTATAAAGCATAAGCAATCATTTATTACATTAATATATGTGAAAATGACATTTTAGCATCATAATATTACATAAAGGTCTCTAGCTTCAACACAGTGATATATATATATGCTCAGTGATTTATTGGTACATGCCCAGGTCAATAATCAGAATGAGGATTTATTTCCAGACGGGCTACAGGTAGTGTTGTGAAATACTTCAACACACTGGATCGCAGATTTAGACCCCCTGCACTCTTACTCCTTAAAAACCAAAGAAATGAAGATATGTAGCAATCACATTGTAACAGGGGTGACAGTGACTTAATGCTTATACTAGTGGACTTTTGGTACCTTTAGGGTACGGTGTTCCCTGAAGGGCTCTCAAACCCCACATTTCAGATGCCTAGCTGTATCGCTGATGTGTTGCACCTCAGAATCACTTTTAAACCTTACCTCTGGTATCTTTAATCCCTATTGCTCAACGCATGGTGAAAGTATTGCATAATTGTGTCTGAAAATGGGCACCTGAGAGACTCATTTGCCTGTTTCACAAATGATCATATTTGACTAGAGATTCTGTTTGGGATTCAGTTGTGCATTCTGACAGCAATCCCTTTCAAAAAACGATACATTCTGGATGAGGTCAAAGGTGCAGGAACACTGTATTTAGGATGTGCTTGCAGTTATTCTGTGTCTCTAGCTTCAACACAGTGATATATATATATATGCTCAGTGATTTTTTGGTACATGCCCAGGGCAATAATCATTATGAGGATTTATTTCCAGATGTGCTAGGGGTAGTGTTGTGAAATACTTCAACACACTGGATCGCAGGTTTAGACCCCCTGCACTCTTACTCCTTAAAAACCTGAAGCGTCTGGCGTCTCGCCGACGTCGAACACCCCCCTCAGGCTGTACTCGTACTCGGCTAACTGCTGTGGAACCCTGCGTGAGCAGCCGCTGCGCCACGGTGACGGCTGGCGACCCACGGACGCCCCACTATCGGCCGGCTCCAGCCCCGGCTGGTCCTCTAGAGCCTCCCCACACGGCTCCTCCTCCCGGGCCCGGTAGGGGGCCAGGCGGTCTCGGTGCAGGACCACCACTCTCCCCCATGTTCGCAACCGGACACGGTAGCAGACCTCGCCCACCACCCAGAGTACCTCAGCGGGCCCCTCCCACGACGGCGCCAGCTTAGGGCTGAGGCATTTGCGGTGGCGCTGGTTGTACACCCAAACCGAGTCCCCGGGCTGGAAGGCAGGCCCCCTGCAGCGCAGGTCGTAGTGCCGCTTCTGCCGGACCCCCGCCTGTGTCAGGTGGGTCCGTGCAAAGCTGTGCACCTGCTGCATCCGCTGCCGCAGGTCCCACTCGTTGTCCGGTCCAGCCAGCGGTGCCGACCAGTCTCCGGGCGGCGGGCCGAAGACCAGGTCCACCGGGGTTCACATTTCCCGGCCCAGCATGAGTGAGGCCGGGGTGCACCCGGTGGATTCCTGGACCGCGGTCCTATACGCCCAGAGCGCAAGGGGGAGGTGGCGGTCCCAGTCCCGTTGGTGCCGGGACACCAGGGTGGCCAGCTGGGTGGTGAGCGTACGATTAAACCGCTCCACCAACCCGTTGCTCTGGGGATGCAGCGGTGTGGTCCGCGTCTTAGTGATCCCCAGGCGCTGGCACACTCTGGCTAAGACCTGGGACTCGAAGTTACGCCCCTGGTCACTATGTAATTCCTCCGGCACCCCCAGCCAGGCAAACATCCCCTCCAGCAGTGCATCGGCCACCGTGGGGGCACTCTGGTCCGGGAGGGCGTAGGCCTCCGGCCACTTCATAAAATAATCCATGGCCACCAAGACGTAGAGGTTCCCGGCCTCGGTGCGCGGAAACGGGCCCAAAACGTCCACCCCCACCCGCTCCATAGGAGCCCCCACCTGGTGTTGTTGGAGGGGGGCCCGAGAGCGCTCGGGGGGACCCTTCTGCGCCACGCACACTGCACACGTTCGGCAGTACCGCTCCACGTCCCGGTGGCAAAGACCCCAATAAAAATGGCCTCGGAGGTGCTGCAGGGTTTTTTTACCGCCAAAGTGCCCCACGCCCGGCTGGCCATGCACTGCTCGGAGCACCGCCCCGCGGAGCGACCAAGGCACCATCAGCCGCCACCGTACCTCGCCACTGGAGGGTACCCGCCACCCCCGGCGCAGCACCCCGTCCTTTACCTCCAAGGCCTCCCACAGGGCGCAGAGGGCCTTGACGGACTTTGGGTTTGGGGCGAGCTTCTCTCGCATAGGCCGCACTCCGGCTACCACTCCCAGCATGCCCAGCGGTACTACGAGCGCCTAGGGGCGCTTCCTCCTCACCACCAGGCGAGGGCGTTACAATACATAGAATATGCATGTAAAACGAACAGATCTTATCGAGAGGGTTATCAGAATACAAAAGGTATATATTCAGTCAGTTACAAAGTGTTACACATATCAAGAGGACATACGTTCAGTATATCATTCATTTAGACCATTTCATAAATGAACCTGGTTATAACTTCTACATTAGATACTGAAAACAAGTACATAACTCTTAGGAATTAAATTGATATCAACTGGTTGGGATAACAATTGAATTCTCGAGCAGTAATGCAGTGAAGTTGAATACTCATCCAATCTCTGGGGATTCAGATCTCCTGCGGGCACAAAGAAGCAGTTGCACGCTTGTTTCTGTCCAATCCGCGCTCTCTGTCTAGGTGCCAGGCTGTGCTGTGCGGGTTGCGACGGTGCCCTGCTGATGCTCACTGACCGGCTAGTTAGTGTTGGCTTTAACTAGCAAAGTTTGTGCACAGGAGAAAAGATGACTATGGGTCCCAGCAAGTCAAGAAGAAGACCGGTTCGTTCCTGATGAAGAGCTAGTTCTGAATAGTGATTCAACTGTCCACAGTTCCGACCTGTTCACGAGGCCTGCTGCTGGTGCTAACCTCGGGTGGATCCTCTGGTTACTCTCTGGCAACCTCCGCTCTATACTCTTAGAAGGAAAGTTCTGGCACTCGGACACACTGGCCGTTCCGTGGTTGTCCGGGCTGAGTCTCAGGATGGTCAGGAGGTGCGCTGTGAGAATGTCCTGCCCTTGGGAGCCTTCTGCTCCTGGGCTGTCCTGCCCTGGAATTCTCCTTTGAATTCCCTTTAGAAAACTCCACAGAAATCTCTACTGAATTCCCACTGAATCTCTCAGGCTCTCTGTGTTGCCTGTTTTTACCTGGAGGAACTTCAGCTTTCGGCTGAAAGATCCATGGGCATCAGAGTCCCACGTGGGTTACTCGGCCCTACCAGTCCCTGATTGGTTGATCAAGGTGAGATATGAGTCACTTACTCCTGACACTTAGGAATGCAGTCCAGATGTCCATCTGGCACTCCCTAGACAGATAGGCGCCAATGGATGACCATTGATCATGATAGCCAGGCTTAGCTAAGTGCATCCCCCTTTGGGAGCTGTCCCTTATCAAGGGAAACCTTAAATCAGCCTGCATGAATAGATTCTCTGTGGCTGCACCACAGAGATGAACAGAGAGATGAGGCCTAATTTGTGAAAGCTCAGAAACACTTAATTCTTTCTTATTAATAAGCCTCACTTCTAAAACAGGAGATTCGCGTTTGGGAATGCGCCCTGCCCTACAAATAAAACAGGTCTACAGGTCTGTTCTTTCTTTTTAAAGAAAAAAACATTGCTGACTTCTTTTTTTTTTGCCAGCCGCTAGCGCTGATTAGCAAGGTTTGTATTTCATGTTTTGCAAGTTGCATCCATTTTAAGAAAAACAAGTCGCGTTAAAGACAGGAAATGAATACTTGCATTTAATTAAGTCTAGCCGTAGGCGGTTGTCTATAATGACCAGTACTGTTCAAGAAGACAGAACAAAGAAGGCACCGCTGGGATTCGAACCCAGGATCTCCTGTTTACTAGGCAGGCACTTTAACCAACTAAGCCACAGCGCCCCAGGAGTGTTGTCCTTTTGCAGCCACTTGGACACACCTTTAGAAAAACATTTTGTTAACAGGCATTCTGCCTCAGCCTAAACACCTATAGCTTGCAAAGCGCATGCTATTAGACAGGCACCTCTGCAAGACCTTAAGAGTCTCTTAAACTAGTGATAGTAAGGTGTTCCCAATGGGTGATGTTCGGCTTTAAAATCATCTCTCCGTGGAAGCGCCGAGATGCAGCTGTTTAAGGCTTAGAAGCAGCTGACTGTTTCACTACCTAGCTGATCACTGTCAGTCAGGGAGCTTAGAGGTGAAAAGCCTGTCTGAGAGACAATTCGCCATCGATCAGTTCAATATGTTCCGTACCAGCTCGGCGCACCCGAGATGAGTGAGAGCCGTGTAGCTCAGATGAGTGAGAGCTTGTGTGTATTTACCACCGTGATTGGATGCCAGCCCTTCTCAGGTCACAGTAAACCTTCTGCTCAAAAAAAGTGAGGTAAAACCTCACTCTGCACAGTAAAACCTAAAAAAGTGAGGTTTTATTTAATCTCTGACCAAGGGAAACGTTTCATTTTTTCAAAGAAATGTTTGTTAAAAAATAAAGTCATAGTTCCATGGGATTCAATCATAGACCGTGTGACATGGAAGTCAGGAACCTAACCCACTAAAGCACTACAGAAACATTATCGACAGACAATGTACAGCGTGTACTATTCTTGTGTTGCGGTACATGAATATAATTATATCGTTATTAATTTCTAATTTATAACTTTATTAACTTTATAAATTTATTAACGTTATTAATTAATTTCACGACGCACAGACAGAGCGTGGGGAGCCGCCGCCTGTAAACACGGCTCCAGGCAGGACTCCGCTCTGCAGGAGCCGCAGAGCAGAGGAGATGGGGGCAGCTTAGCTCCTGTGCAGAGACCTGAGCTGTTGTTGCTGCGGACGCTGTCTTTTCTGCACTCGGGGTAGGAGTGAATGTTGAGTTGCCCTTAGAAATGAAGCAGAGCACTTCAACGGCACGGGTGTGTGTGTGTGCGCCCTGGTGATTCTGGGAGACAGATCGAACCTGGGCTAAAAGAGAGGGGGCTTAGCCCTCTTCCATTTGCTACTTCAAAGTTGTAGAACCCATTTGCATCTGCTAGGCGGCGCAGTCGTCATGCACAAAGAACGCTTTGAAAAGCGTCCAAAGCAAGTCATTCCGAGTTGGTCGTTTGTGTTTTCCGTTCAGACGCGAAATGCTGAAATGATCTCTCGGCTCCTCGGTTGTCATTTCTGCTCCGTAAAGGAATCACAGCACGCGTCGCCTTCCAGCACGCTGGGTCGGGACACGATGCCGGGGGTGGGAGCATCCGATGTCTTCCTCGTTAGTATAGTGGCAAGTATCCCTGCCTGTCACGTGGGAGACCGGGGTTCGATTCCCCGACGGGGCGTAGCTTTTCTTTTACCTCCTTAGAGAAAGGACTGCCTTTCACTTCTCTGTTTTCTAACACAGCGTCGTGCACCTTTTCATTGCTCTCGCTTTCAGAGCCTCCGCACAGCACACGACTCGACATCAGGAAGCACATTGAAGTGAAAGCAGGGAGCGCTGCGACATGCACTGTGCAGATCCCGCCACACTAAGAGGTGAGTGGGTCTGTTCGATGCACAAAGAACGCTTTGATAAGCGTCAAAGGCAAATCATTCCGAGTTGGTCGTTTGTGTTTTCCGTTCAGACGCGAAATGCTGAAATGATCTCTCGGCTCCTCGGTTGTCATTTCTGCTCCGTAAAGGAATCACAGCACGAGTCGGCTTCCAGCACGGTGGGTCGGGACACGATGCCGGGGGTCGGAGAGAGCGATGTCTTCCTCGTTAGTATAGGACCTGTCACGCGGACCTGTCACCTGTCTCCACCTGTCACGCGGGAGACCGGGGTACATCAGGACGCGCATTGAAGTGAAAGAAGGATGCGCTGCGACATGCACTGTGCAGATCCCGCCACACTAAGAGGTGAGTGGGTCTGTTCGATCACAGCGCTAGGCGAATCCCCAATCCCCTTTTGTGCGTGGCGACAAAGGAAGTCTGTTTTCGCCCGGTTTCAAACCGGGGACCTTTCGCGTGTGAGGCGAACGTGATAACCACTACACTACGGAAACGGTGGTAAGACATGCCCAGCGGCCCAGTGCTGAGCTTCGCCAATGCGATTCAGCTGCTTCCAGTGCCTTTATTGGAGTGCGCTGATGGACCGTGCTCTCTCTCCAGAGACCAGCACGCCTGTCATGGACGGAGCAGGAAAGGCGGCGTCACATTCTACAGCCCTCTCCACGCAATCGACGAAATCGGGCTGCTGACGTGGAGAAAATCGCCTCTCCAGAAAGTGCAAATATCATCTTGGAGAGTATAGATCCTATTGCCGAAGGTCAGCCCTGTCTACCAGAGTAACCCTCCCACCTCCTGCAGCGATGGTCAGCTGGTCTCACACGCGAGAAGTTTCGGCTGGAAACAAGCGCCCCCTCTTCTCGCACGTTTTGCACGTTCGAGTAGTTTTAATGCGGCTCCTTCGTACACGGTGCTGATCTTTTGGAAAGCAGGAGGCAAAACTGACACGTTCCCATACCGGGAGTCGAACCAGGGCCGCCTGGGTGAAAACCAGGAATCCTAACCACTAGACCATATGGCAGCGAACAACCCTCCTGTTCCCGGCATCATGCAAGCAAACTACATAAATATGAGAAAACGCAAGAGAGTTGTCACTCAAAGTGTCGAAGGGTCGATGTATACTGGGACTCAGTTGAAATGCAACGTCAGGACTTTTCCGTTTATGTCACACGAAGAGAGCACAGCCTTTTCCGCCCTGCCACGTGTGTATCGGTAACTCGCCGTGATCGTATAGTGGTCAGTACTTTGCGTTGTGGCCGCAACAACCCTGGTTCAAATCTGGGTCACGGCAGAATAGGGGCGTCTGCTTTTACTACTTGCATGAATGAAGGCAAAAAAAAGCCAATCGATGTGAACGAACGGCGCTTTACAGAGGAGTACTGCCTGACTGGATCGTTGATGAACGACAGAGGCCACTCCGACCTCTTCTCGGGTTTCTTCAATGACTTACTAAGGATCTTCTTCACATTCGCCCATGCAGGGGAAGCCAGTTACACCAAAGCAAACGCAGGAAAGTGCATTTCATGCAGAGACCAGGAGGGACCTGTTTACACCAAGAGTGGTCGGAGTATGGAACAATGCGCCCAGCCCTGTTGCTGGAGTCGATTCTTGATTAGATTTTGGGCTCACTAAGAGGCCCCCGCTGGGTACTAATCTTTCTGTTGTTCTCGCAGGTGTTGCGCTGCTTTTGAGCCGACAGCTCGTCTTGGTCTGTCGGGACAGCCCAATTGCAAATGATCGGCTCCAGGTACAGAAAAAACGTGCGTTTGGTACAAGAGTGCATGAACGCACCGGAAATACATTGGGAACAAATGACTGGTGGTTCAAGACCTCTGTGAAGTGCAGGAGCGTGCAAGAAGAGGCTGTTTGCACCCAGTCTCGAACCTGGGACCTTTCGCATGTTAGGCAAACGTGATAACCACTACACTACGGAAACCTGTACGGTTTGTTGCTGGTGTATCGCTTGCGTTTCGGGCTGAGAAAGGGACGCGTCATTTTAGGCAGGGGGCGCTGGAGAGAGGAACAAAGGGAGCGATGAAACAAAATGCCGAAACCCGGGATCGAGCCAGGGACCTTTAGAACATACTCTCACGAATCGTTAGAATATGTGCGTTTGATCATCAATTGCGTAACAACCACATTCGTTCGACTTGAGCCATCAAGCTCATAGTTTTCAAATCTTGAAAGCTGTCATTGAGCACATCATAGTCTGCAGTACGCCCCGTAACTTGCGTACTTCAACAGAAAGAAGAGCAGACAGCTCCATAAATATGCGAGGCGCAGAGAGTGCAAGGCGAGCCGCACACGTTTCGGTGGCTGAGAGAGGGCAGTTTTTGCTTCTGCATTTCCCAATTTTTAATGGCTGAGTGAGGGCACGATGCTGAAGCAGAGAGGCCACTTCAGCCAGAGAGACTTGTGCTAGGTGAGATCTGAAAAACGGACTCGCAACAGAAACAGACCAAAAAAGTATCGGTGAGATCAAAAGGCAAATGCAACATCCAGCAGAGGGCGTCTGAAGATTAGGGAACGGGCGACTGAAATCCATATGAGGCAAACTTTCCGGCTGTGCACTGCAGCTGGCCTCGTTGGCGTAGTTGGTAGCGCGTCAGTCTCTTTATCTGAAGGTCCTGAGTTTGATCCTCACACGGGGCATGGCTGCTTGCTCTTTTCAAACACTTGCGGCAACTGTTCGCTCATAACCACGTCTGGAATGCGTGACCTTTACACGGGGGAGAAGCAATGCCGCATCCCTTTTCTAAAGAACATTCATATTCAGAAATAAGTCAAGAAATTTGCCATTACTTTTGCTGTCAGCCTGCCCATGTTGCCAAAGAAAGATTCACTCGGCGTCAACATGACAGAACAGCGATCACTTGAAAACACTGTTCCACACTCCGTAAGCAAGAACTTCAGTGTTTGCAGTCACCCGATATGCCGATAGTCAAAGGAGCACAAAACACGAAGCGTCAAAAGACAAGATGAGTTGATGGAAAGACCGTTGAATTGATGAGCACAAAAGTTCAGCTCGTACAATAGGCAACGAAGGTCCCGGCGTCATCATCGCACTTGAAAGGACTGCCTTGCAGACTAAGGGCAGTGGGAGGTTGCTGTTTTGAGATGGAGGCATTGGGATGGTGGGCCGAGATCTATTCTTCTTAAGGAATTCTTCATCGTGAAAGATCGGTCCACAGATCATCCAAAGAACTTACAAATTTTTGGGACTCAGGGAATCACGTCTTGAAAATACGGCTTGGACGCGTAACGGCATTCTATCCAACTATCCAACTGCAGGACTTGAGGGTTTTTTGTGCTTTGTTCTGTTTTCGTTGACATCGCATTCGTAAGAGCGTCAAAAAAAGGCAATTCCAGCATCTAACACGAATAAAAGGGCTATTGAAACTGCAGGGCTGCGCAGCTTCTAAAATCCTTGCACACAATTCTCCGTTATTGTTACTTCCTTCTTTCTGTCTAACAAAGTTCCCTTTTCCTGACCGGACGGGGAGACTATCATTCCAACTTGAAGCCAGCCTTAAGTTCTCCGAGGCGCATTTGTCTGCTAGCATGCATTTTGTGAAATTTTTTTTTGTTGTTGTTAAACCAAAAGCGACTTTGAAAAAGGTTTCCACCGCCGCCCGGCACTCTATGTTAGACTGTATCAAGAAAGCAGCATGCGCTGCAGCCGTGGCCGAGTGGTTAGGGCGATGGATTAAAAAGCCGTCGGGGTCTCCCCGCGAAGCTTCGAGTCCTGCCCCCTACGGTGTTGTCGTGTGTCTGCGCAACAAAGGAAAAGCACCCATTTCGCTCTTCCCGCGACTTTTAAAACACGAATGATCTGGATTTCTACATGAATGGCTCTTAAAATGTGATCTGATCTTCATCTGACGCATAATAATAAATAAAGACAGTCTTGTTTAACAAACAACACACAACATTTTACATTGTCAATTCAGTTCAAATCAATGTATTTCTATATAGCGCCTTTCACAACAAGGTTGTCCCAAGGCACTTAACAATGCAAGTTGTTAAGAGCCTTGTGTCTAATATGCCGCCTAGGTTACGTGCTGTCTCTTTGAGGCAAATGTTTAAATCCTCTGAGTTAAGTGCTGAAGTTATAGTAGTCCTATCAGTATTGTTGCCTCCGATCAACAGATCCTCAGTTTTCTCAGAGTTGAGTAACAAAAAGTTTTCACACATCCAAGTCTTTCCTTCATTAATGCATTTAACTAAAGTGATAATAGAAGAGTTGTCATTTGGTGTAAACAAAATGTTTATTTGAGTGTCATCAGCATATGAATGAAAGTTCATATTATTTTTTCGTATTATCCTACCTAGCAGCAGCATGTAGAGAGAGAGAGCAATATTGGTCCCGGCACTGATCCGTCTGGTACCCCAAATTGAACTGGTGACGTTGATGAAGCAGTACAATTATTAGATATTTGAACATAATGAAAACGATGAGTAAAATGTGAAGTAAACCACTGAAGGACGGTTCCAGATAAGCCAACCTCAAACTCAAGCCTGTGTAACAAAACAGAGAGGTCAACCGTGTCAAAGGCAGCTCTAAGATCTAGAAGCACAAGCACTGTTGCATTCCCCGCATCAGTAGCTAAGAGAATATCATTTACGACTCTCGTTAATGCAGTTTCAGAAACCAGACTGAAATTTCTCAATTATATTATTTGAATCCAGATACGACTGACGTTGGGCAACAACTATTCTCTCAAGACTTTTAGATTGAAATGGGACCTTTGAGACAGGCCTGTAGTTGTTAAGAACTTGTGGATCCAAATTTGACTTCTTAAGGAGCGGTCTAACAACCGCTACCTTAAATTGATCAGGTACAACGCCTGACGCAAGCGATGCATTCATCATACTAATTATAGGTCCTGCCAGTCCTTCGAGGGAATCTTTGACTAGCTGAGTGGGGATGGGATCTAGCGAACAGGTGGTTGACTTTGTCTTACGTCTGTGTTCATGAGTCCACCATAAGAAGAAATCTGAACAGGAGTGGTGATCATCCGAGGTCACCACGGAGGAAACCACTGCTCTCCCCAACAAAAAAACCACCACTGCCCCTCTCAAGTTTGCTAAAGACCACATGGATGTTCCACAGCAACTCCTGGAACAATGTTCTGTGGACAGACGTGACAAAAGTTGAACTTGTTGGTAAATGTGCACAGCGTTATGTTTGGAGATAACAAAACACTGCATACCAACTCCAAAACCTCATCCCACCTGGGAAGCATGGCGGAGGCTGTACGGCTTGCAATCATCGAGGGACCGATGAATTCCAAGATGTATCAGGAAATTCTACAGCAGAATGTCAGGGTGTCTGCCTGTGATCTAAAACTCGAAAGACGCTGGGTCATGCAACATGACAAAAACAAAGGAGTACATCAACAACAGAGTGGCTGAAACAGAAGAAATTCCGTATTTTGGGATGGCCAAGTAAGAGTCCTGACCCCAATCCCATTGAAGTGCTGTGGCATGATCTGAAGCAGGCCGTTCAGCGCAAGACATCCCAAAAATATACATGAACTGAAACAGTTTTGCATAGAGGAATAGGCCAAAATGCCTCCTGACCGCTGCTCAGGTCTGACCAGCCGCTACAGAAAGTGGGGGTTGAGGTTTTTGTCAATAAAGGAGGTTCCACTAGCTCCTTAATATAAGGGTTCACGTACTTTTTCCATCAATGACCTTGATTGTTTAAAACATTTGTTAAAACAGCAATGTCAAATGTTGGGCGTGTGTTGTTTGTTAAATCAGACTCTCTTTATTGATTATTATGACTTAGATAAAGATGAGATCACATGTTAGGAGCCATTCATGCAGAAATCCGGCATTCTATCCAACTGAAGGACTTGAGGGTTTTTTTGTGCTTTGTTCTGTTTTCGTTGACATCGCATTCGTAAGAGCGTCAAAAAAAGGCAATTCCAGCATCTAACACGAATAAAAGGGCTATTGAAACTGCAGGGCTGCGCAGCTTCTAAAATCCTTGCACACAATTCTCCGTTATTGTTACTTCCTTCTTTCTGTCTAACAAAGTTCCCTTTTCCTAACCGGACGGGGAGACTTTATCATTCCAACTTGAAGCCAGCCTTAAGTCCTCTGAGGCGCATTTGTCTGCTAGCATGCTTTTGTGAAAGTTCAAATTTGGACAAACACAATCTGTGGCGTTTAGCGTGACATAGTCTTGCAGGCATCGTGCTGTCTCACTGCAATACTATACCGCTGGAGGAAACAGTCCATCTGGCCATGAAACTCATTTGAACGTCTAGCTACAGCAACTAACAATATCATGATTTATTCAGGATGTGTGGAATCAGCACGTCCCGGAGACAGCTTCCGAAATCGTGAGCATTCTCTGGTGGTGTCCTGCTGGGATCCTGTGGGCGTGTGTTGGTGGTATAGTGGTGAGCATGCAAAAGCCACTGCATTGGCCAGGAATCGAACCCGAGCCTCTTACTTAGCAGGCAAGAATTCTTCCACTGAACCACCAATGCTCAATACCCGTACCTTCAAAAAAGACGCTTTTTTGGTGCTCTGTTCAAAAAGCGTCGACATCTGTTTCCAGCTGCAAAATGCCATCCGCGGACGCTGAAGAATTTATTTATTTAGACACCGCTCAGAATCCCCTGTAAGATTCTCCCTCAGTTCCTTTGAGCAGTGTTTTACCTCTTTCAAAAGGCTTCACTTTCCTAGTCACATTCCAAGGCTCATCGAACCCGGGCTGTTTCCTCCAGCGGTATAGTATTGCAGTGAGACAGCACGATGCCTGCAAGACTATGTCACGCTAAACGCCACAGATTGTGTTTGTCCGTTCGTGTCAGTCGTCCTGCAACCACGGGAAGTGGGACACAAACATGCTGCAATGCTTTCAGGACGTTAGGATTTGTTTATGCAACATCCGAGAAGAGTACTTGTGGCTTGAATGTGAACTGTACGTGCCCGCCCCCTTTCCTCTGTAGTGCATGAGTTCCTCCCGGCATGCCCTTCGTCATTGTTCTGTCATCTTGTATTTAAAGGGTTGTATTCCTGCAGCTGAAAATAAGCAACGGTTTTCTCACAACGCCCTTTGTTTCCGACGGAGCCCTTGTCTGTCATGAAATTCTTCAAAACCTCAAACTAGAAGAAGAAGACGACAAATATGAAGCGTTACAGCAACGACATGCCATGAGACGATTGATAACGTTTCCGTAGGATCCCCGCGGTTGCCTGGCAACCGTCAGCTTTGCGCAGTGGCAGTATCGTAGCCTGTGAGGTTTAGCCGAGGCGTGATTATTACTAGTTGAAAACTTTTCCCAATACCCCGCTTCCGCCGGTTTGCAATACAATCGGCGAAAGCAATTTTTGATAGTCTCGTCAGAGACTGAGCAAGGTGTTTAAAGACAGATTTTGTCATGGTGACATCATGATAGAAAGAAACGAGCTTGTTACGTTTCAACAGAAACGCTCTTTAGCTCTTTCAGCGTTATGCAGAGAACAGCGTCTGTCGAGATCACTTTTGAGTCAGCGCGAAACGCCGTGTGCTGTCAGTTTGATTTCATATTGCTTGTAGCGGCGCCCGGCTTTTGTCTGTCAAACGTTAGGTTGCGCTTCTTCATGCTGCATCGTCGGCATGAGTGGAGCTTTATAAACGTCTGTACTTACTGCGCCCCATAAGAAATCGTTTGTCCCCGTTCAAAAGAGATTGTACGATGTCCTGCAGCAAACCTTTGACAGTTTGAAAAGAGGAATTTATTCTGCTTCCTGTGCGTGCAGTAGTTACAAAGTTGAACGCCTTTACACGATCTGCTGCAGTTTTCAGTGGGCGGGCTTTGTCAAATGGCTTGGAAAAACGCACTGTTTCGGCTCGGGAAACATCATGAGCAGTGTCCTGCATGTTTTCTGTGTATAGCTGTCTTTTAACGCATACAGAATTCATTCGAAATCATTGATTTCTCCTATTAACAAGGGTCCCTTTTTGAACCTGCCAGAAGCATTCTTTCAATGTAACAGATTTACTCAGGGGAAAGGCAGCATGACATTGAGAGTAGCTCAAGCTTTCAGCACCCGTATCGGACTGTGTGTATGCAGACACCGCTCAGAATCCCCTGTAAGATTCTCCTTCAATTCCGTTTTGCTCTTTCAAAAGGCTTCGCTTTGCTAGTCACAATCCAAGGCTCATGACAGCATTTGGAACCAATCGCCACTGCGTTGGCCGGGAATCGAACCCGGGTCAACTGCTTGGAAGGCAGCTATGCTCACCACTATACCACCAACGCACGCCCACAGGCGCCCTGCAGGACACCACCAGAGAATGCTCACGATTTCGGAAGCTGTCTCCGGGACGTGCTGATTCCACACATCCTGAATAAATCATGATATTGTTAGTTGCTGTAGCCAGACGTTCAAATGAGTTTCATGGCCAGATGGACTGTTTCCTCCAGCGGTATAGTATTGCAGTGAGACAGCACGATGCCTGCAAGACTATGTCACGCTAAACGCCACAGATTGTGTTTGTCCGTTCGTGTCAGTCGTCCTGCAGCCACGGGAAGTGGGACACAAACATGCTGCAATGCTTTCAAGACGTTAGGATATGTTTGTGTAACATCCGAGAAGAGTACTTGTGGCTTGAATGTGAACTGTACGTGCCCGCCCCCTTTCCTCTGTAGTGCATGAGTTCCTCCCGGCACGCCCTTCGTCATTGTTCTGTCATCTTGTATTTAAAGGCTTGTATTTCTGCTGCTGAAAATAAGCAACGGTTTTCTCACAACGCCCTTTGTTCCCAACGGAGCCCTTGTCTGTCATGAAATTCTTCAAAACCTCAAGCTAGAAGAAGAAGAAGACGACAAATATGAAGCGTTACCGCAACGACATGCCATGAGACGATCGATAACGATTTCCATAGGATCCCCGCGGTTGCCTGGCTACTGTCAGCTTTGCGCAGTGGCAGTATCGTAGCCTGTGAGGTTTAGCCGAGGCGCGATTATTGCTAGTTGAAAACTTTTCCCAATACCCCGCTTCCGCCGGTTTGCAATACAATCGGCGAAAGCAATTTTTGACTGTCTCGTCAGAGACTGAGCAAGGTGTTTAAAGACAGATTTGGTCATGGTGACATCATGGTAGAAAGAAACGAGCTTGTTACGTCTCAACAGAAACGCTCTTTAGCTCTTTCAGCGTTATGCAGAGAACAGCGTCTGTCGAGATCACTTTTGAGTCAGCGCGAAACGCCGTGTGCTGTCAGTTTGATTTCATATTGCTCGTAGCGGCGCCCGGCTTTTGTCTGTCAAACGTTAGGTTGCGCTTCTTCATGCTGCATCGTCGGCATGAGTGGAGCTTTTTAAACGTCTGTACTTACTGCGCCCCATAAGAAATGGTTTGTCCCCGTTCAAAAGAGATTGTGCGATGTCCTGCAGCGTTCGCAAAGCAAACCTTTGACAGTTTGAAAAGAGGAATTTATTCTGCTTCCTGTGCGTGCAGTAGTTACAAAGTTGAACGTCTTTACACGATGTGCTGCAGTTTTCAGTGGGCGGGCTTTGTCAGATGGCTTGGAAAAACGCACTGAGACATCATGAGCAGTGTCCTGCATGTTTTCTGTGTATAGCTGTCTTTTAACGCATACAGAATTCATTCGAAATCATTGATTTCTCCAATTAACAAGGGTCCCTTTTTGAACCTGCCAGAAGCATTCTTTCAATGTAACAGATTTACTCCGGGGAAAGGCAGCATGACATTGAGAGTAGCTCAAGCTTTCAGCACCCGTATCGGACTGCGTGTATGCAGACACCGCTCAGAATCCCCTGTAAGATTCTCCTTCAATTCCGTTTTGCTCTTTCAAAAGGCTTCGCTTTGCTAGTCACAATCCAAGGCTCATGACAGCATTTGGAACCAATCGCCACTGCGTTGGCCGGGAATCGAACCCGGGTCAACTGCTTGGAAGGCAGCTATGCTCACCACTATACCACCAACGCACGCCCACAGGCTCCCTGCAGGACACCACCAGAGAATGCTCACGATTTCGGAAGCTGTCTCCGGGACGTGCTGATTCCACACATCCTGAATAAATCATGATATTGTTAGTTGCTGTAGCTAGACGTTCAAATGAGTTTCATGGCCAGATGGACTGTTTCCTCCAGCGGTATAGTATTGCAGTGAGACAGCACGATGCCTGCAAGACTATGTCACGCTAAACGCTACAGATTGTGTTTGTGTTGGACAGTTGGACCCTACAGCTGGACCCTCGTCGACAACCTGAATAGCTTATTCAGAAGCAGTGCTGGACCGGGAACGAACCAGCTTCTTCCCAGGCACAAGAGTGACTTGTGAGGACTCGCGGTCACACTCTGTGCATAGAGACTTTCTACCAGCCAGCCGGACTGCTGGTAGATCCCCTCGGAGCAACGACTGCCCTGCGCGCCGCAGTCAGATTCCTCCGTCCGTCCTACTCCGAGCTGCACCTTGACTGGTTGGCCGGTAGCCAGAGGATGCCGGGACAACGCCCATTGGACAACCGCTGGAACAGAGGCTGCAACAGAGCCTGTCAGCTGGTTTGGTGTTCGTGCCGGGAAATTCCAAATCCATACACAGTGGATAAGTAAACCCCATGTTCTACATTGCGTCTCGAGAATTCAATTGTACCTCAACACAAGTTGTTATCAATTTAATTCATGAGTAATGTATTTACTTCCGAGTTTAGAGTAACAGTGGGTAATAACACTGATTAGCGATTTGGTAACCGAACGATATATATTGACATATATTCTCTGTTGTGTATCTCTTTGTGTTTGCATCTCTTCGGGATTATATACCTTGTATATTGATAACCCTCACAGTAAGGTCTGCCACTCGTATCCAGGCAGACTAGTATATGTTTGGTGCACAATTTATATTAATAAATGTATCTAGTGTATTGAACCCCTGTGTGTGCGTTGTTAGTTGTTCTGACGATTGATTTTCTAAAAGCCCCAACGAACAACCTCGTGATTACTGCTACAATTAATAATTGTCTCAGTAAACCCATCAAACCATTACATTTAATGGCGTCCCTGGGTGGGCGAGTTAAGAATGAAATGAGAATCAGTCGCACAGAATAACTGATGTTGCTGTGAGTTCAAGTTCAGCACAGCACCGCGGCTTCTATACGCGAATACCGGGTGTGCTGATAACTGCGTAAAGAAATCCCCCTGTTTTCTAGCGTTTAGTGTAACGTGTGCTGATTGGAAATCCATCTGCTCGGGTGTCTAGATTCCATACTGTATTTTGGAAAAAGAAAAAAAAAAGTAATACTCTTAAAGTTTCTCTGACGTAATGACAATGGCTGCTAAAATGTCTGAAGTGGAGTCGCTTATAAGTACTATTTCTAGCGACGACAATCCTGGTTACTGGAGTGGTATCGAAAAGTTGAACTTTGATGATATTGAGAAGCTGCAAGTAGATTTAGTAGCTAAGGTAGCGAACCAGCTTAACACAGGAGGGTCTGTGAAAGCAGTTCTGGTCCTATCGAGTTTCACCTTAAATCTAGCTAAACAGCTGGAACTGTCTTTGTCCGAGCTGACAAAGTTTCAAAAGCTTCAGGGAACGCTAGAAAGATATAAGGCGGAGCGAGTTGAGTTGTTGGATATAATCAGAGAAAAGAGAGTGAAAAATGAGGAAAGTGAAGACTGACTCAGGGAAGCTTTAGGTAAATTAGATGACTTGTCTGCTAGAGAAACTGCGGCTGAGGTAGCTAGGAGAGACCTGGAAGCGAGCTTGAAAGAAAAAGAAAAAGAAATTGAGAATTTAAATGAGCTCAGCCAGGAAAGGCAAAAGGAGTCAGATGCTGCCGTACTGGAAGCAAAATAGACTAGATCCCACTTGCATGCCAGCCCACCTAGCAGCCCGGAGCGCTCACCCAGCGCGCCGGGAGGAGGTTTCTCCCGGCCAGGGTCTGTGGTCGGATCGGCATAGGGGAGATCGCCGAGTCCTGCGCGAAACGCAAGGGCGAGTCAGTTCAGGCATAGACCCCCTGCTCCTGATCACGGCCGTCTCCCTGCCCGCGGAGAAACCGTAAAAATTAACCTCCACTCCCTGAGGCAGTTAGCCAAAGATGTAGAAAGGTTTAACCCGTCAGTGTCAGGGAATAATGTGGAGACCTACATCGATGAGCTGAGATATACTTTGCAGTTTATGCCCGAAGCGTCCGAACAGGAAAAGGCTATGTTAGTAAGGAAAACTACCAGCCGAGCGGTCCACGAGTGGATGTCTAGACAAGGACCGGAGGTCTGTAATAGCTTTGAGGAGCTGTGTCAGGCAATGATTGGAGAATTTTCGGCTTTTATCGATCCCATAGCTGCCGTGGCTGCTGTGCACCATATTAAGCACGAAAAAGCTGAAGCCCCTCGCGACTATTATCAGAGGCTTAGGCGCACTTATTTTGCAGGGCGGAATGAAGAGGGTTGCGAAGAGAACGTGAATTTCAAAGGTTTATTCATTGCTAATCTGCATCCCTCAGTCAGGAAAATGATTGTGATGCACACTGATGCAAAAGCGATGAAAATGTCTGACATTAGAAGGTTGGCTCAAAAAGCCTGGGGAGCTGAAGTCTCTGCTTCCTCAGAGCGAAAACCTGCTAAAACGGCCGTGTTCGCCACTAAAGTCTGCAGGGTTGACGACTCGCCTCAGCTCGAGGCAGCTGAGGTTCCTGAGCTCGCTAAGCCCTGGCGCAAAATAGGCAGGCAGGACCGCACTAAGTGTCAGAGCCGCCGTGAGCGCTACGGGGAAGGCAAGGGCTCAGGCAGAGCCTATCATAAGACTGGACGAAGGGAGTCAACTGCAGCCCGCCTGGCCAGGCTTGAACAAGCCCTGCCTGAGAGATCAGGACAGGGTAAACCTTCCGCACAGAATGCCGGAAGTGTGAATGAGCTTAGGGGGACCACGCCCCTTCTCACTGGAGGAAGCGGGGATCCGTCCCAAGCCCCTCCCTCAGTCTATCTGATTGGGTGGGAGGGTTCCTGCCTGGAAGAAGGCTGTGACTCTGAGTTGGGCGCTGACCCCGCCCCTGAAGTCAAAGAAAAGGCAGGCTTCCAACAATTCTTAGGGAATCTCAGCCAGAAAGGCAAAGCAAGGCGTATTTATATCAAGGTTTCTCTTGAAAACGTCTTAGATAGAGAAGCACTGATTGACACTGGGGCTGAAATTAGTTTGATGTCAGCCGATCTACTCAGCGAGCTCAAACGAGTAGCGAAAGGAAAAGGCATCAGACTTAAGGTAGAACCGTGTAAGATAGATATTTCCAGCTATACCCAGGATCATGCCAAGATCACACACCGAGTGTGGGTGGCACTTAGGTTCGGGCCAATGAACGTGGTGCATCCTGTTTACATCTCTAGGTTTAAAACAGAGCCACTACTCATTGGCCAAGACCTGCTTGACAGGCTGGAGCCTCTGGTGGACTGCCAGCGTGGAAAATTGTGGGCTCAGGTCAAAAACCCTAAGCCTGTTGCACAGCAAAAAGGGGGATTCAGTGGTTATGCTGTGATCACACAGTGCCCACTGAACACTATAGCTGAGTTGGAGGTTCCTCCTGGTTCCTCTGGACGAGAATAAATGTCTCTTCTTGCTTTCCAAAACTACAGGGAAGTCCTGCCCAGGCCAGCACTCCCACGGTCTCCCAACTACAGGAGCAGTGCTCCAAGCAGCTGCTTGACCCGCCAGGTAAAGCACACCCCCTTTTCATCCCTGAAGAAGAGTGGATCTCCCTGTCCGGTAATGAATGGGAGTCCTTTCTGTGCACTCTGGTACCTCAGGGGGTCCAGGACTACCACCCCATGGTGGTGGGAGGGGGTCCAGGTGGCAGAAGTGCAGGTTGATGATGTAATTCTTAGCCTCAGCTCTGAGAAGTCCATAATCAGTGAAGGTCTGTTCGAGGACCTGTCGCGAAGCTGTCAGGTGACCCTGGTGACGCAGTCACAGGTTCTGTGGTGGGCACCCCCATCTCATAGGTCCATTTGGAGCAAAGGAAGCTGTGTAGCTTCCATCTCCATTGGAAAAAGGAAGTTTGCTCACTACTTCCTATTGGAAGTACCTATTGGTTCGACTGGGCGCCCAGCTGGACACAGTAAACAGTGTGCTGTGGACACGGGTGGACCCAGATGCCCACTCTCTAAGCGGTGACCCCGAGAACATTCGGTCAGGTCAGACGATTCCTCAGGCCTGCCAGGTAGTAAGCGAATCGGACCTGATCGTTCCTGTGTCAACAGCAGGGTTTCCAGTACGCCTTGTCCTAAAGAAGGGACAGAGAATGGACGCTGAGATGGTTTTCTTCCAACCATCAGCTCAGTTTATCAGACTGAACCTAGCAGTCTGTTGTACCCCCAGACTGGAACGGAATGGCCGAGCCACCTGCCTGTTGGTGCAGAACATAGCAAAACAAGATGTCAAAATCCCTGCTCGCACTGACATGGGACTGGTAATTGACAATGGTTTCTATGATTTCGAACTGGCCATCCCAGTACTGGGGCAGCTCCCTGGTCCCTTGGCCAGGGAGGGGGGAACCGAGCAGGTGTACTACACCTACCCCCGGCGGATGATTGCAATTATGCCAATAGAGGGATTCTGCAACCAGGAGGTGTGCAGGGTGGACCTTAGCGATAAGGATGAGATGGTTGTGTACACAGTACACGCAGGTGTTCCGATGGACCACTCAGCCGAGAGTACGACCCGGGATACCGCCATGCCGTCAAAAGCGGGGTTCCTAGAGCAGGTACAGGAACAGGTTGGCAAGGCAGATGCCCTGGAAACGGAAAGCCAGCGTCAGCAGCTGCGTCAGAATTTCCAGGATTTCCGGGAAGTGTTTGCACGGGACGCCTATGACTGCGGGGTGACGGATTTGAACACAGTGCGCATTCCAACGGCCCCTGGCGCCCGCCCAACCTATGTCAGGCAGTATCGCATTCCCTCACGGCATACGAGTCCATAAAGCAGACGTTGGATGCTCTACTAGAGCGTCAGATCATAAGGGAGTGTAACTCCACTTATAACTCCCCACTGTGGCCGGTGCTGAAACCCAATGGTAAATGGCGTCTGACCATTGACTACTGGCAGCTGAATAAACAGGTTCCTTTGTCACGATGGCCAATGATCTACCTAGATCAGGAGTTAGCCAAGGTGACAACAGCGAAATATTTCACCACAGTGGATGTGGCCAATGGGTTCTGGACCCTTAAGGTAGAACCAACAGACCAGTACAAACTGGCCTTTTCCTTTGGAAACAGGCAGTTCACCTGGAATCGATGCCCCTTTGGGTATTCCAACTCCCCAGTGGAGTTCAACATATTTCTGCACAAAGCCATGAGTGATGCAGCCGCCAGGGGCAACCTGGTCTATGTGGACAATATTCTGATGAGGAGTCAGACCTGGGAAGAACACATGGCCGAGATCAGGCATGTGTTGACCCAGCTCTCCTGTGCAGGGGCCAAACTGTCCCTGGCTAAGGGACAGTGGTGTAGGACCCAAGTGGAGTACGTGGGACTGTTGGTTGGAGCCCAAGGCATACAGCCACAGTCCAGCAGAGTCCAAGCTATCCAGAATATGAAGTCGCCCACTAACCTGTCTGAACTGCGCAGCTTTCTGGGAGTATGTAATTATTCCCAGCAGTTCATTGAGGATTACGCTGAAATAGCAAGGCCCCTCCACAAGCTGTTGCAGAAAGACGTGCCCTTTGAGTGGGGGCCTTCCCCAGAACAGGCTGTGATGGAGCTGAAGCGCAGACTCGGTAGTGCTTTACCTAGCTTGGCCTACCCTGACAAAAATAAGGTCTTCTACCTTGAAGCAGGGTTCTCAGAGCACTGCCTTGGGGCTGCTCTGAGTCAGGAATATAACCAAGAGCGAAGGGTGGTGGCATATGCCAGTCGAGCCCTGAGCCCAGTGGAGCAAAAGTTCTTGGACTGCGAGAAGGCCCTGTTGTCTACGGTCTGGTCGGTAGAACACTTCCGTAGTTATGTTGGGGGACAAAAGATCATCATCGAAACCTGCCACCAACCTGTGACATTCCTGCATAGCCAGAGACTGAAAGCGGGCAGGGTGTCAAATAGCAGGATTGTGGCATGAATGATGGCCCTACAAGGCTATGAGATAGAGGTACGTTATGCACAGAGCAAGAAAATGTACCTGGGACAGGGCCTGGCTTTGGGCCAAGTGTGTCACGGCTGTGACACTGACATGGAAGCTCCAGAAACAATTCCCGCTGCTGAGCTACCGAACAATCATCGGTACTACGATGAGAACGTGGGCCAGGGCTTACCCATGGCCTATGTTGACGGTTGCTCTTTTCGCCACGAACAGCAGGTGCTAGCAGGGGTAGGAGTAGTCTGGCAAGACAATACTCCCTGTGGGCCGACCCGCTATAAGCTAGGACCAAAGACTAGTCAGTATGCGGAAGTAGCTGGGGTGCTGATCACCCTCCAGCAGGCCCTGACACATGGCCTTAAACAGTTTGTCATCTGTAGTGACTCGAACTACGCCCGACATAGCTTCGTGTCTCACGTTCCGTATTGGAAGGGTAACGGCATGAAAAATGCCCGGGGCAAGGAAGTAAAGAACAAAGAGTTGTTCCTGGCCAGTGACAAGCTCACGACCGAGGCTGGAATGATGGTTTACTGGAGGAAGGTGAAGGGACACTCCCAGGTGAAGGGACCAGACAAAGACGGGAATGATGAGGCCGACCGGTTGGCCAAATCTGGCGCCTTAGAGGGTGAACCCTGGCAGTTCCAGCAGGAATGGCTACCCCCAGAATTCGTGGCTGAGGTCAAGGCGGTCACCCGAAGCAGGGCTAGACAGGATGTCGGAGCTGACCCTCAATCTGTAGTGCTTGGGTCACAGGGTTTTAACACCGATCTTGCGGAAATGCAGAAACAGGACCCAGCAATTGGGCAAATGTATCAGCATATCGCTGACCCAGTGCGTCAACCTCTTTCGGAGCAGGTGCTGAGCCAGTCTCTGGAGTTGAAGGAGCTGGCAGAGGTGAAAGACAACCTAAAAATTATAAAGGGGTTGTTGGTTTGTGTACCAGTTGCACAAGGTGTCCCAAAGTGGGTAGTTCCCCACTGTCATCGGGGGGTCATGATCCAACATGCTCATGACGAACCCTGTGGGGGTCACCGGGGAATCAAGGCTACATACGACACTATCCAGCAGGTGGCATTCTGGCCTCACATGGGCCAAGACATCGCCGCGTATGTAAAGGGGTGTCTGACGTGTAGCCAGTTCCAACCATCACGGCCCTTGCACCGTGCACCACTCCAGAAAAAGGGCATGACATTCACCTGGTCCAATCTTCAAATGGATTGGGTGGGGCCGCTGGTGAGGTCATCCAGAGGGAACAAATATTTCCTCACTGTTACGTGTGCATTCACAAAATGGATTGAGTGCCTCCCAGCACCCAACGACACGGCAGAGACAACTGCAGTGCTGTTGGTGAACCATGTGTTCAGTCGATGGGGATTCCCCCTGACCGTGGTCTCGGATCGGGGAACCCATTTCACAGCTACAGTAATGGCAACCCTGTGGAATATGCTTGGGGTCAAGACCCAGTTGCATATCTCCTACCACCCTCAATCCTCGGGCCAGGCAGAAAGGGCAAACCGAACGGTGGTTAGTATGCTCAAAAAGTTTGTCTTCAACAGCAGTAGGGACTGAGACATTAAGCTGCCCCTGGTTCTGATGGCCATCCGAGCTACGCCCCATTGCTCTACGGGGGTCCCACCTTTTGAGATGATGACAAGTCGGAAGATGACTCTTCCCCTACACTGTCTTTATGGGGTGGAGGACCTGAGCACGACTGGGGCTGCTACGGCCCATCAGTATGTGTCAGACCTGCGAGCACATCTGCAGGCAACCTTTGCTTTTGCCCAGAACAATCTGGGAAGGAGTGCAGAGGGTAGGAAAGCATACTATGACTGAAAGGCAGTTAACCAGGAACTCCAAGTAGGAGACAAGGTCCTGTACTTCCAATTTGCCAAACCCACAGGGGTGGCCCGGAAGTACTTACCCAGTTGGACAGGACCCCACGAGATTGTCGATAAGGTATCACCGGTAGCTTATCGAATTCAGATTGAGAAGGGAAGGCAATCTCTGGTCTACAAGTGGGTGCATCGCAACCACCTCCGGTTGTATCGCCCACCTCAAATGGCGCCGGAGAACACAGAATAGGGTTAAACGTCCAAACCCGATCAAAGAGGGGGGTGCCCCTTTGTAGCTGCAGGCAGTTAGGTACTGTACTGTAGGTCCTGCTAGGAAAATATATTCAAAATTATAGTGGAACTGTACCATGTGCCTCATCTATGTTCCAGAATGGGAATCCTAAAACTGCCACGGCTGGTCCTGACAGTACTGTGGATCGCCTCGACACAGCCCCTTGAAGTTGTGGAACCTGGTCCTCCTACCGGCATAGTCCTGCAGGAAACCATAGTCCTCTCCATGGAAATCTTTATGGTACAATCTTTTTTTTTTCTTATAAAATATACTTTATTCCGAAAAAAAACACATCTCAAAAGGAAACATCTCACACGATAACACTCCACAAAATTAAAACATCAGCGGAACGGCGGTGATTGTCCGTTATCAATCCTTGCAAGGGTGGGCGTATTTGCGCTATTATGAGAGTCCCTCCAAACCCTACCGCTTGCTGTAAACCATTAATCCCTGTACAGGGTCCATAGGCCTTTCCAGCGCTCCTTTGCCGTGGGGAAACCCCATTTAGCAACGTCGCGCTTCATCCTCCTCCGCCAGGATCCTCTCTTCCAGCTCCCTCGCTCCCCACTTGTTGTTGTGCCGGATGAGATTGTTCCTCGCGTCCCACAGGCCTTTCTTTGTGAGGGACAGCAGCAGCCACATCAGGAACTGCGTCCCCCTGTCCAGTCCGGTAGGTGCCAGCCCCAGCAGAATGTACTGGTAGCTGAGCACCGCATTCGTTTCCAGGAGTTGCATTATGTTGTCCATTCTGCCCCACGCCGCCTTGGCGAAGGGGCAGCTCCTTCACTTTATTAAGATACTGAAGAAAGATGTGGAGACGGGGGTTTGAATTTAATCCTTTCTGTAGGGGGTTTAGACTTTCAAGTCACAAGCTGGGGTTTATGGCAGGAAAGGGGGGTTAACTGATAAGGATTGCAGATGCAAGCTAGGAACCCCCCTGGGTGTAATGTTAAACTGACCATTTGTCCAGAACATCGTAAACTGGCCAAATACCATGAACCCCCCTCTTTACCATCAGACCGAGTGACGTCAGAAACGGAGAAGAAAACACTATATAACCCAAAAGTTTGTAACAGTACGGGGAACAATACTTCGGTTTTGTTGTTTCTTGCGGGAAACAAGACTTCGGCTTTATTGTTCCTTGCATGCAATAAACTCATCTGTTTTACTTCATCTCGGGATCAAGAACCTTATTTCTTCTGTTACAACAAATTTGGCGTAGTCTGGATGCTCCAGAAGGCGCAGAACTTCCCATCGGCAGGAGAGATGGTCAGCGCGCACATAACTAAGAGGTAAGGACTCCTCTTTTATTTAAAAGTCCTGACTCTCTCTGACCGATTGGGAAATCTCTGCTCCCTGCGAGAATCGCCCGAGATGACGGAGTAAACGTGAGTTTCTGAATTCCTCTGGCCCGGGGAAGACACCGGTGTATGTAATGGGTTGTTTGCTGTAAGCCCAGAATTTGGTCTGGCAGGGGTTCCGCGGTATTGTGTACAGGCGTTCGAAGCTGGTATATGCCTTAATTGCGCGTGGAGTTTTTGAACGGGTTTTGGACCCTTACCGTGAAGTTCAGGACTGGTGTGGGCCTTAATTGCGCCCGGAGTTCTGAAGGTCAGAACTGGTTTGGGCCTTAATTGCGCCCGGAGTTCTGAGGCTCAGGATCGGTGTGGGCCTTAATTGCGCCCGGAGTTCTGTGGCTCGGGATCGGTGTGGGCCTTAATTGCGCCCGGGGTTCTGGAGTGGTGCATTAAATGCACGTATAATCCAGGATTGGTGTGGGCCTTAATTGCGCCCGGGGTCCTGAGATTAGCTACGCCTTGATTGTGCACAGATTGGCATGGCGTGGTTTTTTTGTTTTAAAGGAAACAGGAGTAGAAGAGATATATATATATATGTATGTATGTTTTTGGTGTTTTCCTTGTTTGTGAAATACATATACACACGCACGACACTAACATAAACACACCTCATAATAAAAGAGCAAAGCATTAAGTAGCAGGATTTAAAGGACGTTGAGACCCGAGAATCGCCCTGATTGAGCTCAGTGCGTAAGTCCACCCCGGGGCAAAAGCAGCGATGCTGGCGTTCTGGGGATGGTGAATTACTGATCAAGAAAGGGGGTTTTCGAGGTCTCGTTTCTTACCTGTGAACAGTGCGGTGTAAGCCCTCTCTAAAGTCTCGGAGAGGCATTTAGATCTGGAGGTAACAGACGCCCTTAGCTGAATGAGTGCAGTAATGCACAGGTTTTTCCAAGTGAAAACATCCCCCTACTGAATGAGCTGTTACCTCACACACGACAAAAGTAAATCTTAAAGAAACCAAACATGTGTGCTAATTGGGTGTTTGAGAAAGTGGTGGAAGTATCTGATTACATATCGGAAAAGTGTAAATTGACTGAAAGGGAAGAGAAATATAGGAAGAAGCTGAGTCTGTCAGAAGGAGTTTGGGGCGAAGATGCCTGTAAAAAAGCGTATGAACATTGGAACAAAAACAAAGATTTAGCTGCAGCCCTGGTGATCGGCCGACACCTGAGGTGGCAGATTAGCATGAAGGAGAAATCAGAATGGGATAAAAAAGAGAAGGAGTTCACAGAAAAAATAAAAGCGTTAAATGAGAGGAAAGATAATTTATTCGCGGCAAAAGAGGTACTAGAAAAAAAGCTAAAAGAGGGAGTACAGGAGAATGAGAAACTAAAGAAGGAATTAACTCCTGGTCACGCTGCACTGGTTAATGTGCTACAGCCGGCGACTAAGTTATATCCTGCTCTCCCACAGGGGAACAAACAGGCAGGAAACGAAAATAATTGGGATCAATTCCCACTGTGGCCATATGGAGATGGGGGGTCGGATTGGGATAACACTTGGTATGAGTGTGATAAAGACGGATCAAAGTCTCTCCTGTTAGAGGGAGGGCGCCCGTAGGTCTGTACTCTCACTCGAAGTGGGAAAGGACTTGATGTAGCAGGGGCTGGCGCCGTTGATGACAGCGCCACTCTAGCTCCGTCTCGCACCCCGCCGAGGGGGTCCGTTCTCGCACCTACCTTCCCTGAATCCCCAATACGATCAAATCCAAAACCGGAGGATATTGACCGGTGGGCTAGAGAAGTACCGCACCCAAAATTAGGGATGCAGCGAACCTGGAGTGCGCTTCAGGAATTAAAAGATACTTATGGTATCTCCCCCCTGACTGCCGCTATGATCCTCAGAAGGACAGGGGAAAAGCGTCTCGGAGAACTTAAACAATTGTGTGAGGATAACGGCAGGGGAGGGCGATGGGAATGGGTTTGGCGATGGCTTAAACAAAATTATCCACCAAAGACAGATTGGAAAAAGATATCTGCGCGTCAGCAAAAAGAAAGCGAGGATGTGGCTGACTTCACTGACCGCTTCGTCACACTCTGGCTGGAATGCTCAGGACTAAGTGACGAAGATGATGTGAATAGCGACGCCTCTGCTGTGATTAAACAAATTTATTTGGGCGGTCTTAAGCCTGATATAGCCAAAGCCCTTCAGTTAAAAGAGCCCGAAATAGGGCAAGATACGACTAAACAATTTGAGGAAATAGTTAAAATGGCACGGCAAATCGAGAGAAATATGTATGCTAAGGTGCGGGCAATACAAACAGGGTGGACACCCCCCATACTGAAGGGTGGAGCTGGCCCTGACACCCGACTAAATCCAAAAGGCGAAATTACAACTCGGTGCCATTATTGTAAAAATTTCGGACATTGGCAAAAGAATTGCAAAAAGCGATTAGGCAGTGAGGGCAGGATTGGAAGATACCGAGATCCCCCTTTCAATCCCTCGAATCGAGAGGGGCAAAAAAACCTGTTGTCACAATTACAGGATTTGAGCGAAGCAGACAAACGCGCTATCAGGGAGCTTTTAAACTAGGACTCCCCCTAGTGGCCTCCCTACGCCTATCTCAGGAACTGAGTGAAAAAGAGCTCAAATTACAATGCACGATTAATGGGATTCAAATGTCACTTTTATGGGACACTGGGGCTCAATTATCGTGTTTATCTGAACAGTCAGCCAAACGGTGTGGTGTCATGTTCACAGGGAGGGAGCTGGAGGCCACTGGTGTAGGGGGTAATCGAATAACACTCAGAGAAACTCAAAAACTCAAGATTAGACTAGGAGATGGGGAGGTAACATTTAATGCTGTCATGTGGGTAGGATCTACCCCAGATCTGTTGGGATGGGATGCTCTGAAATACCTACAAGGGGTTACATTAACCATACATGAGGAGAGGGTGGAGGTAAACATCTGGTCCCTCCAAAAAGACGAACTAAAAGGGCATTCAATTTGGACTATGGATAAGGACGAATGCGGGCTTCTGGATATGGAACCCGCCACATTTACTGGGAAATCCCCGCCATACACAAAGCCATATAAAATCAACAAAGAGGCGGAGGAAGGGGTTCGACCAGTAATACAAAAACTATTGACTCAAGGCATTGTACGAAAAACACATAGTACAAGCAACAGTCCAATATGGCCCGTAAAGAAAGCCAGCGGAGCATGGCGATTCACAGTTGATTACACAAAAGCTAATCAACACATCAACCGTCTCACCCCCTTGGTAGCAGACCCCTCTGCTATTTTTCAACTACTGACCCCTGAGCACCAGGTGTTTTCAGTAATTGACATGGCTAATGGGTTCTGGTCTGTTCCTCTACACCCAGAGTTACAAGATTGGTTCGCTTTTGTTGTAGATGGAGAACAATATACTTGGACCAGGTTACCACAGGGGTTTCATAACAGCCCCACCGTGTATCACATGGCACTTCGGAGGCATCTCCGGGAGCTGCCTCAAGTGTCCTCCGTCGTTATCCAATATGTGGATGATATTTTAATCGCGTCTCCTGACGAGGAAACCCACAAGAAGGACCTCCAAATTATTCTCAACCAACTGGTTAAAAAAGGACACAAGGCTAGTTATAGCAAAGCACAGTTATGCCTAGACACCGTAATTTACTTGGGACAAAAGATTAGTCAGGGAAAAAGGGAATTGACAGAAGATCGGGCCTAGGCAATCCGAACACACCCTAGTCCCAATACGGTGAGAGAGCTCCGATCATTTCTGGGTCTGTGCAATTTCAATAGAAATTGGGTTGATGCTTTTTCTGAAAGGGCCAAACCACTTACAGACCTATTAAAGGGGGGAGGGAGGTCCCTTGATCCTATTGCTTGGAGTCCTGAAGCTGAACATGCTTTTAATGATTTAAAACAAGCTCTGTTACAGGCTCCTGCATTGGGGTTTCCTCAGACAGATCAACCATTCTACCTCTACGTAAGTGAAAAGAATGGATTTTGGACAGCTGTACTAACACAGGAACATGGGGGCAGGTACCGCCCGGTAGGGTATTACTCTGGATCCTTGGACGAGGTAGCCAGGGGCTGGGGTCCATGTCTACGAGCCGTTCAGGCCGTCTGTCTAGCAGTACAGGCAGTCAATAACATAGTACTAGATCAACAACTGATTGTTCGATGCCCACATGCGGTACACACCCTCATGTCCCTGAATCGGGTCAGTCAGGTTAATGCGATACGATGGAGCAAGTGGCAGGTCTTGTTAGAGGCTCCAAATATTACCATTGAACGTGAAGGAGCTCTAAATCCAGCCACATTGTTACCTGACCCATCAGAAGCCTACATGTTAGAACACAGCTGTGATGTTTGGGCAATGGGAGAAGATGAGGGCATCAAAATAGCCGAGCAACCACTAAGGAATGAAGACCTCATCCTCTTCACTGATGGAACTTAATTCACAAATTCTAGTGGGGAGAGGAAAGCGGGTTGGGCTGTGACTACAGAACATGATATCCAATGTGGGGGAAGATTTGAGGTACCCACGTCAGCACAGTGAGCTGAACTGAAAGCTTTGGTGGAAGCCTGTAAATTAGCAAAAGGCAAGACCACCATAATATACACAGACTCACGATACGCATTTGGAGTATGCCATGACTTTGGAAGGTTATGGAGTAATAGGGATTTTTTAACCTCTGCTGGCACTCCGGTAAAGAATGCAGATCTGGTGTCTGAGCTGCTTGAGGCTCTCCAACTCCCAAAGCAGGTAGCTGTAATCAAATGTAAGGGCCACAGCAGAGAGGACACTCCCGAGGCCAGGGGCAATAAGCTGGCAGACTGGACAGCACATCAAGCTGCCCTGGGGCAATGGGAGGAGTGGGCTATAGAAAAACCTCTTCAGATTATTTCAGTTTGCACAGTGAACATACAGGCACTCCGGACGGAACAGCTCAGCGAGCTCCAGGCCCAGGCCCTAAGGATTGAGAAATGGACCTGGATGGAACGCAATGTGGGGCTGCAGAAGGATGGGACCTGGAGGTGCCAGCGTACAGGCAGACCCGCCTGTCCCAAGCAACTAATGCCCTACCTGGCACAGCAAATACACTCCACAGGGCACCCAGGTGTTAGCCAAATGACTCGACACTTTGCTCAGAGCTGGGTGGGCACAGGCTTCACACCCTTCGCAGCTGATGTGGTACAACGCTGTGGCGAGTGCCAAAAAGCCTCTGGAGCACCGCCGGTTCGGGCTCCTAATCTTCGACGTCCTGCACCCGAGGGGCCCTTTAGACACTGGCAAATAGACTATTGTTCACTGCCACCCTGTAAAGGGAAAACAGGTCTCCTAGTGATGGTGGACCAGTTTTCTAGATGGGTGGAGGCTGTCCCTGTCAAACGAGAGACTGCGCAGACAACTGCCAAATATCTCGTGACAGAAGTAATTCCCCGATGGGGACTCCCGTGTCGCATAGACTCAGACCAGGGCACACATTTTACTGGAAAAGTGTGTCAGGTGGTGGCAGACCTACTAGGGATCAAATGGGACCTGCATTGCCCTCATCACCTGCAGTCCTCTGGCATGGTGGAACGGGTGAACCGGACTTTGAAAGCTAAATTGACAAAGTACCACCTGGGAGGGATCCCCTGGGTGGATGCATTGCCCGCCGTACTGTGCAGCATCTGGGCTGGAACAAATCGAATAGTGGGGCTGAGCCCGTTTGAGGTGATCACGGGGCGTCCCATGAGACTGAGTGACTCTCCAGGACATGACAGAGTAGGCTTGAGTATACTAACTGATTCTCTGTTACAGTATTGCAAGTTGCTGACAGAGGCCACCCAAGGAGCCCGCGAGCAGGTCCTGGAGGCGTGGGGACCACCACCTGAAGGAGGGCACGACCTCATCCCAGGAGAGTGGGTGTGGATCAGGAAATTTCCTTCACAGGTTCTCCAGCCCAGGTGGGACGGACCCTACCAGATCCTGTTGACAACTGAGTCTGCGGTTCGAGTGGAAGGAAAAGATCGCTGGATCCACGCGTCACACTGCCGACGAGCCTCATCCCCATTTACAGACTCAGAATGAAATAATTTCTGTCAATAACGATAATTGTTGCTGTAGGACTATGTTCCGCAGGGATTAATGATCATCTCTCCCACAAAGGAGAACATGGAATTAATTCCTTTTTAGGCCTCTCCTATCTGACAGCTAAGAAAACCAACCAAAGTGCCTGCTGGGTGTGTGCCGCATTACCCAAATATGTACAGGAAGGACTTCCTATGGGGGCCATTCCTTGGCGTCTCGAGGAAGTCATAGGCATGATCATTTGGAGGGATAATTTAGGAGATTTTAATATGACAAACTATGGGGGTTGCCATAACACGACTTTAACCTGCACAACATTACAATATCTACAGGAGCGAGGCTTAGAGCCCACGAGTTTCACAGGCTCTTACGCTCCTAAATATAACAGAAGCCATACACCACCATACCTGACTCTAAATAAGGAACGTGAGGGAAACATATGTTTTCAGCACACTAATGGTCTGCACTTGGTTGGATGGAGTCGTTGCAACCTTACCATCGCTGCAAATATATTCACCTCTACCTTCCAAATTCCAGGATGGGATCGGCACACCCCACAATTTGGTATAAGCTTCTTATTTTCAGAGGCATGGGGAGCGCCAAACGGAACATATTTCATTTGTGGAAAACGAGCCTACCCATGGTTGCCAGCCCAGTGGTCTGGCTCATGTTATTTAGGATATGTGGTTCCTCATATCCGTGTTCAAACCCACAGCCCCTTCGGACCTAACCACAGACCACAAAGAAAATTGGCTGATTGGGAATATTATTTAGGTATAATATTTCCACAAGCCGGCATGAACTTTCTGAGTCGAGAGTTAATTCAAATGGCCTCGACTTTAGAAGAATTAGCAAATTCTACCTCATCTAGTCTGAAGGCTGTTAATGATGAGATGGTAGCCCTCAGAACAGTGGCCATGCAGAACCGACTAGCTTTAGATTATGTACTGGCGGCCCAAGGAGGAACTTGTGCAGTAATTGGCACTGAATGCTGCACATATATCCCTGATAATTCTGAGCACATCTCAGATCTGGCCCAACACATTTACAATGAGGGACAGAAATATCAGGACTATTATACTGAAAATTGGGGAATTGGGTCTTGGGTAAAGTCTGTGTTTGGGGCCTGGGGTGGAACCTTTTTACAGTGTTTATTTGTAGGAATAGTATTGTTTATATGTATAATTGTAATCATCACGTGCACAAAAACATGTATCACATCTTGCTATAACCGTGGAACGTACAATGTCATGGCAATACATACCTGTTCGCCAAGAAAGGAAAGATCTGCCCTGACATTGTATGTATAAAAATAGGCTACACTGACGTATGCCATATTTTATAAGGGGGGAATGAAAAAAGATGTGAAGACGGGGGTTTGAATTTAATCCTTTCTGTAGGGGGTTTAGACTTTCAAGTCACAAGCTGGGGTTTATGGCAGGAAAGGGGGGTTAACTGATAAGGATTGCAGATGCAAGCTAGGAACCCCCCTGGGTGTAATGTTAAACTGACCATTTGTCCAGAACATCGTAAACTGGCCAAATACCATGAACCCCCCTCTTTACCATCAGACCGAGTGACGTCAGAAACGGAGAAGAAAACACTATATAACCCAAAAGTTTGTAACAGTACGGGGAACAATACTTCGGTTTTGTTGTTTCTTGCGGGAAACAAGACTTCGGCTTTATTGTTCCTTGCATGCAATAAACTCATCTGTTTTACTTCATCTCACGATCAAGAACCTTATTTCTTCTGTTACAACAATACTTAGAAGACAAAGATACTGTATCAATTTATGTTGCATTAGCCTGATTATGATTAAAAAAACACATATAATTAAACACGCGTTTACGATTTAAATCAAAACACGATTTAAATCAATATAAATGTTTATATTGTAACGCATACTGTCCAGCCTCCATTTCTCTATAAAAATTTACTCTATTACACACACACACACAATAGAAGCAGGAAGCAGAAGCAGTGACCGTTGTCAGAAGGGAAGAAGGTGACTATTCATTGTTATCAAAAATGACTTAGAATCGATCATGTTGTGATTTTTGAAATATAAAAGTCAATTGATTGTCCATAATATTGCTATTCTATTTTTTCGAAGAAATGTTTGTTAAAAGAAAAGTCCAGCACCAGCTGGATTTGAACACACAACCTGTGAGCTGGTAATCGCGCACGTAGACCAGTAGGCTACAAGGGAAGTCGCATGAAGATGGAGGCTAAACAGCCCTACACAGCCCTGTCGCAGTACACGAATATAATCATATCGTTATTAAATTCTTTAGATACGCGATTCCATATTATATTAGCAGAAAAGCTTAAAACTACCACTTTTTCACACGCTATTTCACATGCTAGTTAAATACTTCGATGCTTAAAATCGTTAGGGAGAAATGGAATACCGGTGTGTATTTTTCCTTTAAAGTACCGATTCCTGGAATCTGACTGGCTGACACCCTTCTGAAGTGGTTCCATAAAATCTGGTATACGGAAAAGAAAGCGTTGATAAAAAAGCCTGGATTCTCATGTATCTCATACAAGTATCTTTTAAAACAGTCTTTGCTGTGCTCTTGAGGATCCTTGTGATATTTTGAGCTCTAGTTGAATGATAAGTGTCGCATTTTAAATCATTTTCGTAGTTAAAAATTATGAAACGCCCTGTTAAAAGTAAGGGAGTTTTTATGCCCGTTGAAGTAAAACAAAATGCCTGACAAAGTATGGCTTGGACAGATTCCAAGTGCTTGTACAAATGTGCTAAAGAAATTATACTTTGAGTATACAGCTTGTCCAAAGTCATTCATTATTAATACTATTAGTAATATCTTCGGTAAAGGCTTTGATGCATAAATATTTCTGATAAAGGTAGGTTGTGTACTTCTGTCCAACTGAGCAATCTTGCTTTCATAAAATATACCAACATTTTAATGACTAATGATTAACATGCTGTAATACACAGTTCAAAATTAAAAGCTCAAATGCTGTACATGAGAGGTTAAGCTCCCCCTGGCGGTTTTACAAGGTGACGCCGGATAGTTTCCAGCATGACGTCAAATGATGCGATTAACCGCGTGATACCGCGACACACCGACCGGGGTATGCCGCGAAATACCCCACCCATTTTGAATGGCTGCATCTGTATACAGTACAGTTTGCATACAGTACTGTGTTTATGTTCCTAAACTGATCTCTTTTATGAGCAGGTGAAAGGCGTGGTGAATAGGAGATTTTCAAAAATTACTGTGCTTTGCATGATTGGAAACAAATGCGTGATTGCGAAATGCTGTGGTGTTACTTTTACAAAGACGGTCGATGAAAAAAAGAATGTGGACCAGGGCAATACTTTGAGTTTACAGCTTGTCCAAGGTCATTCATTATTAATACTATTAGTAATATCTTCGGTAAAGACTTTGATGGCGACAGCTCAAACATGAGAGGATGAGCTTTATTAGCTCCACCTTGTGGAAATTCCGGATACTATTATTTTAATTGCGGTACTATAGGAGAATTTACGGTAAGTCGTGGTAGACTGAGTAAAGCGCACCGCAAAATATTGCGGTATCGCCCGCTTGTTTTGAATGGCTGCATCTGTAAACCACAGCTTAAAGAAGAGCACCATCTCAGTGCCATACTAATGTAAATGAAGTAATACTAAGACATGTTCTTATGGATTTGTCTTACCTTGAGATATGTAATTGGATTTCAGGATTAACTTCCACATTCAATGTACTGGTGATTCTTTGCCTGGTCAGTACCTGGGTGGGAGACCTCCAGTGAACAATTAAGCTTGCTGCTGGAAGTGGTGTTAAGAGACTCTTAGGATCTTCCAGAGGTGTCTGTCCAATAGCACTAGTTGCCTTAGAGCTGGCTCAAACATTGCTCAAGAGTCTACCTTTCACAGATGCGCAAAGATGAATGATGGGGGTGCACGCTTCAAGGAGCCTTCCAACTGTAGGGACTGATTAGAGACGATCCGTAGCATGTGTTCGTTTCCATATACGCCCCGTGTCTCAACGGTAGGACAGAGTCAAATACTGCCTCGACACGTAACAGCGTTATATTAAACCGCAGGACTTGAGGGCTGTTTTGTTTGAATGTTCAAGGCATTGGTAAGAGCGTAGGTCAAGGGCCATTGGTGCATCTCCTGTAACTGGAGTAAAAATGCTATTCAAAGTGCAGTGACTAAAATCGTCGTCCACATGTCTCCGTTGTTGATTGCTTTCTGTCTAAGAAAGTTCTGTTTTCATGTCCGAACGGTGAGACTTTATCATTCCAACTTGAAGCCACCCTTTAGTCCTCTGAGGTGTGTGTGTGTGCTTGCACGTATGGCGTAAAAGGTTTCTTAAACGGAGAGCGAACTTGAAAAAAGTTGCCTCCGCCGCCGCCGCCTCGCACTCCCTGTTCGATTGTAGCAAGAAGGCAGCGGCCGTGGCACTCGCTGTTGTCGTGGCCGAGTGGTTAAGGTGACGCACTTGAAATCTGTTGGGGTCTCCCCGCGCAGGTTCAAATCCTGCCGACTACGGCGTCCTTTGCATTTGGTTGCGTGCGTGCGTGTAAAAGGACCAGCGCCGTTTCGTTTTCGCTGGGACCTTTAACACTCTAAATCGCCTGGACCCGCAGCCTGTGAAATCGATTCTTCAGCACCCACGAAGGACGCTTTGCAGCTGGACACAGGTAACGATGCTTTTCTGCAACAAGCTTTCCAGCTGAATTTTCTCGGCAGCTCCGTACTGAACCTGTTCTCCATTGCAACATAGCGGAGGCTCGTCACGTCTATAGCAAGGCTGTGTAGGACCGCTTACGCCACAGTGACTTGTACACAGACCACATGAAAGGCAAGCAAAATACCCTTTTAAAATTCCAAAGACTCACAAGGTCAGAGGAACAGCGATGACCTGAACAGATCTGTTACAGAAGTCTAGGTTGACCTTTTTAGAGCTGTAATTGCATTTTTGTTTAATAGAAGATCAAATCTACTCGCATGTACCAGCACCTTACAGTTTATTGATGTTAATTCTGTTTAAGTAATAAGATTGCTAACGATGTTGGACTTTAGTCTGTGTTTTTTAGAACAAATTGCTTACACTTCTGTAAGGAATACGCAGTACGTGCCTTTGTCAGTCATTGCTCACCATACCTGTAACTTTCTTATCTAACTCACTTCCTCAAATGGTGAAGGTCCACAAACATAAATGAAAAAAAAACCCTTGTTGTAGATGAGGTGCACAAAAAAGCAGCCCCTGATAGTGTATAACACATTTATACTATTGCAGAGACACATGTAACATATTGTAGCGTTTGCAGGTTCTTTTTCAGAACTAAAGAAAAGTGGAGACGCGATTAACCAAGCACTGACTTTATTTAACAACCACACCAAAACCAAACACAGGATCTACACACACATGAGGAGACTGACGAACACGTACACACATTTAGGGTGGTAATTACCTAACAACACACTCTACTTTTACAGGACTACACAGGGCACTAGAATTACTAGGACATTATTTACACAGGTAGGGTCAGCCGCTGGTCATCGTGCTGACCCTCAGACTCTTCCCGGCTACCACTCCCATCATGCCCAGCTGTACTACGAGCGCCTAGGGGCGCTTCCTCCTCACCACCAGGCGAGGGCGTTACACTGCCCCCACCTGAAGCGTCTGGCGTCTCGCCGACGTCGAACACCCCCCTCAGGCTGTACTCGTATTCGGCCAACTGCTGCGGAACCCTGCGTGAGCGGCCGCTGCGCCGCGGTGACGGCTGGCGATCCACGGACGCCACACTATCGGCCGGCTCCGGCCCCGGCTGCTCCTCTGGAGCCTCCCCACACGGCTCCTCCTCCCGGGCCCGGTAGGGGGCCAGGCGGTCTCGGTGCAGGACCACCACTCTCCCCCGTGTTCGCAACCGGACACGGTAGCAGACCTCGCCCACCACCCCGAGTACCTCAGCGGGCCCCTCCCACGACGGCGGCAGCTTAGGGCTGAGGCCTTTGCGGCGGCGCGGGTTGTACACCCAAACCGAGTCCCCGGGCTGGAAGGCAGGCCCCCTGCAGCGCAGGTCGTAGTACCGCTTCTGCCGGACCCCCGCCTGTGTCAGGTGGGTCCGTGCAAAGCTGTGCACCCGCTGCATCCGCTGCCGCAGGTCCCACTCGTAGTCCGGTCCAGCCGGCGGTGCCGACCCGTCTCCGGGCGGCGGGCTGAAGACCAGGTCCACCGGTGTTCGCATTTCCCGGCCCAGCATGAGCGAGGCCGGGATGCACCCGGTGGATTCCTGGACCGCGGTCCTATACGCCCAGAGCGCAAGGGGGAGGTGGCGGTCCCAGTCCCGTTGGTGCCGGGACACCAGGGTGGCCAGCTGGGTGGCGAGCGTCCGATTAAACCGCTCTACCAACCCGTTGCTCTGGGGATGCAGCGGTGTGGTCCGCGTCTTAGTAATCCCCAGGCGCTGGCACACTCTGGCGAAGACCTGGGACTCGAAGTTACGCCCCTGGTCACTGTGTAACTCCTCCGGCACCCCCAGCCTGGCAAACATCCCCTCCAGCAGTGCATCGGCCACCGTGGGGGCACTCTGGTCCGGGAAAGCGTAGGCCTCCGGCCACTTCGTAAAGTAATCCATGGCCACCAAGACGTAGCGGTTCCCGGCCTCAGTGCGCGGAAACGGGCCCAAAACGTCCACTCCCACCCGCTCCATAGGAGCCCCCACCTGGTGTTGTTGGAGGGGGGCCCGAGAGCGCTCGGGGGGACCCTTCTGCGCCACGCACACCGCACACGTTCGGCAGTACCGCTCCACGTCCCGGTGGCAAAGACCCCAATAAAAATGGCCTCGGAGACGCTGCAGGGTTTTTTTACCGCCGAAGTGCCCCACACCCGGCTGGCCGTGCACCGCTCGGAGCACCGCCCCGCGGAGCGACCGAGGCACCACCAGCTGCCACCGTACATCGCCACTGGAGGGTACCCGCCACCCACGGCGCAGCACCCCGTCCTTTACCTCCAAGGCCTCCCACAGGGCGCAGAGGGCCTTGACGGACTTCGGGTGCGGGGCGAGCTCCTCTCGCGTAGGCCGCACTCCTGCTGCCCTCCAGCGGAGCACCGGCCCCACGTCAGGATCAGCTGCCTGACGTTGCGCCAGGTCTGGCAGGCCCACCCCCAGCAGCCCCTCCCGGGCCGTGGCCGCGGCGCTCACCCCCGCCACGGTGCGGACAGCCTCCTCACGCTGCTCCCGCCGGGCGCAGTGATGGCAGTCCGCGGCCTCGCAGGGGCGCCGCGAGAGAGCGTCGACATTGAGATGGCGAGACCCCGCACGGTGCACGACAGTGAAGTCGTACTCCTGCAGGATCTCTATCCATCGCGCCATCTGCCCCTCTGGCTCCTTAAAGTGGAGCAGCCAGGTGAGGGACGCATGGTTGGTCCTCAACCGGAACCGGGTCCCGAACAGGTACGGCCTGAAGTGGTGGACCGCCGCCATCACCGCCAGCAGCTCGCGACGGGTCACGCAGTAGTTCCGCTCAGGCCTAGTCAGAGCCCGACTATAGTAAGCCACTACGCGCTCCCCATCCGGCCCCTCCTGCGCCAACACCGCCCCCACTCCCGAGTCACTCGCGTCGGTGTCGAGAATATACGGCAACCGCGGGTCAGGGTAGGCCAGCACGGGGGCCCCCACCAGAGCTTCACGCAACCGGCCAAAGGCAGTCTCACAGCCAGAGTCCCAGTCAAAACGGCGGCCCTTGTCGGTGAGGCGGTGCAGCGGGGCAGCGATGCTGGCAAAGTCCCGGACGAACCTCCGATAGTACGAGGCCAACCCCAGAAAGCTGCGGAGCTCCGCGACGGTGCGTGGAGTCGGCCAGCCCCTCACTGCGGCGACCTTACCTGGGTCCGTAGCCACCCCTCGCGGTCCAACAACATGTCCCAGGAAGGTCACCTCCCGCCGCAGGAGCTCGCACTTGCGGGGGTTGAGCCTCAGGCCAGCACGGCGGATGCAAGCCAGCACCGCCTGGAGGTTCGTCAAGGCCTGGTCGAAACTCCGTGCATGAACCAGCAGATCGTCCAGATACAACACACACTGGTTCCGCGGGACCGATGCCAGCACCCTCTCCATCAGCCTCTCGAACGTCGCCGGGGCATTGCACAGGCCAAAAGGCATGACAGTAAACTGCCAGAGGCCCTGGCCGATGGAAAAGGCCATCTTCGGGCGAGCATCGGGAGCAAGCGGTACCTGCCAGTAGCCGCAGCGGAGGTCCAGGGAGCTGAACCAGGTCGACCCGGTGATGTAGTCCAGGGCGTCATCTATCCTCGGCAGGGGGTAGGAATCCTTCCGGGTGACCTCGTTCAGCTTGCGGTAGTTGACGCAGAACCTCCACGAGCCGTCTTTTTTTTTAACCAGTACGGCTGGCGCCGACCACGGGCTCGCGGAGGGCTCAATTACCCCCGCTGCGGCCATCTCCCGGATCTTTTCCTCGGCGGCGGTCCGCTTGGCGTGGACCATGCGTCCCGGTGGGATGCGGATGGGCCGAGCGTCGCCGGTGTTGATCTCGTGTTGGACCAGGGCAGTGCGGGTGCAGTCCTCATCCCTCGCCGCAAAGAGGTCTTCGTTCTGGGTGAGTAGCTCCTGGAGCCGCTGCCGCTGGTCCTGATCGAGGCCCTCGCAGCTCCACTGGAAGAGGTCCTCAACGGCACGCCTCGCTTCCATGCAACGCTCGGCCCCCGCCGCCGCCTTGTCTGACTCAGGGGCAGGATACGGCACGCTCGCTCCCCGCGCCGATGGGTGTGGGAATCGCTGATCGGCTCCGGCAGGGAGGGCATCCTCTCTCCGGGGCGGCCGCCCCAATTCTACTGGACCACTACTGGGTAGCCCCTGTAAGGGCTGTGGCCACCTGTCGCACCCAGGAGTTGCTCAGGCTCCCTATGTGCGCCGCCGATGGGTTCTGCGTCTTTCAGCGTCAGCCGGCGCTTTACGGAATCGGGTAGTGTCTGCCACGAGATGTTCATTCTGCCCGCTTCTGACACCAATGTAGCGTTTGCAGGTTCTTTTTCAGAACTAAAGAACAGTGGAGACGCGATTAACCAAGCACTGACTTTATTTAACAACCACACCAAAACCAAACACAGGATCTACACACACATGAGGAGACTGACGAACACGTACACACATTTAGGGTGGTAATTACCTAACAACACACTCTACTTTTACAGGACTACACAGGACACTAGAATTACTAGGACATTATTTACACAGGTAGGGTCAGCCGCTGGTCATCGTGCTGACCCTCAGACTCTTCCCGGCTACCACTCCCATCATGCCCAGCGGTACTACGAGCGCCTAGGGGCGCTTCCTCCTCACCACCAGGCGAGGGCGTTACAATATATATATATACTGTATATATATATGAAACAGAAATAGAAACAGAAACAGGAATCGCTTACTCACCTGGAGAATCTCTGTAGGAATATCTAGCATTTATCAATGGAAATAAAAGCTGCTTTAATACAGTGCATGTTCAAACTCAAACCCTCAGCTGCTGTTCTTGTTTGTTTTGGGACAAATTGCAACTGAGCATCGCATGAGCCGTTACGTACCCTTATCTGTTAGGGAATTTCAAGGGAGGAGTTAGGTCAGAATGGGTAGGCTGCAAAACAACAAGTAAAGATTTATTCCAAGATGAAACGTTGTGGCGGTTTTCTTATCTTTTCAGCATGGACTCAACTTTTACGTGTTCCTTATATGCTATATATGTATATATTAGCACCAATGTCGTTCTTAAAAACTAACATGAAATTGTCAGGGACATTCAGCTATATACAAAGACGAGACAGACAAAGTAATAATTCTATATTAACGTGGCCTACATATTGACGCAATGATCGAACTAACTGACATGTTCTGATTCAGATCCCCTGCAGTTCATGCCAATTAGAACAATAGCAATGCTGAGTCCTCCCAACCCTACTGAGCACAAATTCAGCTGCTCTCCAGTTCTGTTCTGCATTTTTTTTCATTGCAATTGAGCTCGGAGCTGGAGATGATCTCCATACAGTTCTGTGTTAACTAGCCCACACTTACGTGCTAATTTACGGGTTGTGGCAAATGCTTTTCTATAGTTCATATACATGACGGCAACCTGTTACCGAGGAACCTGAGAGGTTTAAAAGCCTCATGAGCCAGGCAGGACTCGAACCTACAATCTTCTGATCCGAAGTCAGACGCATTATCCATTACGCCACTGGCCCATAGAACAGGCGCTTGCACTCCACCACAGAGAGCTCTACACTGCTACTAGTAGTACACTTCCCCATCTAAATTTTCACAGCAAGAAACTTGTGTTTCCTACTATCTTTATCAGGTTTAAAATATCATCTCCTTAAAACAGAAAAAGTGTTGGTGTGTCGTGCTGAAATTCTGATTGATTTTGAATTCAAAGAAAAAAGGTTTTCTTCCAAAACACCGTGAAATTGTCACATCTTGCAGACAATAGGTGTATTCCATGTTGAAAAGAGAAGAAAGAAAACCATGGAGCCTTTTACAGGTGTGAGGCTTCTTCAGGTGTGAGAAGACCTCACGGCCGAAACGCTGTGTTTCCGTTCTTCTCTTTTCAGCATGCAATAAACCTATTACTTGTTCCTTTGCAGCCGAGGCATGCTGACGTAGCTACCCAGCTGAACATCTTGCAGACTCTACAGTACTTCTCTCCTGTAGAAGTAAAGCAGGGCTTGCTGGGTGAGCTTTTGCTCCGGTAAATTAGGTCACGTGTCATGTTAAATCACTTCTTCTAAACACAACATTTGCTGGTGCTAGCTTTCCCCATGAAAAGAGACATTTCCCTTACAGTACATGACATATCATTTTTATTCTATCAATAAGTATAGAAATAAAACAAAAGAAAAAATGTTGTCGCCAAAGAATGCACAGCTCTGTCGCCTTGGGGAGGTGTCAAGGGCATTGAGCTCCTTGGACATGAGAAGTGCCAGATAAATGCCATTTCTCATCATTTCTCTTGGCGTCAGTTCTGCTATTAAATGGGACGGAGGCAACGGGCTCAGAGAGCAGGTTAAGTGCACACTGAACGCAGATGTGTCCAAGTGTCTGTAAAAGCGCGGTGCTCTGCTGGCGCTGTTCCCTAGTGGCTTAAAGTGCCTGCCTAGTAAGCAGGCGATCCTGGGTCTGAATACCAGCGGTGCCTCTCTCCGTGTCTTGTTGTGCCGAATGTCTCATTTCAGACAAACATGTACAGCTTGGTTCAGTTTAATGCAAGAATTCATTTCCTTTCTGGAATAACTTGTTTTTGAAGAAATCCATACAGCTTGTGAAAGATGAAATCCATTTCTTGGTTGTCAGTGGAAAAAGATTGCCGGCTGCAAGAAGCGCAAGTGATTGTTTTCTTTGACCATAAACCTGCAAATGTAGGGCGCACAAAAGACTGTCAGACTCTGTGGTGCTGAAAAGTTGGTGGTTCAAGCCCCTCCAGTATGCGTGTCTCAGTTTTTCCAAAGTAAACATCATCACCATCGCTAAAGAAGATGGCGCAGAAGGCTCCACAGCCGAAACGTTGTGCTTCTTTTCTTCTCTTTTCAGCATGGAGTAAACCTTTGCTTGATCCTTTGCAGCCTAAGCATGCTGACGCAGCTACCTTTCTCTTCACACGCCTCAATCATTATTCACCAAAACGATCAGCAGAATAAGTCGCCTTTGTGGTGATGTCACTCCTCTGCTTCACAAATGTCCTTAGTGACGGGCCATTTCTTTCTGCCATTTTTCCGGAGCGGTTATTGATTGCTCCATCATTTCCCTCTTACTTTCCATCACTAGATTGAAAAACAAAACAGAAACAGGCTGACAGGACGACAATCAAATTGCAAAAACTCATCAAAGCACTCGATAGAGTATTTGAATCCACAAGTAGCTACGAGCAACTTTGTCCTGGCTTGCATGAAAGTCGGAAAATGTCAAAAAGAAAAAGATGGTGGCTTTTTCATATTCGTTCTTTTATTTTTAGTTCGTTGCTTCTTCTGTCCATTGTCCTCCTGCCTGGCTCTTGACCTGTGACTGTTTGAACGCACACAGTAGACTTTCATGCAGGGGATTTGTCCTCAGCCTCTGTGAAAGACCCACCCACCCCCATAAATAACTGCTCTAGAAACACATGAATGCAAAACTAAACCACAGCTTAAAGAGGAGCTTGTCATGACCGCCAGGCAGTTAAGACCAACTCTTAAGCAATCTAAACAGCACCAGCAGCGGGTGATTATTAACAAACGCCGCCGCACGAGTTAACCCACCTGCACACACTCCACCGTGCGGTACGCAGTGCTATTTTTACCAGCTTCCCGCTGGTATTGAGTCTACTCCTTGAGAGCTCTACCTGGCGTTTTTTCCATTACCTCGTTTATTCTGGATATTGGACTCCCCTTCTGCCTTTTCGACTTTGGACCTCGCCTCTCACCTCGGACTGTTTGCCACCAGTGTTCTCCCTGGATTACGACTTACCTTACGCCTCTTGACCACGAAACAAAGCAAAGCAGAGCAAAACAAAATGAACAAACGAAAACCCTCACGTCCCGCACTTGCATATAACACTGTTACGTGCCCAAGCGGTATTGTACGTCATCCTAGCACTGCACCCCGGGGCGTACGGTATATGGGAACGAGCACACGCCACGAATCGTCTCGAATCACTCCCTACAGCTGTAAGGCACCTTGAAGCGTGCACCCCCAACATTCTTCTTTGCGCATCTGTGAAAGGTAAACTCTTGAGCAAACTCTGAACCAGCTCTAAGGAAACTAATCCGATTAGACGTTACTTTGACTCATCCTTTAAGGGACCCTTGTTAATTGGAGAAATCAATGATTTCGAATGAATTCTGTATGCGTTAAAAGACAGCTATACACAGAAAACATGCAGGACACTTCTCATGATGTTTCCCGAGCCGAAACACAGTGCGTTTTTCCAAGCCATCTGACAAAGCCCGCCCACTGAAAACTGCAGCAAATCGTGTAAAGACGTTCAAGTTTGTAACTACTGCACGCACAGGAAGCAGAATAAATTCCTCTTTTCAAACTGTCAAAGGTTTGCTTTGCGAACACTGCAGGACATCGCACAATCTCTTTTGAACGGGGACAAACGATTTCTTATGGGGCACAGTAAGTACAGACGTTTAAAAAGCTCCACTCATGCCGACGATGCAGCATGAAGAAGCGCAACCTAACGTTTGCATTCCTAGCAAATTCCTTTTATTTTTTGATAAATAAAGACAGTCTTGTTTAACAAACAACACACACAACATTTTACATTGTCAATTCAATTCAAATCAATGTATTTCTATATAGCGCCTTTCACAACAAGGTTGTCCCAAGGCACTTAACAATGCAAGTTGTTAAGAGCCTTGTGCCTAATATGCCGCCTAGGTTACCTGCTGTCTCTTTGAGGCAAATGTTTAAATCCTCTGAGTTAAGTGCTGAAGTTATAGTAGTCCTATCAGTATTGTTGCCTCCGATCAACAGATCCTCATTTTTCTCAGAGTTGAGTAACAAAAAGTTTTCACACATCCAAGTATTTCCTTCCTTAATGCGTTTAACTAAACTGATAATAGAAGAGTTGTCGTTTGGTGTAAACAAAATGTTTATTTGAGTGTCATCAGCATATGAATGAAAGTTCATATTATTTTTTCATATTATCCTACCTAGCAGCAGCATGTAGAGAGAGAGAGCAATATTGGTCCCAGCACTGATCTTCTGGTACCCCAAATTGAACTGGTGACATTGATGAAGCAGTACAATTATTAGATATTTGAACATAATGAAAACGATGAGTAAAATGTGAAGTAAACCACTGAAGGACGGTTCCAGATAAGCCAACCTCAAACTCAAGCCTGTGTAACAAAACAGAGAGGTCAACTGTGTCAAAGGCAGCTCTAAGATCTAGAAGCACAAGCACTGTTGCATTCCCCGCATCAGTAGCTAAGAGAATATCATTTACGACTCTTGTTAATGCAGTTTCAGAAACCAGACTGAAATTTCTCAAGTATATTATTTGAATCCAGATACGATTGACGTTGGGCAACAACTATTCTCCCAAGACTTTTAGATTGAAATGGGACCTTTGAGACAGGCCTGTAGTTGTTAAGAACTTGTGGATCCAAATTTGACTTCTTAAGGAGCGGTCTAACAACCGCTACCTTAAATTGATCAGGTACAACGCCTGACGCAAGCGATGCATTCATCATACTAATTATAGGTCCTGCCAGTCCTTCGAGGGAATCTTTGACTAGCTGAGTGGGGATGGGATCTAGCGAACAGGTGGTTGACTTTGTCTTACGTCTGTGTTCATGAGTCCACCATAAGAAGAAATCTGAACAGGAGTGGTGATCATGCGAGGTCACCATGGAGGAAACCACTGCTCTCCCCCCAAAAAAACCACCACTGCCCCTCTCAAGTTTGCTAAAGACCACATGGATGTTCCACAGCAACTCCTGGAACAATGTTCTGTGGACAGACGTGACAAAAGTTGAACTTGTTGGTAAATGTGCACAGCGTTATTTTTGGAGATAACAAAACACTGCATACCAACTCCAAAACCTCATCCCACCTGGGAAGCATAGCGGAGGCTGTACAGCTTGCAATCATCGAGGGACCGATGAATTCCAAGATGTATCAGGAAATTCTACAGCAGAATGTCAGGGTGTCTGCCTGTGATCTAAAACTCGAAAGACGCTGGGTCATGCAGCATGACAAAAACAAAGGAGTACATCAACAACAGAGTGGCTGAAACAGAAGAAATTCCGTATTTTGGGATGGCCAAGTAAGAGTCCTGACCCCAATCCCATTGAAGTGCTGTGGCGTGATCTGAAGCAGGCCGTTCAGCGCAAGACATCCCAAAAATATACATGAACTGAAACAGTTTTTCATAGAGGAATAGGCCAAAATACCTCCTAACCGCTGCTCAGGTCTGACCAGCCGCTACAGAAAGTGGGGATTGAGGTTTTTGTCATAAAGGAGGTTCCACTAGCTCCTTAATATAAGGGTTCACGTACTTTTTCCATCAATGACCTTGATTGTTTAAACCATTTGGTCAATAAAGAAACAGCAATGTCAAATGTTGGGCGTGTGTTGTTTGTGAAATCAGACTCTCTTTATTAATTATTATGACTTAGATAAAGATAAGATCACATGTTAGGAGCCATTCATGCAGAAATCCACATCATTCCGAAGGGCTGTTTACAAAAGTTTTTCTCCCAACTGTATGTGAGAGAAAAGCAGAGACGCTCACTGAGTAAGGTGGAGTTGTAGCTTTGCAAATCACAAGGACATTTGTACGCTCAAAATGGGACAGGAGCACCCCAGATGGGACTCAAACCCACAATCGCTGTTTTAGGAGGCCAGTGTCTTAGCCATTAGGCCACTGGGGCACACTGGGGAGGGTCAATCACGCTGATGAGAGCCAGTTTTTTTTTCCTTTGCTTTTTCAAAGGGATCCCCAAAATTAGGGAAGTTAGGCAGCAGAAGGTTTACTGTGACCTGAGAAGGACCGGCATCCAATCACGGTGGTACACACACACACGCTCTCACTCATCTGAGCTACACGGCTACCAAGATGATCTCAGGTGCGCCGAGCTGGTACGGAACATATTGAACTGATCGACGACGAATTGTCTCTCAGACAGGCTTTTCACCTCTGAGCTCCCTGACTGACAGTGATCAGCTAGGTAGTGAAACAGTCAGCTGCTTCTAAGCCTTAAACAGCTGCATCTCGGCGCTTCCACGGAGAGATGATTTGAAAGCCGAACATCGCCTATTGGGAACACCTTTCTATCACTAGTTTAAGAGACTCTTAAGGTCTTGCAGAGGTGCCTGTCTAATAGCATGTGCTTTGCAAGCTATAGGTGTTTAGGCTGAGGCAGAATGCCTGTTAACAAAATGTTTTTCTAAAGGGGCCTCGCACTCTTTTCCAAGCAATGGTCACCATCCCCACCGAGTGTCACAATGTAGTCATGTCCTAGGACATCACCTGTTAGTCTCCATTTGTCTGCCACCAACACTTTAGGTTACGGAGTCACAACCGCACCCCGGAGACCAGAGGAGCCATTGGCGTTCTGGCGGCGCAGATTGGGCTGAAGGTGGGACGCTTGAATCTCGCTGTTGGAGGCCGTCTGAAACTGACCCAAGCCTTTCCCTTGAATTAAATGTAAATAAGAAATGAACCCCAGATGCACATGGAATCAATCACGTGTTTCCTTTGAGCCGTTTCAGAGACTGCTCCAGAGTTTACCTTGCACAGATGCGCAAAGATTAATGATGGGGGTGCACGCTTCCAGGCGTCTTACAACTGTAGGGACTGTTTAGAGACAATTCGTAGATTGTTCTCATTTCCCTCTATTCCCCGTGTTGCAGTGGTAGGATGACGTAAATTCCTGCTTCGACACGTAACGGCATTATAATCAAGTGCAGGAGCTGAGGGCTTTAGTTTTGTTTCGTTTTCCATGGCGTTCGTAAGCGCGAAAATCAAAGGCAATTCCTGCGTCTAACACGAATGTAAATGCTTTGGAAAGTGCAGTGTGGTGCAGCTTGTAAAATCCTTTTCCACATTTGTGGTTTGTTGATGTTTTTTCTGTCTGCCAAAGTTGCATTTTGACATCCGGACTGGGGGACTTCATCATTTGAACGTGAAGCCAGCCTTAAACCCTCTGAGGCATGTCTGTCTGCCGGCACGAATCTTGTGAAAGGTATTTTTTTTTTTAACGGAGAGCGACTTTAAAAAGGTTTCCGCAGCGACTTCGCACTCCGTGTTAGATTATAGGAGGAATGCGGCGGCAGCGAGCTCGCTTTTGTCATGGCCGAGTGGTTAAGGCGATGGACTCGAAATGCGTTGGGGCTTCCCCGCGCAGGTTCGAAACCTGCCGACTCCGGCGTCTGCCGCACGTCGCCTTGTGCCTGCGCGGCAAAGGCAAAGTGCCGCTTCTCCTTTCCCGGTACTATAAAAATGCTAAATCGCTTGGACCCGCTGCCATGGAAAGCAGTTCTTCAGATAACCACACATTCTGCGTTCGCACCTCTGGTGCTCTACTTATGCCTTTGAAAACCTAATGAATAAAGCTGAAAGAACCGACACGATATGTAGGTGCTCGTAAAGCACGCATTCAAGAACTGTTAACAGCAAGGGTTTCAGTGGGTTAACTGAGGAGAAGGCGTGATCGCTAATTGTTGACTTTTTATTTGGTGTTAGAAACACTCTTACTGTGCATGATGTGCAACAAATGTAGCCACAGAAATTGCATCACGCTTTCATGTATGCTATTGCAGACACCAACGTTGCCTAGATAGAAAACCGAAATAGCCGTGGGTTTGCTTGTTGGTCTGAAGGATCTCTCTTCGAATCTCTATCATTTGTCAATGGAAGTAAAAGGCGCTGCAATCTCATACGTTCAGAATCAAACCCGCAGCTGTTGTTCGACTTTATTTCTTGACTAATTACAACTGAGTGTCGCATGAGCAGTTACGTAAACTTGTCTGGTATATTTGAACACAAATGCCGTTCTTCAATTAAAACTAACAGTACATTGTCAGGGACATTCAGTTCTATACAAACAAGAGACAGACAAGAGAATATTTCTACCTTTCATGTGGACTACGTGTTGACTTACTGATCGGAATAATTGAAAAGTTCGGGTTCATAGCCGATGCAGTGCGTGCTAATTAGAACAACAGCAACGCTGAGCTCTCAGCACCGTACTGAGCCCAGGTGTTTTTCTAAAGCTGTCAGGTGCAGTTCATTTACATGAAGGAAATCTCTTACTGGGTACGATTACAATACAGTAAGTAGCACAGGCTACTTAGGGAGTAGCCTGATGCGTTTAAAAACGACCCGAGCCAGGCAGAAGTCGAACCTACAATCTTCTGATCCGTAGTCAGACGTGTTATCCATTGCACCACTGACCCTGGTGCAACACTGCAGGACTGCAACCCGGTGAGCTCAGCACTGCAACTAGTAAAATACCCCCGGTCCATTCTTTTCCAAAAGTGAGAAACACCTGTTTTCTACATTTTGTCTGTTTTAAAACCATATCTCTTTAAACCAAACCAAGAGTTTGTCTTTTGCTCTGATATTCTGATTCATTTCGATTTCAAAGAAAAAAAAACTACCTTCCAAAGCATCATAAAATTGTCCCTTCTTCCGGACTCTACTTCTCTCTTGTAGTAGTACAGCAGACCTTTCCAGGTGAGCAGATCACAGAGTCCGAAATGAGCTTCCTCCATCAAGCAAAGTACCTGAACATGACTCTGTCATCATAAAAGCGCCCCTGTAATAAAGAAATTCAATCTGAAATCAAGAGGGCAGTTGCCTACTGAAATACAAGAGGTCATCAATTTTAACCTAGCAACACATTAAAGGCTGCATCTATACAAGTACGATTCTAGAAATGCTCACCAGATTACGTTTTAAGAAGGAACTGCGCTTCAGGTTCTGCCGAGATCTTAACTCAGATGGCAGGATTCAGAGTCCGGAGTGCGGACTGATTGCGCACGGAGGGTCCATATACTGTGGATCCCTCAGTGATCTTCCACGTATTCAAACCGCCAGCGTGTGACTCCCCTGTCCCCGTGACCTCATTGCTCTGCTCTCTCCTCTGTGCAGCCGAGCCCGATTCATGGTAAAGTGAAAAAAAAATATGCCCTCAACGTGAGATTTACTCTGGAGCAAGGATAGATGTTACCTTTTTATCATTGAACAGGATGTATGTGATGTGGCGACTAGGTTCAATTTTGTATCCTCTTTAAAAGATTAAGGACTGGGGTGAGCGTGATTTACCACCCTTTCAGCTAAGAACCCGACGTGCGCACCGTTTAAGCTGCATAGACTCGGTCGTTTAACTCTTCTCCATTAGCAGGGTTAAGGTTAAAGAAAAAAAACATTGCTGACTTCTTTTTTTTTTTGCCAGCTGCTAGCGCTGATTAGCAAGGTTTGTATTTCATGTTTTGCAAGTTGCATCCATTTTAAGAAAAACAAGTCGTGTTAAAGACAGGAAATGAATACTTGCATTTAATTAAGTCTAGCCGTAGGCAGTTATCCACTGGGATTCAGACCCAGGGTCTCCTGTTTACTAGACAGGCGCTTTAACCAACTAAGCCACAGAGCCCCGGGAGTGCTGTCCTTTTGCAGCCACTTGGACACACCACTCAGACACATCTGCATTCGGTGTGTGCTCCGCCTGCTCGCTGAGCAAGTTGCCACCTTTACATACAATAGCAACATCGACACCAAGAGAAAGGATGACAAATGGCTTTTATCTGGAACTTTTCATGTCCAAGGAGCTCAATGTGCTTTCTGTGTACAACAGGGCCACTGAACTCCACGCTGGCCACTGAACCACAGCAGTGGCTTGCTGGCTTGACATCTCCCAAGGAAAATGTTGAAATCGCATGTGGAACAGGAAAATGACCCTCGAGTACGAAGGAAAAAAAAGAAAAAGATCATCTGGAGCGCGCCAACCCAGTTGGGACAGCCCAGTTTTGTTGACGAGGTGGCCGAGTGGTTAAGGCGATGGATTGCTAGTCCATTGTGCTTTGCACGCATGGGTTCAAATCCCATCCTTGTCTGTTTCCATTCTGTTTTTGATCCCTATTGCTCAATGCACAGTGAAAGCATTGCATACATGTGTCTGACAATGAGAAATGGGCCCCTGAGACAGTCATTTGCCTGTTTCACAAATGATCGTATTTTACTAGAGATTCTGTTTGGGATTCAGATGTGCATTCGGACAGCAATCCCTTTCAAGAAATGATACGTTCTGGATGAGGTCAAAGGTGCTGGAACACTGTATTTAGGATGTGTTTGCAGTTATTCTGTGTTTCTAGCTTCAACCCAGTGATATATATATATATGCTCACTGATTTTTTGGTACATGCCCAGGGCAATAATCATTATGAGGATTTATTTCCATATGTGCTAGAGGTAGTGTTGTGAAATTCTTCAACACACTGGATCGCAGGTTTAAACCTGCACTCTTACTCCTTAAATACCAACAAATGCAGATATGTAGCAATCATATTGTAGCGGACACTCATTTGCCTGTTTCACAAATGATCATATTTTACTAGAGATTCTGTTTGGGATACGGATGTGCATTCTGACAACAATCTCTTTCAAAAAATGATTTTACCTTATCGCAGCTTTGCCCCTCTTGCCTCTTTGGAAAATATCTCCATCTTGTGGTCGTTGTTGGTAATGTTTAGACAATATCTCCATCTTGTGGTCGTTGTTGGTAATGTCTAGACAATATCTCCATCATGTGGTCGTTGTTGGTAATGTCTTCTTATGCCCTTTTTTATTTCAATTCTTTATTAGTTGATTCTAGAATCTCTACAATAGAGCTGAAAATATCAGTTTTGTAGCAGACAATATGACATTAGTTATAGTCCAATTAAGACTTTATTACCCTGTTTGTAACATAACAAATTAAAATTGATTAAAACTAAGTTTGGAACACCAGGGAACATAAAAAATGATTTTTAGGAAAACCATGAGGTTCTCTGTGTCCGATGCCTGCAAGGGGAGAAAGCTAGAATCCTTTGCTTTTTCAAAATTTGAAAATAAACATCATATAACAACAGCTTTCATTCCTAGGAGTGAAAAATAACCATTTTTGAAGACATATTAGTTTCTAAAACACTACAATAAAGTTAAAAACATCCGTTTTATATTACTTTTAGTATTTTTAGTGAAATTAGTCATTTATTGCACTATTTTTAATATAATCTCTAATTAAAAGTGAATAGAATTAAGTTTGGAGCAACAAGGAACACAAAAAAAAAAGATTTTAAGGAAAAAAATGATGTCTTCTGTGCCAGGTGCCTGCAAGGGGAGAAAGCTAGAATCCTACCCAGGCTCCTGGAGCTCTGTCCTGGCTAAAGGAGGGTGAATCCATCCCCTTCAAAGCTCCATGAAAAAATGATCATTTAAAATTTGAAAAAAAAAACATCATATAACAACAGTTTTCATTCATAGGAGTGAAAAACAACCATTTTTGAAGACATATTAGTTTCTAAAACACTACAATAAAGTTGAAAACATCCGTTTTATATTACATTAATTTTTGTGAAATTAGTCATTTATTGCACTATTTTTAATAAAATCTCTAATTAAAAGTGATTAAAATTAAGTTTGGAACAACAAGGAACACACAAAAAAAAGATTTTAAGGAAAAAAATATTGTCTTCTGTGCCAGGTGCCTGCAAGGGGAGAAAGCTAGAATCCTACCCAGGCTCCTGGAGCTCTGTCCTGGCTAAAGGAGGGTGAATCCATCCCATTCAAAGCTCCATGAAAAAATGATATTTTTAAATTTGAAAAAAAAAAACATTATAGAACAACATCTCTTGGTCCACAGAGTGCAAAAATCCAACTTTGAAGAAAATCCATTGACTGATCCCCGAATCCTGAAGTTTCTTCGCATGATATCGGGCTTGCAACCACTTTCTGGAAAATTTTCAGCTCCATTGTAGAGATACTAGAATCAACTAATAGAGAATTAAAATAAAAAAGGGCATAAGAAGACATTACCAACAACGACCACAAGATGGAGATGTTGTCTAGACATTACCAACAACGACCACAAGATGGAGATATTGTCTAGACATTACCAACAACGACCACAAGATGGAGATATTTTCCAAAGAGGCAAGAAGGGCAAAGCTGCGATAAGGTAAAATCATTTTTTGAAAGAGATTGTTGTCAGAATGCACATCCGTATCCCAAACAGAATCTCTAGTAAAATATGATCATTTGTGAAACAGGCAAATGAGTGTCCGCTACAATATGATTGCTACATATCTGCATTTGTTGGTATTTAAGGAGTAAGAGTGCAGGGGGTTTAAACCTGCGATCCAGTGTGTTGAAGAATTTCACAACACTACCTCTAGCACATATGGAAATAAATCCTCATAATGATTATTGCCCTGGGCATGTACCAAAAAATCAGTGAGCATATACATATATCGCTGTGTTGAAGCTAGAGACACAGAATAAGTGCAAACACATCCTAAATACAGTGTTCCTGCACCTTGACCTCATCCAGAATGTATCGTTTTTTGAAAGCGATTGCTGTCAGAATGCACAACTGAATCCCAAACAGAATCTCTAGTCAAATATGATCATTTGTGAAACAGGCAAATGAGTCTCTCAGGTGCCCATTGCTCATTTTCAGACACATTTATGCAATACTTTCACCATGCGTTGAGCAATAGGGATTAAAGATACCAGAGGTAAGGTTTAAAAGTGATTCTGAGGTGCAACACATCAGCGAAACAGCTAGGCATCTGAAATGCGGGGTTTGAGAGCCCTTCAGGGAACACCGTACCCTAAAGGTACCAGAAGTCCACTAGTATAAGCATTAAGTCACTGTCAGCCCTGTTGCAATGTAATTGCTACATATCTTCATTTCTTTGGTTTTTAAGGAGTAAGAGTGCAGGGGGTCTAAATCTGCGATCCAGTGTGTTGAAGTATTTCACAACACTACCTGTAGCCCGTCTGGAAATAAATCCTCATTCTGATTATTGACCTGGGCATGTACCAATAAATCACTGAGTATATATATATATCACTGTGTTGAAGCTAGAGACCTGTATGTAATAATATGATGCTAAAATGTTATTTTCACATGTAAGAAAACCGGCTCAGGGACGCCAAATATGTAATGTTGCCATAGCAAAATTAAATGTAGGGGGTCTCTGAAGGCACCAGTTCTGTAGGGTTTGGGCATTTACTGAGACAATTATTAATTGTAGCAGTAAATCACAAAGTTGATTCTTTTGATAGCTTTAGAATCCAACCATGTGACATAACTCAAACAACGCGCACACACAGGTACTAATACACGAGGATACATTTATTAATACATAAAATATGCATGTAAACCTAACAGATCTTATCAAGAGGGTTATCAGAATACAAAAGATATATATTCAGTCAGTTACGAAGTGTTACACATATCAAGAGGACATACGTTCAGTATATCATTCATTAAGACCGTTTCGTTAATGGACTTGGTTATAACTTCTACATTAGATACTCAAACAAGTACATAACTCTTAGGAATTAAATTGATATCAACTGGTTGGGATAACAATTGAATTCTCGAGCTGTAATGCATTGAAGTTGAATACTCATCCAATCTTTGGGGATTCAGATCTTCCTGCGGGCACAAAGAAACAGTTGCAGGCTGTTGCTGTCCAATCCGCGCTCTCTGGCTCCGTGCCAGGCTGTGCTGTGCGGCTTGCGACGCTGCACTGCTGATGCTCACTGTTGGCTTTAACTAGCAAAGTTTGTGCACAGGAGAAAAGATGACTGTGGGTCCCAGCAAGTCAGGAAGAGGACCGGTTCGTTCCTAATGAAGAGCTAGTTCTGAATAGTGATTCAGCTGTCCACAGTTCCGACCTGTTCACGAGGCCTGCTGCTGGTGCTAACCTCGGGTGGATCCTCTGGTTATTCTCTGGCAACCTCCGCTCTAGACTCTTAGAACAAAGGAAAGTTCTGGCACTCGGACACACTGGCCGTTCCGTGGTTGTCCGGGCTGAGTCTCAGGATGGTCAGGAGGCGCGCTGCGAGAATGTCCTGCCCTTGGGAGCCTTCTGCTCCTGGGCCGTCCTGCCCTGGAATTCTCCTTTGAATTCCCTTTAGAATTGTCCACAGAATCCTCTGAATCCTCCCTTCTGAATCTTACTGAATCTCACAGGCTCTCTGTGTTGCCTGTTTTTACCTGGAGGAACTTCAGCTCATTGATTGGCTGAAAGTTCCATGGGCATCAGAGTCCCACGTGGGTTACTCGGCCCTACCAGTCCCTGATTGATTGATCAAGGTGAGATATGAGTCACTTAGTCCTGACACTTAGTAATGCAGTCCAGATGTCCAACTGGCACTCCCTAGACAGATAGGCGCCAATGGATGACCATTGATCATGATAGCCAGGCTTAGCTAAGTGCATCCCCCTTTGGGAGCTGTCCTAGGACCTTAAATCACCCTGCAGAACAGTTTCTCTGTGGCTGCACCACAGAGATGAACAGAGAAATGGGGCCTCATTTGGGAAGGCTCAGAACACTTAATTCTGCCTTATTAATAAGCCTCGCCGCTACATATCCCCCCTTTTTGAAGGTCATGAGGTCCTGAGGCGTTGTTGCCTTCAAAACAAAACAGAGTTAAGTGATGTCCCTTGCCATTAGAACATTAATCTTAAATGTCCACATTACTCCTCGAGAATTCATACCGGAACCAGCGTTGGATACAAACAGGATGAATAACATCTGGAGTATGTATAAACACGGTAGGAGACATTATCTAAGTCTAGGAATTACACATCAGGAAGTTCACTGTCAATATCTGATACCTCTGTAGTACATATTTGGGGAGAAATCACTTCCTTTCTTTTGACATGCTACCTTTGACTCATTCATGCTACCCAGATTACATTTTGATGCAAGAGTACAGCATTCAGAGTACACTGTCAGTCATGATCCAGCTTCCCAGCAGCAGTGTTACAATAACAACAGTTCCTGTTCCCAGCCCCGCGATAAACCACAACACCTGTGTTGGGTATCTGCTTGGGTGGTTTGGAGGTTTGTTCCATTAAAGCAAACTAACTACCTGTACCTCTTCAGGGCTTACTGTTTCTTGGATTTCTATCCAATTCAATAGTGTGGCACCTGAAGGCATCCATGACCTCAAGTTTGGTCTTATGTTGTCTGGTTCCAGACCGTACAGTGTTAAGTTACCATGCTGTACTATGGCCTCCTCGGGAACTTGCAGGAAAACTGTTTGATTAGGTAGCTGCATTGTGGTAGCTGTATCATGCCTGTCACAAGTCATAGTGTCAGTTAAATGTGGTGTGCTGACCAGCCATTTACTTCCTACCTGCTCTTCATGGGGTTCATTAACCTCCCTCTGCTCGTTAGTAGCTTTACACCCTTCATTGGTGAATCGTTTAGACACAGCCAATGGATAGCTTTGGTAGCCATACCCATCTCAAGATTTGGAACCAAATTCAATCTTGGATTGCCTTCTGGGTGAGCTATGAGCGATGGGGTTAATGTCACATACTCCTCTACTGAGAAGAGTGGAATCAAGTGGGTTGGGAATCGTGCCGTGGTTAGACTAGCTACAGTGGCACTAAGCTCCCTTAATAGGTCTTGTGTCAACATTCTGGCCTGTTGCACACAAGCATAAACCCACTGTATAACACCAACAATCATGTCCACTGGTTGGGGAATAAGGTTTAACCCTGTTGCATAGGAAATTGCCTGTAGGGTTTTCCCTAAGCTTTCCAACTTTTGCTGCTGTCGATACAGTCTGTCACTACCCTCCGGCATCTCTGACCCCTGCCTTCTTGGGGCAGTCAGGGTGAGAGTGCCAGTAGCACACAAACCTACCAGAAAAAAGCAAACGTGCAACAGTGGCGGCAGCAATCAGTCCTCCCAAAAGTCTTTTCGGGTGGCTGATCCCAGTCATCTCCTTCTGAGTGACTGTCGCCTTTCTAAGCTGGCGCAGCGTGTACATGGTGTCTTTCTCAGTATGCCCTGTGGCATCTTGGGCACCAACATCCTGGAAATATGGGGAGATCTGACGCAGCTGCTGATGCTGCTCCTCCTTTTCCAGGGCATCTGCTTTTTCGATTTGTTCATGCCTGTGCTCTAGGAACCCTGCAGGGGGTGGTGCAGCGGTAGAGCATGCCTGACCCTCGGCTGAGTGGTCATCTGGAGCACCTGAGTGATCTGGGATTGTTACCCCATTCTCACTGTTCAGGTCCACCCTGTACACTTCCTGATTGAGGAATCCCTTTATCGGCATGTTTACAATCGTTCGCTGGGCGTGGGTGTAGGACACCTGCTCGCTCCCCCCTTCCCTTGCTAGGGGTTCAGGGAGCTGCCCCAGCACTGGGATAGCTAGTTCACTGTCTTTGAACTTACTATCACTCACCAGGCCCATGTCAGTGCAGGCGGGGATTCTGACACCCCTCTTTGCGATGTCCTGCACTGGCAGGCGGGTGACTTGACCATCCAGCTCCAGTCTGGCTGAACCACTGTTGGTCAGACTCAGACTGACAGACTGAGCTGGTGGCTGTAAGAAAACCGGCTCGGCTTTCATTCCCTGTCCCTTCTGGGGGACTGGGTGTGTTGGCAACCCTGCCGTTGAGGCAGGAACAATCAGGTCAGTCTCACTCACTACCTGGTAGTTGTGAGAAATAATGTTACCTGACTGCAGGTTCCCTGGGTCACAGCAGAGGGAATCGGCATCTGGGATCAGGTGTGTCCACAGCGCAGTAGTCTCAGCGTCCAGCTGGACCTCCTGTCTAACCTGTGAATGTTGCACCAGGGGCACCTGGCGGTGGCCCTGTGACAGCTGCTCAAGCAGATCCTTACTAATAGAGGACCTCTCAGGGCTAAGGGTGAGAGCTACATCACCAACCTGCTCTCCTGCCATCTGGATCCCTTCCACCACTGCAGGGTGGTGTTCCTGACCCCTCTTGGGTGCCAGGGTGCACAGGGAAAGCTCCTTTTCATCGCCAGGTGGGGAGATCTGCTCCTCTTTAGGGATGTAAAAGGTGTGTGCTTTACCTGGTGGATCAGGCGGCTGCTTGGAGCACCGCTCCTGTGGCATGGAGGCTGTTGGGACCTTGGCCGGGACACGACTTCCCTGTATATCCGGGGAACAAGGAAATATTTTTATTTCTTGTCCAGAGGGAACAGAAGGAATCTCCACATAGGCTTCTGTGTTCGGTGGGCACTGTGTGAGCACAGTCTGCCTCTTGGCCCCCCTTTCCTTCTGTACAGAAGGCTTAGGAGCCTTGACCTGTTTCCACACTTTGCCTTTCTGGTGATCCACCAAAGGTTCCTCTCTGAGTCGCATGCCCTTTTCTTTTTCAACCCGTTTGAGCTTGCCGTGTGACATCAAACACCTTTCAACCTCAGTGTCAATCAGTGTCTCACAGTGTAAGACATCTCCCATGGCAGCCTTGAGGTAAAAGCTTCTTGCTTTTCCTCTGTGTTTTACTGCCTGCTCTGTGACTTCAGGGGTGGAGTCAGCACTCACTTGGGAGTGGCTGAATTCATCCAGGCAGGAACCCTTCCGCTCAATCAGATAGACTGAGGGAGGGAGAGGGGGCGGGTCTCCGCCTCCTCCAGTGGAGAGTATCAGCTCATTCACGCTTCCGGCAGCCTTGGGGAGCGGTTGTCCCTGTCCTAATAAAGCTTGTTCAAGCCTGGCCAGGCGGGTGGCTACTGAATCCTTTTGTTCAGCTTTATCTAGCCCTTTCCCTCCCCCGGTGTTCTCATGGCACTTAGGACGCTGGGTGTGGTCCTGTGTGCATGCTTTGGAACGGGGCTTAGCCAGCTCAGGAGCCTGTGCTCCTTCGAGCAGGGGGGAATTAACCCTGCTGGCTCTGACGGCAAACACAGTCACTTTAACAGCTTTTTGCTCAGAGCGACTTTGGACATCATACTCCCAGGCTTTCTGCACGAATCTCTTAATATCAGTCATTTTCATGGTCTGTGCATCTGTATGCATTAAGATCATCTTTCTGACTGACGGGTGGAGATTCGCAATGAATAAACCCTTGAAATGTGTGTTCTCTTCGCAACCCTCATCATTTCGCCCTGCAAAATAAGTTCGTCTAAGTCTCTCGTAATATTCGCGAGGGGACTCTGCTCTCTTGTGCTTAATGTTAAGAGCGGCGGCTATCGCAGCAGTCGGGTCAATAAACGCACTGTATTCTTCGATAAGTGCTTGACAAAGCTGCTCAAAATCATTACAGACTTCTTTCATCTGCCTAGCCATCCACTCATGTACAGCTCTGCTGGTAGTTTTCCTGACCAGAAACACTTTCTCCTGTTCTGTGGCGTTTGGCAGATACTGCAGGGTATACCTGAGGTCCTGAATATAACTCTCGATATTATTCTTTGACACTGCGGGGTCAAATCTCTCTATGTCCTTCGCTAGCTCTCTCAGAGAATGGAGATTTATCCTTCTAGCTTCTCCGCTGACGGAGATATGGAAGAGATCGTGGTCAGACCTGTCGCTGCTAGAGAGAGTGCTTAATAGCGACTCGAATTCAGACCTTTTAGCAACCATCGTTAAACTTAAAGAGTATTACTTTTAAGTACGAAATCACAGTTTTACCACAGAAAACCACAAGATCAAGTATGCAATCAACCCGGTAGATCGCAAAAGATCACAAAACAATCAAGCACTGCTTAAAGAGCAAGGGGAACTTTTTTTTCTTTCGGCTTTCAGCACATCGTATTGTTGTGTATGAAACCCGCGGCGTTTTATATTGAATTATTCCGCTTGGTTGACTCATTTCAGTCTTGCCACGCCCACCCAGGGACGCCAAATAATGTAAGAAAACCGGCTCAGGGACGCCAAATATGTAATGTTGCCATAGCAAAATTAAATGTAGTGGCTCTCTGAAGGCACCAGTTCTGTAGGGTTTGGGCATTTACTGAGACAATTATTAATTATAGCAGTAAATCACAAAGTTGATTCTTTTGATGGCTTTAGAATCAAACCATGCGACATAACTCAAACAACGCGCACACACAGGTACTAATACATGAGGATACATTTATTAATACATAAAATATGCATGTAAACCTAACAGATCTTATCAAGAGGGTTATCAGAATACAAAAGATATATATTCAGTCAGTTACGAAGTGTTACACATATCAAGAGGACATACGTTCAGTATATCATTCATTAAGACCGTTTCGTTAATGAACTTGGTTATAACTTCTACATTAGATACTCAAACAAGTACATAACTCTTAGGAATTAAATTGATATCAACTGGTTGGGATAACAATTGAATTCTCGAGCTGTAATGCATTGAAGTTGAATACTCATCCAATCTTTGGGGATTCAGATCTTCCTGCGGGTACAAAGAAACAGTTGCAGGCTGTTGCTGTCCAATCCGCGCTCTCTGGCTCGGTGCCAGGCTGTGCTGTGCGGCTTGCGACAGCGCTGCTGATGCTCACTGACCGGCTAGTTAGTGTTGGCTTTAACTAGCAAAGTTTGTGCACAGGAGAAAAGATGACTGTGGGTCCCAGCAAGTCAGGAAGAGGACCGGTTCGTTCCTAATGAAGAGCTAGTTCTGAATAGTGATTCAGCTTTCCACAGTTCCGACCTGTTCACGAGGCCTGCTGCTGGTTACTCTCTGGCAACCTCCACTCTAGACTCTTAGAACAAAGGAAAGTTCTGGCACTCAGACACACTGGCCGTTCCGTGGTTGTCCGGGCTGAGTCTCAGGATGGTCAGGAGGCGCGCTGCGAGAATGTCCTGCCCTTGGGAGCCTTCTGCTCCTGGGCCGTCCTGCCCTGGAATTCTCCTTTGAATTCCCTTTAGAATTGTCCACAGAATCCTCTGAATCCTCCCTTCTGAATCTTACTGAATCTCACAGGCTCTCTGTGTTGCCTGTTTTTACCTGGAGGAACTTCAGCTCATTGATTGGCTGAAAGTTCCATGGGCATCAGAGTCCCACGTGGGTTACTCGGCCCTACCAGTCCCTGATTGATTGATCAAGGTGAGATATGAGTCACTTAGTCCTGACACTTAGTAATGCAGTCCAGATGTCCAACTGGCACTCCCTAGACAGATAGGCGCCAATGGATGACCATTGATCATGATAGAAAGGCTTAGCTAAGTGCATCCCCCTTTGGGAGCTGTCCTAGGACCTTAAATCACCCTGCATGAATAGTCTCTCTGTGGTTGCACCACAGAGATGAACAGAGAAATGGGGCCTCATTTGGAAAGGCTCAGAACACTTAATTCTGCCTTATTAATAAGCCTCGCCGCTACACACATATATTAATGTAATAAATGATTGCTTATGCTTTATAAATAAATCTAATTAAAATAAAAGCTTAAGTTTTGTATTTATCTTGTACCATAGAACATGATTTTCTTTGTATTTCAAGCCCACAAAGTGTCCAAATGTTCTATGATCATTTCTTTCATCATTAGGGACTAAATATACCAAACGTATGATGCTAAAATCCTGAAAAAAGGATAGGCTCCATTTCATCAGTAGATTGGAGTCCAAAACTGATTTGGGTCAATATACATTACCTTTGAAGATAAGGTACAGTCTACTGTAGGGAACCATCAACTTAGAAAGCATTGGCCTTCCCTGGGGGTCAGGTAGGTGCAAAAGATAAACCTTTATCCTATCTTTATCTTAAGATAAGTGTCCAAGCAGTATTTTTCCAAGTTTCACCAAGCTCATCATGTTGCCATAGTAGACAAAGTTCTATAAAATGTTAAATAACTTTAGAAAAAAGCATCTTGGTCTTTCAGTACTGTACAAGGTGAATTAAACTGTCCCTGGTAATAAAAAGTAATTAGAAGCATCCCAGAAACTTTATCTCTAGAAACATTAGCTGTTTTATATCATGTAATTTAGTGTGATGTTGTCAGAATTCAAGGACATTATCACACACAGAAATTGGTTCAGTTAAATCTAAAAAATACAGCTAAACATGGGTTTAAATGTAAAATAGAAGTCTTACCTCTTGTCAAAAGATTTAATTCAAGAAGCGATGTAATAAATGATTGCTTATGCTTTATAAACAAATCTAATTAAAATAAAAGCTTAAGTTTTGTATTTATCTTGTACCATATAACATGGTTTTCTTTGTATTTCAATCCCACAAAGTGTCCAAATGACGCACTACATGATATAAGGAAGATTATCACATGCATATCGGTATTATCTTTCTTACGAAAATGCATTCCTTTCATTACCTTTTACTTTTTAAAATGAACTCAAATTGTGTATAATGTAATAATTTAAGTAGAATAGATTCTAACAATATAATGATCCAGTGTGTTGCACTACTTCACTGCTTCACTGCTCTATGCCGTCTGGAAATAAATCCTCAGACTGCTCACTGCCCTGGGCTTGTACCAATAAATTACAGGAGCACGTCTATATATCACTGCGTTGAAGCAGAAGACACACAATCACTGCAAACACATCCTAAATACAGTGTTCCAACACCTTTGACCTCATCCAGAACGTATCATTTATTGAAAGGGATTGCTGTCAGAATGCACATCTGAATCCCAAACAGAATCTCTAGTAAAATACGATCATTTGTGAAACAGGCAAATGACTGTCTCAGGGGCCCATTCCTCATTGTCAGACATATGTATGCAATGCTTTCACCGTGCATTGAGCAATAGGGATTAAAAACACCGCAGGTAAGGTTAGATGTCATGTTCTATGATCATTTCTTTCAGCATTAGGAACTAAATATACTAAATGTATGATACTAAAATGTTATTTTCACATATATTAATGTAATAAATGATTGCTTATGCTTTATAAATAAATCTAATTAAAATAAAAGCTTAAGTTTTGTATTTATCTTGTACCATAGAACAAGATTTTCTTTGTATTTCAAGCCCACAAAGTGTCCTTTGATCTCTATTCTGTGGTAATCCACAATGACCCCGTTCTTCAGGTGATTCATCATGTCCTCCCTCGTCTGTTGAGAGGCCATCCCGATCTCTTCTGCCGTGGCATGCTTCATACACGCTCTCTTGAAATGAGCAGGAAGCTGATCAAAAGTATTCAGGCACATCTTGCACACCAGGGGAATCCTCGCGGGTTTCCTTTGAAAATAAATAATACCATCTGTGTATAGAAACAAGCTAAGACTGATTTCTTAAATTATCCTTAAAATTCTCTCTCATAGTTTGAGCATAATGATTTTATTGCATTTATATAAGAATTGCTCATTGCTCCAAAATAAATAATGGTTTCATAAAAAAGTGAACACTTACTTGGTCTCAGTCACAGACTTTCCAATAGAAGCCATTGTGGAGTTCAGCAACTGCAGGTCCTAGAAGTGGGGAAGGAATTTTAAAAGAGAAATTGAATTACAATACAGAAGGAATGGCTGAGGGTTCACTGAAATATATAAATATACAAATTCCAAAGACTGAGTCCATATAGAAACAACTACTTTTCATTTTCAGTATAAGAAAAAAAAAACATTATCTTCCAAAGCATCATAAAATTGTCCCTTCTTCCAGACTCTACTTCTCTCTTGTAGTAGTACAGCAGACCTTTCCAGGTGAGCAGATCACAGAGTCCGAAATAAGCTTCCTCCATCAAACAAAGTACCTGAACATGACTCTGTCTTCATAAAAGCGCCCCTGTAATAAAGAGATTAAATCCAAAATCAAGAGGGCAGTTGCCTACTGAAATACAAGAAGTCATCAATTTTAACCTAGCAACACATTAAAGGCTGCATCTATACAAGTGCGATTCTAGAAATGCTCACCAGATTACGTTTTAAGAAGGAACTGCGCCTCAGGTTCCGCTGAGATCTTAACTCGGATGGCAGGATTCAGAGTCCGGAGTGCGGACTGATGGCGAACGGAGGGTCCACATACTGTGGATCCCTCAGTGATCTTCCGCGTATTCAAACCGCCAGCGTGTGACTCCCCTGTCCCTGTGACCTCATTGGTCTGCTCTCTCCTCTGTGCAGCCGAGCCCGACTCACGGTAAAGTGAAAAAAAAGATGCCCTCAACGTGAGATTTACTCTGGAGCGAGGATAGATGTTACCTTTTTATCATTGAACAGGATGTATGTGATGTGGCGACTAGGTTCAATTTTGTATCCTCTTTAAAAGATTAAGGACTGGGGTGAGTGTGATTTACCACCCTTTCAGCTAAGACTTTCACCCGACTTGCGCATCGTTTAAGCTGCATAGACTCGGTCGTTTAACTCGTCTCCATTAGCAGGGTTAAGGTTAAAGAAAAAAACATTGCTGACTTCTTTTTTTTTTGCCAGCCGCTAGCGCTGATTAGCAAGGCTTGTATTTCATGTTTTGCAAGTTGCATCCATTTTAAGAAAAACAAGTCGCGTTAAAGACAGGAAATGAATACTTGCATTTAATTAAGTCTAGCCGTAGGCGGTTGTCTGTAAGGACCAGTTCTGTTCGAGAAGACACAACAAAGAAGGCACCGTTGGGATTCAAACCCAGGATCTTCTGTTTACTAGGCAGGCGCTTTAACCAACTAAGCCACGGCGCCCCAGGAGTGCTGTCCTTTTGCAGCCACTTGGACACACCACTCAGACACATCTGCATTCGGTGTGTGCTCCGCCTGCTTGCTGAGCAAGTTGCCACCTTTACATACAATAGCAACATCGACACCAAGAGAAAGGATGACAAATGGCTCTTATCTGGAACTTTTCATGTCCAAGGAGCTCAATGTGCTTTCTGTGTACAACAGGGCCACTGAACTCCACACTGGCCACTGAACCACAGCAGTGGCTTGCTGGCTTGACATCTCCCAAGGAAAATGTTGAAATCACATGTGGAACAGGAAAATGACCCTCGAGTACGAGGGAAAAAAAAGAAAAAGATCATCTGGAGCGCGCCAACCCATGTCCGGACAGCCCAGTTTCGTCGACAAGGTGGCTGAGTGGTTAAGGTGATGGACTGCTAATACATTGTGCTCTGCAGTCATGGGTTCAAATCTCATTCTCGTCGCTCTCCATGTCCGACACATGTGCCTGTTTGACGTCGGCCCTCCTGTTGCTTGCTCCGGTGCTAGAGCCGTACATTTTCTAGCGGTGGCTGAACATGGTATAGTAGGCCAACGTCGGTATCGAGCAGTGACAGTAACAGTACTTACTGCGCCCCATAAGAAATCGTTTGTCCCTGTTCAAAAGAGATTGTGCGATGTCCTGCAGCGTTCGTAAAGCAAACCTTTGACAGTTTGAAAAGAGGAATTTATTCTGCTTCCTGTGCGTGCAGTAGTTACAAAGTTGAACGTCTTTACACGATCTGCTGCAGTTTTCAGTGGGCGGGCTTTGTCAGATGGCTTGAAAAAAAGCACTGTGTTTCGGCTGAACTCCACACTCATGAGCAGTGTCCTGCATGTTTTCTGTGTATAGCTGTCTTTTAACGCATACAGAATTCATTTGAAATCATTGATTTCTCCTATTAACAAGGGTCCCTTTTTGAACCTGCGAGAAGCATTCTTTCAATGTAACAGATTTACTCCGGGGAAAGGCAGCATGACATTGAGAGTAGCTCAAGCTTTCAGCACCCGTATCGGACTGCGTGTATGCAGACACCACTCAGAATCCCCTGTAAGATTCTCCCTCAATTCCGTTTTTCAGTGCTTTAGCTCTTTCAAAAGGCTTCGCTTTGCTAGTCACAATCCAAGGCTCATGATAGCATTTGAAAACATTCACCACTGCGTTAGCCGGGAATCGAACCCGGGTCAACTGCTTGGAAGGCAGCTATGCTCACCACTATACCACCAACGCATGCCCACAGGAAGTCTGCAGGACACCACCAGAGAATGCTTTTTTTTTAATTTTTTTTATTAAACATAGAATTTACAAATACAAATACAACAAGAGGATCAGAGTCATGTACAAGAGAAAAAAAACGCAGCAGAAAAAAGCATTTAACTACCAGAGGTAATTAAGTAATTATGTGATCAAATTGTATATTTTACACGTATCATATTTTCCTTGCTTTAATATTTCTCAATTATTTATAAACTTTAGTTTCAACATGCATGCGTTTCCTGTAAAAAATAAAACTCAGCACACAGTTTTTCTTTTAACAACATTTCGAGTACCTCTGGCATTCATGAAAAAGACATACACAAAAGCAAATAACTAACTCTAAGACTGTCTAAACTATTGAGTTTTTCAAAGAACCAGAACTATAACAGTCCTTAACACTTAACTACACCATTCCAAACTAACACTAAAGAAACACTAGTATATACTGGTATAACAAATAAAACCAAACATAATCATTAACTGAGCAGTCACTGGGAGCAAATCTCCTTCCCGTCCACAAAGGCCCTCGCTCCCACAAAGTAGGCTCTCCTCCCCTCTCTTCTGGCAGCTTCAACCTGGGGCCACAGCTGGTTCCTGGTACTCCTGTCCGCAGCAGACAGGTCCTCTGCAAACCTCAGTTTGTTCCCATTCAAATACTCATTCCCCCTCGCCGCTCGCCACAGCATGTCCCTCGCCGTCCTCTTAGTGAACTGTATTATAATCGATCTGGGGAGCACTTGCCCAGACATGTTCGCTCTCCCGAGCTTGTGAACAAAGTCAATGGCCGATATTACATCCTCCTGGTCCGGCAGGGTCCTTTTACAGATACCCTTCACTGTTGCAACAAGGTCCTTATCACGTTCCTCTTTAACTCCAAATAATTTTAAATTCCATCATCGACGGTATCTATCTACATCGTTCACTTTCAATTCAAGTTCTTTAATATGCTTTTCTTGTTTGGTATTTACTTGTTTAAGAACTTTTACTTCACTCTTTAAGTCTTCAACCTCTTTAAACACACAGTCCATGGACTTTTTAAGACTTTCGATTGCGACTGTATTAGATCAAGTCATTTCCTTCAGCTCACCCATGCTCTGTGCCATCATGTTGAAGATGTTGGTCTGGAGCTCCTCCAGCGTCAGGTCGCCCCTTCCTCTCTTGGCTGCCGGGGTTTTCACAGGTGTGCTGGGCAGGGACTCCGGCTCTTCCTCTGGCAGCTGAGTCTCACTTGGGCTGCGAGCGCTCGCGTACGAGCGCATCTCCAGCACTCTTTCCACGTCCCCTCCAGCTGCTTCACTTTTCCCTTTAGTTGCCATCAATTTTCTTGTAGTGCTATACATATACGAGTGAGGTATCTTAGAGTTCTCCTTCGAAGACCCAGCACTCTCTTTTCTTTTCCCAGTGTTACTCATATCGAAATTCTTAAACCTAAAAAAAATCGTTTTTTTTTCTTTCAATTATAACTGAAGTTTAAACAAGTAGTGTTAAGTCCTTATTTTTCTGTAGTCAAAAAAAGCAAAAATTAACATTCAGGTCATGAAAAACTCAAAAAAAATCCTCAACCACTAAACTTTACCTCCCACCTGAGCGCCATCTTGAACGCCCCTACCACCAGAGAATGCTCACGATTTCGGAAGCTGTCTCCGGGACGTGCTGATTCCACACATCCTGAATAAATCATGATATTGTTAGTTGCTGTAGCTAGACGTTCAAATGAGTTTCATGGCCAGATGGACTGTTTCCTCCAGCGGTATAGTATTGCAGTGAGACAGCACGATGCCTGCAAGACTATGTCACGCTAAACGCCACAGATTGTGTTTGTCCGTTCATGTCAGTTGTCCTGCAGCCACGGGAAGTGGGACACAAACATGCCGCAATGCTTTCAAGACGTTAGGATTTGTTTGTGCAACATCCGAGAAGAGTACTTGTGGCTTGAATGTGAACTGTACGTTCCCGCCCCCTTTCCTCTGTAGTGCATGAGTTCCTCCCGGCATGCCCTTCGTCATTGTTCTGTCATCTTGTATTTAAAGGGTTGTATTTCTGCTGCTGAAAAGAATCAACGGGTTTCTTTGTTCCCAACGGAGCCCTTGTCTGTCATGAAATTCTTCAAAACCTCAAGCTAGAAGAAGACGACAAATATGAAGCGTTACAGCAACGACATGCCATGAGACGATTGATAACGATTTCCATAGGATCCCCGCGGTTGCCTGGCAACCGTCAGCTTTGCGCAGTGGCAGTATCGTAGCCTGTGAGGTTTAGCCGAGGCGGGATTATTGCTAGTTGAAAACTTTTCCCAATACCCCGCTTCCGCCGGTTTGCAATACAATCGGCGAAAGCAATTTTTGACAGTCTCGTTAGAGACTGAGCAAGGTGTTTAAAGACAGATTTGGTCATGGTGACATCATGGTAGAAAGAAGCGAGCTTGTTCCCAGTGGGCATTGATTCGTCGAATATACGTATATTTACGGTGAAATTACGGCTATACGTATATATACGTCGCCTCGAAGTATAATCAACGTCGAATTGCAACCGTAAAATTGACGACATTAACAAACGCATATATAACGTCGAAAACACATCTAACACAGTGCCTGAGGCTTTTTACTGTATGTATCGTGTGTGCCGCAACTAGGAGTATACGGCACTCTGCACAGTGTACGAAGTAAATTATTTTCGCAGCAAATAATTTACACGTGTATAATAAATATAGTAAATATAATAAATTAATTACTGCGAAAATAATTTACTTCGTACACTGTGCAGAGTGCCGTATACTCCTAATTGCGGCACACACGATACATACAGTAAAAAGCCTCAGGCACTGTGTTAGATGTTTTTTCGACGTTATATATGCGTTTATTCATGTCGTCGATTTTACGGTTGCAATTCGACGTTGATTATACGTCGAGGCGACGTATATATACGTATAGCCATAATTTCGCCGAATCAATGCCCACAGCTTGGCATACAAGGGTTTTGCTGAGGGGGTCTTGCCACCTGCCTGAAAAAAAACAGTAAAATGTTTGAGTGCCTATAGAGTTTCTATTTTTATTTTCTTGACAAAAGTCCCCCATCAGTGCGCGGTGCCCGAGGAAAAATCTGTAGGGGGGCGTCTGAAATTCTGAGGGGGGAGTGATATTTCGGTTGAAACGGAGCTGTACGGTGCAGCTACCCAAATGAAATCTCGCAGCTATGCCATTGATTAGTGCTTCATGATAGAAGATAACGACTAGCAATCTGGTATTTGCGATGAAGTTCAGTTTCACATTTTTCGTCACTCTCAAGGTTTGTATTGCCTGGAGCGAAAAGTACCATAAGCGTTCATTTTTGCAGCTACATGGACGTTCTGAATCGTTAAGAAAAAAATGTTGTAAAACCAACAGAAAGCACAGACTGCTATAACTAGTCCTAGTTATATAACGATTTTAAGTATAATGATAAACTACTGCAAGGAATCGGTCCACCTGAGCAAACAGGATCGTAATGTTGACACTCAATAATATGTGCAGTTCCTGGACGGATAGCCCTCCTGCCCATCAAACAGACTGAGTGACTGTTCGTGTCATTTAGTGTTGTCTGACCATTGACAAAGTACAACTATTTTTTTAGGGTGCAAATTAAGTTAGGTAAAACTTTTTGCCCAAAACTGAAGGGGCGACATTCCCCCCTCCCCCCGTGATGCCAGGCCTGTCCCCATCCTATTCCATAATGTCATTATATATAATACCATACAACAGTGACCGATCCTTACTTATTGCATGCGTTAAAATTGCACATCAGCTCATAGCAGCGATGTATTATCAATGTTAAATTTCAACCATAATATCGACAACATTAATAAACGCATACGTTGAGAAAATATCGAACCCAGCATATTTTCCGGTTATATACCACAATGCATTGCTAGTATTCGTTGGTCACCATTTTGGACACGTTTTTCAAACGTAGAAGTATATCCGAAAATATCTCAGCAATCCTCTTTTGACGAGTAAGTATGAACAATAATAATACTATCTGAATACATACAGATCTTTCTTAATATTATTTTGATTAAAATAGTATGTGAATAAGCAAAAAAATGGCACATAATATAGTGTGAATGGGGAAGATGACACAAAATTGTTTTGCCGTTTCTCTTATTCTTATTCTATGTTGTACTTTCAAACTTTGGGTACTCTTTAATTAGGACAGACTTTATTGCTCAACTGCTATGATGCAAGCCAAATTCTATACATTTATTTCAGCTTTGAGCTTAGTAAACCGTTCATTTTTTAGATTATACTAAAGAAGATATTAATCATCATTTATTTGGGAAGTAATATTATATAATTTTCTCCTAGCTGCGGTGCTGAAGTCCCACCCTACATCAACAGAAAAAGAAATAAAGGAGCACGCAATGTGTTACTTGAAGAATGCATATGCAAGGCAGGGGGCCAAGAGATCTGGACTCTGAAAATAATAGGTTTTTGGTTCTAACTGTTAGGACAATTAGACAGGGTTTGCAAATAGTGGACAAAAATCGTCTTAACTTCCATTGTAATATTTTATATTTTATGTAATATTTTTTTCTTGGAAATATAGAAGTTGTACATTTTAAAATGTATATTTGAATCAAAATGTGGTTTTGAGTTAGTGTGTTAATGTAATTAGTTTTGTGTTTGTCATTACTATACTGTATATTGCCATGTTACCAGAATTTGTAGCTGAAGTTTAAGACTAGTTGTGTTTTTTATGATTATTGCCCATATGTTGATTGTTGATTGATTGTATACAATGTATAATTTGAAATACATATGTTTCAGGTGTGAATGTGTATTTTCAGAATACATTTCTAAACCTAATCATTGGCTTGTTTTACTTGTTTCTACACCTATAAAATCTATCTTTGATGTATAATAGACCTCTACCCATATACGTATAATAGACCTCTAATGTTATCCGTATAATAGACCTCTAACCATATACGTATAATAGACCTCTAAAGTTATACGTATAATAGACCTCTAACCATATACGTATAATAGACCTCTAAAGTTATCCGGAACTCCAACCATATATGTATAATAGTCCTCTAAATTTATCCGTATAATAGAACTCCAACCATTTATGTATAATGAACGTCTAAATATAGACGTATAATTGACGTTTAACTTTAGACGTATATTAGAATTTCATTCTAGACGAATTGTAGACCACATTTAGACGTCTAAGATATGCGTTTAATGGACGTATATTATACGTCTTTTGCCCAATGGGTTACATCTCAACAGAAACGCTCTTTAGCTCTTTCAGCGTTATGCAGAGAACATCGTCTGTCGAGATCACTTTTGAGTCAGCGCGAAACGCCGTGTGCTGTCAGTTTGATTTCATATTGCTCGTAGCGGCGCCCGGCTTTTGTCTGTCAAACGTTAGGTTGCGCTTCTTCATGCTGCATCGTCGGCATGAGTGGAGCTTTATAAACGTCTGTACTTACTGCGCCCCATAAGAAATCGTTTGTCCCCGTTCAAAAGAGATTGTGCGATGTCCTGCAGCAAACCTTTGACAGTTTGAAAAGAGGAATTTATTCTGCTTCCTGTGCGTGCAGTAGTTACAAAGTTGAACGCCTTTACACGATCTGCTGCAGTTTTCAGTGGGCGGGCTTTGTCAAATGGCTTGGAAAAACGCACTGTGTTTCGGCTCGGGAAACATCATGAGCAGTGTCCTGCATGTTTTCTGTGTATAGCTGTCTTTTAACGCATACAGAATTCATTCGAAATCATTGATTTCTCCAATTAACAAGGGTCCCTTAAAGGATGAGTCAAAGTAACGTCTAATCGGATTAGTTTCCTTAGAGCTGGTTCAGAGTTTGCTCAAGAGTTTACCTTTCACAGATGCGCAAAGAAGAATGTTGGGGGTGCACGCTTCAAGGCGCCTTACAGCTGTAGGGAGTGATTCGAGACGATTCGTGGCGTGTGCTCGTTCCCATATTCCGTACGACCCGGGGTGCAGTGCTAGGATGACGTACAATACCGCTTGGGCACGTAACAGCATTATATGCAAGTGCGGGACTTGAGGGTTTTCGTTTGTTCGTTTTGTTTTGCTCTGCTTTGCTTTGTTTTGCTTTCCATCGCGTTGGTAAGAGCGTAAATAAAAAGGCGATTCCTGTGTCTACCACTAATGTAAGAGCTATTTCAAGTGCGACGTGGTGCGGCTTTTCAAATGCTTGTGGGCATTTCTCTGTTGTTGATTCTTTTTTTGTGTGTAACAAAGTGGCATTTTCATGTCCGGACGGGGAGACTTTATCATTCCGACATGAAGCCACCCTTAAGTCCTCTGAGGCGTGTCTGTCTGCAAGGCTTGTATTTTGGAAATGTTTTTTTGAAACGGAGAACGACTTTGAAACAGGCTTCCGCCGGCGCCTCGCGATCCAGGTAAGATTGTAGCAAGAACGCAGCGGCGGCGGGGCTTGCTGTAGTCGTGGCCGAGTGGTTAAGGCGATGGACTAGAAATCCATTGGGGTTTCCCCGCACAGGTTCCAATCCTGCCGACTACGTTGTCCGCCTTCAGTCGGTGTGTTTCGGCACAAGCAAAGAAGCGCGCCTCTTTGCTGTTCCTGGTGGTTTTAAAACGCCCAATCGCTTGTACCCGCTGCCTTGGAAATAAGTTCTTCAGCGTCCGCAAATGGCATTTTGCAGCTGGAAGCAGATGTCGACGCGTTTTGCACAGAGCACCAAAAAAGCGTCTTTTTTGAAGGCCCAGGCACTGAGCATTGGTGGTTCAGTGGTAGAATTCTCGCCTGCCACGCGGGAGGCTCGGGTTCGATTCCCGGCCAATGCAGTGGCTTTTGCAGCGAGCGGCTCCATCACTTGCATCCCCTTGGAACTCGCAACTGAAAACCCACTGAAGCTAAGCAGGTGTGAGCCAGGTCAGTACCTGGATGAGGATGAGCTACAGGGAAAAACAAAGCTTCCAGCTGGAAGCGGTGTTAATGGTGCCGGCGGGGGGGCGCTCACCCTGAGGTCTGTGCGGGTCCCAATGCCCCAGTATAGTGACGGAGACGCTGTGTTGTAAAAGGGCGCTGAATTTTGGATGAGATGTAAAACCGAGGTCACAGCGCTCTGTGGTCATTCAAAATGACCACCAAAACCTTTGACAAAAGCTCTTGGTAATTGATGGTCTTCAATAATGCTTCTCCTTTAGGTACATTTTAAATCAGCTGAAAAATGCTGTGAAATGGGGGGGCACTTCAGGCCAGTGTAGGATTTGGGTTACAAGAACCATGAAACTGCACGAGAAAGCCCGTACACTGAATTACACGGCTTTCTATTCAAAGGAGGACAAAAGAAATTCCCTGAGTTTGATTTTTTGCAGCACAGAGAGGAGCACTGTCGTGAGGCCGGTTAGCTCAGTTGGTTAGAGCGTGGTGCTAATAACGCCAAGGTCGCGGGTTTGAGCCCTGTACGGGCCAGGTCTAGGTCCAGGTCCCTGTTTGTGAAACAGGCAAATGACTGTCTCAGGGGCCCATTCCTCATTCTCAAGACACATGTATGCAGTATGTACACCGTGCATTGAGCAATAGGGACTGAATACACCACAGGTAAGGTTAGAAGTCATTCTGAGGTGCCACATGTGAGGGATACAGCTAGGCATCCGAAATGTAGGGTTTGAGACCCTTCAGGAGTACTGCATCCTTTGAGACAGACCCGTGCATGTTAAACAAATGATCATTTCTTTCGGCATTAGGGACTAAATATACTAAACATATGATGCTAAAATGTTATTTTCACATATATTAATGTAATAAATGATTGCTTATGCTTTATAAACAAATCTAATTAAAATAAAACATTAAGTTTTGTATTTATCTTGTACCATAGAACATGATTTTCTTTGTATTTCAAGCCCACAAAGTGTCCAAATGACGCACTACATGATATAAGGAAGATTATCACATGCATATCGGTATTATCTTTCTTATGAAAATGCATTCCTTTCATTACCTTTTACTTTTTAAAATGAACTCAAATTGAGTATAATGTAATAATTTAAGTAGAATAGATTCTAATAATATAATGATCCAGTGTTTTGCACTACTTCACTGCTTCACTGCTCTATGCCATCTGGAAATAAATCCTCAGACTGCTTACTGCCCTGGGCATGTACCAATAAATTAAAGGAGCACATCTGTTTATCACTGCGTTGAAGCAGGAGACACACAGTCTCTGCAAACACATCCTAGATACAGTGTTCCAGCACCTTTGACCTCATCCAGAACGTATCATTTCTCGAAAGGGATTGCTGTCCGAATGCACATCTGAATCCCAAACAGAATCTCTAGTAAAATACGATCATTTGTGAAACAGGCAAATGACTGTCTCAGGGGCCCATTCCTCATTGTCAGACACATGTATGGAATGCTTTCACCGTGCATTGAGCAATAGGGATTAAAAACACCGCAGGTAAGGTTAGATGTCATGTTCTATGATCATTTCTTTCAGCATTAGGGACTAAATATACTAAACGTATGATGCTAAAATGTTATTTTCACATATATTAATGTAATAAATGATTGCTTATGCTTTATAAACAAATCTAATTAAAATAAAAGCTTAAGTTTTGTATTTATCTTGTACCATAGAACATGATTTGCTTTGTATTTCAAGCCCACAAAGTGTCCAAATGTTCTATGATCATTTCTTTCAGCATTAGGGACTAAATATACCAAACGTATGATGCTAAAATCCTGAAAAAAGGATGTGCTCCATCTCGTCAGTAGATTGGATTCCAAAACTGATTTGGGTCAATATACATTACCTTTGAAATTAAAGTACAGTCTACTGTAGGGAACCATCAACTTAGAAAGCATTGGCCTTCCCTGGGGGTCAGGTAGGTGCAAAAGATAAACCTTTATCCTATCTTTATCTTAAGATAAGTGGCCAAGCAGTATTTTTCCAAGTTTCACCAAGCACATCATGTTGCCATAGTAGACAAAGTTCTATAAAATGTTAAATAACTTTTAAAAAAAGTATCTTGGTCTTACAGTACTGTACAAGGTGAATTAAACTGTCCCTGGTAATAAAAAGTAATTAGAAGCATCTCAGAAACTTTATCTCTAGAAACATTAGCTGTTTTATATCATGTAATTTAGTGTGATGTTGTCAGAATTCAAGGACATTATCACACACAGAAATTGGTTCAGTTAAATCTAAAAAACACAGCTAAACATGGGTTTAAATGTAACAGAAGTCTTACCTCTTGTCAAAAGATTTAATTCAAGAAGCGATGTAATAAATGATTGCTTATGCTTTATAAAGAAGCTTAAGTTTTGTATTTATCTTGTACCATAGAACATGATTTTCTTTGTATTTGAAGCCCACAAAGTGTCCAAATGACGCACTACATGATATAAGGAAGATTATCACATGCATAGCGGTATTATCTTTCTTATGAAAATGCATTCCTTTCATTACCTTTTACTTTTTAAAATGAACTCAAATTGTGTATAATGTAATAATTTAAGTAGAATAGATTCAGGTAGGAAATATAGAGTCATGATGTTTATGGCTGACATCATTTCACATGGGTGAATTTTAAGCTAAGAAATAAAAACATTTACAATGAAGATACCATTGCTTAATTTTAAATGCCTTTAAAAAATAAATACCTCCTGAGAATAATTTGCCACTCCCAGATCCTTGGTAAGGTACTGTTTGAATCCAATCAGGAGAGGAGCATCCAGGGAGTGCTTTCTATAGAGTCCAGCTTGGGCCACTCTCTTCCGGCCTGCTGATACTTTTTAACTACTGAGGGCCTGTAAGGATATAAAACACCGGTTTAAACATTTTATACCTATAAGACAAATTAGAATTTTAGTAAAAAATAGATACATCTGAAAAATAAAAAAGTCTTACTGCTGATAGAGTTCTTCAGAGCTCACATCTTCCCCTTCCTTATCCGCTTCTGTTTCAGTTTCTAGAGCAGCCTCTGGCATCTCTTCCTCCTGGACAGCGGCCTCTTGCTCAGGGCCGCTGGAATGCAGGTAGATTCTTTTCAACATGCTTTTACATAATATGTTGTAACAATGATTTCAAAAAGAAACTACAGAAGCCTTACAGATTTAAAATTTCTCACCTTGCCAATGTGTCTTCAGGCTTCCCATGTACAAAAAGGCCCAAGGACTCTAGCAGTCTTACAACCACTATCCTGTTTGCCTCACCAGACACGATCTCTATTCTGTGGTAATCCACGATGACCCCGTTCTTCAGGTGATTCATCATGTCCTCCCTCGCCTGTTGAGAGGCCATCCTGATCTTTTCTGCCGTGGCGTGCTTCATACACGCCCTCTTCAAGTGAGCAGGAAGCTGATCAAGAGTATTCAGGTACATCTTGCACACCAGGGGAATCCGCGCGGGTTTCCTTTGAAAATAAATAATACCATCTGTGTATAGAAACAAGCTAAGACTGATTTCTTAAATTATCCTTAATTTTCTCTCTCATAGTTTGAGCATAATGATTTTATTGCATTTATATAAGAATTGCTCATTGCTCCTAAATAAATAATGGTTTCATAAAAAAGTGAACACTTACTTGGTCTCAGTCACAGACTTTCCAATAGAAGCCATTGTGGAGTTCAGCAACTGCAGGTCCTAGAAGTGGGGAAGGAATTTTAAAAGAGAAATTGAATTACAATACAGAAGGAATGGCTGAGGGTTCACTGAAATATATAAATATACAAATTCCAAAGACTGAGTCCATATAGAAACAACTACCTTTCATTTTCAGTATAAGAAAAAAAAAACATTATCTTCCAAAGCATCATAAAATTGTCCCTTCTTCCAGACTCTACTTCTCTCTTGTAGTAGTATAGCAGACCTTTCCAGGTGAGCAGATCACAGAGTCCGAAATGAGCTTCCTCCATCAAGCAAAGTACCTGAACATGACTCTGTCTTCATAAAAGCGCCCCTGTAATAAAGAAATTAAATCCGAAATCAAGAGGGCAGTTGCCTACTGAAATACAAGAAGTCATCAATTTTAACCTAGCAACACATTAAAGGCTGCATCTATACAAGTACGATTCTAGAAATGCTCACCAGATTACGTTTTAAAAGGAACTGCGCCTCAGGTTCCGCCGAGATCTTAACTCGGATGGCAGGATTCAGAGTCCGGAGTGTGGACTGATGGCGCACGGAGGGTCCATATACTGTGGATCCCTCAGTGATCTTCCGCGTATTCAAACCGCCAGCGTGTGACTCCCCTGTCCCCGTGACCTCATTGCTCTGCTCTCTCCTCTGTGCAGCTGAGCCCGACTCACGGTAAAATGGAAAAAAATATGCCCTCGACGCGAGATTTATTCTGGAGCGAGCCAGTGTTGCGCATAGCTGCCTTCAAAGCAGTTAACCTAGGTTCGATTCCCGGCCAACGCAGTTGCGAATGTTTTCAAATGCTGTCATGAGCCTTGGATTGTGACTAGCAAAGCGAAGCCTTTTGAAAGAGCTAAAGCACTGCAAAACGGAATTGAAGGAGAATCTTACAGGGGATTCTGAGCAGTGTCTGCATACATGCAGTCAGATAAAGGTGCTGAAAGCTTGAGCTACTCTCAATGTCATGCTGCCCTTCCCCGGAGTAAATCTGTTACATTGAAAGAATGCTTCTGGCAGGTTCAAAAAGGGACCCTTGTTAATTGGAGAAATCAATGATTTCGAATGAATTCTGTATGCGTTAAAAGACAGCTATACACAGAAAACATGCAGGACACTGCTCATGATGTTTCCCGAGCCGAAACACAGTGCGTTTTTCCAAGCCATTTGACAAAGCCCACCCACTGAAAACTGCAGCAGATCGTGTAAAGACGTTCAACTTTGTAACTACTGCACGCACAGGAAGCAGAATAAATTCCTCTTTTCAAACTGTCAAAGGTTTGCTTTGCGAACGCTGCAGGACATCGCACAATCTCTTTTGAATGGGGACAAACGATTTCTTATGGGGCGCAGTAAGTACAGACGTTTAAAATGCTCCACTCATGCCGACGATGCAGCATGAAGAAGCGCAACCTAACGTTTGACAGACAAAAGCCAGGCGCCGCTATGAGCAATATGAAATCATACTGACAGCACACGGCGTTTCGCGCTGACACAAAAGTAATCTCGACAGACGCTGTTCTCTGCATAAAGCTGAAAGAGCTAAAGAGCGTTTCTGTTGACACGTAACAAGCTCGTTTCTTTCTACCATGATATCACCGTGACCAAATCTGTCTTTAAACACCTTGCTCAGTCTCTGACGAGACTGTCAAAAATTGTTTTCGCCGATTGTATTGCAAACCGGTGGAAGCGGGGTATTGGGAAAAGTTTTCAACTAGCAATAATCGCGCCTCGGCTAAACCTCACAGGCTACGATACTGCCACTGCGCAAAGCTGACGGTTGCCAGGCAACCGCGGGGATCCTATGGAAATCGTTATCGATCGTCTCATGGCATGTCGTTGCTGTAACGCTTCATATTTGTCGTCTTCTTCTTCTTCTAGCTTGAGGTTTTGAAGAATTTCATGACAGACAAGGGCTCCGTTGGGAACAAAGGGCGTTGTGAGAAAACCGTTGCTTATTTTCAGCAGCAGAAATACAACCCTTTAAATACAAGATGACAGAACAATGACGAAGGGCATGCCGGGAGGAACTCATGCACTACAGAGGAAAGGGGGCGGGCACGTACAGTTCACATTCAAGCCACAAGTACTATTCTTGGATGTTGCACAAACAAATCCTAACGTCTTGAAAGCATTGCAGCATGTTTGTGTCCCACTTCCCGTGGCTGCGGGACGACTGACACGAACGGACAAACGCAATCTGTGGCGTTTAGCGTGACATAGTCTTGCAGGCATCGTGCTGTCTCACTGCAATATTATACCGCTGGAGGAAACAGTCCATCTGGCCATGAAACTCATTTGAACGTCTAGCTACAGCAACTAACAATATCATGATTTATTCAGGATGTGTGGAATCAGCACGTCCCGGAGACAGCTTCCGAAATCGTGAGCATTCTCTGGTGGTAGGGGCGTTCAAGATGGCGCTCAGGTGGGAGGTAAAGTTTAGTGGTTGGGGAGTTTTTTTGAGTTTTTCATGACCTGAATATTAATTTTTGCTTTTTTTGACTACAGAAAAATAAGGACTTAACACTAGTTGTTTAAACTTCAGTTATAATTGAAAGAAAAAAAAACGATTTTTTTTTAGGTTTAAAAAGTCCGATATGAGTAACACTAGGAAAAGAAAAGAGAGTGCTGGGTCTTCGAAGGAGAACTCTAAGATACCTCAATCGTATATGTATAGCACTACAAAAAAATCGATGGCAACTAAAGGGAAAAGTGAAGCAGCTGCAGGGGCAGCAACAGGGCGGAAGCGCCGCGCGCCCGGCCGACGTGTTGGACCGGTGCGCTTTACGTGCTGAAATAAACACGCGACAGCCCCGAAATGTTTCCAGAGTGCTGTGCACTGAAGACTTGCCTGGTGCTCCTCCGTGCAGATTGTTTGTCCTCCTCCAGTGCGGGACGAGCCAACACAAGGGAGCGCATTCGCCAACATCCAGGCACGCAATGCGATTTGGAAAGCAGCTCCTTTCCAAAGAGTGGCACACGAACGATCCTTCAGTCCCGCTCGGGGAGCACGGAACCCCCGCCACACACAGCTTCAAGTAGCGAGTCAGGCGCCGGGGCTTTTGCTTACGGCCACACCACCCTGAACACGCCCGATCTCGTCTGATCTCGGAAGCTAAGCAGCGTCGGGCCTGGTTAGTACTTGGATAGGAGACTGCCTGGGAATACCAGGTGCTGTAAGCTTTTGCTCTCCCGGCCAGCAGGGGTCGCCGTTGGTGCCGTAGGCTTTGGGAGGAAAACCTGCAGGATGGAAAGGTGATCTATAGCCTCATCTCTAGAGATGTTTTGTTGCTGTGGCATGTGTGTGACCCATATTCAAAAAAAAAAAACCCGTCTGTAAAACGAATATCGAAGCTGCCTCTAAATCTGCAAATGAAGATGAGTCGATAAACCACTCGTTTTTCGTATAACTAGACATATATTCATTTGTTACCGATTTCATTCATTGAGCACGGATACAATAGAGGTACAGCCATTCACTGTTTGACATGTCTGCACTGGTACAGAACCGAGCAATCAGAAAACGGGTGAAACTGTCTTTAGACTCAGCATACAGTACCGAGGCCCCCCATGACCAAATAAAGGCTAACCTCGATAATCAGCCTAAAGAACGCAGACTACAGCAAAACGACTGACTTTGAAAAGGGAATGAACGTCCGGAAGGAGTAGTGGAACTAGCTTGAGATGCTTCTCCGGACCCCTAACTAAAAGCCAGCGAGAACCAGCAGCGGCGTCCACTCCTGTCGAACCGGGATCCTTCCGCAGCCACGCAGCTCGTGGTGTCCTAACCCTCCCGTATCTGATTTTGGTCCAAGCACATCAGGAGAGCGCGAACGCAGTCCCCCACTACCAGAAATTATGCAGTCGAGATCACCACATTTGGGGAATTCGCAGGGGTCAGCACAGCCGGAGTGCAATGGCCGAGCCTCGCCCTGGGTGAACCTCCTTCTTGATCAAGGTATCTCCCCTGCCAGGTAAGTATGAGTTAAACAGGCCCCTGCAAGCGGCCCGCACCCACAGCACAAATCGCGCAGCCTAGGCCACCTCCTCGCCCCGCACGCCACCGCCTCCTGCTGGGCCCACTCTTTCACACACTCACACGCCACACTAACACTCAAAAGTGTGGGCAAAACGAGAAAACGAGCGCGCCGTTTCCTACACATCTGCAGTCGCCGTTGCGCATTCGCAGCATGTCCCGGGATGCAATTCGGCCTCATTTGCATAACTCCAGACCGGCAGATCGCGACGTGCGCCTGCCACACACCGAACAAACCTTTTCAGCAATTTCCAAAAAACGGGCCTGCTCGCCTGCCCACAAGGCTCCGTCTCTTACCTGCTCTCCAGAGCCTGCTGCCTTCTGTGCTTTTCTCTCGGCACCGCTGCAGTGCACACAACTCCTGCAGCGGGAGGGGGGGAGAAAGTTCCCGGGCTCCGCCGCAGGGAAGGCTCGCTCCGTGCGCACACGTCCTTTCGATGCCAGTCCAACAAGTGCTCCGCATTAGCTGCGTCGGGGCTCCGGCGTGTCGCACCTCACCTCACCTCGCACTGCCCCCTCCTTGAATGTCTGCCCCTGGGCATGCCCTGCTCTCCTCCGCCTTATCTTACCGCGTGTGAGCACCGACAATGGCCACAATGCCGGGGAATGGCACCTGTAAAGTGTTAATTGGGGCACAGGAACAGCCCGTCTCGTCTCGGGGGGGCCGGCTTCAGAGACAATACAGCAAACACAGCGGGGCTGGGGAAGAAGACGACACCACACATGCGGGTACATTCAGCTCCGGCGGGAACGAGACATTTGTCGGTCTTTTCAAGTGCCGAGAGCCGAGCAATCCTTCACTTGTATCGTTTCTCCCCGGTGACTAGATCTGGCCCTGCGACTCTCGACTGGGCTCACCCCCGGGGCAGCCCAGCAGGTGTGAGCCTGGCCGGCACCCGGATGAGAGATTCCACCCCGGAAAAGCTCCGGTTGCTGCTGCTCCTGCAAGAGGTGTGACTGGGACCAGTAGGGAGCGCTCACCCTGCGGGCTGTGTGGCTCTCTTACGCCCCAGCCTCCTGATGGCGACACTCTGCTGCACAAACAGGCGCCGTCCTTCGGGGGAGGCGTCAAACCGAGGTCCCGACCCTCCTTGGCCATTAGGAAACCCCAGGGCGTCTCTCAAAAAGAGACGCCGGGGGTGTCCCTCTGGTGTTAGTGCTCCCCTTTACCCATCAGTCGGGGTCTCCTCCTAATCCCCGTCTCACCTGTAACAATCAATGACGAGGCCCCCCTGTCCGTGAGATTTAGTACTCGCGCAAGAGACCGGGGGCAGAGCGCGAACACGGTCCCCCGCCCCCCACAAAGTGCGCGCTCCGGGTTCCCTCTCGGGGCCCTGCAACACAGCGGAAGGGCAGCGAGAAGGAGCCTCTTGTTCTGACGCCGCAAGGCCACAAGAGGGCGGAGGCGCCGCGCGCCCGGCCGACGTGTTGGACCGGTGCGCTTTACGTGCTGAAATAAACACGCGAAAGCCCCGAAATGTTTCCAGAGTGCTGTGCACTGGAGGTTTTTGTCTGGTGAAGACTTGCCTGGTGCTCCTCCGTGCAGATTGTTTGTCCTCCTCCAGTGCGGGACGAGCCAACACAAGGGAGCGCATTCGCCAACATCCAGGCACGCAATGCGATTTGGAAAGCAGCTCCTTTCCAAAGAGTTGCACACGAACGATCCTTCAGTCCTGCTCGGGGGGGCACGGAACCCCCGCCACACACAGCTTCAAGTAGCGAGTCAGGCGCTGGGTCTTTCGCTTACGGCCACACCACCCTGAACACGCCCGATCTTGTCTGATCTCGGAAGCTAAGCAGCGTTGGGCCTGGTTAGTACTTGGATGGGAGACTGCCTAGGAATACCAGGTGCTGTAAGCTTTTGCTCTCCAGGCCAGCAGGGGTCGCCGTTGGTGCCGTAGGCTTTGGGAGGAAAACCTGCAGGATGGAAAGGTGATCTATAGCCTCATCTCTAGAGATGTTTTGTTGCTGTGGCATGTGTTTGACCCATATTCAAAAAAAAAAACCCGTCTGTAAAACGAATATCGAAGCTGCCTCTAAATCTGCAAATGAAGATGAGTCGATAAACCACTCGTTTTTCGTATAACTAGACATATATTCATTTGTTACCGATTTCATTCATTGAGCACGGATACAATAGAGGTACAGCCATTCACTGTTTGACATGTCTGCACTGGTACAGAACCGAGCAATCAGAAAACGGGTGAAACTGTCTTTAGACTCAGCATACAGTACCGAGGCCCCCCATGACCAAATAAAGGCTAACCTCGATAATCAGCCTAAAGAACGCAGACTACAGCAAAACGACTGACTTTGAAAAGGGAATGAACGTCCGGAAGGAGTAGTGGAACTAGCTTGAGATGCTTCTCCGGACCCCTAACTAAAAGCCAGCGAGAACCAGCAGCGGCGTCCACTCCTGTCGAACCGGGATCCTTACGCAGCCACGCAGCTCGTGGTGTCCTAACCCTCCCGTATCTGATTTTGGACCAAGCACATCAGGGGAGAGCGCGAACGCAGTCCCCCACTACCAGAAATTATGCAGTCAAGATTCCCACATTTGGGGAATTTGCAGTGGTCAGCACAGCCGGAGTGCAATGGCCGAGCCTCGCCCTGGGTGAACCTCCTTCTTGATCAAGGTATCTCCCCTGCCAGGTAAGTATGAGTTAAACAGGCCCCTGCAAGCGGCCCGCACCCACAGCACAAATCGCGCAGCCTAGGCCACCTCCTCGCCCCGCACGCCACCGCCTCCTGCTGGGCCCACTCTTTCACACACTCACACGCCACACTAACACTCAAAAGTGTGGGCAAAACGAGAAAACGAGCGCGCCGTTTCCTACACATCTGCAGTCGCCGTTGCGCATTCGCAGCATGTCCCGGGATGCAATTCGGCCTCATTTGCATAACTCCAGACCGGCAGATCTCCACGCAAGCTCGCGACGTGCGCCTGCCACACACCGAACAAACCTTTTCAGCAATTTCCAAAAAACGGGCCTGCTCGCCTGCCCACAAGGCTCCGTCTCTTACCTGCTCTCCAGAGCCTGCTGCCTTCTGTGCTTTTCTCTCGGCACCGCTGCAGTGCACACAACTCCTGCAGCGGGAGGGGGGGAGAAAGTTCCCGCGCTCCGCCGCAGGGAAGGCTCGCTCCGTGCGCACACGTCCTTTCGATGCCAGTCCAACAAGTGCTCCGCATTAGCTGCGTCGGGGCTCCGGCGTGTCGCACCTCACCTCACCTCGCACTGCCCCCTCCTTGAATGTCTGCCGCTGGGCATGCCCCGCTCTCCTCCGCCTTATCTTATCGCGTGGAAGCACCGACAATGGCCACAATGCAGGGGAATGGCACCTGTAAAGTGTTAATTGGGGCACAGGAAAAGCCCGTCTCGTCTCGGGGGGGGCGGCTTCAGAGACAATACAGCAAACACAGCGGGGCGGGGGAAGAAGACGACACCACACATGCGGGTACATTCAGCTCCGGCGGGAACGAGACATTTGTCGGTCTTTTCAAGTGCCGAGAGCCGAGCAATCCTTCACTTGTATCGTTTCTCCCCGGTGACTAGATCTGGCCCTGCGACTCTCGACTGGGCTCACCCCCGGGGCAGCCCAGCAGGTGTAAGCCTGGCCGGCACCCGGATGGGATATTCCACCCCGGAAAAGCTCCGGTTGCTGCTGCTCCTGCAAGAGGTGTGACTGGGACCAGTAGGGAGCGCTCACCCTGCGGGCTGTGTGGCTCTCTTACGCCCCAGCCTCCTGATGGCGACACTCTGCTGCACAAACAGAGGTCAAACCGAGGTCCCGACCCTCCTTGGCCATTAGGAAACCCCAGGGCGTCTCTCAAAAAGAGACGCCGGGGGTGTCCCTCTGGTGTTAGTGCTCCCCTTTACCCATCAGTCGGGGTCTCTTCCTAATCCCCGTCTCACCTGTAACAATCAATGACGAGGCCCCCCTGTCCGTGAGATTTAGTACTCGCGCAAGAGACCGGGGGCAGAGCGCGAACGCGGTCCCCCGCCCCCCACAAAGTGCGCGCTCCGGGTTCCCTCTCGGGGCCCTGCAACACAGCGGAAGGGCAGCGAGAAGGAGCCTCTTGCTCTGATGCCGCAAGGCCACAAGAGGGCGGAGGCGCCGCGCGCCCGGCCGACGTGTTGGACCGGTGCGCTTTACGTGCTGAAATAAACACGCGAAAGCCCCGAAATGTTTCCAGAGTGCTGTGCACTGGAGGTTTTTGTCTGGTGAAGACTTGCCTGGTGCTCCTCCGTGCAGATTGTTTGTCCTCCTCCAGTGAGGGACGAGTCAACACAAGGGAGCGCATTCGCCAACATCCAGGCACGCAATGCGATTTGGAAAGCAGCTCCTTTCCAAAGAGTTGCACACGAACGATCCTTCAGTCCCGCTCGGGGGGCACGGAACCCCCGCCACACACAGCTTCAAGTAGCGAGTCAGGCGCCGGGGCTTTCGCTTACGGCCACACCACCCTGAACACGCCCGATCTCGTCTGATCTCGGAAGCTAAGCAGCGTCGGGCCTGGTTAGTACTTGGATGGGAGACTGCCTGGGAATACCAGGTGCTGTAAGCTTTTGCTCTCCCGGCCAGCAGGGGTCGCCGTTGGTGCCGTAGGCTTTGGGAGGAAAACCTGCAGGATGGAAAGGTGATCTATAGCCTCATCTCTAGAGATGTTTTGTTGCTGTGGCATGTGTGTGACCCATATTCAAAAAAAAAAACCCGTCTGTAAAACGAATATCGAAGCTGCCTCTAAATCTGCAAATGAAGATGAGTCGATAAACCACTCGTTTTTCGTATAACTAGACATATATTCATTTGTTACCGATTTCATTCATTGAGCACGGATACAGTAGAGGTACAGCCATTCACTGTTTGACATGTCTGCACTGGTACAGAACCGAGCAATCAGAAAACGGGTGAAACTGTCTTTAGACTCAGCATACAGTACCGAGGCCCCCCATGACCAAATAAAGGCTAACCTCGATAATCAGCCTAAAGAACGCAGACTACAGCAAAACGACTGACTTTGAAAAGGGAATGAACGTCCGGAAGGAGTAGTGGAACTAGCTTGAGATGCTTCTCCGGACCCCTAACTAAAAGCCAGCGAGAACCAGCAGCGGCGTCCACTCCTGTCGAACCGGGATCCTTCCGCAGCCACGCAGCTCGTGGTGTCCTAACCTTCCTGTATCTGATTTTGGACCAAGCACATCAGGGGAGAGCGCGAACGCAGTCCCCCACTACCAGAAATTATGCAGTCGAGATTCCCACATTTGGGGAATTCGCAGGGGTCAGCACAGCCGGAGTGCAATGGCCGAGCCTCGCCCTGGGTGAACCGATTTCGATTTTTAAGAACTTTATTTTCTTTTCACAAAAAAATACAGGACATCACAAATCAGAAAGCTTTACATTCATATACATACTTAAAACAGTATATATGATCACATCTCATTACATTTTGACATGGTAACAGTTACATAGCAACAATTTTCTTTTTTTCTGGTGCAAATCACATTCTTTTCTTAAACTTGATAATGTTTTTCACAGTTTCTTGAGATATTGACCTATGCTCTCTATTTCCCACAGATTTTCTGCTTCCTCCCTCCCTTCTCTCCACAGATCTCTGAGGTAATAGTTCTCTCGGGTGATGAACAGGGCCAGGCTACCTGCTGCCTTGACTGGGATCTCGATGCCTTTGAACAGCCCCATGTTCCTCACTCTCCACAGGGCAACTTTCCCACTGTTCACCACGGCCCAGATCCTGTCAAACACGTCAGGAGGAAGTTTGACAGGAGAGATGCCGTATATGACGAAAGCAGCGGTCAGGGTAAATTGGGGCGAGAGAGCCAGCAACCAATCTTCAAACTGTGCCCAGAAGGCCTTAGCAAAAAAGCAGGACCACAGGAGATGGGATACAGTCTCCTCCTCGCCGCAGCCCACCCTAACGCAGCGAGGGCTGGGGGTGAGGCCCCTACGGTACAAGAAAGTTCGTACCGGTAAGCACTGGTGGACGACACTCCAGGCTAAATCTCTGTGAATGTTGCACAGAAACTTAGAGGATGTGTGTTTCCACACCTTCCTTGTTTGGGCTGATGTTAAAATGCCCACATGGGTCTGCCTATTGTTCTGGGGTGCAACGAAATCTTCCAGTTTTTGGACGCTGACATCTCGGAGGGGAATATGGCCAATTGGGTGAGATCTTAGAAAACTTTTAACTGTCCCATAAATTGAAGGGCATGTGTCAGAGAGTGGGACGTCCAGCTTGGGTCTGACACCCCACACTCTGAACACCTCCCTACCTATCCAGAGCCTGGAAAAATAAGTCCAGGTACGCGCTGCAGGTGCTGTTGCAAAGCCTCTCAGCACAGAGGCCAGGAAAATGCACAGCAGCTTCGTAGCAATATCTGGGACAGACTTCCCCCCTGAGGGTAGCGGCCTGTACATTATTTCCCTTCTGAGTCTTTCCTGCTTCCCACCCCATAGAAATTGAAACATCAATCTCCTCATCACCGCCGCAACACGGTGTGGGATTGGGAAGGTAGAAGCCAGAAAATTCAAGACAGGCAAGAGCTCGGCTTTGATGACCAGCACCTTCCCTGTCATGGTGAGGTCTCGGTCCTTCCATTGCATCAGTTTTTTGTTTAAGATTGGCAATTTGTTCTGCCAATTTACTGTTCCCATCTCTTCTCCAAAATACACCCCCAGGACCTTAATTCTCTTCTCTTGCAGCCTGAGATCATGTCCTTCTTTTGGTTCCCTCCAGTTCTGATAAAAAATCTCACTCTTAGATTTGTTAATTTTTGCGGAGGAAGCCAAAGAGAAACGATCACAGCACTGCAGAGCTCTGCTAATTGAGGCATTGTCAGAGAGGAGCAGGGTGACGTCATCCATGTATAGAGATGTCTTTACCTCTCCTCCCCCACTTCCAGGCACTGGTATCCCATTAATGGCCTGATCCTGGCGCAAGGCACAGGCTAAGGGCTCCATAGCCAAAACGCATAACAAGGGGGATAATGGGCAGCCCTGCCTCACCCCTGAACAGACTTCAAAGGGGCGTGATCTATTGCCATTAACCATGACTCTGCTGTTGCTACCTGTGTACAGCAGGTTAATCCACTTTCTCATGATGGGGCCAAACTTCATGTGCTCAAGTCCCGATGTTAAGTACTGCCGGTTTAGGCGGTCAAAGGCCTTTTCTAGGTCTACACCTAAAATGCAAAGAGGGAGGGAGCGATCCTCAGAGTACAGACAGACATCCCTCAACAAGGCCAGGTTGTCGCTCATCAGGCGTCCTGCTATCCCACAAGTCTGTTCTTTCCCTACCAGTGAGGCCACTACATTTTGTAGGTGCAGGAAAAGGGCTTTGGACAGGATCTTAGTGTCCACGCCTAACAGGCTGAGGGGTCTCCAGTTCTTTATGTCATTTTTTGCTCCTTTCTTAAACAAGAGAGAGATAGTGCCTTCTCTTAAGGAGTCAGGCAGCAATTCTGTCTTATATCTTTCCTCGAATAGGACCAGTAGCGGATCCTGAAGCAGATCCCAAAAGGTGCAATAAAATTCTTTAGGGAGCCCGTCAGCACCTGGAGTTTTCCCCTTCTGTAAGCTCTCCATAGCCTGTCTCAGCTCTTCTACTGTCAAATCCCTCTCAAGTACTTCCCTATCTTCTTCACTCAAAACGTTTTCTAGCTTTGAGGTAAAAAAATGAATTTCTTCATCCTTTACCTCTGTAGAGCTGTACAGTCTTGAGTAGAAGGCCTTGGTGCAGGAGAGGATAGCACTCGGCTCTGTTCTCTCTCGTCCCTCCTCATCAACTACACTTTCCATGACAGACTTGGAGCCTACCACTTTCCTGAAAAAGAAGCGAGTACACTTCTCATTTTCTTCCAAGAACTGCACTCTGCCTCTTAACAGCACTCCTCGACTACTTTCTTCGGCTATGCTCCGGATGTCCTTTTTTAAAAGGGTGATATCCTCGAGCACATCGAAGCCACTGTGCAGCATCGTGTAGAGACGCTGCAGCTGCCTCTGTTTCCTGGCTAGCACTCCTCTCCGTCTGGCAGCAGCCTTCCTTCCCTCAGCCATGAAAAAGGTCTTTGTCCTCATCTTCACCTCCTCCCACCACTCTCCTACTGACCCGTACAGACACTGCAAGGACAGCCACTGTGATAGTTTCTCCTTGTAGCGGGATACTACCCCCTCGTTCTCTAGCAGCTTTGTGTTGAGTTTCCAGAGGCCTGGGCCAAAGACAGTCCCGCCCTGGAGTTCCACTCTACACCCTAAAGCCTGATGATCTGAGAAGAAGACAGGCTGAAGAGTGACCCCAACAACTTTCACTCTCTCTGAGACAAAGCAATAGTCAATTCTGGAGCTGCTATTCCTCCCTGACCATGCATATCCTGCTGTTGTGGGATATATACATCTATATGTGTCTGAGAGTTTAAAGTCTTGAACTAAGTTTTGCAGGGCCAGTGAGCTGGAATCCAATTTTATCGGAGAGCTAGACTGCCTGTCTGTGTGCTCTAAGATACAATTAAAATCCCCTCCCACTATCACGTCTGTGCTACTTAACAATAGGGGAGAGAGTGCCTTGAGTAGCTCCACCCTTCCTCCCACGTCAGTAGGAAAATACACATTGATTAGCCGCAGGTTAACAGTCCCCCATTCCACATCCACACACAGCAACCTGCCATCTATGACCCTCTGAATACTTTTCAATTTGAAAGCCCATCCTTTGAAAAGAATGGCCACGCCAGAGGCTCTGTTGTTATTGTCCCCTGACCAAACAGAAGGCCCTTTATCCCACCTATCTTCAAAGCTTTTATACCTCTCTTGATAGGCTAAAGCACACTCCTGCAACATCAACACATCTCCCTCTCTCTGCTGGAGGTAATCAAAGACACACTGACATTTAACTCCGTCATTGATACCTCTGGTGTTAAGAGAAATTATGTTTAGAGCCATATTACATAAGAAAGTGGAACCAGTCTTTACAAAACACATTTCTCTTCGGTCTCACCTGTTACCTTCTTCTTTTTCTTTTTCTTCTTACCAATTTCCTGCCAGCCATCCTCTGAATGAGCCTTCATCAGGGTGGCAGCAGTAAAAGCATTCACGGAGTCCATTTCAAGGAAGGGGGTAGAGGGAGGGGTGGAGGGGTTCCAGCTGTCCCCATCGCCATTCTCTCCTTCCTCCTCGCTCGGGGAGAAAACAGAGTCATTTTTCCTTTTCCTCAAGTCCAGCTCCTGGGAGCACTGAGGGGAAAGGGGTGCAGCCGATGCACCAGTCTCCTCTTCCCCCTCACCCACCAGCTGTTGCAGATCCTCCGTGATGGACTGGATGGAGGAGAGGAGGGCATCTGTAGCACTTGCAGAGTCTGAGAAAAGCAGCTCCGCTGAATCCTGGGTATCGTCGCTGGACCCGCTCCACCGGGGGGCCCCACACTGGCCCTCGTTCTGAGGAGCAGGAGTGGGGGAGGGGTCCTCGCTGTTCTCGGGGGTTTTCAAACCCTCGTGCTTGTCTGGTGCAGTCTGCGGTTGTGGGAGCGTAGTGGATTTCTCTTCCACCGGCCCCGGAGCCACAGCAGGACTGATCCTGGCTGGAGGCTGAGACTCTTTGTCCAACAAGGGTTCTTTGTTTGACTTGTTGTTTGCTTTGGCTTTTCGGGCCGGTTTGGCTGAAACAAGCACTGCCTCATCCTTTCTCATTTTGAGTTTATTGGCGTAGGCGTGAGGGCAGTTCTTAAAAACGTGTCCTTCCGAGCCACATAAATTGCACTTTGGCAGCATTGAACAGTCAGAGGCTAAATGTCCCTGTTTGCCACAGGTCTTGCAGCATTTCACAGTGCAGGAAGATGCCAGGTGTCCCACAGCACCACAGCGCCGACACACCTTTGGTTGTCCCACATAAAAAACATAGCCATTGCAGGCGCCCAGCCGGATTGTAGAGGGCAGGTGCCTTAAGCCTCCATTTACATTGTCCGGTAGTAAGCGAACCTCGAATTTCCTTGCTCCTGTTTTTATACCGTCAACATCTCTAACCTCAGTTCCATGGTGGACGGTGCAGTACTGGTTAAGCCAGGTGTGAATGTCCTCCGTCTTTGCCAGTTCCGAGAACATAACAACATGCACCGTTTTCCTCTCTCTCTGTGTCAGAGGCTGCAAGTTGATCTTCTCAAGTGCAGGAACTTTCCCTCTTTTTGCCTCAAACACATCCACGCATTGTTCAAACAGAGGATAGGTACCAAATACAACCTCAAATGCTTTCTGACCTGGGAGAGCAAAGATGAAATCCAAGTGCCGAGGTTCAAAGCCAAGTTCCTTCTGTAACACTTTTCTGCTGAACTGCATACGATCCATGAACAGGTCATCCAAAAGCTCAAAACGTACAGCATTCTTGCGGGATCCAAAGGTTGCCATCTCAAACTGCAAAACAAACACTGCTTCCACAAAACAAGAAAACAATCCAACTACTCCAACTACAGGCTGATCAAGGTATCTCCCCTGCCAGGTAAGCCGAGAGCCGCAGGCGATGAGCCCGGAGCTGAACGGGCCCCACTGGCTCGTTTGTAAGGCCAGGTGCATTGCCAACCACGACCGGCAGGGCAGAGGCCTTGAAGGCAGCCTGGGCTCCTGCAGCTGTCCAGCCACGCACTCTGGTTTCTCTTCATCTCGTACAAATCTTTTGCCTTTTACTAAAGATTTCCATGAAGAGGAGCATGAATGAGTTCCATACAATTTTTGTGCTTTCCTGCCTTCGGGTGGGGCGCAGCTGGGCTGGTCAAAGAGAGAAAACAAAACCGCTCACAATCACTCTTATTACTGCGACTGTGGCCGTCTGCTCTGCGAGTCCTCGGTCTCCGCCTGTCTGATTGGTGCTCTTTTCTTTGGGGGGCGGGAAGTGTCCGGCCGCAAATATGAAGCGTTACAGCAACGACATGCCATGAGACGATTGATAACGATTTCCATAGGATCCACGCGGTTGCCTGGCAACCGTCAGCTTTGCGCAGTGGCAGTATCGTAGCCTGTGAGGTTTAGCCGATGCGCGATTATTGCTAGTTGAAAACTTTTCCCAATACCCCGCTTCCGCCGGTTTGCAATACAATCGGCGAAAGCAATTCTTGACAGTCTCGTCAGAGACTGAGCAAGGTGTTTAAAGACAGATTTTGTCATGGTAACATCATGGTAGAAAGAAACAAGCTTGTTACGTCTCAACAGAAACACTCTTTAGCTCTTTCAGCGTTATGCAGAGAACAGCGTCTGTCGAGATCACTTTTGAGTCAGCGCGAAACGCCGTGTGCTGTCAGTTTGATTTCATATTGCTCGTAGCGGCGCCCGGCTTTTGTCTGTCAAACGTTAGGTTGCCCTTCTTCATGCTGCATCGTCGGCATGAGTGGAGCTTTTTAAACGTCTGTATTTACTGCGCCTCATAAGAAATCGTTTGTCCCCGTTCAAAACAGATTGTGCGATGTCCTGCAGCGTTCGCAAAGCAAACCTTTGACAGTTTGAAAGAGGAATTTATTCTGCTTCCTGTGCGTGCAGTAGTTACAAAGTTGAACGTCTTTATACGATCTGCCGCAGATCTTACAAACGAGCCAGTGGGGCCCGTTCAGCTCGGGGCTCATCGCCTGCGGCTCACGGCTTGCGAGCGTGCCCAATCCGTGCGATAACTCGGAAAACACCCGGCCACACTGTGCCGGAAACGACGCACTCTGGGAAGCCGCTATGCAAAGCGAGGTCCCAAGCTCCCCTGCGGCCGGACACTTCCCGCCCCCCAAAGAAAAGAGCGCCAATCAGACGGCCGGAGATCGAGGACTCGCGGAGCAGACGGCCACAATCACCATTACAAGAGCGATTGCGAACGTGCTTGTTTTCTCTCTTTGACCAGCCCAGCTGCCCGCGACCCGAAAGCAGGAAATCACAAAAATTGCAGGGAACTCATTCGTGCTCCTCTCCACGGAAATCTTTAGTAAAAGGCGAAAGAGTTGTACGAGATGAAGAGAAACCAGAGTGCATGGCTGCACAGCTGCAGGAGCCCAGGCCGCCTTCAAGGCCTCTGCCCTGCCGGTCGTGGTTGGCAATACACCTGGCCTTACAAACGAGCCAGTGGGGCCCGTTCAGCTCCGAGCTCATCGCCTGCGGCTCACGGTTTGCGAGCGTGCCCAATCCGTGCGATAACTCGGAAAACACCCGGCCACACTGTGCCGGAAACGACGCACTCTGGGAAGCCACTATGCAAAGCGAGGTCCCAAGATCCCCTGCGGCCGGACACTTCCCACCCCCCAAAGAAAAGAGCGCCAATCAGACGGCCGGAGACCGAGGACTCGCGGAGCAGACTGCCACAATCGCCATAACAAGACCGATTGCGAGCGTTTTTGTTTTCTCTCTTTGACCAGCCAGGCTGCGCCCCACCCGAAGGCAGGGAAGCACAAAAATTGCATGGAACTCATTCATGCTCCTCTCCACGGAAATCTTTAGTAAAAGGCGAAAGATTTGTACGAGATGAAGAGAAACCAGAGTGCGTGGCTGCACAGCTGCAGGAGCCCAGTCCGCCTTCAAAGCCTCTGCGCTGCCGGTCATGGTTGGCAATACACCTGGCCTTACAAACGAGCCAGTGGGGCCCGTTCAGCTCCGGGCTCATCGCCTGCGGCTCTCAGCTTGCGGCCGTGCCCAATCCGTGCGATAAGTCGGAAAACACCCAGCCACACTGTGCCGGAAACGACGCACTCTGGGAAGCCGCTATGCAAAGCGAGGTCCCAAGATCCCCTGCGGCCGGACACTTCCCGCCCCCCAAAGAAAAGAGCGCCAATCAGACAGCCGGAGACCGAGGACTCGCGGAGCAGACGGCCACAATTGCCATAACAAGAGTGATTGCGAACGTTTTTGTTTTCTCTCTTTGACCAGCCAGGCTGCGCCCCACCCGAAGGCAGGGAAGCACAAAAATTGCATGGAACTTATTCATGCTCCTCTCCACGGAAATCTTTAATAAAAGGCGAAAGATTTGTACGAGATGAAGAGAAACCAGAGTGCGTGGCTGCACAGCTGCAGGAGCCCAGACCGCCTTCAAAGCCTCTGCGCTGCCGGTCGTGGTTGGCAATGCACCTGGCCTTACAAACTAGCCAGTGGGGCCCGTTCAGCCCCGGGCTCATCGCCTGCGGCTCTCGGCTTGTGGGCGTGCCCAATCCGTGCGATAACTCGGAAAACACCCGGCCACACTGTGTCGGAAACAACGCACTGTAAGGCACCTTGAAGCGTGCACCCCCAACATTCTTCTTTGCACATCTGTGAAAGGTAAACTCTTGAGCAAACTCTGAACCAGCTCTAAGGAAACTAATCCGATTAGACGTTACTTTGACTCATCCTTTAAGGGACCCTTGATAATTGGAGAAATCAATGATTTCGAATGAATTCTGTATGCGTCAAAAGACAGCTATACACAGAAAACATGCAGGACACTGCTCATGATGTTTCCCGAGCCGAAACACAGTGCGTTTTTCCAAGCCATCTGACAAAGCCCGCCCACTGAAAACTGCAGCAGATCGTGTAAAGACGTTCAACTTTGTAACTACTGCACGCACAGGAAGCAGAATAAATTCCTCTTTTCAAACTGTCAAAGGTTTACTTTGCGAACTCTGCAGGACATCGCAAAATCTCTTTTGAACGGGGACAAACGATTTCTTATGGGGCGCAGTAAGTACAGACGTTTAAAAAGCTCCACTCATGCCGACGATGCAGCATGAAGAAGCGCAACCTAACGTTTGACAGACAAAAGCCGGGCGCCGCTACGAGCAATATGAAATCAAACTGACAGCACACGGCGTTTCGCGCTGACTCAAAAGTGATCTCGACAGACGCTGTTCTCTGCATAACACTGAAAGAGCTAAAGAGCGTTTCTGTTGAGACGTAACCCAGTGGGCAAAAGATGTATAATATACGTCTATTAAACGCATACCTTAGACGTCTAAATGTGGTCTGCAATTCGTCTAGAATGAAATTCTAATATACGTCTATTGTTATACGTCAATTATACGTCTATGATTAGATGTTCATTATACGTAAATGGTTGGAGTTCTATTATACGGATAAATTTAGAGGACTATTATACATATATGGTAGGAGTTCCGGATAACTTTAGAGGACTATTCTACGTATATGGTTGGAGGTCTATTATACGGATAACTTTAGAGGTCTATTATACGTATATGGGTAGAGGTCTATTATACGGATAACTTTAGAGGTCTATTATATGTATATGGTTAGAGGTCTATTATACGGATAACTTTAGAGGTCTATTATACGTATATGGGTAGAGGTCTATTATACATCAAAGTTAGGTTTTACAGGTGTAGAAACTAGTAAATCAACCCAATGATTTGGTTTAGAAATTTATTCTGAAAATACACATTCACACCTGAAAAATATGTATTTCAAATTATACATTGTATACAATCAATCAACAATCAACATATGGGCAATAATCATAAAAAACACAACTAGTCTTAAACTTCAGCTACAAATTCTGGTAATATGGCAATATACAGTATAGTAACGGCAAACACAAACTAATTACATTAACACACTAACTCAAAACCACATTTTGATTCAAATATACATTTTAAAATGTACAACTTCTATATTTCCAAGAAAAAAAATATTACAATGGAAGTTAAGACGATTTTTGTCCACTATTTGCAAACCCTGTGTAATTGTCCTAACAGTTAGAACCAAAAACCTAGTATTTTCAGTGTCCAGATCTCCTGGCCCCCTGCCTTGCATATGCATTCTTCAAGTAACACATTGCGTGCTCCTTTATTTCTTTTTCTGCTGATTTAGGGCGGGACTTCAGCACCGCAGCTAGGAGAAAATTATATAATATTACTTCCCAAATTAATGATGATTAATATCTTCTTTAGTATAATCTAAAAAATGAACGGTTTACTAAGCTCAAAGCTGAAATAAATGTATAAAATTTGGCTTGCATCATAGAAGTTGAGCAATAAAGTCTGTCCTAATTAAAGAGTACCCAAAGTTTGAAAGTACAACATAGAATAAGAATAGAGAAACGGCAAAACGATTTAGTGTCATCTTCCCCATTCACACCATTCCCCATTTCGAATGAATTCTGTATGCGTTAAAAGACAGCTATACACAGAAAACATGCAGGACACTGCTCACGATGTTTGCCGAGCCGAAACACAGTGCGTTTTTCCAAGCCATTTGACAACGCCCGCCCACTGAAAACTGCAGCAGATCGTGTAAAGACGTTCAACTTTGTAACTACTGCACGCACAGGAAGCAGAATAAATTCCTCTTTTCAAACTGTCAAAGGTTTGCTTTGCGAACGCTGCAGGACATCGCACAACCTCTTTTGAACGGGGACAAACGATTTCTTATGGGGCGCAGTAAGTACAGACGTTTAAAAAGCTCCACTATTTTTATGTGCCATTTTTTGCTTATTCACTTACTATTTTAATCAAAATAATATTAAGAAAGATCTGTATGTATTCAGATAGTATTATTATTGTTCATACTTACTCGTCAAAAGAGGATTGCTGAGATATTTGCGGATATACTTCTACGTTTGAAAAACGTGTCCAAAATGGTGACCAACGAATACTAGCAATGCATTGTGGTATATAACCGGAAAATATGCTGGGTTCGATATTTTCTCAACGTATGCGTTTATTAATGTTGTCGATATTATGGTTGAAATTTAACATTGATAATACATCGCGGCTATGTGCCCCCTGCTATGAGCTGATGTGCAATTTTAACGCATGCAGTTAGTAAGGATCGGTCACTGTTGTATGGTATTATATACAGTATAATGACATTATGGAATAGGATGGGGACAGGCCTGGCATCACGGGGGGAGGGAGGAATGTCGCCCCTTCAGTTTTGGGCAAAAAGATGTACCTAACTTACCTAGGAGTATACGGCACTCTGCACAGTGTACGAAGTAATTTTCGCAGTAATTAATTTATTATATTTACTATATTTATTATACACGTGTAAATTAATTACTGCGAAAATAATTTACTTCGTACACTGTGCAGAGTGCCGTATACTCCTAGTTGCGGCACACACGATACATACAGTAAAAAGCCTCAGGCACTGTGTTAGATGTGTTTTCGACGTTATATATGCGTTTATTAATGTCGTCGATTTTACGGTTGCAATTCGACTTTGATTATACGTCGAGGCGACGTATATATACGTATAGCCGTATTTTCGCCGTGAATATACGTATATTCGACGAATCAGTGCCCACTGGGTAAACTCTTCAGCAAACTCTGAACCAGCTCTAAGGAAACTAATCCGATTAGACGTTACTTTGACTCATCTTTTTACGCTAGGGTTAGGGTTAGCATTCCCACACTACTTAGACACTTTGTTTACGCTCAGTGCTTGATTTTCGGAACTTCAGGATGAGTGGGAATTTTCTCCTATCTGTCAATTCTGTTTTGTTTTGGAGACTCTTGGCTGCCTATGTTGTACAGTGCAGCGTGAAGGAAACATTTTCCAAAACTGTCAGCTCAAAAGTTGTAAGAAAACCTCTCCAGCTGCTTTAACTCTCTTCATTTTTGTCATTTAATGTGACACTCGATGTATAACTGGAGCCTCACATATGCAAATGGTGAGGCTCCAGTTCGACACCCAGTTCAATACCACTTTACAGTAAATGACAAAAGCATGGCAGACTGTGCCGGACCGGCAGATTACTTCCGCTTATTTTTACCACATTAAACAATGGAAATCCAACCACTTGCATTTGTGACACTTGATTTTGGCTGCACCTAAGACACTCTTAAATCTTCAAACACATTTCTCTTCTCCCGCAACACTCTTGTCTGTCGGCGCTATGTGGCAGCGTAGCATGACAACCCATCTCACCACGGAAAGGAACCTAACAGCTTTGGTAAGAGAGGAGAAAAGGACCTGGCCCGTACGCGGCTCAAACCCGCAACCTTGGCGTTACTAGCACCACCATCTAACCAACTGAGCTAACCGACCTCACAACAGTGGTCCTCTCTGTGCTGCAAAAAATCAAGCTCAGGGAATTTCTTTTGTCCTTTGAATAGAAAGCCGTGTAATTCAGTGTACGGGCTTTCTCGTGCAGTTTCATAGTTCTTGTAACCCAAATCCTACACTGGCCTGAAGTGCCCCCCCATTTCACAGCATTTTTCATCTGATTTAAAATGTACCTAAAGGAGAAGCATTATTGAAGACCATCAATTACCAAGAGCTTTTGTCAAAGGTTTTGGTGGTCATTTTTAATGACCACAGAGCACTATGACCTCGGTTTTACATCTCATCCAAAAGACAGCGCCCTTTTTCCAACACAGCTTCTCCATCACTATATTGGGACATTGGGACCCGTACAGACCTCAGAGTGAGCGCCCATTAACACCACTTCCAGCTGGAAGCTTTGTTTTTCCCTGTAGCTCACCCTCATCCTGGTACTGACCTGGCTCACACCTGCTTAGCTTCAGTGGGTTTTCAGTTGCGAGTTGCAAAAGTTGGGATACAAGTGTAGCGGCAATGCTTGTTAATAAGACAGAATTAAGCGTTGGTATGCTGTCCTAAATGAAGCCCCATCTCACCCCCCATCTCTGTGGTGCAGCCACAGAGAAAGTATTCATGCAGACTGATTTAAGTTGTTTTCTTTTGATAGGGAACAGCTCCCAGACAGGGATGCACTTAGCTAAGCCTGGCTATCATGATCAATGGTCATCCATTGGCGCCTATCTGTCTAGGGAGTGCTGAATGGACATCTGGACTGCATTCTTAAGTGTCAAGAGTAAGTGACTTATATCTCACCTTGACCAACCAATCAGGGACTGGCAGGGCGTGGTAATACCACGTGGGTCTCCAATGCCCGCCAAACTCTCAACCAATCAGCACACATCTGTGTCTTGGTCAAAAAGGGAGCGCAAGCTCAGATCGGGGCTCTCCTTGGCCATTTTCGCGCATCCTCAGAGACAATCACGTGACAACTGCTGTTGTCTGCATAGGGACTTGGACTTTGTTCTAAGCGCGAGGCCAAGCATCCCGTACGTACTCAGAATTCTACTAACGTGAATGCTCCGTTTGATCAACGGCAGCCTACAGTTGGACCCTCGCCGACAACCTGAATAGCTTATTCAGAAGCAGCGCTGGACCGGGAACGAACCAGTTTCTTCCCAGGCAAAAGAGTGACTTGTGAGGACTCGCGGTCACACTCTGTGCATAGAGACTTTCTACTAGCCAGCCGGACTGCTGGTAGATCCCCTCGGAGCAACGACTGCCCTGCGCGCCGCAGTCAGATTCCTCCGCCCGTCCTACTCCGAGCTGCACCTTGACTGGTTGGCTGGTAGCCAGAGGACGCCGACACAACGCCCATTGGACAACCGCTGGAACAGAGGCTGCAACAGAGCTTGTCAGCTGGTTTGGTGTTCGTGCCGGGAAATTCCAAATCCATACACAGTGGATAAGTTAACCCCATGTTCTACATTGCGTCTCGAGAATTCAATTGTACCTCAACACAAGTTGTTATCAATTTAATTCATGAGTAATGTATTTACTTCCGAGTTTAGAGTAACAATGGGTAATAACACTGATTAGCGATTTGGTAACCGAACGATATATATTGACATATATTCTCTGTTGTGTATCTCTTTGTGTTTGCATCTCTTCGAGATTATATATCTTGTATATTGATAACCCTCACAGTAAGGTCTGCCGCTCGTATCCAGGCAGACTAGTATATGTTTGGTGCACAATTTATATTAATAAATGTATCTCGTGTATTGAACCCGTGTGTGTGCGTTGTTAGTTGTTCTGGCGATTGATTTTCTAAAAGCCCCAACGAACAACCTCGTGATTACTGCTACAATTAATAAGTGTCTCAGTAAACCCATCAAACCACTACATTTAATGGCGTCCCTGGGTGGGCGAGTTTAGAATGAAATGAGACTCAATCGCACAGAATAACTGATGTTGCTGTGAGTTCAAGTTCAGCACAGCACCGTGGCTTTTATACGCGAATACCGGGTGTGCTGATAACTGCGTAAAGAAATCCCCCTGTTTTCTAGCGTTTAGTGTAACGTGTGCTGATTGGAAATCCATCTGCTCGGGTGTTTAGATTCCATACTGTATTTTGGTAAAAGGAAAAAAAGTAATACTCTTAAAGTTTCTCTGACGTAATGACAATGGCTGCTAAAATGTCTGAAGTGGAGTCGCTTATAAGTACTATTTCTAGCGACGACAATCCTGGTTACTGGAGCGGTATCGAAAAGTTGAACTTTGATGATATTGAGAAGCTGCAAGTAGATTTAGTAGCTAAGGTAGCGAACCAGCTTAACACAGGAGGGTCTGTGAACGCAGTTCAGGTCCTATCTAGTTTCGCCTTAAATCTAGCTAAACAGCTGGAACTGTCTTTGTCCGAGCTGACAAAGTTTCAAACGCTTCAGGGAAAGCTAGAAAGATATAAGGCGGAGCGAGTTGAGTTGTTGGATATAATCAGAGAAAAGAGAGTGAAAAGTGAGGAAAGTGAAGACAGACTCAGGGAAGTTTTAGGTAAATTAGATGACCTGTCTGCTAGAGAAACTGCGGCTGAGGTAGCTAGGAGAGACCTAGAAGCGAGCTTGAAAGAAAAAGAAAAAGAAATTGAGAGTTTAAATGAGCTCAGCCAGGAAAGGCAAAAGGAGTTAGATGCTGCTGTACTGGAAGCAAAACAGGCTAGATCCCACTTACATGCCAGCCCACCTAGCAGCCCGGAGCGCTCACCCAGGAGGTTTCTCCCGGCCAGGGTCTGTGGTCGGATCGGCATGGGGGAGATCGCCGAGTCCTGCGCGAGACGCAAGGGCGATTCAATTCAGGCATAGACCCCCTGCTCCTGATCACGGCCGTCTCCCTGCCCACGGAGAAACTGTAAAAATTAACCTCCACTCCCTGAGGCAGTTAGCCAAAGATGTAGAAAGGTTTGACCCGACAGTGTCAGGGAATAATGTGGAGACCTACATTGATGAGCTGAGATATACTTTGCAGTTTATGCCCGAAGCGTCCGAACAGGAAAAGGCTATGTTAGTAAGGAAAACTACCAGCCGAGCGGTCCACGAGTGGATGTCTAGACAAGGACCTGAGGTCTGTAATAGCTTTGAGGAGCTGTGTCAGGCAATGATCGGAGAATTTTCGGCTTTTATAGATCCCATATCTGCCGTGGCCACAGCGCACCATATTAAGCACGAAAAAGCTGAAGCCCCTCGCGACTATTACCCCTATTATATAATATTTTACTATTATATAACTTGTAAAATATTACCCCCGGTCCATTCTCTTCCAAAAGTGAGAAACACCTGTTTTCTACATTTTGTCTGTTTTAAAACCATATCTCTTTAAACCAAACCAAGAGTTTGTCTTTTGCACTGATATTCTGATTCATTTCAATTTCAAAGAAAAAAAAAACATTATCTTCCAAAGCATCATAAAATTGTCCATTCTTCCAGACTCTACTTCTCTCTTGTAGTAGTACAGCAGACCTTTCCAGGTGAGCAGATCACAGAGTCCGAAATATGCTTCCTCCATCAAGCAAAGTACCTGAACATGACTCGGTCTTCATAAAAGCGCCCCTGTAATAAAGAAATTAAATCCAAAATCAAGAGGGCAGTTGCCTACTGAAGTTCAAGAAGTCATCAATTTTAACCTAGCAACACATTAAAGGCTGCATCTATACAAGTACGATTCTAGAAATGCTCACCAGATTACGTTTTAAGAAAGAACTGCGCCTCAGGTTCCGCCGAGATCTTAACTCGGATGGCAGGATTCAGAGTCCGGAGTGCGGACTGATGGCGCACGGAGGGTCCACATACTGTGGATCCTTCAGTTTTCTTCCACGTGTTTAAACCGCCAGCGTGTGGCTCTCCTGTCCCCGTGACCTCATTGCTCTGCTCTCGCCTCTGTGCAGCCGAGCCCGACTCATGGTAAAGTGGAAAAAAATATGCCCTCAACGTGGGATTTACTCTGGATCGAGGATAGATGTCACCTTTTTATCGTTGAACAGGATGTATGTGATGTGGCGACTAGGTTCAATTTTGTATCCTTTTAAAAGATTAAGGACTGGGGTGAGCGGGATTTATCACCCTTTCAGCTAAGAACCCGACGTGAGCACCGTTTAAGCTGCATAGACTCGGTCGTTTAACTCTTCTCCATTAGCAGGGTTAAGGTTAAAGAAAAATAACATTGCTGACTTCTTTTTTTTTTGCCAGCCGCGAGCGCTGATTAGCGAGGTTTGTATTTCATGTTTTGCAAGTTGCATCCATTTTAAGAAAAACAAGTCGTTCAAGACAGGAAATGAATACTTGCATTTAATTAAGTCTAGGCATATGCGGTTGTCCATAATGACCAGTTCTGTTCGAGAACACAGCACAAAAAAAGGCACCGCTGGGATTCGGACCCAGGATTTCTTGTTTACTAGACAGGCGCTTTAACCAACTAAGCCACGGCGCCCCGGGAGTACTGTTTTTTTGCAGCCACTTGGACACACCACTCAGACACATCTGCATTCGGTGTGTGCTCCGCCTGCTCGCTGAGCAAGTTGCCACCTTTACATACAATAGCAACATCGACACCAAGAGAAAGGATGACAAATGGCTTTTATCTGGAACTTTTCATGTCCAAGGAGCTCAATGTGCTTTCTGTGTACAACAGGGCCACTGAACTCCACACTGGCCACTGAACCACAGCAGTGGCTTGCTGGCTTGACATCTCCCAAGGAAAATGTTGAAATCGCATGTGGAACAGGAAAAGGACCCTCGAGTACGAGGGAAAAAAAAGAAAAAGATCATCTGGAGCGTGCCAACCCGTGTCTGGACAGCCCAGTTTCATTGACGAGGTGGCCGAGTGGTTAAGGCGATGGACTGCTAATCCATTGTGCTCTGCACGCATGGGTTCGAATCCCATCCTCGGCGCTCTCTATGTCTGACACGTGTGCCTGTTAGATGTTGGCCCTCCTTCTGTTTGCTCCAGTACTAGAGCTGTACATTTTCTAGCGGTGGCTGAACATGGTATAGTAGGCTAACGTCGGTATCGAGCAGTGGCAGTAACAGTATTTACGTGCCGCTGCTGCCAAGTGGCTCTGGGTTGAGACCGCATTTTCACTTACTTGCAGCACAAACGGAGAAAGCGATTTTTGACAGTCTCTCGAGAGACTGCGCTAGGTGTTTAGGGATAGACTTTGTCAGTTCCCCCTGGGATGATGGCCTCTCAAATAGTTTGTGATTCCTCTAGACGTTTATACAGTAGAAGCCTGCTTCGTGGCTTAAATCCAAGCTAAGGAAACGAGTTAGAGGTCTGATGCAGAACTGGACTGTATGTGTGAGGAAAGCTGCCCCCTTCTGTTCCATGTCGACCGAACAGAGGACTGTAAAGGATACGACCAAGAAACTTTAGGATGCTGGTTGGAATCCAGCTCCAAAGAAGCCCCTTTGGGTGTTATGTCATGAAAAAGTAAGAACAGAGAATCTCCCTTTGATCAAAAGCGCAACAGAACTGTTTTCCGTGGAGCAGGTTTCAGACCCGTAGACCTGTTTTATTTGTATGGCGTTCGTAAGCGCGCAAAACAAGGACAATTCCTGCGTCTAACACGAATGTAAATGCTTTTGAAAGTGCAGTGTGGTGCAGCTTGTAAAATCCTTGTCCACATTTGTGGTTTGTTGATGTTTTTTTTCTGTCTGCCAAAGTTGCATTTTGACATCCGGACGGTGAGACTTTATCATTTGAACGTGAAGCCAGCCTTAAACCCTCTGAGGCGTGTCTGTCTGCCGGCATGTATCTTGTGAAAGGTATTTTTTTTTTAACGGAGAGCGACTTTAAAAAGGTTTCCGCAGACACCTCGCACTCCGGAGGAGGAATGCGGCGGCGGCGAGCTCGCTGTAGTTGTGGCCGAGTAGTTAAGGCGATGGACTTGAAATCCATTGAGGACTCCCCGCTCAGGTTCGAATCCTGCTGACTACGGCGTCTGCTGCACGTCGCCTTGTGCCTGTGTGGCAAAGGCGAAGTGCCGCTTCTCCTTTCCTGGTACTATAAAAATGCTACATCGCTTGGTCCTGCTTCCATGGAAAGCAGTTCTTCAGGTAATTCTACTCTCTTACCAAAGCTGTTAGGTTCCTTTCCGTGGTGAGATGGGTTGTCATGCAACGCTTCCACATAGTGCCGACAGACAAGTGTGTTGCGGGAGAAGAGAAAAGTGTTAGAAGATTTAAGAGTTTCTTAGGTGGAGCCAAAATCAAGTGTCACAAATGCAAGTGGGAAGATTTCCAATGTTTAATATGGTCAAAATAAGCGGAAGTTATCTGCTGGTCCGGCACAGTTTGCCATGCTTTTGTCATATACTGTAAAGTGGTGTCGAACTGGGTGTCGAACTGGAGCCGCACCATTTGCATATGTGAGGCTCCAGTTATACATCGAGTGTCACATTAAATGACAAAAATGAAGAGAGTTGTAGCAGCTGGAGAGGTTTTCTTACAACTCTTGAGCTGACACAGTTTTGGAAAATGTTTCCTTCACGCTGCACTGTACAACATAGGCAGCCAAGAGTCTCCAAAACAAAACAGAATGGACAGATAGGAGAAAATTCCCACTCGTCCTGAAGTTTCCAAAATCCAGCACTGAGCGTAAACAAAGTGTCTAAGTAGCGTGGTAATGCTAACCCTAACCCTAGCTGGAGTTTGAGCAATCCAGCACTGAGCGTAAAAAGATGAGTCAAAGTTACGTCTAATCGGATTAGTTTCCTTAGAGCTGGTTCAGAGTTTGCTCAAGAGTTTACCTTTCACAGATGCGCAAAGAAGAATGTTGGGGGTGCATGCTTCAAGGCGCCTTACAGCTGTAGGGAGTGATTCGAGACGATTCGTGGCGTGTGCTCGTTCCCATGTACCGTACGCCCCGGGGTGCAGTGCTAGGATGACGTACAATACCACTTGGGCACGTAACGGCGTTATGTGCAGGGTTTTCGTTTGTTCGTTTTGTTTTGCTCTGCTTTGCTTTGTTTTGCTTTCCATCGCGTTGGTAAGAGCGTAAATAAAAATGCGATTCCTGCGTCTACCACTAATGTAAGAGCTATTTCAAGTGCGACGTGGTGCGGCTTTTCAAATGCTTGTGGGCATTTCTCTGTTGTTGATTCTTTTTTTGTGTGTAACAAAGTGGCATTTTCATGTCCGGACGGGGAGACTTTATCATTCCGACATGAAGCCAGCCTTAAACCCTCTGAGGCGTGTCTGTCTGCCGGCACGTATTTTGTCAAAGGTATTATTTTTTTTTAACGGAGAGCGACTTTGAAAAGGTTTCCGCAGCCACGTCGCACTCCGTGTTAGATTAAAGGAGGAATGCGGCGATGGTGAACTCGCTGTAGTCGTGGCCGAGTGGTTAAGGCGATGGACTTGAAATCCGTTGGGGACTCCCCATGCAGGTTCAAATCTTGCCGACTACGGCGTCTGCCGCACGTCTCCTTGTGCCTGCGCGGCAAAGGTGAAGTGCCGCTTCTCCTTCCCTGGTACTATAAAAACACTAAATAGCTTGGCCCCGCTGCCATGGAAATGAGTTCTTCAGATAACCACACATCTTGCGTTCGCACCTCTGGTGTTCTACTTATGCCTTTGAAAACCTAATGAATAAAACTGAAAGAACCGACACAATATGTAGGTGCTCGTAAAGCATGCATTAAAGAACTGTTAACAGCAAGGGTTTCAGTGGGTTAACTGAGGAGAAGGCGTGATCGCTAATTGTTGACTTTTTATTTGGTGTTAGAAACACTCTTACTGTGCATGACGTGCAACAAATTTAGCCACAGAAATTGCATCACGCTTTCATGTATGCTATTGCAGACACCAACGTTGCCTAGATAGAAAACCGAAATAGCCGTGGGTTTGCTTGCTGGTCTGAAGGATCTCTCTTCGAATCTCTATCATTTGTCAATGGAAGTAAAAGGTGCTGCAATCTGATACGTTCAGAATCAAACCCGCAGCTGTTGTTCGACTTTATTTCTTGACTAATTACAACTGAGTGTCGCATGAGCAGTTACGTAAACTTGTCTGATATATTTGAACACAAATGCCGTTCTTCAATTAAAACTAACAGTACATTGTCAGGGACATTCAGTTCTATACAAACAAGAGACAGACAAGAGAACATTTAGTATATAATAGACAGAAAGAGGTTCGAATCCTGCAGACTACGTTGTCCACCTCCTGTCGTTGTGTTTCGGCGCAAGCAAAGAAGCGCGCCTGTTCGGTGTTCCTGGTGGTTTTAAAATGCCAAATTGCTTGTACCCGCTCCCTTGCAAATAAGTTCTTCAGCGTCCGCGAATGGCATTTTACAGCTGGAAGCAGATGTCGACGCTTTTTGCACAGAGCACCAAAAAAGCGTCTTTTTTGAAGGCCCGGGTTCTGAGCATTGGTGGTTCAGTGGTAGAATTCTCGCCTGCCACGCGGGAGGCTCGGCTTTGATTCCCCGCCAATGCAGTGGCTTTTGCAGCTAGCTGCTCCATCACTTGCATCCCCTTGCAACTCGCAACTGAAAACCCACTGAAGCTAAGCAGGTGTGAGCCAGGTCAGTACCCGGATGAGGGTGAGCTACAGGGAAAAACAAAGCTTCCAGCTGGAAGCGGTGTTAATGGTGCCGGCGGTGGGGCGCTCACCCTGAGGTCTGTGCGGGTCCCAATGCCCCAGCATAGTGACGGAGACACTGTGTTGTAAAAGGGCGCTGTCTTTTGGATGAGATGTAAAACCGAGGTCACATCGCTCTGTGGTCATTAAAAATGACCACCAAAACCTTTGACAAAAGCTCTTGGTAATTGATCGTCTTCAATAATGCTTCTCCTTTAGGTACATTTTAAATCAGCTGAAAAATTCTGTGAAATGGGGGGCACTTCAGGCCAGTGTAGGATTTGGGTTACAAGAACCATGAAACTGCATGAGAAAGCCCGTACACTGAATTACACGGCTTTCTATTCAAAGGAGGGCAAAAGAAATTCCCTGAGTTCGATTTTTTGCAGCACAGAGAGAACCACTGTCGTGAGGCCGGTTAGCTGAGTTGGTTAGAGCATGGTGCTAATAACGCCAAAGTCACGGGTTGGTGCCCCTTACTGGCCAGGTCCTTTTCTCCTCTCTTACCAAAGCTGTTAGGTTCCTTTCCGTGGTGAGAGGGGTTGTCATGCAACGCTGCCACATAGTGCCGACAGACAATTAAATGACAAAAATGAAGAGAGTTAAAGCAGCTGGAGAGGTTCTCTTACAACTTTTGAGCTGACACAGTTTTGGAAAATAATTCCTTCACGCTGCAGTGTACCATATAGGCAGCCAAGAGTCTCCAAAACAAAACAGAATTGACAGTCATATAATGTCCATTAACCCCGGTTTTAAACGCAGCATCATGTCTGCCATCATAAGAATATGAGTCCAATATTTTAGAATATAGTCAGAATGACTTCTAACCTTAGCTGTGGTGTCTTTAATCCCTATTGCTCAATGCATGGTGTACGTACTGCATACATGTGTCTTGAGAATGAGGAATGGGCCCCTGAGACAGTCATTTGCCTGTTTCACAAATGATCGTATTTTACTAGAGATTCTGTTTGGGATTCAGATGTGCATTCGGACAGCAATCCCTTTCAAGAAATGATATGTTCTGGATGAGGTCAAAGGTGCTAGAACACTGTATTTAGGATGTGTTTGCAGTGATTGTGTGTCTCCTGCTTCAACGCAGTGATATATAGATGTGCTCCTGTAATTTATTGGTACATGCCCAGGGCAGTAAGTAGTCTGAGGATTTATTTCCAGACGGCATAGAGCAGTGAAGCACTTCTACTTAAATTATTACATTATACACAATTTGAGTTCATTTTAAAAAGTAAAAGGTAATGAAAGGAATGCATTTTCATAAGAAAGATAATACCGATATGCATGTGATAATCTTCCTTATATCATGTAGTGCGTCATTTGGACACTTTGTGGGCTTGAAATACAAAGAAAATCATGTTCTATGGTACAAGATAAATACAAAACTTAATCATTTATTTTAATTAGATTTGTTTATAAAGCATAAGCAATCATTTATTACATTAATATATGTGAAAATGACATTTTAGCACCATAATATTACATACAGGTCTCTAGCTTCAACACAGTGATATATATATATATGCTCAGTGATTTATTGGTACATGCCCAGGGCAATAATCAGAATTAGTATTTATTTCCATACGGGCTACAGGTAATGTTGTGAAATACTTCAACACACTGGATCGCAGATTTAGACCCCCTGCACTCTTACTCCTTAAAAACCAAAGAAATGAAGATATGTAGCAATCACATTGTAACAGGGGTGACAGTGACTTAATGCTTATACTACTGGACTTCTGGTACCTTTAGGGTACGGTGTTCCCTGAAGGGCTCTCAAACCCCGCATTTCAGATGCCTAGCTGTATTGCTGATGTGTTGCACCTCAGAATCACTTTTAAACCTTACCTCTGGTATCTTTAATCCCTGTTGCTCAACGCATGGTGAAAGTATTGCATAAATGTGTCTGAAAATGAGCAATGGGCACCTGAGAGACTCATTTGCCTGTTTCACAAATGATCATATTTGACTAGAGATTCTGTTTGGGATTCAGTTGTGCATTCTGACAGCAATCTCTTTCAAAAAATGATTTTACCTTATCGCGGCTTTGCCCTTCTTGCCTTTTTGGACAATATCTCCATCTTGTGGTCGTTGTTGGTAATGTCTAGACAATATCTCCATCTTGTGGTCGTTGTTGGTAATGTTTTCTTATGCCCTTTTTTTATTTCAATTCTCTATTAGATGATTCTAGAATCTCTACAATAGAGTTGAAAACATCAGTTTTATAGCAGACAATATGACATTATTTATAGTCCAATTAGAAATTTATTACCCTGTTTTTAACATAATAACAAATTAAAACTAAGTTTGGAACACCAGGGAACATAAAAAATGATTTTTAGGAAAACCATGAGGTTCTCTGTGTCCGATGCCTGCAAGGGGAGAAAGCTAGAATCCTTTGATTTTTCCAAATTTGAAAATAAACATCATATAACAACAGCTTTCATTCCTAGGAGTGAAAAACAACCATTTTTGAAGACATATTAGTTTCTAAAACACTACAATAAAGTTAAAAACATCCATTTTATATTACATTATTTTTTGTGAAATAATTAAATTGGCTTATTTCTCTCGCATTAAATTGGCTACAAATGCAAGAATTCAACCAGATATTCTTGTAAAATGTATAATGTTGCATTGCAGTTAGTTAATGTAGTTAGTCCATAGTCAGCAATCTAAACTTTATTGTTAAGCTTTAATGATTGATGTTGTACCAGTAACCTTTAGAAATACTATAGTACTTCACAAATGCTTTGTGTGTTTGGAAACCTTTTGAGTAAAAGCCTTATAAAAATAGGTTTAGTTTTTACAGGACATCACAAAGAAATAGGATGGTATAATTCTTATAATTGCTTAGTGATTGTATTTGGAAGATTATGCACTAAACAGACTTCAGGAATGCCAGTGGATCATTGTGCTATTTGGAATTATTCCAAAAATCAAGTGACCTCTTTGCTGTAGTATTTTTAGTATTATTTATTTAGTATTAATAAAGAATAGATTTATTAAAGTCGTGCGATGTGCAAGCGGGATATGTAAAATAATTTAAAATAAAGTTTTTTATTATTGTTATAGAGAAACATGATCAGATTTTCCCTGGTTCAGAAAAAAAACGATTAAAATCTGTAATCTTTCCACTTGTATGTCATCAGACATTAACGAGTACAACCCCCCTCTCTGCCGGAGTGCTGGCTGTGACGAATTAAACCAATTTCACAGGTGTTTTCAAAGTAGGAAGTACAGTGTTAACTAGTAGATGGCCTCCTCAATGAAATCGCTTCAACATGCTAATGCGTTGGTGTAACAGTCCGGGCGTGGCAAGCTTCCAATGTCAACTCGACTCGATTGGAAGACAATGAACGTATTTTAGCCCTAAATGAATTAATAGCAAACATGGTTTACATAAAAGACATTTTTCCAAGAAAGTTTATAATAATACAATCTATAGTTGAAATCTGAGCCTAAATATAAAGAAAAAAGCATTTTCAGAGAGCAATCACGCTGTGTTTATGTAGAAAAAGCGATTAGGTTTATGAGCAATCTAATTACCTATTCGCTTAAAACGCTATATAAAATAAAGTTTATTTAAAGATGAATGATAAGTGTCGCAGTTTTAATAATTTTCGTAGTAGGGCTTGGACAGATTCCAAGTGCATTTTTGCAATTTACGTTGCATTGTCCAATGTGATGTTGTAATACAGTTTAGAATACAGTAAGTCTAAACTGTATCAGCTTTATTTATGGGTTGCAATTTAGAAAAAGTCAAAAACCGCACTCAAAATCCAATTTAGAGCTTTCTGGCAAGAGGAGACACCCAAATTATAATGTAACATGCCACTGTTTGTGCATGAACAAAGTTATACTGCAATTTTCCTTAGATACGCGATTAAAAAAAATAATTTTTTTGAATCCCCGGCCAAACACATTCCATAAGAATCAGCGCTTTTATACAGTATATCGCCTTTAAACACGCGTTTACGATTTAAATCAAAACTCGATTCAAATCAATATAAATGTTTATTTTGTAACGCATAGGTGACTATTCATTGTTATTAAAAAGACGTAAATTCGATCATGTTGTGATATTTAGAAATATAAATTTGTTTTGATGCGAGTGAGGTTTTATTTAATCTCTGACCAAGGGAAATGTTTCATTTTTTCAAAGAAATGTTTGTTAAAAATTAAAGTCATAGTTCCATGAGATTCAACCACAGACCATGTGACATAGGAGTCAGGAACCTAACCCACAGCACCACCAGCGCAGTCACATGCTGAGGGCTGAAAAAGCACTACAGAAACATTATCGACTATAAAATAATGTAATTAGGCACAGAAGAAGTTTACAGCACAGTACAATAATAAATGCTGACCATGACTTTAGAAGCATAAATTACCTTACACTCAATTTAAACACAAGCTGTCTTTAGCCCTCTAAGCTGGTTCATACAGAAATGTAGAGAACCAGGCTCAGAACACACAGCTTCATTAGCGAATACATATGCAGAACAACTAGAGAAGATGTTTTACAGAGGATGGATTTTTAGAAACATCCCATCAGTGACATCACTGAAGTCAACTCCTAGGTAACTGTCGTGTGGATAGTTTCACAAGAATCAGACAAAGGTTTAAGCATCGCTTATTTTAGATAAAACTGCAAAAAAACAACAACAACCCATAATGTACTTCTTTGCGGCTCTGTTTGCCCAAATCATATATTCACAACGTGAAATTAGAAAATAGTATTACGTAACCAAAAACCGCAATATGGAAACAGAACCTGTGTAATTGTTGACAGATGATGTACTCGTAACATTTTTACAAGACGAACTACAACATTTAAAAAATGACTTGTATGTACTTGATATCTCTAATCAATCCACTGCACTGCATTAAAACAAAACAAAAACTAAAACGCCCTGGGCATACCGTTTCGCGCTTCTTATCAGTTGCTCAAAAGCAATTTGACCGTATGAAATGCATAATATAAACCTAGAAACATATACGTGAGGAGTATTTACGTAGTATCGGTGTCAAGACATACCTCTCAAATACTGTAAATCAAGTTAAAAATATCTCAAGACCGATTCTGGTCATAATGAAACCATGTTTCGTGTATGTTTTCTTTAAAGTACCGAGACCAGCCATATACTGTATGTTTATGTTCCAAAATTAATATCGTTTATGGCCTTCACACGCGTTGCATTACGCTCCTATTCTTTTTATGCTCAGGCACTAAGATTTCCCTTCAGTGGTAAAATTCCATATAAATATTCAATACTTAAACGGGCACAGTTAAGACATTAAATATACATATACATATACAAACTGTATACAGTACAGTTTGCATACGGTAATATGTTTATGTTCCTAAATCAATCTCTTTTATGAGCATGTGAAAGGCATGGTGAATCGATTCTCAAAAATAACTGTACTTTGCATGATTGGAAAAAAATGCATGATTGCGAAATGCTGTGGTGTTACTTTTACAAAGAAGGTCAGTGAAAAAAATAATGTGGACCAGGGCAATACTTTGAGTTTACAGCTTGTCCAAGGTCATTTATTATTAATACTATTAGTAATATCTTCATTAAAGACTGATGGCTACAGCTCAAACATGAGAAGTTGAGCTTTATTAGCTCCACCTTGCGGAAATTCCGGATACTATTATTTTGCTAGCGGTATTTACCGGTAACTCGCGGTATTTACCGGTAACTCGCGGTAGACTGCGTACAGCGTACCGGAAAATAATGCAGTATCGCCCGCACATTTTGAATGGCTGCATCTGTAGCAATCATATTGTAGCAGACACTCATTTGCCTGTTTCACAAATGATCATATTTTACTAGAGATTCTGTTTGGGATACGGATGTGCATTCTGACACCAATCTCTTACAAAAAATGATTTTACCTTATCGCGGCTTTGACCTTCTTGCCTCTTTGGACAATATCTCCATCTTGTGGTCGTTGTTGGTAATGTCTAGACAATATCTCCATCTTGTGGTCGTTGTTGGTAATGTCTTCTTATAGATAGATACTTTATTGATCCCGTGAGGGAAATTGCAGTGCAACAGCAGCTTAACACACACAACACAGCCACAGTGTAACGAATTATATAATAATAGTACAATACTGTATATATACTGTATATATATATATGAAACAGAAATAGAAACAGAAACAGGAATCGCTTACTCACCTGAAGAATCTCTGTAGGAATATATAGCATTTATCAATGGAAATAAAAGCTGCTTTAATACAGTGCATGTTCAAACTCAAACCCTCAGCTGCTGTTCTTGTTTGTTTTGGGACAAATTGCAACTGAGCATCGCATGAGCCGTTACGTACCCTTATCTGTTTGGCAATTTCAAGGGAGGAGTTAGGTCAGAATGGGTAGGCTGCAAAACAACAAGTAAAGATTTATTCCAAGATGAAACGTTGTGGCGGTTTTCTTATCTTTTCAGCATGGACTAAACTTTTACGTGTTCCTTATATGCTATATATGTATATATTAGCACCAATGTCGTTCTTAAAAACTAACATGAAATTGTCAGGGACATTCAGCTATATACAAAGACGAGACAGACAAAGTAATAATTCTGTATTAACGTGGCCTACATATTGACGCAATGATCGAACTAACTGACATGTTCTGATTCACATCCCCTGCAGTTCATGCCAATTAGAACAATAGCAATGCTGAGTCCTCCCCACCCTACTGAGCACAAATTCAGCTGCTCTCCAGTTCTGTTCTGCATGTTTTTTCATTGCAATTGAGCTCGGAGCCGGAGATGATCTCCATACAGTTCTGTGTTAACTAGCCCGCACTTGCGTGCTAATTTACGGGTTGTGGCAGATGCTTTTCTATAGTTCATATACATGACGGCAACCTGTTACCGAGGAACCTGAGAGGTTTAAAAGCCTCACGAGCCAGGCAGGACTCGAACCTACAATCTTCTGATCCGAAGTCAGACGCGTTATCCATTACGCCACTGGCCCATAGAACATGCGCTTGCACTCCACCACAGAGAGCTCTACACTGCTACTAGTAGTACACCTCCCCATCTAAATTTTCACAGCAAGAAACTTGTGTTTCCTACTATTTTTATCAGGTTTAAAATATCATCTCCTTAAAACAGAAAAAGTGTTGATGTGTCGTGCTGAAATTCCGATTGATTTTGAATTCAAAGAAAAAACGTTTTCTTCCAAAACACCGTGAAATTGTCACATCTTGCAGACAATAGGTGTATTCCATGTTGAAAAGAGAAAAAAGAAAACAATGGAGCCTTTTACAGGTGTGAGGCTTCTTCAGGTGTGAGAAGACCTCACGGCCGAAACGTTGTGTTTCCTTTCTTCTCTTTTCAGCATGCAATAAACCTATTACTTGTTCCTTTGCAGCCGAGGCATGCTGACATAGCTACCCAGCTGAACATCTTGCAGACTCTACAGTACTTCTCTCCTGTAGAAGTAAAGCAGGGCTTGCTGGGTGAGCTTTTGCTCCGGTAAATTAGGTCACGTGTCATGTTAAATCACTTCTTCTAAACACAACATTTGCTGGTGCTAGCTTTCCCCATGAAAAGAGACATTTCCCTTACAGTACATGACATATCGTTTTTATTCTATCAATAAGTATAGAAATTAAACAAAAGAAAAAATGGTGTCGCCAAAGAATGCACAGCTCTGTCGCCTTGGGGAGGTGTCAAGGGCATTGAGCTCCTTGGACATGAAAAGTGCCCGATAAATGCCATTTCTCATCATTTCTCTTGGCGTCAGTTCTGCTATTAAATGGGACGGAGGCAACGGGCTCAGAGAGCAGGTTAAGTGCACACCGAACGCAGATGTGTCCAAGTGTCTGTAAAAGCGCGGTGCTCCGCTGGCGCTGTTCCCTAGTGGCTTAAAGTGCCCGCCTAGTAAGCAGGCGATCCTGGGTCTGAATACCAGCGGTGCCTCTCTCCGTGTCTTGTTGTGCCGAATGTATCATTTCAGACAAACATGTACAGCTTGGTTCAGTTTAATGCAAGAATTCATTTCCTTTCTGGAATAACTTGTTTTTGAAGAAATCCATACAGCTTGTGAAAGATGAAATCCATTTCTTGGTTGTCAGTGGAAAAAGATTGCCGGCTGCAAGAAGCGCAAGTGATTGTTTTCTTTGACCATAAACCTGCAAATGTAGGGAGCACAAGCGGCCGTCAGTCTCTGTGGCGCAATCGGTTAGCGCGTTCGGCTGTTAACCGAAAGGTTGGTGGTTCAAGCCCACCCAGGGACGCATGTCTCCGTTTTTCCAATGTAAACATCATCACCGCTAAAGAAGATGGCGCAGAAGGCTCCACAGTCGAAACGTTGTGCTTCTTTTCTTCTCTTTTCAGCATGGAGTAAACCTTTGCTTGATCGTTTGCAGCCTACGCATGCTGACACAGCTACCTTTCTCTTAACGCGCCTCAATCATTATTCACCAAAACCATCAGCAGAATGTGTCGCCTTTGTGGTGATGTCACTCCTCTGCTTCACAAATGTCCTTAGTGACGGACCATTTCTTTCTGCCATTTTTCCGGAGCGGTTATTGATTGCTCCATCATTTCCCTCATACTTTCCATCCCTAGATTGAAAAAAAAAAAACAGAAACAGGCTGACAGGACGACAATCAAATTGCAAAAACTCATCAAAGCACTCGATAGAGTATTTGAATCCACAAGTAGCTACGAGCAACTTTGTCCTGGCTTGCATGAAAGTCGGAAAATGTCAAAAAGAAAAAGATGGTGGCTTTTTCATATCTGTTCTTTTATTTTTAGTTCGTTGGCTCTTCTGTCCATTGTCCTCCTGCCTGGCTCTTGACCTGTGACTGTCTGAACGCACACATTAGACTTTCAGGCGGGGGATTTGTCCTGAGCCTCTGTGGAAGACCCACCCACCCCCATAAATAACTGCTCTAGAAACACATGAATGCAAAACTAAACCACAGCTTAAAGATGAGCTCCAACTCAGTGCCATACTAATGTAAACGAAGTAATACTAAGACATGTTCTTATGGATTTGTCTTACCTTGAGATATGTAATTGGATTTCAGGATTAACTTCCTCATTCAATGTACTGGTGATTCTTTGCCTGGTCAGTACCTGGGTGGGAGACCTCCAGCGAACAATTAAGCTTACTGCTGGAAGTGGTGTTAAGAGACTCTTAGGATCTTCCAGAGGTGTCTGTCCAATAGCACTAGTTGCCTTAGAGCTGGCTCAAACATTGCTCAAGAGTCTACCTTTCACAGATGCGCAAAGATGAATGATGGGGGTGCACGCTTCAAGGAGCCTTCCAACTGTAGGGACCGATTAGAGACGATCCGTAGCATGTGTCCGTTTCCATATACGCCCCGTGTCTCAACGGTAGGACAGAGAAAAATACTGCCTCGACACGTAACAGCGTTATATTAAACCGCAGGACTTGAGGGCTGTTTTGTTTGAATGTTCAAGGCATTGGTAAGAGCGTAGGTCAAGGGCCATTGGTGCATCTCCTGTAACTGGAGTAAAAATGCTATTCAAACTGCAGTGACTAAAATCGTCGTCCACATGTCTCCGTTGTTGATTGCTTTTAGTCTAAGAATGTTCTGTTTTCATGTCCGAACGGGGAGACTTTATCATTCCAACTTGAAGCCACCCTTAAGTCCTCTGAGGTGTGTGTGTGTGTGTCTGCTTGCACGTATGGCGTAAAAGGTTTCTTAAACGGAGAGCGAACTTGAAAAAAGTTGCCTCCGCTGCCGCCGCCGCCTCGCACTCCCTGTTCGATTGTAGCAAGAAGGCAGCGGCCGCGGCGCTCGCTGTAGTCGTGGCCGAGTGGGGTTAAGGTGACGGACTTGAAATCCGTTGGGGTCTCCCCGCGCAGGTTCAAATCCTGCCGACTACGGCGTCCTTTGCATTTGGTTGCGTGCGTGCGTGTAAAAGGACCAGCGCCGTTTCGTTTTCGCTGGGACCTTTAACACTCTAAATCGCCTGGACCCGCAGCCTGTGAAATCGATTCTTCAGCACCCACGATGGACGCTTTGCCGCTGGACACAGATAACGATGCTTTTCTGCAACGAGCTTTCCAGCTGAATTTTCTCGGCAGCTCCGTACTGAACCTGTTCTCCATTGCAACATAGCGGAGGCTCGTCACGTCTATAGCAAGGCTGTGTAGGACCGCATACGCCACAGTGACTTGTACACAGACCACATGAAAGGCAAGCAAAATACACTTTTAAAATTCCAAAGACTCACAAGGTCAGAGAAACAGCGATGACCTGAACAGATCTGTTACAGAAGTCTAGGTTGACCTTTTTAGAGCTGTAATTGCATTTTTGTTTAATAGAAGATCAAATCTACTCGCATGTACCAGCACCTTACAGTTTATTGATGTTAATTCTGTTTAAGTAATAAGATTGCTAACGATGTTGGACTTTAGCCGGTGTTTTTTAGAACAAATTGCTTACACTTCTGTAAGGAATACGCAGTACGTGCCTTTGTCAGTCATTGCTCACCATACCTGTAACTTTCTTATCTAACTCACTTCCTCAAATGGTGAAGGTCCACAAACATAAATGAAAAAAAAACCCTTGTTGTAGATGAGGTGCACAAAAAAGCAGCCCCTGATAGTGTATAACACATTTATACTATTGCAGAGACACATGTAACATATATATACTGTATATATGAAACAGAAATAGAAACAGAAACAGGAATCGCTTACTCACCTGGAGAATCTCTGTAGGAATATCTAGCATTTATCAATGGAAATAAAAGCTGCTTTAATACAGTGCATGTTCAAACTCAAACCCTCAGCTGCTGTTCTTGTTTGTTTTGGGACAAATTGCAACTGAGCATCGCATGAGCCGTTACGTACCCTTATCTGTTAGGGAATTTCAAGGGAGGAGTTAGGTCAGAATGGGTAGGCTGCAAAACAACAAGTAAAGATTTATTCCAAGATGAAACGTTGTGGCGGTTTTCTTATCTTTTCAGCATGGACTAAACTTTTACGTGTTCCTTATATGCTATATATGTATATATTAGCACCAATGTCGTTCTTAAAAACTAACATGAAATTGTCAGGGACATTCAGCTATATACAAAGACGAGACAGACAAAGTAATAATTCTGTATTAACGTGGCCTACATATTGACGCAATGATCAAACTGACTGACATGTTCTGATTCAGATCCCCTGCAGTTCATGCCAATTAGAACAATAGCAATGCTGAGTCCTCCCCACCCTACTGAGCACAAATTCAGCTGCTCTCCAGTTCTGTTCTGCATGTTTTTTCATTGCAATTGAGCTCGGAGCTGGAGATGATCTCCATACAGTTCTGTGTTCACCAGCCCGCACTTGCGTGCTAATTTACGGGTTGTGGCAAATGCTTTTCTATAGTTCATATACATGACGGCAACCTGTTACCTAGGAACCTGAGAGGTTTAAAAGCCTCACGAGCCAGGCAGGACTCGAACCTCCAATCTTCTGATCCGAAGTCAGACGCATTATCCATTACGCCACTGGCCCATAGAACATGCGCTTGCACTCCACCACAGAGAGCTCTACACTGCTACTAGTAGTACACTTCCCCATCTAAATTTTCACAGCAAGAAACTTGTGTTTCCTACTATTTTTGTCAGGTTTAAAATATCATCTCCTTAAAACAGAAAAAGTGTTGATGTGTTGTGCTGAAATTCCGATTGATTTTGAATTCAAAGAAAAAAGGTTTTCTTCCAAAACACCATGAAATTGTCACATCTTGCAGACAATAGGTGTATTCCATGTTGAAAAGAGAAGAAAGAAAACCATGGAGCCTTTTACAGGTGTGAGGCTTCTTCAGGTGTGAGAAGACCTCACAGTCGAAACGCTGTGTTTCCGTTCTTCTCTTTTCAGCATGCAATAAACCTAGTACTTGTTCCTTTGCAGCCGAGGCATGCTGACGTAGCTACCCAGCTGAACATCTTGCAGACTCTACAGTACTTCTCTCCTGTAGAAGTAAAGCAGGGCTTGCTGGGTGAGCTTTTGCTCCGGTAAATTAGGTCACGTGTCATGTTAAATCACTTCTTCTAAACACAACATTTGCTGGTGCTAGCTTTCCCCATGAAAAGAGACATTTCCCTTACAGTACATGACATATCGTTTTTATTCTATCAATAAGTATAGAAATTAAACAAAAGAAAAAATGGTGTCGCCAAAGAATGCACAGCTCTGTCGCCTTGGGGAGGTGTCAAGGGCATTGAGCTCCTTGGACATGAAAAGTGCCCGATAAATGCCATTTCTCATCATTTCTCTTGGCGTCAGTTCTGCTATTAAATGGGACGGAGGCAACGGGCTCAGAGAGCAGGTTAAGTGCACACCGAACGCAGATGTGTCCAAGTGTCTGTAAAAGCGCGGTGCTCCGCTGGCGCTGTTCCCTAGTGGCTTAAAGTGCCCGCCTAGTAAGCAGGCGATCCTGGGTCTGAATACCAGCGGTGCCTCTCTCCGTGTCTTGTTGTGCCGAATGTATCATTTCAGACAAACATGTACAGCTTGGTTCAGTTTAATGCAAGAATTCATTTCCTTTCTGGAATAACTTGTTTTTGAAGAAATCCATACAGCTTGTGAAAGATGAAATCCATTTCTTGGTTGTCAGTGGAAAAAGATTGCCGGCTGCAAGAAGCGCAAGTGATTGTTTTCTTTGACCATAAACCTGCAAATGTAGGGTGCACAAAAGACTGTCAGACTCTGTGGTGCTGAAAAGTTGGTGGTTCAAGCCCCTCCAGTATGCGTGTCTCAGTTTTTCCAATGTAAACATCATCACCATCGCTAAAGAAGATGGCGCAGAAGGCTCCACAGTCGAAACGTTGTGCTTCTTTTCTTCTCTTTTCAGCATGGAGTAAACCTTTGCTTTATCCTTTGCAGCCTAAGCATGCTGACGCAGCTACCTTTCTCTTAACACGCCTCAATCATTATTCACCAAAACGATCAGCAGAATAAGTCGCCTTTGTGGTGATGTCACTCCTCTGCTTCACAAATGTCCTTAGTGACGGACCATTTCTTTCTGCCATTTTTCCGGAGCGGTTATTGATTGCTCCATCATTTCCCTCATACTTTCCATCCCTAGATTGAAAAAAAAAAACAGAAACAGGCTGACAGGACGACAATCAAATTGCAAAAACTCATCAAAGCACTCGATAGAGTATTTGAATCCACAAGTAGCTACGAGCAACTTTGTCCTGGCTTGCATGAAAGTCGGAAAATGTCAAAAAGAAAAAGATGGTGGCTTTTTCATATCTGTTCTTTTATTTTTAGTTCGTTGGCTCATCTGTCCATTGTCCTCCTGCCTGGCTCTTGACCTGTGACTGTTTGAACGCACACAGTAGACTTTCATGCAGGGGATTTGTCCTGAGCCTCTGTGAAGGACCCACCCACCCCCATAAATAACTGCTCTAGAAACACATGAATGCAAAACTAAACCACAGCTTAAAGAGGAGCTTGTCATGACCGCCAGGCAGTTAAGACCAACTCTTAAGCAATCTAAACAGCACCAGCAGAGGGTGATTATTAACAAACGCCGCTGCACGAGTTAACCCACCTGCACACACTCCACCGTGGGGTACGCAGTGCTATTTTTACCATCTTTACTTGCTTCCCGCTGGTATTGAGTCTACTCCTTGAGAGCTCTACCTGGCGTTTTTTCCATTACCTCGTTTATTCTGGATATTGGACTCCCCTTCTGCCTTTTCGACTTTGGACCTCGCCTCTCACCTCGGACTGTTTGCCACCAGTGTTCTCCCTGGATTACGACTTACCTTACGCCTCTTGACCACGAAACAAAGCAAAGCAGAGCAAAACAAAATGAACAAACGAAAAGCCTCACGTCCCGCACTTGCGTGTAACGCCGTTACGTGCCCAAGCGGTATTGTACTTCATCTTAGCACTGCACCCCGGGGCGTACGGTATATGGGAACGAGCACACGCCACAAATCGTCTCGAATCACTCCCTACAGCTGTAAGGCACCTTGAAGCGTGCACCCCCAACATTTTTCTTTGCGCATCTGTGAAAGGTAAACTCTTGAGCAAACTCTGAACCAGCTCTAAGGAAACTAATCCGATTAGACGTTACTTTGACTCATCCTTTAAGGGAACCTTGTTAATTGGAGAAATCAATGATTTCGAATGAATTCTGTATGCGTTAAAAGACAGCTATACACAGAAAACATGCAGGACACTTCTCATGATGTTTCCCGAGCCGAAACACAGTGCGTTTTTCCAAGCCCTCTGACAAAGCCCGCCCACTGAAAACTGCAGCAGATCGTGTAAAGACGTTCAACTTTGTAACTACTGCACGCACAGGAAGCAGAATAAATTCCTCTTTTCAAACTGTCAAAGGTTTGCTTTGCGAACACTGCAGGACATCGCACAATCTCTTTTGAATGGGGACAAACGATTTCTTATGGGGCACAGTAAGTACAGACGTTTAAAAAGCTCCACTCATGCCGACGATGCAGCATGAAGAAGCGCAACCTAACGTTTGCATTCCTAGCAAATTCCTTTTATTTTTTGATAAATAAAGACAGTCTTGTTTAACAAACAACACACACAACATTTTACATTGTCAATTCAATTCAAATCAATGTATTTCTATATAGCACCTTTCACAACAAGGTTGTCCCAAGGCACTTAACAATGCAAGTTGTTAAGAGCCTTGTGTCTAATATGCCGCCTAGGTAACGTGCTGTCTCTTTGAGGCAGATGTTTAAATCCTCTGAGTTAAGTGCTGAAGTTATAGTAGTCCTATCAGTATTGTTGCCTCCGATCAACAGATCCTCATTTTTCTCAGAGTTGAGTAACAAAAAGTTTTCACACATCCAAGTATTTCCTTCCTTAATGCATTTAACTAAACTGATAATAGAAGAGTTGTCGTTTGGTGTAAACAAAATGTTTATTTGAGTGTCATCAGCATATGAATGAAAGTTCATATTATTTTTTCATATTATCCTACCTAGCAGCAGCATGTAGAGAGAGAGAGCAATATTGGTCCCAGCACTGATCTTCTGGTACCCCAAATTGAACTGGTGACATTGATGAAGCAGTACAATTATTAGATATTTGAACATAATGAAAACGATGAGTAAAATGTGAAGTAAACCACTGAAGGACGGTTCCAGATAAGCCAACCTCAAACTCAAGCCTGTGTAACAAAACAGAGAGGTCAACCGTGTCAAAGGCAGCTCTAAGATCTAGAAGCAAAGCACAAGCACTGTTGCATTCCCTGCATCAGTAGCTAAGAGAATATCATTTACGACTCTTGTTAATGCAGTTTCAGAAACCAGACTAAAATTTCTCAAGTATATTATTTGAATCCAGATATGATTGACGTTGGGCAACAACTATTCTCCCAAGACTTTTAGATTGAAATGGGACCTTTGAGACAGGCCTGTAGTTGTTAAGAACTTGTTGATCCAAATTTGACTTCTTAAGAGCGGTCTAACAACCGCTACCTTAAATTGATCAGGTACAACGCCTGACGCAAGCGATGCATTCATCATACTAATTATAGGTCCTGCCAGTCCTTCGAGGGAATCTTTGACTAGCTGAGTGGGGATGGGATCTAGCGAACAGGTGGTTGACTTTGTCTTACGTCTGTGTTTATGAGTCCACCATAAGAAGAAATCTGAACAGGAGTGGTGATCATGCGAGGTCACCATGGAGGAAACCACTGCTCTCCCCCCCAAAAAAACCACCACTGCCCCTCTCAAGTTTGCTAAAGACCACATGGATGTTCCACAGCAACTCCTGGAACAATGTTCTGTGGACAGTGACAAAAGTTGAACATGTTGGTAAATGTGCACAACGTTATGTTTGGAGATAACAAAACACTGCATACCAACTCCAAAACCTCATCCCACCTGGGAAGCATAGCGGAGGCTGTACGGCTTGCAATCATCGAGGGACCGATGAATTCCAAGATGTATCAGGAAATTCTACAGCAGAATGTCAGGGTGTCTGCCTGTGATCTAAAACTCGAAAGACGCTGGGTCATGCAGCATGACAAAAACAAAGGAGTACATCAACAACAGAGTGGCTGAAACAATAGAAATTCCGTATTTTGGGATGGCCGAGTAAGAGTCCTGACCCCAATCCCATTGAAGTGCTGTGGCGTGATCTGAAGCAGGCCGTTCAGTGCAAGACATCTCCCAACTGTATGTGAGAGAAAAGCAGAGACGCTCACTGAGTAAGGTGGGGTTGCAGCTTTGCAAATCAAAAGGACATTTGTACGCTCAAAAAGGGACAGTAGCACCCCAGATGGGACTCGAACCCACAATCCCTGGCTTAGGAGGCCAGTGCCTTATCCATTAGGCCACTGGGGCACACTGGGTTGGGTCGATCACGCTGATGAAGAGCCAGTTTTTTTTTTCCTTTGCTTTTTCAAAGGGATCCCCAAAATTAGGAAAGTTAGGCAGCAGAAGGTTTACTGTGACCTGAGAAGGACCGGCATCCAATCACGGTGGTACACACACACACGCTCTCACTCATCTGAGCTACACGGCTACCAAGATGATCTCAGGTGCGCCGAGCTGGTACGGAACATATTGAACTGATCGACGGCGAATTGTCTCTCAGACAGGCTTTTCACCTCTGAGCTCCCTGACTGACAGTAATCAGCTAGGTAGTGAAACAGTCAGCTGCTTCTAAGCCTTAAACAGCTGCATCTCGGCGCTTCCACAGAGAGATGATTTGAAAGCCAAACATCGCCCATTGGGAACACCTTACTATCACTAGTTTAAGAGACTTTTAAGGTCTTGCAGAGGTGCCTGTCTAATAGCATGCGCTTTGCAAGCTATAGGTGTTTAGGCTGAGGCAGAATGCCTGTTAACAAAATGTTTTTCTAAAGGGGCCTCGCACTCTTTTCCAAGCAATGGTCACCATCCCCACCGAGTGTCACAATGTAGTCATGTCCTAGGACATCACCTGTTAGTCTCCATTTGTCTGCCACCAACACTTTAGGTTAAGGGGTCACAACCGCACCCCAAAGACCAGAGGAGCCGTTGGCGTTCTGGCGGCGCAGATTGGGCTGAAGGTGGGGCGCTTGAATCTCGCTGTTGGAGGCCGTCTGAAACTGACCCAAGCCTTTCCCTTGAATTAAATGTAAATAAATAAATGAACCCCAGATGCACATGGAATCAATCACGTGTTTCCTTTGAGCCGTTTCAAAGACTGCTCCAGAGTTTACCTTGCACAGATGCGCAAAGATTAATGATGGGGGTGCACGCTTCCAGGCGCCTTACAACTGTAGGGACTGATTAGAGACAATTCGTAGCGTGTGTTCGTTTCCATATACGCCCCGTGTTGCAATGGTAGGATGAAGTCAAATACGGCTTGGACGCGTAACGGCATTCTATCCAACTGCAGGACTTGAGGGTTTTTTGTGCTTTGTTCTGTTTTCGTTGACATCGCATTCGTAAGAGCGTCAAAAAAAGGCAATTCCAGCATCTAACACGAATAAAAGGGCTATTGAAACTGCAGGGCTGCGCAGCTTCTAAAATCCTTGCACACAATTCTACGTTATTGTTACTTCCTTCTTTCTGTCTAACAAAGTTCCCTTTTCCTGACCGGACGGGGAGACTTTATCATTCCAACTTGAAGCCAGCCTTAAGTCCTCTGAGGCGCATTTGTCTGCTAGCATGCATTTTGTGAAAGTTTTTTTTGTTGTTGTTAAACGGAAAGCGACTTTGAAAAAGGTTTCCGCCGCTGCCCGGCACTCTATGTTAGACTGCATCAAAAAGGCAGTGGCGGCGGCGGCGGCCGAGTGGTTAGGGCGATGGACTAGAAAGCCATCGGGGTCTCCCTGCGAAGCTTCGAGTCCTGCCGCCTACGGTGTCGTCGTGTGTCTGCGCAACAAAGGAAAAGCACCTGTTTTGCTTTTCCCGCAACTTTTAAAACGCGAATGATCTGGATTTCTACATGATTGGCTCTTAAAATGTGATCTGATCTTCATCTGACGCATAATAATAAATAAAGACAGTCTTGTTTAACAAACAACACACACAACATTTTACATTGTCAATTCAGTTCAAATCAATGTATTTCTATATAGCACCTTTCACAACAAGGTTGTCTCAAGGCACTTAACAATGCAAGTTGTTAAGAGCCTTGTGTCTAATATGCCACTTAGGTTACGTGCTGTCTCTTTGAGGCAAATGTTTAAATCCTCTGAGTTAAGTGCTGAAGTTATAGTAGTCCTATCAGTATTGTTGCCTCCGATCAACAGATCCTCAGTTTTCTCAGAGTTGAGTAACAAAAAGTTTTCACACATCCAAGTCTTTCCTTCATTAATGCATTTAACTAAAGTGATAATAGAAAAGTTGTCGTTTGGTGTGAACAAAATGTTTATTTGAGTGTCATCAGCATATGAATGAAAGTTCATATTATTTTTTCGTATTATCCTACCTAGCAGCAGCATGTAGAGAGAGAGAGCAATATTGGCCCCGGCACTGATCCGTCTGGTACCCCAAATTGAACTGGTGACGTTGATGAAGCAGTACAATTATTAGATATTTGAACATAATGAAAACGATGAGTAAAATGTGAAGTAAACCACTGAAGGACGGTTCCAGATAAGCCAACCTCAAACTCAAGCCTGTGTAACAAAACAGAGAGGTCAACCGTGTCAAAGGCAGCTCTAAGATCTAGAAGCACAAGCACTGTTGCATTCCCCACATCAGTAGCTAAGAGAATATCATTTACGACTCTCGTTAATGCAGTTTCAGAAAGCAGACTGAAATTTCTCAAGTATATTATTTGAATCCAGATACGATTGACATTGGGCAACAACTATTCTCTCAAAACTTTTAGATTGAAATGGGACCTTTGAGACAGGCCTGTAGTTGTTAAGAACTTGTGGATCCAAATTTGACTTCTTAAGGAGCGGTCTAACAACCGCTACCTTAAATTGATCAGGTACAACGCCTGACGCAAGCGATGCATTCATCATACTAATTATAGGTCCTGCCAGTCCTTCGAGGGAATCTTTGACTAGCTGAGTGGGGATGGGATCTAGCGAACAGGTGGTTGACTTTGTCTTACGTCTGTGTCCATGAGTCCACCATAAGAAGAAATCTGAACAGGAGCGGTGATCATGCGAGGTCACCACGGAGGAAACCACTGCTCTCCCCCCAAAAAAAACCACCACTGCCCCTCTCAAGTTTGCTAAAGACCACATGGATGTTCCACAGCAACTCCTGGAACAATGTTCTGTGGACAGACATGACAAAAGTTGAACTTGTTGGTAAATGTGCACAGCGTTATGTTTGGAGATAACAAAACACTGCATACCAACTCCAAAACCTCATCCCACCTGGGAAACATGGCGGAGGCTGTACGGCTTGCAATCATCGAGGGACCGATGAATTCCAAGATGTATCAGGAAATTCTACAGCAGAATGTCAGGGTGTCTGCCTGTGATCTAAAACTCGAAAGAGGCTGGGTCATGCAGCATGACAAAAACAAAGGAGTACATCAACAACAGAGTGGCTGAAACAGAAGAAATTCCGTATTTTGGGATGGCCAAGTAAGAGTCCTGACCCCAATCCCATTGAAGTGCTGTGGCGTGATCTGAAGCAGGCCGTTCAGCGCAAGACATCCCAAAAATATACATGAACTGAAACAGTTTTGCATAGAGGAATAGGCCAAAATACCTCCTAACCGCTGCTCAGGTCTGACCAGCCGCTACAGAAAGTGGGGATTGAGGTTTTTGTCATAAAGGAGGTTCCACTAGCTCCTTAATATAAGGGTTCACGTACTTTTTCCATCAATGACCTTGATTGTTTAAACCATTTGGTCAATAAAGAAACAGCAATGTCAAATGTTGGGCGTGTGTTGTTTGTTAAATCAGACTCTCTTTATTAATTATTATGACTTAGATAAAGATAAGATCACATGTTAGGAGCCATTCATGCAGAAATCCACATCATTCCGAAGGGCTGTTTACAAAAGTTTTTCTCCCAACTGTATGTGAGAGAAAAGAAGAGACGCTCACTGAGTAAGGTGGGGTTGTAGCTTTGCAAATCAAAAGGACATTTGTACGCTCAAAATGGGACAGGAGCACCCCAGATGGTACTCAAACCCACAATCCCTGGCTTAGAAGGCCAGTGTCTTAGCCATTAGGCCACTGCGCCACACTGGGTGAGGTCGATCATGCTGATGAAGAGCCAGTTTTTTTTCCTTTGCTTTTTCAAAGGGATCCCCAAAATTAGGGAAGTTAGGCAGCAGAAGGTTTACTGTGACCTGAGAAGGACCGGCATCCAATCACGGTGGTACACACACACACGCTCTCACTCATCTGAGCTACACGGCTACCAAGATGATCTCAGTTGCGCCGAGCTGGTACGGAACATATTGAACTCATCGACGGCGAATTGTCTCTCAGACAGGCTTTTCACCTCTGAGCTCCCTGACTGACAGTAATCAGCTAGGTAGTGAAACAGTCAGCTGCTTCTAAGCCTTAAACAGCTGCATCTCGGCGCTTCCACAGAGAGATGATTTGAAAGCCAAACATCGCCCATTGGGAACACCTTACTATCACTAGTTTAAGAGACTCTTAAGGTCTTGCAGAGGTGCCTGTCTAATAGCATGCGCTTTGCAAGCTATAGGTGTTTAGGCTGAGGCAGAATGCCTGTTAACAAAATGTTTTTCTAAAGGGGCCTCGCACTCTTTTCCAAGCAATGGTCACCATCCCCACCGAGTGTCACAATGTAGTCATGTCCTAGGACATCACCTGTTAGTCTCCATTTGTCTGCCACCAACACTTTAGGTTACGGGGTCACAACCGCACCCCAAAGACCAGAGGAGCCGTTGTCGTTCTGGCGGCGCAGATTGGGCTGAAGGTCTGAAACTGACCCAAGCCTTTCCCTTGAATTAAATGTAAATAAGAAATGAACCCCAGATGCATATGGAATCAATCACGTGTTTCCTTTGAGCCGTTTCAGAGACTGCTCCAGAGTTTACCTTGCACAGATGCGCAAAGATTAATGATGGGGGTGCACGCTTCCAGGCGTCTTACAACTGTAGGGACTGATTAGAGACAATTCGTAGCTTGTGCTCATTTCCCTCTATTCCCCGTGTTGCAGTGGTAGGATGACGTAAATTCCTGCTTCGACACGTAACGGCATTATAATCAAGTGCAGGAGCTGAGGGCTTTAGTTTTGTTTCGTTTTCCATGGCGTTCGTAAGCGCGCAAATCAAAGGCAATTCCTGCGTCTAACACGAATGTAAATGCTTTTGAAAGTGCAGTGTGGTGCAGCTTGTAAAATCCTTGTCCACATTTTTGGTTTGTTGATGTTTTTTCTGTCTGCCAAAGTTGCATTTTGACATCCGGACTGGGGGACTTTATCATTTGAACGTGAAGCCAGCCTTAAACCCTCTGAGGCGTGTCTGTCTGCCGGCACGAATCTTGTGAAAGGTATTTTTTTTAACGGAGAGCAACTTTAAAAAGGTTTCCGCAGCCAAATCGCAGTCCGTGTTTGATTATAGGAGGAATGCGGCGGCGGCGAGCTCGCATTTGTCGTGCTCGAGTGGTTAAGGCGATGGGCTCGAAATGCGTTGGGGCTTCCCCGCGCAGGTGCGAAACCTGCCGACTCCGGCGTCTGCCGCACGTCGCCTTGTGCCTGCGCGGCAGAGGCGAAGTGCCGCTTTTCCTTTCCTGGTACTATAACAACGCGAAATCGCTTGGACCCGCTGCCATGGAAATCAATTCTTCAGATAACTACACATTTTGCGTTCGCACCTCTGGTGCTCTACTTATGCCTTTGAAAACCTAATGAATAAAGCTGAAAGAACCGACACGATATGTAGGTGCTGGTAAAGCACGCAGTAAAGAACTGTTAACAGCAAGGGTTTCAGTGGGTTAACTGAGGAGAAGGCGTGATCGCTAATTGTTGACTTTTTATTTGGTGTTAGAAACACTCTTACTGTGCATGATGTGCAACAAATGTAGCCACAGAAATTGCATCACGCTTTCATGTATGCTATTGCAGACACCAACGTTGCCTAGATAGAAAACCGAAATAGCCGTGGGTTTGCTTGCTGGTCTGAAGGATCTCTCTTCGAATCTCTATCATTTGTCAATGGAAGTAAAAGGCGCTGCAATCTCATACGTTCAGAATCAAACCCGCAGCTATTGTTCGACTTTATTTCTTGACTAATTACAACTGAGTGTCGCATGAGCAGTTACATAAACTTGTCCGGTATATTTGAACACAAATGCCGTTCTTCAATTAAAACTAACAGTACATTGTCAGGGACATTCAGTTCTATACAAACAAGAGACAGACAAGAGAATATTTCTACCGTTCATGTGGACTACGTGTTGACTTACTGATCGGAATAATTGAAAGGTTCGGGCTCATAGCCGATGCAGTGCGTGCTAATTAGAACAGCAACGCTGAGCTCTCAGCACCGTACTGAGCCCAGGTGTTTTTCTAAAGCTGTCAGGTGCAGTTCATTTACATGAAGGAAATCTCTTACTGGGTACGATTACAATGCAGTAAGTAGCACAGACTACTTAGGGAGTAGCCCCATGCGTTTAAAAACGACCCGAGCCAGGCAGGAGTCGAACCTGCAATCTCCTGATCCGTAGTCAGACGCGTTATCCATTGCGCCACTGGCCCTGGTGTGACACTGCAGGACTGTAACCCAGTGAGATGAGCACTGCACCTAGTAAAATATTACCCCCGGTCCATTCTTTTCCAAAAGTGAGAAACACCTGTTTTCTACATTTTGTCTGTTTTAAAACCATATCTCTTTAAACCAAACCAAGAGTTTGTCTTTTGCACTGATATTCTGATTCATTTCGATTTCAAAGAAAAAAAAAACATTATCTTCCAAAGCATCATAAAATTGTCCATTCTTCCAGACTCTACTTCTCTCTTGTAGTAGTACAGCAGACCTTTCCAGGTGAGCAGATCACAGAGTCCGAAATATGCTTCCTCCACCAAGCAAAGTACCTGAACATGACTCTGTCTTCATAAAAGCGCCCCTGTAATAAAGAAATTAAATCCGAAATCAAGAGGGCAGTTGCCTACTGAAGTTCAAGAAGTCATCAATTTTAACCCAGCAACACATTAAAGGCTGCATCTATACAAGTACGATTCTAGAAATGCTCACCAGATTACGTTTTAAGAAGGAACTGTGCCTCAGGTTCCGCCGAGATCTTAACTCGGATGGCAGGATTCAGAGTCCGGAGTGTGGACTGATGGCGCACGGAGGGTCCATATACTGTGGATCCCTCAGTGATCTTCCGCGTGTTCAAACCGCCAGCGTGTGACTCCCCTGTCCCTGTGACCTCATTGCTCTGCTCTCGCCTCTGTGCAGCTGAGCCCGACTCATGGTAAAGTGGAAAAAAATATGCCCTCATCGTGGGATTTACTCTGGATCGAGGATAGATGTCACTTTTTTATCGTTGAACAGGATGTATGTGATGTGGCGACTAGGTTCAATATTGTATCCTTTTAAAAGATTAAGGACTGGGGTGAGCGTGATTTACCACCCTTTCAGCTAAGAACCCGACATGAGCACCGTTTAAGCTGCATAGACTCAGTCGTTTAACTCTTCTCCATTAGCAGGGTTAAGGTTAAAGAAAAAAAACATTGCTGACTTCTTTTTTTTTGCCAGCCGCTAGCGCTGATTAGCAATGTTTGTATTTCATGTTTTGCAAGTTCCATCCATTTTAAGAAAAACAAGTCGCGTTAAAGACAGGAAATGAATACTTGCATTTAATTAAGTCTAGCCGTAGGCGGTTGTCTGTAAGGACCAGTTCTGTTCGAGAAGACAGAACAAAGAAGGCACCACTGGGATTCGGACTCAGGATCTCCTGTTTAAGAGACAAGCGCTTTAACCAACTAAGCAACGGCGCCCCGGTAGTGTTGTCCTTTTGCAGCCACTTGGACACACCACTCAGACACATCTGCATTCGGTGTGTGCTCCGCCTGCTCGCTGAGCAAGTTGCCACCTTTACATACAATAGCAACATCGACACCAAGAGAAAGGATGACAAATGGCTTTTATCTGGAACTTTTCATGTCCAAGGAGCTCAATGTGCTTTCTGTGTACAACAGGGCCACTGAACTCCACAATGGCCACTGAACCACAGCAGTGGCTTGCTGGCTTGACATCTCCCAAGGAAAATGTTGAAATCGCATGTGGAACAGGAAAAGGACCCTTGAGTACGAGGGAAAAAAAAGAAAAAGATCATCTGGAGCGCGCCAACCCATGTCTGGACAGCCCACTTTCATCGACGAGGTGGCCGAGTGGTTAAGGCGATGGACTGCTAATCCATTGTGCTCTACACGCATGGGTTCGAATCCCATCCTCGTCGCTCTCTACGTTTGATGTTGGCTCTCCTTTTGTTTGCTCCAGTACTAGAGCCTTACATTTTCTAGCGGTGGCTGAACATGGTATAGTAGGCTAACGTTGGTATCGAGCAGTGGTAGTAACAGTATTTACGTGCCGCTGCTGCCAAGTGGCTCTGGGTTGAGACCGCGTTTTCACTTACTTGCAGCACAAACGGAGAAAGCGATTTTTGACAGTCTCTCGAGAGACTGCGCTAGGTGTTTAGGGATAGACTTTGTCAGTTCCCCCTGGGATGATGGCCTCTCAAATAGTTTGTGATTCCTCTAGACGTTTATACAGTAGAAGCCTGCTTCGTGGCTTAAATCCAAGCTAAGGAAACGAGTTAGAGGTCTGATGCAGAACTGCGAATTCAATGAAGGGGAACACTACAGTACATTGCACTGTATGTGTGAGGAAAGCTGCCCCCTACTGTTCCTTGTCGACCGAACAGAGGACTGTAAAGGATACCGCCAAGAAACTTTAGGATGCTGGTTGGAATCCAGCTCCAAAGAAGCCCCTTTGGGTGTTATGTAATCAAAAAGTAAGAACAGAGAATCTCCCTTTGATCAAAAGCGCAACAGAACTGTTTTCCGTGGAGCAGGTTTCAGACCCGTAGACCTGTTTTATTTGTAGGGCAGGGCGCATTCCCAAACGCGAATCTCCTGTTTTAGAAATGCTTTGGGCGGCGTGAAGTGAAAATAAGAAGTGGGCTCCAGATGCACATGGAAGCAATCAAGTGTTTCATCCGAGCTGTTTCAAAGACTGCTCAACAGCTTTCCTTTTACAGAGGCCCAACGATTAATGATGGGGGTGCACCCTTCAATGTGCCTTACGACTCTAGGGAGTGATTGAGACGATTCGTAGCGTGTGTTCATTTCCCTCTATTCCCCATGTTGCAGTGGTAAGATGACGTAAATTCCTGCTTCGACACGTAATGGCGTTATAATCAAGTACAGGAGCTGAGGGCTTTTGTTTTGTTTCGTTTTCTATGGCGTTCGTAAGCGCGCAAAACAAAGACAATTCCTGCGTCTAACACGAATGTAAATGCTTTTGAAAGTGCAGTGTGGTGCAGCTTGTAAAATCCTTGTCCACATTTGTGGTTTGTTGATGTTTTTTCTGTCTGCCAAAGTTGCATTTTGACATCCGGACGGGGAGACTTTATCATTTGAACGTGAAGCCAGCCTTAAACCCTCTGAGGCGTGTCTGTCTGCCGGCATGTATCTTGTGAAAGGTTTTTTTTTTAACAGAGAGCGACTTTAAAAAGGTTTCCGCAGCCACCTCGCACTCCGTGTTAGATTATAGGAGGAATGCGGCGGCGGCGAGCTCGCTGTAGTCGTGGCCGAGTAGTTAAGGCGATGGATTTGAAATCCATTGGGGACTCCCCGCTCAGGTTCGAATCCTGCCGACTACGGCGTCTGCCGCACGTCACCTTGTGCCTGTGCGGCAAAGGCGAAGTGCCGCTTCTCCTTTCCTGGTACTATAAAAATGCTACATCGCTTGGTCCTGCTTCCATGGAAAGCAGTTCTTCAGGTAATTCTACTCTCTTACCAAAGCTGTTAGGTTCCTTTCCGTGGTGAGATGGGTTGTCATGCAACGCTGCCACATAGTGCCGACAGACAAGTGTGTTGCGGGAGAAGAGAAAAGTGTTAGAAGATTTAAGAGTGTCTTAGGTGGAGCCAAAATCAAGTGTCACAAATGCAAGTGGGAAGATTTCCAATGTTTAATATGGTCAAAATAAGCGGAAGTTACCAGCTGGTCCGGCACAGTCTGCCATGCTTTTGTCATATACTGTAAAGTGGTGTGGAACTGGGTGTCGAACTGGAGCCTCACCATTTGCATATGTGAGGCTCCAGTTATACATCGAGTGTCACATTAAATGACAAAAATGAAGAGAGTTAAAGCACCTGGAGAGGTTTTCTTACAACTTTTGAGCTGACACAGTTTTGGAAAATGTTTCCTTCACGGTGCACTGAACAACATAGGCAGCCAAGAGTCTCCAAAACAAAACAGAATGGACAGATAGGAGAAAATTCCCACTCGTCCTGAAGTTCCCAAAATCCAGCACTGAGCGTAAACAAAGTGTCTAAGTAGCGTGGGAATGCTAACCCTAACCCTAGCTGGAGTTTGAGCAATCCGGCACTGAGCGTAAGAAGATGAGTCAAAGTAACGTCTAATCGGATTAGTTTCCTTAGAGCTGGTTCAGAGTTTGCTCAAGAGTTTACCTTTCACAGATGCGCAAAGAAGAATGTTGGGGGTGCACGCTTCAAGGCGCCTTACAGCTGTAGGCAGTGATTCGAGACGATTCGTGGCGTGTGCTCGTTCCCATGTACCGTACGACCCGGGGTGCAGTGCTAGGATGACGTACAATACCGCTTGGGCACGTAACGGGGTTATATGCAAGTGCAGGACGTGAGGGTCTTCGTTTGTTCGTTTTGTTTTGCTCTGCTTTGCTTTGTTTTGCTTTCCATTGCGTTGGTAAGAGCGTAAATAAAAAGGCGATTCCTGTGTCTACCACTAATGTAAGAGCTATTTCAAGTGCGACGTGGTGCGGCTTTTCAAATGCTTGTGGGCATTTCTCTGTTGTTGATTCTTTTTTTGTGTGTAACAAAGTGGCATTTTCATGTCCGGACGGGGAGACTTTATCATTCCGACATGAAGCCACCCTTAAGTCCTCTGAGGCGTGTCTGTCTGCAAGGCTTGTATTTTGGAAATGTTTTTTTGAAACGGAGAACGACTTTGAAATAGGCTTCCGCCGGCGCCTCGCGATCCAGGTAAGATTGTAGCAAGAACGCAGCGGCAGTGGGGCTTGCTGTAGTCGTGGCTGAGTGGTTAAGGCAATGGACTAGAAATCCATTGGGGTCTCCCCGCACAGGTTCCAATCCTGCCGACTACGTTGTCCGCTTTCAGTCGGTGTGTTTCGGCACAAGCAAAGAAGCGCGCCTCTTTGCTGTTCCTGGTGGTTTTAAAACGCCCAATCGCTTGTACCCGCTGCCTTAGAAATAAGTTCTTCAGCGTCCGCAAATGGCATTTTGCAGCTGGAAGCAGATGTCGACGCGTTTTGCACAGAGCACCAAAAAAGCGTCTTTTTTGAAGGCCCAGGCACTGAGCATTGGTGGTTCAGTGGTAGAATTCTCGCCTGCCACGCGGGAGGCTCGGGTTCGATTCCCGGCCAATGCAGTGGCTTTTGCAGCGAGCGGCTCCATCACTTGCATCCCCTTGCAACTCGCAACTGAAAACCCACTGAAGCTAAGCAGGTGTGAGCCAGGTCAGTACCTGGATGAGGATGAGCTACAGGGAAAAACAAAGCTTCCAGCTGGAAGCGGTGTTAATGGTGCCGGCGGGGGGGCGCTCACCCTGAGGTATGTGCGGGTCCCAATGCCCCAGTATAGTGACGGAGATGCTGTGTTGTAAAAGGGCGCTGTCTTTTGGATGAGATGTAAAACCGAGGTCACAGCGCTCTGTGGTCATTCAAAATGACCACCAAAACCTTTGACAAAAGCTCTTGGTAATTGATGGTCTTCAATAATGCTTCTCCTTTAGGTACATTTTAAATCAGCTGAAAAATGCTGTGAAATGGGGGGGCACTTCAGGCCAGTGTAGGATTTGGGTTACAAGAACCATGAAACTGCACGAGAAAGCCCGTACACTGATTACACGGCTTTCTATTCAAAGGAGGACAAAAGAAATTCCCTGAGTTTGATTTTTTGCAGCACAGAGAGGAGCACTGTCGTGAGGCTGGTTAGCTCAGTTGGTTAGAGCGTGGTGCTAATAACGCCAAGGTCGCGGGTTTGAGCCCTGTACGGGCCAGGTCTAGGTCCAGGTCCCTGTTTGTGAAACAGGCAAATGACTGTCTCAGGGGCCCATTCCTCATTCTCAAGACACATGTATGCAGTATGTACACCGTGCATTGAGCAATAGGGACTGAATACACCACAGGTAAGGTTAGAAGTCATTCTGAGGTGCCACATGTGAGGGATACAGCTAAGCATCCGAAATGTAGGGTTTGAGACCCTTCAGGAGTACTGCATCCTTTGAGACAGACCCGTGCATGTTAAACAAATGATCATTTCTTTCGGCATTAGGGACTAAATATACTAAACATATGATGCTAAAATGTTATTTTCACATATATTAATGTAATAAATGATTGCTTATGCTTTATAAACAAATCTAATTAAAATAAAAGCTTACGTTTTGTATTTATCTTGTACCATAGAACATGATTTGCTTTGTATTTCAAGCCCACAAAGTGTCCAAATGTTCTATGATCATTTCTTTCAGCATTAGGGACTAAATATACCAAACGTATGATGCTAAAATCCTGAAAAAAGGATGTGCTCCATCTCGTCAGTAGATTGGATTCCAAAACTGATTTGGGTCAATATACATTACCTTTGAAATTAAAGTACAGTCTACTGTAGGGAACCATCAACTTAGAAAGCATTGGCCTTCCCTGGGGGTCAGGTAGGTGCAAAAGATAAACCTTTATCCTATCTTTATCTTAAGATAAGTGGCCAAGCAGTATTTTTCCAAGTTTCACCAAGCACATCATGTTGCCATAGTAGACAAAGTTCTATAAAATGTTAAATAACTTTTAAAAAAAGCATCTTGGTCTTACAGTACTGTACAAGGTGAATTAAACTGTCCCTGGTAATAAAAAGTAATTAGAAGCATCTCAGAAACTTTATCTCTAGAAACATTAGCTGTTTTATATCATGTAATTTAGTGTGATGTTGTCAGAATTCAAGGACATTATCACACACAGAAATTGGTTCAGTTAAATCTAAAAAACACAGCTAAACATGGGTTTAAATGTAACAGAAGTCTTACCTCTTGTCAAAAGATTTAATTCAAGAAGCGATGTAATAAATGATTGCTTATGCTTTATAAAGAAATCTAATTAAAATAAAAGCTTAAGTTTTGTATTTATCTTGTACCATAGAACATGATTTTCTTTGTATTTGAAGCCCACAAAGTGTCCAAATGATGCACTACATGATATAAGGAAGATTATCACATGCATATCGGTATTATCTTTCTTATGAAAATGCATTCCTTTCATTACCTTTTACTTTTTAAAATGAACTCAAATTGTGTATAATGTAATAATTTAAGTAGAATAGATTCAGGTAGGAAATATAGAGTCATGATGTTTATGGCTGACATCATTTCACATGGGTGAATTTTAAGCTAAGAAATAAAAACATTTACAATGAAGATACCATTGCTTAATTTTAAATGCCTTTAAAAAATAAATACCTCCTGAGAATAATTTGCCACTCCCAGATCCTTGGTAAGGTACTGTTTGAATCCAATCAGGAGAGGAGCATCCAGGGAGTGCTTTCTATAGAGTCCAGCTTGGGCCACTCTCTTCCGGCCTGCTGATACTTTTTAACTACTCAGGGCCTGTAAGGATATAAAACACCGGTTTAAACATTTTATACCTATAAGACAAATTAGAATTTTAGTAAAAAATAGATACATCTGAAAAATAAAAAGTCTTACTGCTGATAGAGTTCTTCAGAGCTCACATCTTCCCCTTCCTTATCCGCTTCTGTTTCAGTTTCTAGAGCAGCCTCTGGCATCTCTTCCTCCTGGACTGCGGCCTCTTGCTCAGGGCCGCTGGAATGCAGGTAGATTCTTTTCAACATGCTTTTACATAATATGTTGTAACAATGATTTCAAAAAGAAACTACAGAAGCCTTACAGATTAAAAATATCTCACCTTGCCAATGTGTCTTCAGGCTTCCCATGTACAAAAAGGCCCAAGGACTCTAGCAGTCTTACAACCACTATCCTGTTTGCCTCACCAGACACGATCTCTATTCTGTGGTAATCCACGATGACCCCGTTCTTCAGGTGATTCATCATGTCCTCCCTCGCCTGTTGAGAGGCCATCCTGATGTTTTCTGCCGTGGCGTGCTTCATACACGCCCTCTTCAAGTGAGCAGGAAGCTGATCAAGAGTATTCAGGCACATCTTGCACACCAGGGGAATCCTCGCGGGTTTCCTTTGAAAATAAATAATACCATCTGTGTATAGAAACAAGCTAAGACTGATTTCTTAAATTATCCTTAATTTTCTCTCTCATAGTTTGAGCATAATGATTTTATTGCATTTATATAAGAATTGCTCATTGCTCCTAAATAAATAATGGTTTCATAAAAAAGTGAACACTTGGTCTCAGTCACAGACTTTCCAATAGAAGCCATTGTGGAGTTCAGCAACTGCAGGTCCTAGAAGTGGGGAAGGAATTTTAAAAGAGAAATTGAATTACAATACAGAAGGAATGGCTGAGGGATCACTGAAATATATATATACAAATTCCAAAGACTGAGTCCATATAGAAACAACTACCTTTCATTTTCAGTATAAGAAAAAAAAAACATTATCTTCCAAAGCATCATAAAATTGTCCCTTCTTCCAGACTCTATTTCTCTCTTGTAGTAGTATAGCAGACCTTTCCAGGTGAGCAGATCACAGAGTCCGAAATGAGCTTCCTCCATCAAGCAAAGTACCTGAACATGACTCTGTCTTCATAAAAGCGCCCCTGTAATAAAGAAATTAAATCCGAAATCAAGAGGGCAGTTGCCTACTGAAATACAAGAAGTCATCAATTTTAACCTAGCAACACATTAAAGGCTGCATCTATACAAGTACGATTCTAGAAATGCTCACCAGATTACGTTTTAAGAAGGAACTGCGCCTCAGGTTCCGCCGAGATCTTAACTCGGATGGCAGGATTCAGAGTCCGGAGTGCGGACTGATGGCGCACGGAGGGTCCATATACTGTGGATCCCTCAGTGATCTTCCGCGTATTCAAACCGCCAGCGTGTGACTCCCCTGTCCCCGTGACCTCATTGCTCTGCTCTCTCCTCTGTGCAGCTGAGCCCGACTCACGGTAAAATGGAAAAAAATATGCCCTCGACGTGAGATTTATTCTGGAGCGAGCCAGTGTTGCGCATAGCTGCCTTCAAAGCAGTTAACCCAGGTTCGATTCCCGGCCAACGCAGTTACGAATGTTTTCAAATGCTGTCATGAGCCTTGGATTGTGACTAGCAAAGCGAAGCCTTTTGAAAGAGCTAAAGCACTGCAAAACGGAATTGAAGGAGAATCTTACAGGGGATTCTGAGCAGTGTCTGCATACATGCAGTCAGATAAAGGTGCTGAAAGCTTGAGCTACTCTCAATGTCATGCTGCCCTTCCCCGGAGTAAATCTGTTACATTGAAAGAATGCTTCTGGCAGGTTCAAAAAGAGACCCTTGTTAATTGGAGAAATCAATGATTTCGAATGAATTCTGTATGCGTTAAAAGACAGCTATACACAGAAAACATGCAGGACACTGCTCATGATGTTTCCCGAGCCGAAACACAGTGCGTTTTTCCAAGCCATTTGACAAAGCCCACCCACTGAAAACTGCAGCAGATCGTGTAAAGACGTTCAACTTTGTAACTACTGCACGCACAGGAAGCAGAATAAATTCCTCTTTTCAAACTGTCAAAGGTTTGCTTTGCGAACGCTGCAGGACATCGCACAATCTCTTTTGAATGGGGACAAACGATTTCTTATGGGGCGCAGTAAGTACAGACGTTTAAAATGCTCCACTCATGCCGACGATGCAGCATGAAGAAGCGCAACCTAACGTTTGACAGACAAAAGCCAGGCGCCGCTACGAGCAATATGAAATCATACTGACAAGCACACGGCGTTTCGCGCTGACACAAAAGTAATCTCGACAGACGCTGTTCTCTGCATAAAGCTGAAAGAGCGTTTCTGTTGACACGTAACAAGTTCGTTTCTTTCTACCATGATATCACCGTGACCAAATCTGTCTTTAAACACCTTGCTCAGTCTCTGACGAGACTGTCAAAAATTGCTTTCGCCGATTGTATTGCAAACCGGCGGAAGCGGGGTATTGGGAAAAGTTTTCAACTAGCAATAATCACGCCTCGGCTAACCCTCACAGGCTACGATACTGCCACTGCGCAAAGCTGACGGTTGCCAGGCAACCGCGGGGATCCTATGGAAATCGTTATCGATCGTGTCATGGCATGTCGTTGCTATAACGCTTCATATTTGTCGTCTTCTTCTTCTTCTAGCTTGAGGTTTTGAAGAATTTCATGACAGACAAGGGCTCCGTTGGGAACAAAGGGCGTTGTGAGAAAACCGTTGCTTATTTTCAGCAGCAGAAATACAACCCTTTAAATACAAGATGACAGAACAATGACGAAGGGCATGCCGGGAGGAACTCATGCACTACAGAGGAAAGGGGGCGGGCACGTACAGTTCACATTCAAGCCACAAGTACTCCTCTTGGATGTTGCACAAACAAATCCTAACGTCTTGAAAGCATTGCAGCATGTTTGTGTCCCACTTCCCGTGGCTGCGGGACGACTGACACGAACGGACAAACACAATCTGTGGCGTTTAGCGTGACATAGTCTTGCAGGCATCGTGCTGTCTCACTGCAATATTATACCGCTGGAGGAAACAGTCCATCTGGCCATGAAACTCATTTGAACGTCTAGCTACAGCAACTAACAATATCATGATTTATTCAGGATGTGTGGAATCAGCACGTCCCGGAGACAGCTTCCGAAATCGTGAGCATTCTCTGGTGGTAGGGGCGTTCAAGATGGCGCTCAGGTGGGAGGTAAAGTTTAGTGGTTGGGGAGTTTTTTTGAGTTTTTCATGACCTGAATGTTAATTTTTGCTTTTTTTGACTACAGAAAAATAAGGACTTAACACTAGTTGTTTAAACTTCAGTTATAATTAAAAGAAAAAAAAACGATTTTTTTTTAGGTTTAAAAAGTCCGATATGAGTAACACTGGGAAAAGAAAAGAGAGTGCTGGGTCTTCGAAGGAGAACTCTAAGATACCTCAATCGTATATGTATAGCACTACAAAAAAATCGATGGCAACTAAAGGGAAAAGTGAAGCAGCTGCAGGGGCAGCAAGAGGACGGAGGCGCCGCGCGCCCGGCCGAAGTGTTGGACCGGTGCGCTTTACGTGCTGAAATAAACACGCGACAGCCCCGAAATGTTTCCAGAGTGCTGTGCACTGAAGACTTGCCTGGTGCTCCTCCGTGCAGATTGTTTGTCCTCCTCCAGTGCGGGACGTGCCAACACAAGGGAGCGCATTCGCCAACATCCAGGCACGCAATGCGATTTGGAAAGCAGCTCCTTTCCAAAGAGTGGCACACGAACGATCCTTCAGTCCCGCTCGGGGGGCACGGAACCCCCGCCACACACAGCTTCAAGTAGCGAGTCAGGCGCCGGGGCTTTCGCTTACGGCCACACCACCCTGAACACGCCCGATCTCGTCTGATCTCGGAAGCTAAGCAGCGTCGGGCCTGGTTAGTACTTGGATGGGAGACTGCCTGGGAATACCAGGTGCTGTAAGCTTTTGCTCTCCCGGCCAGCAGGGGTCGCCGTTGGTGCCGTAGGCTTTGGGAGGAAAACCTGCAGGATGGAAAGGTGATCTATAGCCTCATCTCTAGAGATGTTTTGTTGCTGTGGCATGTGTGTGACCCATATTCAAAAAAAAAAACCCGTCTGTAAAACGAATATCGAAGCTGCCTCTAAATCTGCAAATGAAGATGAGTCGATAAACCACTCGTTTTTCGTATAACTAGACATATATTCATTTGTTACCGATTTCATTCATTGAGCACGGATACAATAGAGGTACAGCCATTCACTGTTTGACATGTCTGCACTGGTACAGAACCGAGCAATCAGAAAACGGGTGAAACTGTCTTTAGACTCAGCATACAGTACCGAGGCCCCCCATGACCAAATAAAGGCTAACCTCGATAATCAGCCTAAAGAACGCAGACTACAGCAAAACGACTGACTTTGAAAAGGGAATGAACGTCCGGAAGGAGTAGTGGAACTAGCTTGAGATGCTTCTCCGGACCCCTAACTAAAAGCCAGCGAGAACCAGCAGCGGCGTCCACTCCTGTCGAACCGGGATCCTTCCGCAGCCACGCAGCTCGTGGTGTCCTAACCCTCCCGTATCTGATTTTGGTCCAAGCACATCAGGGGAGAGTGCGAACGCAGTCCCCCACTACCAGAAATTATGCAGTCGAGATTCCCACATTTGGGGAATTCGCAGGGGTCAGCACAGCCGGAGTGCAATGGCCGAGCCTCGCCCTGGGTGAACCTCCTTCTTGATCAAGGTATCTCCCCTGCCAGGTAAGTATGAGTTAAACAGGCCCCTGCAAGCGGCCCGCACCCACAGCACAAATCGCGCAGCCTAGGCCACCTCCTCGCCCCGCACGCCACCGCCTCCTGCTGGGCCCACTCTTTCACACACTCACACGCCACACTAACACTCAAAAGTGTGGGCAAAACGAGAAAACGAGCGCGCCGTTTCCTACACATCTGCAGTCGCCGTTGCGCATTCGCAGCATGTCCCGGGATGCAATTCGGCCTCATTTGCATAACTCCAGACCGGCAGATCGCCACGCAAGCTCGCGACGTGCGCCTGCCACACACCGAACAAACCTTTTCAGCAATTTCCAAAAAACGGGCCTGCTCGCCTGCCCACAAGGCTCCGTCTCTTACCTGCTCTCCAGAGCCTGCTGCCTTCTGTGCTTTTCTCTCGGCACCGCTGCAGCGCACACAACTCCTGCAGCGGGAGGGGGGGAGAAAGTTCCCGCGCTCCGCCGCAGGGAAGGCTCGCTCCGTGCGCACACGTCCTTTCGATGCCAGTCCAACAAGTGCTCCGCATTAGCTGCGTCGGGGCTCCGGCGTGTCGCACCTCACCTCACCTCGCACTGCCCCCTCCTTGAATGTCTGCCGCTGGGCATGCCCCGCTCTCCTCCGCCTTATCTTATCGCGTGTGAGCACCGACAATGGCCACAATGCCGGGGAATGGCACCTGTAAAGTGTTAATTGGGGCACAGGAACAGCCCGTCTCATCTCGGGGGGGCCGGCTTCAGAGACAATACAGCAAACACAGCGGGGCGGGGGAAGAAGACGACACCACACATGCGGGTACATTCAGCTCCGGCGGGAACGAGACATTTGTCGGTCTTTTCAAGTGCCGAGAGCCGAGCAATCCTTCACTTGTATCGTTTCTCCCCGGTGACTAGATCTGGCCCTGCGACTCTCGACTGGGCTCACCCCCGGGGCAGCCCAGCAGGTGTGAAACTGGCCGGCACCCGGATGGGAGATTCCACCCCGGAAAAGCTCCGGTTGCTGCTGCTCCTGCAAGAGGTGTGACTGGGACCAGTAGGGAGCGCTCACCCTGCGGGCTGTGTGGCTCTCTTACGCCCCAGCCTCCTGATGGCGACACTCTGCTGCACAAACAGGCGCCGTCCTTCGGGGGAGGCGTCAAACCGAGGTCCCGACCCTCCTTGGCCATTAGGAAACCCCAGGGCGTCTCTCAAAAAGAGACGCCGGGGGTGTCCCTCTGGTGTTAGTGCTCCCCTTTACCCATCAGTCGGGGTCTCCTCCTAATCCCCGTCTCACCTGTAACAATCAATGACGAGGCCCCCCTGTCCGTGAGATTTAGTACTCGCGCAAGAGACCGGGGGCAGAGCGCGAACGCGGTCCCCCGCCCCCCACAAAGTGCGCGCTCCGGGTTCCCTCTCGGGGCCCTGCAACACAGCGGAAGGGCAGCGAGAAGGAGCCTCTTGCTCTGATGCCGCAAGGCCACAAGAGGGCGGAGGCGCCGCGCGCCCGGCCGACGTGTTGGACCGGTGCGCTTTACGTGCTGAAATAAACACACGAAAGCCCCGAAATGTTTCCAGAGTGCTGTGCACTGGAGGTTTTTGTCTGGTGAAGACTTGCCTGGTGCTCCTCCGTGCAGATTGTTTGTCCTCCTCCAGTGCGGGACGAGTCAACACAAGGGAGCGCATTCGCCAACATCCAGGCACGCAATGCGATTTGGAAAGCAGCTCCTTTCCAAAGAGTTGCACACGAACGATCCTTCAGTCCCGCTCGGGGGGCACGGAACCCCCGCCACACACAGCTTCAAGTAGCGAGTCAGGGGCTGGGCTTTCGCTTACGGCCACACCACCCTGAACACGCCCGATCTCGTCTGATCTCGGAAGCTAAGCAGCGTCGGGCCTGGTTAGTACTTGGATGGGAGACTGCCTGGGAATACCAGGTGCTGTAAGCTTTTGCTCTCCCGGCCAGCAGGGGTCGCCGTTGGTGCCGTAGGCTTTGGGAGGAAAACCTGCAGGATGGAAAGGTGATCTATAGCCTCATCTCTAGAGATGTTTTGTTGCTGTGGCATGTGTGTGACCCATATTCAAAAAAAAAAACCCGTCTGTAAAACGAATATCGAAGCTGCCTCTAAATCTGCAAATGAAGATGAGTCGATAAACCACTCGTTTTTCGTATAACTAGACATATATTCATTTGTTACCGATTTCATTCATTGAGCACGGATACAATAGAGGTACAGCCATTCACTGTTTGACATGTCTGCACTGGTACAGAACCGAGCAATCAGAAAACGGGTGAAACTGTCTTTAGACTCAGCATACAGTACCGAGGCCCCCCATGACCAAATAAAGGCTAACCTCGATAATCAGCCTAAAGAACGCAGACTACAGCAAAACGACTGACTTTGAAAAGGGAATGAACGTCCGGAAGGAGTAGTGGAACTAGCTTGAGATGCTTCTCCGGACCCCTAACTAAAAGCCAGCGAGAACCAGCAGCGGCGTCCACTCCTGTCGAACCGGGATCCTTCCGCAGCCACGCAGCTCGTGGTGTCCTAACCTTCCTGTATCTGATTTTGGACCAAGCACATCAGGGGAGAGCGCGAACGCAGGGGTCAGCACAGCCGGAGTGCAATGGCCGAGCCTCGCCCTGGGTGAACCTCCTTCTTGATTAAGGTATCTCCCCTGCCAGGTAAGTATGAGTTAAACAGGCCCCTGCAAGCGGCCCGCACCCACAGCACAAATCGCGCAGCCTAGGCCACCTCCTCGCCCCGCACGCCACCGCCTCCTGCTGGGCCCACTCTTTCACACACTCACACGCCACACTAACACTCAAAAGTGTGGGCAAAACGAGAAAACGAGCGCGCCGTTTCCTACACATCTGCAGTCGCCGTTGCGCATTCGCAGCATGTCCCGGGATGCAATTCGGCCTCATTTGCATAACTCCAGACCGGCAGATCGCCACGCAAGCTCGCGACGTGCGCCTGCCACACACCGAACAAACCTTTTCAGCAATTTCCAAAAAACGGGCCTGCTCGCCTGCCCACAAGGCTCCGTCTCTTACCTGCTCTCCAGAGCCTGCTGCCTTCTGTGCTTTTCTCTCGGCACCGCTGCAGCGCACACAACTCCTGCAGCGGGAGGGGGGGAGAAAGTTCCCGCGCTCCGCCGCAGGGAAGGCTCGCTCCGTGCGCACACGTCCTTTCGATGCCAGTCCAACAAGTGCTCCGCATTAGCTGCGTCGGGGCTCCGGCGTGTCGCACCTCACCTCACCTCGCACTGCCCCCTCCTTGAATGTCTGCCGCTGGGCATGCCCCGCTCTCCTCCGCCTTATCTTATCGCGTGTGAGCACCGACAATGGCCACAATGCCGGGGAATGGCACCTGTAAAGTGTTAATTGGGGCACAGGAACAGCCCGTCTCATCTCGGGGGGGCCGGCTTCAGAGACAATACAGCAAACACAGCGGGGCGGGGGAAGAAGACGACACCACACATGCGGGTACATTCAGCTCCGGCGGGAACGAGACATTTGTCGGTCTTTTCAAGTGCCGAGAGCCGAGCAATCCTTCACTTGTATCGTTTCTCCCCGGTGACTAGATCTGGCCCTGCGACTCTCGACTGGGCTCACCCCCGGGGCAGCCCAGCAGGTGTGAAACTGGCCGGCACCCGGATGGGAGATTCCACCCCGGAAAAGCTCCGGTTGCTGCTGCTCCTGCAAGAGGTGTGACTGGGACCAGTAGGGAGCGCTCACCCTGCGGGCTGTGTGGCTCTCTTACGCCCCAGCCTCCTGATGGCGACACTCTGCTGCACAAACAGGCGCCGTCCTTCGGGGGAGGCGTCAAACCGAGGTCCCGACCCTCCTTGGCCATTAGGAAACCCCAGGGCGTCTCTCAAAAAGAGACGCCGGGGGTGTCCCTCTGGTGTTAGTGCTCCCCTTTACCCATCAGTCGGGGTCTCCTCCTAATCCCCGTCTCACCTGTAACAATCAATGACGAGGCCCCCCTGTCCGTGAGATTTAGTACTCGCGCAAGAGACCGGGGGCAGAGCGCGAACGCGGTCCCCCGCCCCCCACAAAGTGCGCGCTCCGGGTTCCCTCTCGGGGCCCTGCAACACAGCGGAAGGGCAGCGAGAAGGAGCCTCTTGCTCTGATGCCGCAAGGCCACAAGAGGGCGGAGGCGCCGCTCGCCCGGCCGACGTGTTGGACCGGTGCGCTTTACGTGCTGAAATAAACACACGAAAGCCCCGAAATGTTTCCAGAGTGCTGTGCACTGGAGGTTTTTGTCTGGTGAAGACTTGCCTGGTGCTCCTCCGTGCAGATTGTTTGTCCTCCTCCAGTGCGGGACGAGTCAACACAAGGGAGCGCATTCGCCAACATCCAGGCACGCAATGCGATTTGGAAAGCAGCTCCTTTCCAAAGAGTTGCACACGAACGATCCTTCAGTCCCGCTCGGGGGGCACGGAACCCCCGCCACACACAGCTTCAAGTAGCGAGTCAGGGGCTGGGCTTTCGCTTACGGCCACACCACCCTGAACACGCCCGATCTCGTCTGATCTCGGAAGCTAAGCAGCGTCGGGCCTGGTTAGTACTTGGATGGGAGACTGCCTGGGAATACCAGGTGCTGTAAGCTTTTGCTCTCCCGGCCAGCAGGGGTCGCCGTTGGTGCCGTAGGCTTTGGGAGGAAAACCTGCAGGATGGAAAGGTGATCTATAGCCTCATCTCTAGAGATGTTTTGTTGCTGTGGCATGTGTGTGACCCATATTCAAAAAAAAAAACCCGTCTGTAAAACGAATATCGAAGCTGCCTCTAAATCTGCAAATGAAGATGAGTCGATAAACCACTCGTTTTTCGTATAACTAGACATATATTCATTTGTTACCGATTTCATTCATTGAGCACGGATACAATAGAGGTACAGCCATTCACTGTTTGACATGTCTGCACTGGTACAGAACCGAGCAATCAGAAAACGGGTGAAACTGTCTTTAGACTCAGCATACAGTACCGAGGCCCCCCATGACCAAATAAAGGCTAACCTCGATAATCAGCCTAAAGAACGCAGACTACAGCAAAACGACTGACTTTGAAAAGGGAATGAACGTCCGGAAGGAGTAGTGGAACTAGCTTGAGATGCTTCTCCGGACCCCTAACTAAAAGCCAGCGAGAACCAGCAGCGGCGTCCACTCCTGTCGAACCGGGATCCTTCCGCAGCCACGCAGCTCGTGGTGTCCTAACCTTCCTGTATCTGATTTTGGACCAAGCACATCAGGGGAGAGCGCGAACGCAGGGGTCAGCACAGCCGGAGTGCAATGGCCGAGCCTCGCCCTGGGTGAACCTCCTTCTTGATTAAGGTATCTCCCCTGCCAGGTAAGTATGAGTTAAACAGGCCCCTGCAAGCGGCCCGCACCCACAGCACAAATCGCGCAGCCTAGGCCACCTCCTCGCCCCGCACGCCACCGCCTCCTGCTGGGCCCACTCTTTCACACACTCACACGCCACACTAACACTCAAAAGTGTGGGCAAAACGAGAAAACGAGCGCGCCGTTTCCTACACATCTGCAGTCGCCGTTGCGCATTCGCAGCATGTCCCGGGATGCAATTCGGCCTCATTTGCATAACTCCAGACCGGCAGATCGCCACGCAAGCTCGCGACGTGCGCCTGCCACACACCGAACAAACCTTTTCAGCAATTTCCAAAAAACGGGCCTGCTCGCCTGCCCACAAGGCTCCGTCTCTTACCTGCTCTCCAGAGCCTGCTGCCTTCTGTGCTTTTCTCTCGGCACCGCTGCAGCGCACACAACTCCTGCAGCGGGAGGGGGGGAGAAAGTTCCCGCGCTCCGCCGCAGGGAAGGCTCGCTCGGTGCGCACACGTCCTTTCGATGCCAGTCCAACAAGTGCTCCGCATTAGCTGCGTCGGGGCTCCGGCGTGTCGCACCTCACCTCACCTCGCACTGCCCCCTCCTTGAATGTCTGCCGCTGGGCATGCCCCGCTCTCCTCCGCCTTATCTTATCGCGTGTGAGCACCGACAATGGCCACAATGCCGGGGAATGGCACCTGTAAAGTGTTAATTGGGGCACAGGAACAGCCCGTCTCGTCTCGGGGGGGCCGGCTTCAGAGACAATACAGCAAACACAGCGGGGCGGGGGAAGAAGACGACACCACACATGCGGGTACATTCAGCTCCGGCGGGAACGAGACATTTGTCGGTCTTTTCAAGTGCCGAGAGCCGAGCAATCCTTCACTTGTATCGTTTCTCCCCGGTGACTAGATCTGGCCCTGCGACTCTCGACTGGGCTCACCCCCGGGGCAGCCCAGCAGGTGTGAGCCTGGCCGGCACCCGGATGGGAGATTCCACCCCGGAAAAGCTCCGGTTGCTGCTGCTCCTGCAAGAGGTGTGACTGGGACCAGTAGGGAGCGCTCACCCTGCGGGCTGTGTGGCTCTCTTACGCCCCAGCCTCCTGATGGCGACACTCTGCTGCACAAACAGGCGCCGTCCTTCGGGGGAGGCGTCAAACCGAGGTCCCGACCCTCCTTGGCCATTAGGAAACCCCAGGGCGTCTCTCAAAAAGAGACGCCGGGGGTGTCCCTCTGGTGTTAGTGCTCCCCTTTACCCATCAGTCGGGGTCTCCTCCTAATCCCCGTCTCACCTGTAACAATCAATGACGAGGCCCCCCTGTCCGTGAGATTTAGTACTCGCGCAAGAGACCGGGGGCAGAGCGCGAACGCGGTCCCCCGCCCCCCACAAAGTGCGCGCTCCGGGTCCTGCAACACAGCGGAAGGGCAGCGAGAAGGAGCCTCTTGCTCTGACGCCGCAAGGCCACAAGAGGGCGGAGGCGCCGCGCGCCCGGCCGACGTGTTGGACCGGTGCGCTTTACGTGCTGAAATAAACACGCGAAAGCCCCGAAATGTTTCCAGAGTGCTGTGCACTGGAGGTTTTTGTCTGGTGAAGACTTGCCTGGTGCTCCTCCGTGCAGATTGTTTGTCCTCCTCCAGTGCGGGACGAGCCAACACAAGGGAGCGCATTCGCCAACATCCAGGCACGCAATGCGATTTGGAAAGCAGCTCCTTTCCAAAGAGTTGCACACGAACGATCCTTCAGTCCCGCTCGGGGGGCACGGAACCCCCGCCACACACAGCTTCAAGTAGCGAGTCAGGCGCTGGGGCTTTCGCTTACGGCCACACCACCCTGAACACGCCCGATCTCGTCTGATCTCGGAAGCTAAGCAGCGTCGGGCCTGGTTAGTACTTGGATGGGAGACTGCCTGGGAATACCAGGTGCTGTAAGCTTTTGCTCTCCCGGCCAGCAGGGGTCGCCGTTGGTGCCGTAGGCTTTGGGAGGAAAACCTGCAGGATGGAAAGGTGATCTATAGCCTCATCTCTAGAGATGTTTTGTTGCTGTGGCATGTGTGTGACCCATATTCAAAAAAAAAAACCCATCTGTAAAACGAATATCGAAGCTGCCTCTAAATCTGCAAATGAAGATGAGTCGATAAACCACTCGTTTTTCGTATAACTAGACATATATTCATTTGTTACCGATTTCATTCATTGAGCACGGATACAGTAGAGGTACAGCCATTCACTGTTTGACATGTCTGCACTGGTACAGAACCGAGCAATCAGAAAACGGGTGAAACTGTCTTTAGACTCAGCATACAGTACCGAGGCCCCCCATGACCAAATAAAGGCTAACCTCGATAATCAGCCTAAAGAACGCAGACTACAGCAAAACGACTGACTTTGAAAAGGGAATGAACGTCCGGAAGGAGTAGTGGAACTAGCTTGAGATGCTTCTCCGGACCCCTAACTAAAAGCCAGCGAGAACCAGCAGCGGCGTCCACTCCTGTCGAACCGGGATCCTTCCGCAGCCACGCAGCTCGTGGTGTCCTAACCCTCCCGTATCTGATTTTGGTCCAAGCACATCAGGGGAGAGCGCGAACGCAGTCCCCCACTACCAGAAATTATGCAGTCGAGATTCCCACATTTGGGGAATTCGCAGGGGTCAGCACAGCCGGAGTGCAATGGCCGAGCCTCGCTCTGGGTGAACCTCCTTCTTGATCAAGGTATCTCCCCTGCCAGGTAAGTATGAGTTAAACAGGCCCCTGCAAGCGGCCCGCACCCACAGCACAAATCGCGCAGCCTAGGCCACCTCCTCGCCCCGCACGCCACCGCCTCCTGCTGGGCCCACTCTTTCACACACTCACACGCCACACTAACACTCAAAAGTGTGGGCAAAACGAGAAAACGAGCGCGCCGTTTCCTACACATCTGCAGTCGCCGTTGCGCATTCGGAGCATGTCCCGGGATGCAATTCGGCCTCATTTGCATAACTCCAGACCGGCAGATCGCCACGCAAGCTCGCGACGTGCGCCTGCCACACACCGAACAAACCTTTTCAGCAATTTCCAAAAAACGGGCCTGCTCGCCTGCCCACAAGGCTCCGTCTCTTACCTGCTCTCCAGAGCCTGCTGCCTTCTGTGCTTTTCTCTCGGCACCGCTGCAGCGCACACAACTCCTGCAGCGGGAGGGGGGGAGAAAGTTCCCGCGCTCCGCCGCAGGGAAGGCTCGCTCCGTGCGCACACGTCCTTTCGATGCCAGTCCAACAAGTGCTCCGCATTAGCTGCGTCGGGGCTCCGGCGTGTCGCACCTCACCTCACCTCGCCCTACCCCCTCCTTGAATGTCTGCCGCTGGGCATGCCCCGCTCTCCTCCGCCTTATCTTATCGCGTGTGAGCACCGACAATGGCCACAATGCCGGGGAATGGCACCTGTAAAGTGTTAATTGGGGCACAGGAACAGCCCGTCTCGTCTCGGGGGGGCCGGCTTCAGAGACAATACAGCAAACACAGCGGGGCGGGGGAAGAAGACGACACCACACATGCGGGTACATTCAGCTCCGGCGGGAACGAGACATTTGTCGGTCTTTTCAAGTGCCGAGAGCCGAGCAATCCTTCACTTGTATCGTTTCTCCCCGGTGACTAGATCTGGCCCTGCGACTCTCGACTGGGCTCACCCCCGGGGCAGCCCAGCAGGTGTGAGCATGGCCGGCACCCGGATAGGAGATTCCACCCCGGAAAAGCTCCGGTTGCTGCTGCTCCTGCAAGAGGTGTGACTGGGACCAGTAGGGAGCGCTCACCCTGCGGGCTGTGTGGCTCTCTTACGCCCCAGCCTCCTGATGGCGACACTCTGCTGCACAAACAGAGGTCAAACCGAGGTCCCGACCCTCCTTGGCCATTAGGAAACCCCAGGGCGTCTCTCAAAAAGAGACGCCGGGGGTGTCCCTCTGGTGTTAGTGCTCCCCTTTACCCATCAGTCGGGATCTCCTCCTAATCCCCGTCTCACCTGTAACAATCAATGACGAGGCCCCCCTGTCCGTGAGATTTAGTACTCGCGCAAGAGACCGGGGGCAGAGCGCGAACGCGGTCCCCCGCCCCCCACAAAGTGCGCGCTCCGGGTCCTGCAACACAGCGGAAGGGCAACGAGAAGGAGCCTCTTGCTCTGACGCCGCAAGGCCACAAGAGGGCGGAGGCGCCGCGCGCCCGGCCGACGTGTTGGACCGGTGCGCTTTACGTGCCGAAATAAACACGCGAAAGCCCCGAAATGTTTCCAGAGTGCTGTGCACTGGAGGTTTTTGTCTGGTGAAGACTTGCCTGGTGCTCCTCCGTGCAGATTGTTTGTCCTCCTCCAGTGCGGGACGAGCCAACACAAGGGAGCGCATTCGCCAACATCCAGGCACGCAATGCGATTTGGAAAGCAGCTCCTTTCCAAAGAGTGGCACACGAACGATCCTTCAGTCCCGCTCGGGGAGCACGGAACCCCCGCCACACACAGCTTCAAGTAGCGAGTCAGGCGCCGGGGCTTTCGCTTATGGCCACACCACCCTGAACACGCCCGATCTCGTCTGATCTCGGAAGCTAAGCAGCGTTGGGCCTGGTTAGTACTTGGATGGGAGACTGCCTGGGAATACCAGGTGCTGTAAGCTTTTGCTCTCCCGGCCAGCAGGGGTCGCCGTTGGTGCCGTAGGCTTTGGGAGGAAAACCTGCAGGATGGAAAGGTGATCTATAGCCTCATCTCTAGAGATGTTTTGTTGCTGTGGCATGTGTGTGACCCATATTCAAAAAAAAAAACCCGTCTGTAAAACGAATATCGAAGCTGCCTCTAAATCTGCAAATGAAGATGAGTCGATAAACCACTCGTTTTTCGTATAACTAGACATATATTCATTTGTTACCGATTTCATTCATTGAGCACGGATACAATAGAGGTACAGCCATTCACTGTTTGACATGTCTGCACTGGTACAGAACCGAGCAATCAGAAAACGGGTGAAACTGTCTTTAGACTCAGCATACAGTACCGAGGCCCCCCATGACCAAATAAAGGCTAACCTCGATAATCAGCCTAAAGAACGCAGACTACAGCAAAACGACTGACTTTGAAAAGGGAATGAACGTCCGGAAGGAGTAGTGGAACTAGCTTGAGATGCTTCTCCGGACCCCTAACTAAAAGCCAGCGAGAACCAGCAGCGGCGTCCACTCCTGTCGAACCGGGATCCTTCCGCAGCCACGCAGCTCGTGGTGTCCTAACCCTCCCGTATCTGATTTTGGACCAAGCACATCAGGGGAGAGCGCGAACGCAGTCCCCCACTACCAGAAATTATGCAGTCGAGATTCCCACATTTGGGGAATTCGCAGGGGTCAGCACAGCCGGAGTGCAATGGCCGAGCCTCGCCCTGGGTGAACCTCCTTCTTGATCAAGGTATCTCCCCTGCCAGGTAAGTATGAGTTAAACAGGCCCCTGCAAGCGGCCCGCACCCACAGCACAAATCGCGCAGCCTAGGCCACCTCCTCGCCCCGCACGCCACCGCCTCCTGCTGGGCCCACTCTTTCACACACTCACACGCCACACTAACACTCAAAAGTGTGGGCAAAACGAGAAAACGAGCGCGCCGTTTCCTACACATCTGCAGTCGCCGTTGCGCATTCGCAGCATGTCCCGGGATGCAATTCGGCCTCATTTGCATAACTCCAGACCGGCAGATCGCCACGCAAGCTCGCGACGTGCGCCTGCCACACACCGAACAAACCTTTTCAGCAATTTCCAAAAAACGGGCCTGCTCGCCTGCCCACAAGGCTCCGTCTCTTACCTGCTCTCCAGAGCCTGCTGCCTTCTGTGCTTTTCTCTCGGCACCGCTGCAGTGCACACAACTCCTGCAGCGGGAGGGGGGGAGAAAGTTCCCGCGCTCCGCCGCAGGGAAGGCTCGCTCCGTGCGCACACGTCCTTTCGATGCCAGTCCAACAAGTGCTCCGCATTAGCTGCGTCGGGGCTCCGGCGTGTCGCACCTCACCTCACCTCGCACTGCCCCCTCCTTGAATGTCTGCCGCTGGGCATGCCCCGCTCTCCTCCGCCTTATCTTATCGCGTGTGAGCACCGACAATGGCCACAATGCCGGGGAATGGCACCTGTAAAGTGTTAATTGGGGCACAGGAACAGCCCGTCTCGTCTCGGGGGGGCCGGCTTCAGAGACAATACAGCAAACACAGCGGGGCGGGGGAAGAAGACGACACCACACATGCGGGTACATTCAGCTCCGGCGGGAACGAGACATTTGTCGGTCTTTTCAAGTGCCGAGAGCCGAGCAATCCTTCACTTGTATCGTTTCTCCCCGGTGACTAGATCTGGCCCTGCGACTCTCGACTGGGCTCACCCCCGGGGCAGCCCAGCAGGTGTGAGCCTGGCCGGCACCCGGATGGGAGATTCCACCCCAGAAAAGCTCCGGTTGCTGCTGCTCCTTCAAGAGGTGTGACTGGGACCAGTAGGGAGCGCTCACCCTGCGGGCTGTGTGGCTCTCTTACGCCCCAGCCTCCTGATGGCGACACTCTGCTGCACAAACAGGCGCCGTCCTTCGGGGGAGGCGTCAAACCGAGGTCCCGACCCTCCTTGGCCATTAGGAAACCCCAGGGCGTCTCTCAAAAAGAGACGCCGGGGGTGTCCCTCTGGTGTTAGTGCTCCCCTTTACCCATCAGTCGGGGTCTCCTCCTAATCCCCGTCTCACCTGTAACAATCAATGACGAGGCCCCCCTGTCCGTGAGATTTAGTACTCGCGCAAGAGACCGGGGGCAGAGCGCGAACGCGGTCCCCCCGCCCCCCACAAAGTGCGCGCTCCGGGTTCCCTCTCGGGGCCCTGCAACACAGCGGAAGGGCAGCGAGAAGGAGCCTCTTGCTCTGATGCCGCAAGGCCACAAGAGGGCGGAGGCGCCGCGCGCCCGGCCGACGTGTTGGACCGGTGCGCTTTACGTGCTGAAATAAACACGCGAAAGCCCCGAAATGTTTCCAGAGTGCTGTGCACTGGAGGTTTTTGTCTGGTGAAGACTTGCCTGGTGCTCCTCCGTGCAGATTGTTTGTCCTCCTCCAGTGCGGGACGAGTCAACACAAGGGAGCGCATTCGCCAACATCCAGGCACGCAATGCGATTTGGAAAGCAGCTCCTTTCCAAAGAGTTGCACACGAACGATCCTTCAGTCCTGCTCGGGGGGCACGGAACCCCCGCCACACACAGCTTCAAGTAGCGAGTCAGGCGCCGGGGCTTTCGCTTACGGCCACACCACCCTGAACACGCCCGATCTCGTCTGATCTCGGAAGCTAAGCAGCGTCGGGCCTGGTTAGTACTTGGATGGGAGACTGCCTGGGAATACCAGGTGCTGTAAGCTTTTGCTCTCCCGGCCAGCAGGAGTCGCCGTTGGTGCCGTAGGCTTTGGGAGGAAAACCTGCAGGATGGAAAGGTGATCTATAGCCTCATCTCTAGAGATGTTTTGTTGCTGTGGCATGTGTGTGACCCATATTCAAAAAAAAAAACCCATCTGTAAAACGAATATTGAAGCTGCCTCTAAATCTGCAAATGAAGATGAGTCGATAAACCACTCGTTTTTCGTATAACTAGACATATATTCATTTGTTACCGATTTCATTCATTGAGCACGGATACAGTAGAGGTACAGCCATTCACTGTTTGACATGTCTGCACTGGTACAGAACCGAGCAATCAGAAAACGGGTGAAACTGTCTTTAGACTCAGCATACAGTACCGAGGCCCCCCATGACCAAATAAAGGCTAACCTCGATAATCAGCCTAAAGAACGCAGACTACAGCAAAACGACTGACTTTGAAAAGGGAATGAACGTCCGGAAGGAGTAGTGGAACTAGCTTGAGATGCTTCTCCGGACCCCTAACTAAAAGCCAGCGAGAACCAGCAGCGGCTTCCACTCCTGTCGAACCGGGATCCTTCCGCAGCCACGCAGCTCGTGGTGTCCTAACCCTCCCGTATCTGATTTTGGTCCAAGCACATCAGGGGAGAGCGCGAACGCAGTCCCCCACTACCAGAAATTATGCAGTCGAGATTCCCACATTTGGGGAATTCGCAGGGGTCAGCACAGCCGGAGTGCAATGGCCGAGCCTCGCTCTGGGTGAACCTCCTTCTTGATCAAGGTATCTCCCCTGCCAGGTAAGTATGAGTTAAACAAGCCCCTGCAAGCGGCCCGCACCCACAGCACAAATCGCGCAGCCTAGGCCACCTCCTCGCCCCGCACGCCACCGCCTCGTGCTGGGCCCACTCTTTCACACACTCACACGCCACACTAACACTCAAAAGTGTGGGCAAAACGAGAAAACGAGCGCGCCGTTTCCTACACATCTGCAGTCGCCGTTGCGCATTCGGAGCATGTCCCGGGATGCAATTCGGCCTCATTTGCATAACTCCAGACCGGCAGATCGCCACGCAAGCTCGCGACGTGCGCCTGCCACACACCGAACAAACCTTTTCAGCAATTTCCAAAAAACGGGCCTGCTCGCCTGCCCACAAGGCTCCGTCTCTTACCTGCTCTCCAGAGCCTGCTGCCTTCTGTGCTTTTCTCTCGGCACCGCTGCAGTGCACACAACTCCTGCAGCGGGAGGGGGGGAGAAAGTTCCCGCGCTCCGCCGCAGGGAAGGCTCGCTCCGTGCGCACACGTCCTTTCGATGCCAGTCCAACAAGTGCTCCGCATTAGCTGCGTCGGGGCTCCGGCGTGTCGCACCTCACCTCACCTCGCCCTACCCCCTCCTTGAATGTCTGCCGCTGGGCATGCCCCGCTCTCCTCCGCCTTATCTTATCGCGTGTGAGCACAGACAATGGCCACAATGCCGGGGAATGGCACCTGTAAAGTGTTAATTGGGGCACAGGAACAGCCCATCTCGTCTCGGGGGGGCCGGCTTCAGAGACAATACAGCAAACACAGCGGGGCGGGGGAAGAAGACGACACCACACATGCGGGTACATTCAGCTCCGGCGGGAACGAGACATTTGTCGGTCTTTTCAAGTGCCGAGAGCCGAGCAATCCTTCACTTGTATCGTTTCTCCCCGGTGACTAGATCTGGCCCTGCGACTCTCGACTGGGCTCACCCCCGGGGCAGCCCAGCAGGTGTGAGCATGTCCGGCACCCGGATAGGAGATTCCACCCCGGAAAAGCTCCGGTTGCTGCTGCTCCTGCAAGAGGTGTGACTGGGACCAGTAGGGAGCGCTCACCCTGCGGGCTGTGTGGCTCTCTTACGCCCCAGCCTCCTGATGGCGACACTCTGCTGCACAAACAGAGGTCAAACCGAGGTCCCGACCCTCCTTGGCCATTAGGAAACCCCAGGGCGTCTCTCAAAAAGAGACGCCGGGGGTGTCCCTCTGGTGTTAGTGCTCCCCTTTACCCATCAGTCGGGGTCTCCTCCTAATCCCCGTCTCACCTGTAACAATCAATGACGAGGCCCCCCTGTCCGTGAGATTTAGTACTCGCGCAAGAGACCGGGGGCAGAGCGCGAACGCGGTCCCCCGCCCCCCACAAAGTGCGCGCTCCGGGTCCTGCAACACAGCGGAAGGGCAGCGAGAAGGAGCCTCTTGCTCTGACGCCGCAAGGCCACAAGAGGGCGGAGGCGCCGCGCGCCCGGCCGACGTGTTGGACCGGTGCGCTTTACGTGCTGAAATAAACACGCGAAAGCCCCGAAATGTTTCCAGAGTGCTGTGCACTGGAGGTTTTTGTCTGGTGAAGACTTGCCTGGTGCTCCTCCGTGCAGATTGTTTGTCCTCCTCCAGTGCGGGACGAGCCAACACAAGGGAGCGCATTCGCCAACATCCAGGCACGCAATGCGATTTGGAAAGCAGCTCCTTTCCAAAGAGTTGCACACGAACGATCCTTCAGTCCCGCTCGGGGGGCACGGAAGCCCCGCCACACACAGCTTCAAGTAGCGAGTCAGGCGCCGGGGCTTTCGCTTACGGCCACACCACCCTGAACACGCCCGATCTCGTCTGATCTCGGAAGCTAAGCAGCGTCGGGCCTGGTTAGTACTTGGATGGGAGACTGCCTGGGAATACCAGGTGCTGTAAGCTTTTGCTCTCCCGGCCAGCAGGGGTCGCCGTTGGTGCCGTAGGCTTTGGGAGGAAAACCTGCAGGATGGAAAGGTGATCTATAGCCTCATCTCTAGAGATGTTTTGTTGCTGTGGCATGTGTGTGACCCATATTCAAAAAAAAAAACCCGTCTGTAAAACGAATATCGAAGCTGCCTCTAAATCTGCAAATGAAGATGAGTCGATAAACCACTCGTTTTTCGTATAACTAGACATATATTCATTTGTTACCGATTTCATTCATTGAGCACGGATACAATAGAGGTACAGCCATTCACTGTTTGACATGTCTGCACTGGTACAGAACCGAGCAATCAGAAAACGGGTGAAACTGTCTTTAGACTCAGCATACAGTACCGAGGCCCCCCATGACCAAATAAAGGCTAACCTCGATAATCAGCCTAAAAAACGCAGACTACAGCAAAACGACTGACTTTGAAAAGGGAATGAACGTCCGGAAGGAGTAGTGGAACTAGCTTGAGATGCTTCTCCGGACCCCTAACTAAAAGCCAGCGAGAACCAGCAGCGGCGTCCACTCCTGTCGAACCGGGATCCTTCCGCAGCCACGCAGCTCGTGGTGTCCTAACCCTCCCGTATCTGATTTTGGTCCAAGCACATCAGGGGAGAGCGCGAACGCAGTCCCCCACTACCAGAAATTATGCAGTCGAGATTCCCACATTTGGGGAATTCGCAGGGGTCAGCACAGCCGGAGTGCAATGGCCGAGCCTCGCTCTGGGTGAACCTCCTTCTTGATCAAGGTATCTCCCCTGCCAGGTAAGTATGAGTTAAACAGGCCCCTGCAAGCGGCCCGCACCCACAGCACAAATCGCGCCGCCTAGGCCACCTCCTCGCCCCGCACGCCACCGCCTCCTGCTGGGCCCACTCTTTCACACACTCACACGCCACACTAACACTCAAAAGTGTGGGCAAAACGAGAAAACGAGCGCGCCGTTTCCTACACATCTGCAGTCGCCGTTGCGCATTCGCAGTATGTCCCGGGATGCAATTCGGCCTCATTTGCATAACTCCAGACCGGCAGATCGCCACGCAAGCTCGCGACGTGCGCCTGCCACACACCGAACAAACCTTTTCAGCAATTTCCAAAAAACGGGCCTGCTCGCCTGCCCACAAGGCTCCGTCTCTTACCTGCTCTCCAGAGCCTGCTGCCTTCTGTGCTTTTCTCTCGGCACCGCTGCAGCGCACACAACTCCTGCAGCGGGAGGGGGGGAGAAAGTTCCCGCGCTCCGCCGCAGGGAAGGCTCGCTCCGTGCGCACACGTCCTTTCGATGCCAGTCCAACAAGTGCTCCGCATTAGCTGCGTCGGGGCTCCGGCGTGTCGCACCTCACCTCACCTCGCCCTACCCCCTCCTTGAATGTCTGCCGCTGGGCATGCCCCGCTCTCCTCCGCCTTATCTTATCGCGTGTGAGCACCGACAATGGCCACAATGCCGGGGAATGGCACCTGTAAAGTGTTAATTGGGGCACAGGAACAGCCCGTCTCGTCTCGGGGGGGCCGGCTTCAGAGACAATACAGCAAACACAGCGGGGCGGGGGAAGAAGACGACACCACACATGCGGGTACATTCAGCTCCGGCGGGAACGAGACATTTGTCGGTCTTTTCAAGTGCCGAGAGCCGAGCAATCCTTCACTTGTATCGTTTCTCCCCGGTGACTAGATCTGGCCCTGCGACTCTCGACTGGGCTCACCCCCGGGGCAGCCCAGCAGGTGTGAGCATGGCCGGCACCCGGATAGGAGATTCCACCCCGGAAAAGCTCCGGTTGCTGCTGCTCCTGCAAGAGGTGTGACTGGGACCAGTAGGGAGCGCTCACCCTGCGGGCTGTGTGGCTCTCTTACGCCCCAGCCTCCTGATGGCGACACTCTGCTGCACAAACAGAGGTCAAACCGAGGTCCCGACCCTCCTTGGCCATTAGGAAACCCCAGGGCGTCTCTCAAAAAGAGACGCCGGGGGTGTCCCTCTGGTGTTAGTGCTCCCCTTTACCCATCAGTCGGGATCTCCTCCTAATCCCCGTCTCACCTGTAACAATCAATGACGAGGCCCCCCTGTCCGTGAGATTTAGTACTCGCGCAAGAGACCGGGGGCAGAGCGCGAACGCGGTCCCCCGCCCCCCACAAAGTGCGCGCTCCGGGTCCTGCAACACAGCGGAAGGGCAGCGAGAAGGAGCCTCTTGCTCTGACGCCGCAAGGCCACAAGAGGGCGGAGGCGCCGCGCGCCCGGCCGACGTGTTGGACCGGTGCGCTTTACGTGCTGAAATAAACACGCGAAAGCCCCGAAATGTTTCCAGAGTGCTGTGCACTGGAGGTTTTTGTCTGGTGAAGACTTGCCTGGTGCTCCTCCGTGCAGATTGTTTGTCCTCCTCCAGTGCGGGACGAGCCAACACAAGGGAGCGCATTCGCCAACATCCAGGCACGCAATGCGATTTGGAAAGCAGCTCCTTTCCAAAGAGTGGCACACGAACGATCCTTCAGTCCCGCTCGGGGAGCACGGAACCCCCGCCACACACAGCTTCAAGTAGCGAGTCAGGCGCTGGGGCTTTCGCTTACGGCCACACCACCCTGAACACGCCCGATCTCGTCTGATCTCGGAAGCTAAGCAGCGTTGGGCCTGGTTAGTACTTGGATGGGAGACTGCCTGGGAATACCAGGTGCTGTAAGCTTTTGCTCTCCCGGCCAGCAGGGGTCGCCGTTGGTGCCGTAGGCTTTGGGAGGAAAACCTGCAGGATGGAAAGGTGATCTATAGCCTCATCTCTAGAGATGTTTTGTTGCTGTGGCATGTGTGTGACCCATATTCAAAAAAAAAAACCGTCTGTAAAACGAATATCGAAGCTGCCTCTAAATCTGCAAATGAAGATGAGTCGATAAACCACTCGTTTTTCGTATAACTAGACATATATATATTTGTTACCTATTTCATTCATTGAGCACGGATACAATAGAGGTACAGCCATTCACTGTTTGACATGTCTGCACTGGTTCAGAACCGAGCAATCAGAAAACGGGTGAAACTGTCTTTAGACTCAGCATACAGTACCGAGGCCCCCCATGACCAAATAAAGGCTAACCTCGATAATCAGCCTAAAGAACGCAGACTACAGCAAAACGAATGACTTTGAAAAGGGAATGAACGTCCGGAAGGAGTAGTGGAACTAGCTTGAGATGCTTCTCCGGACCCCTAACTAAAAGCCAGCGAGAACCAGCAGCGGCGTCCACTCCTGTCGAACCGGGATCCTTCCGCAGCCACGCAGCTCGTGGTGTCCTAACCCTCCCGTATCTGATTTTGGACCAAGCACATCAGGGGAGAGCGCGAACGCAGTCCCCCACTACCAGAAATTATGCAGTCGAGATTCCCACATTTGGGGAATTCGCAATGGCCGAGCCTCGCCCTGGGTGAACCTCCTTCTTGATCAAGGTATCTCCCCTGCCAGGTAAGTATGAGTTAAACAGGCCCCTGCAAGCGGCCCGCACCCACAGCACAAATCGCGCAGCCTAGGCCACCTCCTCGCCCCGCACGCCACCGCCTCCTGCTGGGCCCACTCTTTCACACACTCACACGCCACACTAACACTCAAAAGTGTGGGCAAAACGAGAAAACGAGCGCGCCGTTTCCTACACATCTGCAGTCGCCGTTGCGCATTCGCAGCATGTCCCGGGATGCAATTCGGCCTCATTTGCATAACTCCAGACCGGCAGATCGCCACGCAAGCTCGCGATGTGCGCCTGCCACACACCGAACAAACCTTTTCAGCAATTTCCAAAAAACGGGCCTGCTCGCCTGCCCACAAGGCTCCGTCTCTTACCTGCTCTCCAGAGCCTGCTGCCTTCTGTGCTTTTCTCTCGGCACCGCTGCAGTGCACACAACTCCTGCAGCGGGAGGGGGGGAGAAAGTTCCCGCGCTCCGCCGCAGGGAAGGCTCGCTCCGTGCGCACACGTCCTTTCGATGCCAGTCCAACAAGTGCTCCGCATTAGCTGCGTCGGGGCTCCGGCGTGTCGCACCTCACCTAACCTCGCACTGCCCCCTCCTTGAATGTCTGCCGCTGGGCATGCCCCGCTCTCCTCCGCCTTATCTTATCGCGTGTGAGCACCGACAATGGCCACAATGCCGGGGAATGGCACCTGTAAAGTGTTAATTGGGGCACAGGAACAGCCCGTCTCGTCTCGGGGGGGCCGGCTTCAGAGACAATACAGCAAACACAGCGGGGCGGGGGAAGAAGACGACACCACATATGCGGGTACATTCAGCTCCGGCGGGAACGAGACATTTGTCGGTCTTTTCAAGTGCCGAGAGCTGAGCAATCCTTCACTTGTATCGTTTCTCCCCGGTGACTAGATCTGGCCCTGCGACTCTCGACTGGGCTCACCCCCAGGGCAGCCCAGCAGGTGTGAGCCTGGCCGGCACCCGGATGGGAGATTCCACCCCGGAAAAGCTCCGGTTGCTGCTGCTCCTGCAAGAGGTGTGACTGGGACCAGTAGGGAGCGCTCACCCTGCGGGCTGTGTGGATCTCTTACGCCCCAGCCTCCTGATGGCGACACTCTGCTGCACAAACAGGCGCCGTCCTTCGGGGGAGGCGTCAAACCGAGGTCCCGACCCTCCTTGGCCATTAGGAAACCCCAGGGCGTCTCTCAAAAAGAGACGCCGGGGGTGTCCCTCTGGTGTTAGTGCTCCCCTTTACCCATCAGTCGGGGTCTCCTCCTAATCCCCGTCTCACCTGTAACAATCAATGACGAGGCCCCCTGTCTGTGAGATTTAGTACTCGCGCAAGAGACCGGGGGCAGAGCGCGAACGCGGTCCCCCGCCCCCCACAAAGTGCGCGCTCCGGGTTCCCTCTCGGGGCCCTGCAACACAGCGGAAGGGCAGCGAGAAGGAGCCTCTTGCTTTGACGCCGCAAGGCCACAAGAGGGCGGAGGCGCCGCGCGCCCGGCCGACGTGTTGGACCGGTGCGCTTTACGTGCTGAAATAAACACGCGAAAGCCCCGAAATGTTTCCAGAGTGCTGTGCACTGGAGGTTTTTGTCTGGTGAAGACTTGCGTGGTGCTCCTCCGTGCAGATTGTTTGTCCTCCTCCAGTGCGGGACGAGCCAACACAAGGGAGCGCATTCGCCAACATCCAGGCATGCAATGCGATTTGGAAAGCAGCTCCTTTCCAAATAGTTGCACACGAACGATCCTTCAGTCCCGCTCGGGGGGCACGGAACCCCCGCCACAGTTAGTACTTGGATGGGAGACTGCCTGGGAATACCAGGTGCTGTAAGCTTTTGCTCTCCCGGCCAGCAGGGGTCGCCGTTGGTGCCGTAGGCTTTGGGAGGAAAACCTGCAGGATGGAAAGGTGATCTATAGCCTCATCTCTAGAGATGTTTTGTTGCTGTGGCATGTGTGTGACCCATATTCCAAAAAAAAAAACCGTCTGTAAAACGAATATCGAAGCTGCCTCTAAATCTGCAAATGAAGATGAGTCGATAAACCACTCGTTTTTCGTATAACTAGACATATATTCATTTGTTACCGATTTCATTCATTGAGCACGGATACAATAGAGGTACAGCCATTCACTGTTTGACATGTCTGCACTGGTACAGAACCGAGCAATCAGAAAACGGGTGAAACTGTCTTTAGACTCAGCATACAGTACCGAGGCCCCCCATGACCAAATAAAGGCTAACCTCGATAATCAGCCTAAAGAACGCAGACTATAGCAAAACGACTGACTTTGAAAAGGGAATGAACGTCCGGAAGGAGTAGTGGAACTAGCTTGAGATGCTTCTCCGGACCCCTAACTAAAAGCCAGCGAGAACCAGCAGCGGCGTCGACTCCTTTCGAACCGGGATCCTTCCGCAGCCACGCAGCTCGTGGTGTCCTAACCCTCCCGTATCTGATTTTGGACCAAGCACATCAGGGGAGAGCGCGAACGCAGTCCCCCACTACCAGAAATTATGCAGTCGAGATTCCCACATTTGGGGAATTCGCAGGGGTCAGCACAGCCGGAGTGCAATGGCCGAGCCTCGCCCTGGGTGAACCGATTTCGATTTTTAAGAACTTTATTTTCTTTTCACAAAAAAATACAGGACATCACAAATCAGAAAGCTTTACATTCATATACATACTTAAAACAGTATATATGATCACATCTCATTACATTTTGACATGGTAACAGTTACATAGCAACAATTTTCTTTTTTTCTGGTGCAAATCACATTCTTTACTTAAACTTGATAATGTTTTTCACAGTTTCTTGAGATATTGACCTATGCTCTCTATTTCCCACAGATTTTCTGCTTCCTCCCTCCCTTCTCTCCACAGATCTCTGAGGTAATAGTTCTCTCGGGTGATGAACAGGGCCAGGCTACCTGCTGCCTTGACTGGGATCTCGATGCCTTTGAACAGCCCCATGTTCCTCACTCTCCACAGGGCAACTTTCCCACTGTTCACCACGGCCCAGATCCTGTCAAACACGTCAGGAGGAAGTTTGACAGGAGAGATGCCGTATATGACGAAAGCAGCGGTCAGGGTAAATTGGGGCGAGAGAGCCAGCAACCAATCTTCAAACTGTGCCCAGAAGGCCTTAGCAAAAAAGCAGGACCACAGGAGATGGGATACAGTCTCCTCCTCGCCGCAGCCCACCCTAACGCAGCGAGGGCTGGGGGTGAGGCCCCTACGGTACAAGAAAGTTCGTACCGGTAAGCACTGGTGGACGACACTCCAGGCTAAATCACTGTGAATGTTGCACAGAAACTTAGAGGATGTGTGTTTCCACACCTTCCTTGTTTGGGCTGATGTTAAAATGCCCACATGGGTCTGCCTATTGTTCTGGGGTGCAACGAAATCTTCCAGTTTTTGGACGCTGACATCTCGGAGGGGAATATGGCCAATTGGGTGAGATCTTAGAAAACTTTTAACTGTCCCATAAATTGCAGGGCATGTGTCAGAGAGTGGGACGTCCAGCTTGGGTCTGACACCCCACACTCTGAACACCTCCCTACCTACCCAGAGCCTGGAAAAATAAGTCCAGGTATGCGCTGCAGGTGCTGTTGCAAAGCCTCTCAGCACAGAGGCCAGGAAAATGCACAGCAGCTTCGTAGCAATATCTGGGACAGACTTCCCCCCTGAGGGTAGCGGCCTGTACATTATTTCCCTTCTGAGTCTTTCCTGCTTCCCACCCCATAGAAATTGAAACATCAATCTCCTCATCACCGCCGCAACACGGTGTGGGATTGGGAAGGTAGAAGCCAGAAAATTCAAGACAGGCAAGAGCTCGGCTTTGATGACCAGCACCTTCCCTGTCATGGTGAGGTCTCGGTCCTTCCATTGCATCAGTTTTTTGTTTAAGATTGGCAATTTGTTCTGCCAATTTACTGTTCCCATCTCTTCTCCAAAATACACCCCCAGGACCTTAATTCTCTTCTCTTGCAGCCTGAGATCATGTCCTTCTTTTGGCTCCCTCCAGTTCTGATAAAAAATCTCACTCTTAGATTTGTTAATTTTTGCGGAGGAAGCCAAAGAGAAACGATCACAGCACTGCAGAGCTCTGCTAATTGAGGCATTGTCAGAGAGGAGCAGGGTGACGTCATCCATGTATAGAGATGTCTTTACCTCTCCTCCCCCACTTCCAGGCACTGGTATCCCATTAATGGCCTGATCCTGGCGCAAGGCACAGGCTAAGGGCTCCATAGCCAAAACGCATAACAAGGGGGATAATGGGCAGCCCTGCCTCACCCCTGAACAGACTTCAAAGGGGCGTGATCTATTGCCATAACCATGACTCTGCTGTTGCTACCTGTGTACAGCAGGTTAATCCACTTTCTCATGATGGGGCCAAACTTCATGTGCTCAAGTCCCGATGTTAAGTACTGCCGGTTTAGGCGGTCAAAGGCCTTTTCTAGGTCTACACCTAAAATGCAAAGAGGGAGGGAGCGATCCTCAGAGTACAGACAGACATCCCTCAACAAGGCCAGGTTGTCGCTCATCAGGCGTCCTGCTATCCCACAAGTCTGTTCTTTCCCTACCAGTGAGGCCACTACATTTTGTAGGTGCAGGAAAAGGGCTTTGGACAGGATCTTAGTGTCCACGCCTAACAGGCTGAGGGGTCTCCAGTTCTTTATGTCATTTTTTGCTCCTTTCTTAAACAAGAGAGAGATAGTGCCTTCTCTTAAGGAGTCAGGCAGCAATACTGTCTTATATCTTTCCTCGAATAGGACCAGTAGCGGATCCTGAAGCAGATCCCAAAAGGTGCAATAAAATTCTTTAGGGAGCCCGTCAGCACCTGGAGTTTTCCCCTTCTGTAAGCTCTCCATAGCCTGTCTCAGCTCTTCTACTGTCAAATCCCTCTCAAGTACTTCCCTATCTTCTTCACTCAAAACGTTTTCTAGCTTTGAGGTAAAAAAATGAATTTCTTCATCCTTTACCTCTGTAGAGCTGTACAGTCTTGAGTAGAAGGCCTTGGTGCAGGAGAGGATAGCACTCGGCTCTGTTCTCTCTCGTCCCTCCTCATCAACTACACTTTCCATGACAGACTTGGAGCCTATCACTTTCCTGAAAAAGAAGCGAGTACACTTCTCATTTTCTTCCAAGAACTGCACTCTGCCTCTTAACAGCACTCCTCGACTACTTTCTTCGGCTATGCTCCGGATGTCCTTTTTTAAAAGGGTGATATCCTCGAGCACATCGAAGCCACTGTGCAGCATCGTGTAGAGACGCTGCAGCTGCCTCTGTTTCCTGGCTAGCACTCCTCTCCGTCTGGCAGCAGCCTTCCTTCCCTCAGCCATGAAAAAGGCCTTTGTCCTCATCTTCACCTCCTCCCACCACTCTCCTACTGACCCGTACAGACACTGCAAGGACAGCCACTGTGATAGTTTCTCCTTGTAGCGGGATACTACCCCCTCGTTCTCTAGCAGCTTTGTGTTGAGTTTCCAGAGGCCTGGGCCAAAGACAGTCCCGCCCTGGAGTTCCACTCTACACCCTAAAGCCTGATGATCTGAGAAGAAGACAGGCTGAAGAGTGACCCCAACAACTTTCACTCTCTCTGAGACAAAGCAATAGTCAATTCTGGAGCTGCTATTCCTCCCTGACCATGCATATCCTGCTGTTGTGGGATATATACATCTATATGTGTCTGAGAGTTTAAAGTCTTGAACTAAGTTTTGCAGGGCCAGTGAGCTGGAATCCAATTTTATCGGAGAGCTAGACTGCCTGTCTGTGTGCTCTAAGATACAATTAAAATCCCCTCCCACTATCACGTCTGTGCTACTTAACAATAGGGGAGAGAGTGCCTTGAGTAGCTCCACCCTTCCTCCCACGTCAGTAGGACAATACACATTGATTAGCCGCAGGTTAACGGTCCCCCATTCCACATCCACACACAGCAACCTGCCATCTATGACCCTCTGAATACTTTTCAATTTGAAAGCCCATCCTTTGAAAAGAATGGCCACGCCAGAGGCTCTGTTGTTATTGTCCCCTGACCAAACAGAAGGCCCTTTATCCCACCTATCTTCAAAGCTTTTATACCTCTCTTGATAGGCTAAAGCACACTCCTGCAACATCAACACATCTCCCTCTCTCTGTTGGAGGTAATCAAAGACACACTGACATTTAACTCCGTCATTGATACCTCTGGTGTTAAGAGAAATTATGTTTAGAGCCATATTACATAAGAAAGTGGAACCAGTCTTTACAAAACACATTTCTCTTCGGTCTCACCTGTTACCTTCTTCTTTTTCTTTTTCTTCTTACCAATTTCCTGCCAGCCATCCTCTGAATGAGCCTTCATCAGGGTGGCAGCAGTAAAAGCATTCACGGAGTCCATTTCAAGGAAGGGGGTAGAGGGAGGGGTGGAGGGGTTCCAGCTGTCCCCATCGCCATTCTCTCCTTCCTCCTCGCTCGGGGAGAAAACAGAGTCATTTTTCCTTTTCCTCAAGTCCAGCTCCTGGGAGCACTGAGGGGAAAGGGGTGCAGCCGATGCACCAGTCTCCTCTTCCCCCTCACCCACCAGCTGTTGCAGATCCTCCGTGATGGACTGGATGGAGGAGAGGAGGGCATCTGTAGCACTTGCAGAGTCTGAGAAAAGCAGCTCCGCTGAATCCTGGGTATCGTCGCTGGACCCGCTCCACCGGGGGGCCCCACACTGGCCCTCGTTCTGAGGAGCAGGAGTGGGGGAGGGGTCCTCGCTGTTCTCGGGGGTTTTCAAACCCTCGTGCTTGTCTGGTGCAGTCTGCGGTTGTGGGAGCGTAGTGGATTTCTCTTCCACCGGCCCCGGAGCCACAGCAGGACTGATCCTGGCTGGAGGCTGAGACTCTTTGTCCAACAAGGGTTCTTTGTTTGACTTGTTGTTTGCTTTGGCTTTTCGGGCCGGTTTGGCTGAAACAAGCACTGCCTCATCCTTTCTCATTTTGAGTTTATTGGCGTAGGCGTGAGGGCAGTTCTTAAAAACGTGTCCTTCCGAGCCACATAAATTGCACTTTGGCAGCATTGAACAGTCAGAGGCTAAATGTCCCTGTTTGCCACAGGTCTTGCAGCATTTCACAGTGCAGGACGATGCCAGGTGTCCCACAGCACCACAGCGCCGACACACCTTTGGTTGTCCCACATAAAAAACATAGCCATTGCAGGCGCCCAGCCGGATTGTAGAGGGCAGGTGCCTTAAGCCTCCATTTACATTGTCCGGTAGTAAGCGAACCTCGAATTTCCTTGCTCCTGTTTTTATACCGTCAACATCTCTAACCTCAGTTCCATGGTGGACGGTGCAGTACTGGTTAAGCCAGGTGTGAATGTCCTCCGTCTTTGCCAGTTCCGAGAACATAACAACATGCACCGTTTTCCTCTCTCTCTGTGTCAGAGGCTGCAAGTTGATCTTCTCAAGTGCAGGAACTTTCCCTCTTTTTGCCTCAAACACATCCACGCATTGTTCAAACAGAGGATAGGTACCAAATACAACCTCAAATGCTTTCTGACCTGGGAGAGCAAAGATGAAATCCAAGTGCCGAGGTTCAAAGCCAAGTTCCTTCTGTAACACTTTTCTGCTGAACTGCATACGATCCATGAAGAGGTCATCCAAAAGCTCAAAACGTACAGCATTCTTGCGGGATCCAAAGGTTGCCATCTCAAACTGCAAAACAAACACTGCTTCCACAAAACAAGAAAACAATCCAACTACTCCAACTACAGGCTGATCAAGGTATCTCCCCTGCCAGGTAAGCCGAGAGCCGCAGGCGATGAGCCCGGAGCTGAACGGGCCCCACTGGCTCGTTTGTAAGGCCAGGTGCATTGCCAACCACGACCGGCAGGGCAGAGGCCTTGAAGGCAGCCTGGGCTCCTGCAGCTGTCCAGCCACGCACTCTGGTTTCTCTTCATCTCGTACAAATCTTTTGCCTTTTACTAAAGATTTCCATGAAGAGGAGCATGAATGAGTTCCATACAATTTTTGTGCTTTCCTGCCTTCGGGTGGGGCGCAGCTGGGCTGGTCAAAGAGAGAAAACAAAACCGCTCACAATCACTCTTATTACTGCGACTGTGGCCGTCTGCTCTGCGAGTCCTCGGTCTCCGCCTGTCTGATTGGTGCTCTTTTCTTTGGGGGGCGGGAAGTGTCCGGCCGCAAATATGAAGCGTTACAGCAACGACATGCCATGAGACGATTGATAACGATTTCCATAGGATCCACGCGGTTGCCTGGCAACCATCAGCTTTGCGCAGTGGCAGTATCGTAGCCTGTGAGGTTTAGCCGATGTGCGATTATTGCTAGTTGAAAACTTTTCCCAATACCCCGCTTCCGCCGGTTTGCAATACAATCGGCGAAAGCAATTCTTGACAGTCTCGTCAGAGACTGAGCAAGGTGTTTAAAGACAGATTTTGTCATGGTAACATCATGGTAGAAAGAAACAAGCTTGTTACGTCTCAACAGAAACACTCTTTAGCTCTTTCAGCGTTATGCAGAGAACAGCGTCTGTCGAGATCACTTTTGAGTCAGCGCGAAACGCCGTGTGCTGTCAGTTTGATTTCATATTGCTCGTAGCGGCGCCCGGCTTTTGTCTGTCAAACGTTAGGTTGCCCTTCTTCATGCTGCATCGTCGGCATGAGTGGAGCTTTTTAAACGTCTGTACTTACTGCGCCTCATAAGAAATCGTTTGTCCCCGTTCAAAACAGATTGTGCGATGTCCTGCAGCGTTCGCAAAGCAAACCTTTGACAGTTTGAAAGAGGAATTTATTCTGCTTCCTGTGCGTGCAGTAGTTACAAAGTTGAACGTCTTTACACGATCTGCCGCAGATCTTACAAACGAGCCAGTGGGGCCCGTTCAGCTCCGGGCTCATCGCCTGCGGCTCACGGCTTGCGAGCGTGCCCAATCCGTGCGATAACTCGGAAAACACCCGGCCACACTGTGCCGGAAACGACGCACTCTGGGAAGCCGCTATGCAAAGCGAGGTCCCAAGATCCCCTGCGGCCGGACACTTCCCGCCCCCCAAAGAAAAGAGCGCCAATCAGACGGCCGGAGACCGAGGACTCGCGGAGCAGACGGCCACAATCACCATTACAAGAGCGATTGCGAACGTGCTTGTTTTCTCTCTTTGACCAGCCCAGCTGCCCGCCACCCGAAAGCAGGAAATCACAAAAATTGCAGGGAACTCATTCGTGCTCCTCTCCACAGAAATCTTTAGTAAAAGGCGAAAGAGTTGTACGAGATGAAGAAAAACCAGAGTGCATGGCTGCACAGCTACAGGAGCCCAGGCCGCCTTCAAGGCCTCTGCCCTGCCGGTCGTGGTTGGCAATACACCTGGCCTTACAAACGAGCCAGTGGGGCCCGTTCAGCTCCGGGCTCATCGCCTGTGGCTCACGGTTTGCGAGCGTGCCCAATCCGTGCGATAACTCGGAAAACACCCGGCCACACTGTGCCGGAAACGACGCACTCTGGGAAGCCGCTATGCAGGCAAGGTCCCAAGATCCCCTGCGGCCGGACACTTCCCGCCCCCCAAAGAAAAGAGCGCCAATCAGACGGCCGGAGACCGAGGACTCGCGGAGCAGACGGCCACAATCACCATTACAAGAGCGATTGCGAACGTGCTTGTTTTCTCTCTTTGACCAACCCAGCTGCACCCCACCCGAAGGCAGAGAAGCACAAAAATTGCATGGAACTCATTCATGCGCCTCTCCACGGAAATCTTTAGTAAAAGGCGAAAGATTCGTATGAGATGAAGAGAAACCAGAGTGCGTGGCTGCACAGCTGCAGGAGCCCAGGCCGCCTTCAAAGCCTCTGCGCTGCCGGTCATGGTTGGCAATGCACCTGGCCTTACAAACTAGCCAGTGGGGCCCGTTCAGCTCCGGGCTCATCGCCTGCGGCTCTCAGCTTGCGGCCGTGCCCAATCCGTGCGATAAGTCGGAAAACACCCAGCCACACTGTGCCGGAAACGACGCACTCTGGGAAGCCGCTATGAAAAGCGAGGTCCCAAGATCCCCTGCGGCCGGACACTTCCCGCCCCCCAAAGAAAAGAGCGCCAATCAGACGGCCGGAGACCGAGGACTCGCGGAGCAGACGGCCACAATCACCATTACAAGAGCGATTGCGAACGTGCTTGTTTTCTCTCTTTGACCAGCCCAGCTGCCCGCCACCCGAAAGCAGGGAAGCACAAAAACTGCAGGGAACTCATTCGTGCTCCTCTCCATGGAAATTTTTAGTAAAAGGTGAAAGATTTGTACGAGATGAAGAGAAACCAGAGTGCGTGGCTGCACAGCTGCAGGAGCCCAGGCCGCCTTCAAGGCCTCTGCCCTGCCAGTCGTGGTTGGCAATACACCTGGCCTTACAAACGAGCCAGTGGGGCCCGTTCAGCTCCGGGCTCATCGCCTGCGGCTCACGGCTTGCGAGCGTGCCCAATCCGTGCGATAACTCGGAAAACACCCGGCCACACTGTGCCGGAAACGACGCACTCTGGGAAGCCGCTATGCAAAGCGAGGTCCCAAGATCCCCTGCGGCCGGACACTTCCCGCCCCCCAAAGAAAAGAGCGCCAATCAGACGGCCGGAGACCGAGGACTCGCGGAGCAGACGGCCACAATCGCCATAACAAGACCGATTGCGAGCGTTTTTGTTTTCTCTCTTTGACCAGCCCAGCTGCGCCCCACCCGAAAGCAGAGAAGCACAAATATTGCATGGAACTCATTCATGCTTCTCTCCGCGGGAATCTTTAGTAAAAGGCGAAAGATTTGTACGAAATGAAGAGAAACCAGAGTGCGTGGCTGCACAGCTGCAGGAGCCCAGTCCACCTTCAAAGCCTCTGCGCTGCCGGTCGTGGTTTGCAATGCACCTGGCCTTACAAACGAGCCAGTGGGGTCCGTTCAGCTCCGGGCTCATCGCCTGCGGCTCACGGCTTGCGAGCGTGCCCAATCCGTGCGATAACTCGGAAAACACCCGGCCACACTGTGCCGGAAACGACGCACTCTGGGAAGCCGCTATGCAAAGCGAGGTCCCAAGATCCCCTGCGGCCGGACACTTCCCGCCCCCCAAAGAAAAGAGCACCAATCAGACGGCCGGAGACCGAGGACTCGCGGAGCAGACTGCCACAATCGCCATAACAAGACCGATTGCGAGCGTTTTTGTTTTCTCTCTTTGACCAGCCCAGCTGCGCCCCACCCGAAAGCAGAGAAGCACAAATATTGCATGGAACTCATTCATGCTTCTCTCCGCGGGAATCTTTAGTAAAAGGCGAAAGATTTGTACGAAATGAAGAGAAACCAGAGTGCGTGGCTGCACAGCTGCAGGAGCCCAGTCCGCCTTCAAAGCCTCTGCGCTGCCGGTCGTGGTTTGCAATGCACCTGGCCTTACAAACGAGCCAGTGGGGCCCGTTCAGCTCCGGGCTCATCGCCTGCGGCTCACGGCTTGCGAGCGTGCCCAATCCGTGCGATAACTCGGAAAACACCCGGCCACACTGTGCCGGAAACTACGCACTCTGGGAAGCCGCTATGCAAAGCGAGGTCCCAAGATCCCCTGCGGCCGGACACTTCCCACCCCCCAAAGAAAAGAGCGCCAATCAGACGGCCGGAGACCGAGGACTCGCGGAGCAGACTGCCACAATCGCCATAACAAGACCGATTGCGAGCGTTTTTGTTTTCTCTCTTTGACCAGCCAGGCTGCGCCCCACCCGAAGGCAGGGAAGCACAAAAATTGCATGGAACTCATTCATGCTCTTCTCCACGGAAATCTTTAGTAAAAGGCGAAAAATTTGTACGAGATGAAGAGAAACCAGAGTGCGTGGCTGCACAGCTGCAGGAGCCCAGGCCGCCTTCAAAGCCTCTGCGCTGCCGGTCATGGTTGGCAATACACCTGGCCTTACAAACGAGCCAGTGGGGCCCGTTCAGCTCCGGGCTCATCGCCTGCGGCTCTCAGCTTGCGGCCGTGCCCAATCCGTGCGATAAGTCGGAAAACACCCAGCCACACTGTGCCGGAAACGACGCACTCTGGGAAGCCGCTATGCAAAGCGAGGTCCCAAGATCCCCTGCGGCCGGACACTTCCCGCCCCCCAAAGAAAAGAGCGCCAATCAGACAGCCGGAGACCGAGGACTCGCGGAGCAGACGGCCACAATTGCCATAACAAGAGTGATTGCGAACGTTTTTGTTTTCTCTCTTTGACCAGCCAGGCTGCGCCCCACCCGAAGGCAGGGAAGCACAAAAATTGCATGGAACTTATTCATGCTCCTCTCCACGGAAATCTTTAATAAAAGGCGAAAGATTTGTACGAGATGAAGAGAAACCAGAGTGCGTGGCTGCACAGCTGCAGGAGCCCAGACCGCCTTCAAAGCCTCTGCGCTGCCGGTCGTGGTTGGCAATGCACCTGGCCTTACAAACTAGCCAGTGGGGCCCGTTCAGCCCCGGGCTCATCGCCTGCGGCTCTCGGCTTGTGGGCGTGCCCAATCCGTGCGATAACTCGGAAAACACCCGGCCACACTGTGTCGGAAACAACGCACTGTAAGGCACCTTGAAGCGTGCACCCCCAACATTCTTCTTTGCACATCTGTGAAAGGTAAACTCTTGAGCAAACTCTGAACCAGCTCTAAGGAAACTAATCCGATTAGACGTTACTTTGACTCATCCTTTAAGGGACCCTTGATAATTGGAGAAATCAATGATTTCGAATGAATTCTGTATGCGTCAAAAGACAGCTATACACAGAAAACATGCAGGACACTGCTCATGATGTTTCCCGAGCCGAAACACAGTGCGTTTTTCCAAGCCATCTGACAAAGCCCGCCCACTGAAAACTGCAGCAGATCGTGTAAAGACGTTCAACTTTGTAACTACTGCACGCACAGGAAGCAGAATAAATTCCTCTTTTCAAACTGTCAAAGGTTTGCTTTGCGAACGCTGCAGGACATCGCAAAATCTCTTTTGAACGGGGACAAACGATTTCTTATGGGGCGCAGTAAGTACAGATGTTTAAAAAGCTCCACTCATGCCGACGATGCAGCATGAAGAAGCGCAACCTAACGTTTGACAGACAAAAGCCGGGCGCCGCTACGAGCAATATGAAATCAAACTGACAGCACACGGCGTTTCGCGCTGACTCAAAAGTGATCTCGACAGACGCTGTTCTCTGCATAACACTGAAAGAGCTAAAGAGCGTTTCTGTTGAGACGTAACCCAGTGGGCAAAAGACGTATAATATACGTCTATTAAACGCATACCTTAGACGTCTAAATGTGGTCTGCAATTCGTCTAGAATGAAATTCTAATATACGTCTATTGTTATACGTCAATTATACGTCTATGATTAGATGTTCATTATACGTAAATGGTTGGAGTTCTATTATACGGATAAATTTAGAGGACTATTATACATATATGGTAGGAGTTCCGGATAACTTTAGAGGACTATTCTACGTATATGGTTGGAGGTCTATTATACGGATAACTTTAGAGGTCTATTATACGTATATGGGTAGAGGTCTATTATACGGATAACTTTAGAGGTCTATTATATGTATATGGTTAGAGGTCTATTATACGGATAACTTTAGAGGTCTATTATACGTATATGGGTAGAGGTCTATTATACATCAAAGTTAGGTTTTACAGGTGTAGAAACTAGTAAATCAACCCAATTATTTGGTTTAGAAATTTATTCTGAAAATACACATTCACACCTGAAAAATATGTATTTCAAATTATACATTGTATACAATCAATCAACAATCAACATATGGGCAATAATCATAAAAAACACAACTAGTCTTAAACTTCAGCTACAAATTCTGGTAATATGGCAATATACAGTATAGTAACGGCAAACACAAACTAATTACATTAACACACTAACTCAAAACCACATTTTGATTCAAATATACATTTTAAAATGTACAACTTCTATATTTCCAAGAAAAAAAATATTACAATGGAAGTTAAGACGATTTTTGTCCACTATTTGCAAACCCTGTGTAATTGTCCTAACAGTTAGAACCAAAAACCTAGTATTTTCAGAGTCCAGATCTCCTGGCCCCCTGCCTTGCATATGCATTCTTCAAGTAACACATTGCGTGCTCCTTTATTTCTTTTTCTGCTGATTTAGGGCGGGACTTCAGCACCGCAGCTAGGAGAAAATTATATAATATTACTTCCCAAATTAATGATGATTAATATCTTCTTTAGTATAATCTAAAAAATGAACGGTTTACTAAGCTCAAAGCTGAAATAAATGTATAAAATTTGGCTTGCATCATAGAAGTTGAGCAATAAAGTCTGTCCTAATTAAAGAGTACCCAAAGTTTGAAAGTACAACATAGAATAAGAATAGAGAAACGGCAAAACGATTTAGTGTCATCTTCCCCATTCACACCATTCCCCATTTCGAATGAATTCTGTATGCGTTAAAAGACAGCTATACACAGAAAACATGCAGGACACTGCTCACGATGTTTGCCGAGCCGAAACACAGTGCGTTTTTCTAAGCCATTTGACAACGCCCGCCCACTGAAAACTGCAGCAGATCGTGTAAAGACGTTCAACTTTGTAACTACTGCACGCACAGGAAGCAGAATTCCTCTTTTCAAACTGTCAAAGGTTTGCTTTGCGAACGCTGCAGGACATCGCACAACCTCTTTTGAACGGGGACAAACGATTTCTTATGGGGCGCAGTAAGTACAGACGTTTAAAAAGCTCCACTATTTTTATGTGCCATTTTTTGCTTATTCACTTACTATTTTAATCAAAATAATATTAAGAAAGATCTGTATGTATTCAGATAGTATTATTATTGTTCATACTTACTCGTCAAAAGAGGATTGCTGAGATATTTGCGGATATACTTCTACGTTTGAAAAACGTGTCCAAAATGGTGACCAACGAATACTAGCAATGCATTGTGGTATATAACCGGAAAATATGCTGGGTTCGATATTTTCTCAACGTATGCGTTTATTAATGTTGTCGATATTATGGTTGAAATTTAACATTGATAATACATCGCGGCTATGTGCCCCCTGCTATGAGCTGATGTGCAATTTTAACGCATGCAGTTAGTAAGGATCGGTCACTGTTGTATGGTATTATATACAGTATAATGACATTATGGAATAGGATGGGGACAGGCCTGGCATCACGGGGGGAGGGAGGAATGTCGCCCCTTCAGTTTTGGGCAAAAAGATGTACCTAACTTACCTAGGAGTATACGGCACTCTGCACAGTGTACGAAGTAATTTTCGCAGTAATTAATTTATTATATTTACTATATTTATTATACACGTGTAAATTAATTACTGCGAAAATAATTTACTTCGTACACTGTGCAGAGTGCCGTATACTCCTAGTTGCGGCACACACGATACATACAGTAAAAAGCCTCAGGCACTGTGTTAGATGTGTTTTCGACGTTATATATGCGTTTATTAATGTCGTCGATTTTACGGTTGCAATTCGACTTTGATTATACGTCGAGGCGACGTATATATACGTATAGCCGTATTTTCGCCGTGAATATACGTATATTCGACGAATCAGTGCCCACTGGGTAAACTCTTCAGCAAACTCTGAACCAGCTCTAAGGAAACTAATCCGATTAGACGTTACTTTGACTCATCTTTTTACGCTAGGGTTAGGGTTAGCATTCCCACGCTACTTAGACACTTTGTTTACGCTCAGTGCTTGATTTTGGGAACTTCAGGACGAGTGGGAATTTTCTCCTATCTGTCAATTCTGTTTTGTTTTGGAGACTCTTGGCTGCCTATGTTGTACAGTGCAGCGTGAAGGAAACATTTTCCAAAACTGTGTCAGCTCAAAAGTTGTAAGAAAACCTCTCCAGCTGCTTTAACTCTCTTCATTTTTGTCATTTAATGTGACACTCGATGTATAACTGGAGCCTCACATATGCAAATGGTGAGGCTCCAGTTTGACACCCAGTTCAATACCACTTTACAGTAAATGACAAAAGCATGGCAGACTGTGCCGGACCGGCAGATTACTTCAGCTTATTTTTACCATATTAAACAATGGAAATCCAACCACTTGCATTTGTGACACTTGATTTTGGCTGCACCTAAGACACTCTTAAATCTTCAAACACATTTCTCTTCTCCCGCAACACTCTTGTCTGTCGGCGCTATGTGGCAGCGTTGCATGACAACCCATCTCACCACGGAAAGGAACCTAACAGCTTTGGTAAGAGAGGAGAAAAGGACCTGGCCCGTACGCGGCTCAAACCCGCAACCTTGGCGTTACTAGCACCACCATCTAACCAACTGAGCTAACCGACCTCACAACAGTGGTCCTCTCTGTGCTGCAAAAAATCAAGCTCAGGGAATTTCTTTTGTCCTTTGAATAGAAAGCCGTGTAATTCAGTGTACGGGCTTTCTCGTGCAGTTTCATAGTTCTTGTAACCCAAATCCTACACTGGCCTGAAGTGCCCCCCCATTTCACAGCATTTTTCAGCTGATTTAAAATGTACCTAAAGGAGAAGCATTATTGAAGACCATCAATTACCAAGAGCTTTTGTCAAAGGTTTTGGTGGTCATTTTTAATGACCACAGAGCACTATGACCTCGGTTTTACATCTCATCCAAAAGACAGCGCCCTTTTTCCAACACAGCTTCTCCGTCACTATATTGGGACATTGGGACCCGTACAGACCTCAGAGTGAGCGCCCATTAACACCACTTCCAGCTGGAAGCTTTGTTTTTCCCTGTAGCTCACCCTCATCCTGGTACTGACCTGGCTCACACCTGCTTAGCTTCAGTGGGTTTTCAGTTGCGAGTTGCAAAAGTTGGGATACAAGTGTAGCGGCAATGCTTGTTAATAAGACAGAATTAAGCGTTGGTATGCTGTCCTAAATGAAGCCCCATCTCACCCCCCATCTCTGTGGTGCAGCCACAGAGAAAGTATTCATGCAGACTGATTTAAGTTGTTTTCTTTTGATAGGGAACAGCTCCCAGACAGAGATGCACTTAGCTAAGCCTGGCTATCATGATCAATGGTCATCCATTGGCGCCTATCTGTCTAGGGAGTGCTGAATGGACATCTGGACTGCATTCTTAAGTGTCAAGAGTAAGTGACTTATATCTCACCTTGACCAACCAATCAGGGACTGGCAGGGCGTGGTAATACCACGTGGGTCTCCAATGCCCGCCAAACTCTCAACCAATCAGCACACATCTGTGTCTTGGTCAAAAAGGGAGCGCAAGCTCAGATCGGGGCTCTCCTTGGCCATTTTCGCGCATCCTCAGAGACAATCACGTGACAACTGCTGTTGTCTGCATAGGGACTTGGACTTTGTTCTAAGCGCGAGGCCAAGCATCCCGTACGTACTCAGAATTCTACTAACGTGAATGCTCCGTTTGATCAACGGCAGCCTACAGTTGGACCCTCGTCGACAACCTGAATAGCTTATTCAGAAGCCGCGCTGGACCGGGAACGAACCAGTTTCTTCCCAGGCAAAAGAGTGACTTGTGAGGACTCGCGGTCACACTCTGTGCATAGAGACTTTCTACTAGCCAGCCGGACTGCTGGTAGATCCCCTCGGAGCAACGACTGCCCTGCGCGCCGCAGTCAGATTCCTCCGCCCGTCCTACTCCGAGCTGCACCTTGACTGGTTGGCTGGTAGCCAGAGGACGCCGACACAACGCCCATTGGACAACCGCTGGAACAGAGGCTGCAACAGAGCTTGTCAGCTGGTTTGGTGTTCGTGCCGGGAAATTCCAAATCCATACACAGTGGATAAGTTAACCCCATGTTCTACATTGCGTCTCGAGAATTCAATTGTACCTCAACACAAGTTGTTATCAATTTAATTCATGAGTAATGTATTTACTTCCGAGTTTAGAGTAACAATGGGTAATAACACTGATTAGCGATTTGGTAACCGAACGATATATATTGACATATATTCTCTGTTGTGTATCTCTTTGTGTTTGCATCTCTTCGAGATTATATATCTTGTATATTGATAACCCTCACAGTAAGGTCTGCCGCTCGTATCCAGGCAGACTAGTATATGTTTGGTGCACAATTTATATTAATAAATGTATCTCGTGTATTGAACCCGTGTGTGTGCGTTGTTAGTTGTTCTGGCGATTGATTTTCTAAAAGCCCCAACGAACAACCTCGTGATTACTGCTACAATTAATAAGTGTCTCAGTAAACCCATCAAACCACTACATTTAATGGCGTCCCTGGGTGGGCGAGTTTAGAATGAAATGAGACTCAATCGCACAGAATAACTGATGTTGCTGTGAGTTCAAGTTCAGCACAGCACCGTGGCTTTTATACGCGAATACCGGGTGTGCTGATAACTGCGTAAAGAAATCCCCCTGTTTTCTAGCGTTTAGTGTAACGTGTGCTGATTGGAAATCCATCTGCTCGGGTGTTTAGATTCCATACTGTATTTTGGTAAAAGGAAAAAAAGTAATACTCTTAAAGTTTCTCTGACGTAATGACAATGGCTGCTAAAATGTCTGAAGTGGAGTCGCTTATAAGTACTATTTCTAGCGACGACAATCCTGGTTACTGGAGCGGTATCGAAAAGTTGAACTTTGATGATATTGAGAAGCTGCAAGTAGATTTAGTAGCTAAGGTAGCGAACCAGCTTAACACAGGAGGGTCTGTGAACGCAGTTCAGGTCCTATCTAGTTTCGCCTTAAATCTAGCTAAACAGCTGGAACCGTCTTTGTCCGAGCTGACAAAGTTTCAAACGCTTCAGGGAAAGCTAGAAAGATATAAGGCGGAGCGAGTTGAGTTGTTGGATATAATCAGAGAAAAGAGAGTGAAAAGTGAGGAAAGTGAAGACAGACTCAGGGAAGTTTTAGGTAAATTAGATGACCTGTCTGCTAGAGAAACTGCGGCTGAGGTAGCTAGGAGAGACCTAGAAGCGAGCTTGAAAGAAAAAGAAAAAGAAATTGAGAGTTTAAATGAGCTCAGCCAGGAAAGGCAAAAGGAGTTAGATGCTGCCGTACTGGAAGCAAAACAGGCTAGATCCCACTTACATGCCAGCCCACCTAGCAACCCGGAGCGCTCACCCAGGAGGTTTCTCCCGGCCAGGGTCTGTGGTCGGATCGGCATGGGGGAGATCGCCGAGTCCTGCGCGAGACGCAAGGGCGATTCAATTCAGGCATAGACCCCCTGCTCCTGATCACGGCCGTCTCCCTGCCCACGGAGAAACTGTAAAAATTAACCTCCACTCCCTGAGGCAGTTAGCCAAAGATGTAGAAAGGTTTGACCCGACAGTGTCAGGGAATAATGTGGAGACCTACATTGATGAGCTGAGATATACTTTGCAGTTTATGCCCGAAGCGTCCGAACAGGAAAAGGCTATGTTAGTAAGGAAAACTACCAGCCGAGCGGTCCACGAGTGGATGTCTAGACAAGGACCTGAGGTCTGTAATAGCTTTGAGGAGCTGTGTCAGGCAATGATCGGAGAATTTTCGGCTTTTATAGATCCCATATCTGCCGTGGCCACAGCGCACCATATTAAGCACGAAAAAGCTGAAGCCCCTCGCGACTTTTACCCCTATTATATAATATTTTACTATTATATAACTTGTAAAATATTACCCCCGGTCCATTCTCTTCCAAAAGTGAGAAACACCTGTTTTCTACATTTTGTCTGTTTTAAAACCATATCTCTTTAAACCAAACCAAGAGTTTGTCTTTTGCACTGATATTCTGATTCATTTCAATTTCAAAGAAAAAAAAAACATTATCTTCCAAAGCATCATAAAATTGTCCATTCTTCCAGACTCTACTTCTCTCTTGTAGTAGTACAGCAGACCTTTCCAGGTGAGCAGATCACAGAGTCCGAAATATGCTTCCTCCATCAAGCAAAGTACCTGAACATGACTCGGTCTTCATAAAAGCGCCCCTGTAATAAAGAAATTAAATCCAAAATCAAGAGGGCAGTTGCCTACTGAAGTTCAAGAAGTCATCAATTTTAACCTAGCAACACATTAAAGGCTGCATCTATACAAGTACGATTCTAGAAATGCTCACCAGATTACGTTTTAAGAAAGAACTGCGCCTCAGGTTCCGCCGAGATCTTAACTCGGATGGCAGGATTCAGAGTCCGGAGTGCGGACTGATGGCGCACGGAGGGTCCACATACTGTGGATCCCTCAGTTTTCTTCCGCGTGTTTAAACCGCCAGCGTGTGGCTCTCCTGTCCCCGTGACCTCATTGCTCTGCTCTCGCCTCTGTGCAGCCGAGCCCGACTCATGGTAAAGTGGAAAAAAATAAGCCCTCAACGTGGGATTTACTCTGGATCGAGGATAGATGTCACCTTTTTATCGTTGAACAGGATGTATGTGATGTGGCGACTAGGTTCAATTTTGTATCCTTTTAAAAGATTAAGGACTGGGGTGAGCGGGATTTATCACCCTTTCAGCTAAGAACCCGACGTGAGCACCGTTTAAGCTGCATAGACTCGGTCGTTTAACTCTTCTCCATTAGCAGGGTTAAGGTTAAAGAAAAAAAACATTGCTGACTTCTTTTTTTTTTGCCAGCCGCGAGCGCTGATTAGCGAGGTTTGTATTTCATGTTTTGCAAGTTGCATCCATTTTAAGAAAAACAAGTCGTTCAAGACAGGAAATGAATACTTGCATTTAATTAAGTCTAGGCGTATGCGGTTGTCCATAATGACCAGTTCTGTTCGAGAACACAGCACAAAAAAAGGCACCGCTGGGATTCGGACCCAGGATTTCTTGTTTACTAGACAGGCGCTTTAACCAACTAAGCCACAGCACCCCGGGAGTACTGTTTTTTTGCAGCCACTTGGACACACCACTCAGACACATCTGCATTCGGTGTGTGCTCCGCCTGCTCGCTGAGCAAGTTGCCACCTTTACATACAATAGCAACATCGACACCAAGAGAAAGGATGACAAATGGCTGTTATCTGGAACTTTTCATGTCCAAGGAGCTCAATGTGCTTTCTGTGTACAACAGGGCCACTGAACTCCACACTGGCCACTGAACCACAGCAGTGGCTTGCTGGCTTGACATCTCCCAAGGAAAATGTTGAAATCGCATGTGGAACAGGAAAAGGACCCTCGAGTACGAGGGAAAAAAAAGAAAAAGATCATCTGGAGCGTGCCAACCCGTGTCTGGACAGCCCAGTTTCATTGACGAGGTGGCCGAGTGGTTAAGGCGATGGACTGCTAATCCATTGTGCTCTGCACGCATGGGTTCGAATCCCATCCTCGGCGCTCTCTATGTCTGACACGTGTGCCTGTTAGATGTTGGCCCTCCTTCTGTTTGCTCCAGTACTAGAGCTGTACATTTTCTAGCGGTGGCTGAACATGGTATAGTAGGCTAACGTCGGTATCGAGCAGTGGCAGTAACAGTATTTACGTGCCGCTGCTGCCAAGTGGCTCTGGGTTGAGACCGCATTTTCACTTACTTGCAGCACAAACGGAGAAAGCGATTTTTGACAGTCTCTCGAGAGACTGCGCTAGGTGTTTAGGGATAGACTTTGTCAGTTCCCCCTGGGATGATGGCCTCTCAAATAGTTTGTGATTCCTCTAGACGTTTATACAGTAGAAGCCTGCTTCGTGGCTTAAATCCAAGCTAAGGAAACGAGTTAGAGGTCTGATGCAGAACTGCACTGTATGTGTGAGGAAAGCTGCCCCCTTCTGTTCCATGTCGACCGAACAGAGGACTGTAAAGGATACGACCAAGAAACTTTAGGATGCTGGTTGGAATCCAGCTCCAAAGAAGCCCCTTTGGGTGTTATGTCATGAAAAAGTAAGAACAGAGAATCTCCCTTTGATCAAAAGCGCAACAGAACTGTTTTCCGTGGAGCAGGTTTCAGACCCGTAGACCTGTTTTATTTGTATGGCATTCGTAAGCGCGCAAAACAAGGACAATTCCTGCGTCTAACACGAATGTAAATGCTTTTGAAAGTGCAGTGTGGTGCAGCTTGTAAAATCCTTGTCCACATTTGTGGTTTGTTGATGTTTTTTTTCTGTCTGCCAAAGTTGCATTTTGACATCCGGACGGTGAGACTTTATCATTTGAACGTGAAGCCAGCCTTAAACCCTCTAAGGCGTGTCTGTCTGCCGGCATGTATCTTGTGAAAGGTATTTTTTTTTTAACGGAGAGCGACTTTAAAAAGGTTTCCGCAGACACCTCGCACTCCGGAGGAGGAATGCGGCGGCGGCGAGCTCACTGTAGTTGTGGCCGAGTAGTTAAGGCGATGGACTTGAAATCCATTGAGGACTCCCCGCTCAGGTTCGAATCCTGCTGACTACGGCGTCTGCTGCACGTCGCCTTGTACCTGTGTGGCAAAGGCGAAGTGCCGCTTCTCCTTTCCTGGTACTATAAAAATGCTACATCGCTTGGTCCTGCTTCCATGGAAAGCAGTTCTTCAGGTAATTCTACTCTCTTACCAAAGCTGTTAGGTTCCTTTCCGTGGTGAGATGGGTTGTCATGCAACGCTTCCACATAGTGCCGACAGACAAGTGTGTTGCGGGAGAAGAGAAAAGTGTTAGAAGATTTAAGAGTTTCTTAGGTGGAGCCAAAATCAAGTGTCACAAATGCAAGTGGGAAGATTTCCAATGTTTAATATGGTCAAAATAAGCGGAAGTTATCTGCTGGTCCGGCACAGTTTGCCATGCTTTTGTCATATACTGTAAAGTGGTGTCGAACTGGGTGTCGAACTGGAGCCGCACCATTTGCATATGTGAGGCTCCAGTTATACATCGAGTGTCACATTAAATGACAAAAATGAAGAGAGTTGTAGCAGCTGGAGAGGTTTTCTTACAACTCTTGAGCTGACACAGTTTTGGAAAATGTTTCCTTCACGCTGCACTGTACAACATAGGCAGCCAAGAGTCTCCAAAACAAAACAGAATGGACAGATAGGAGAAAATTCCCACTCGTCCTGAAGTTCCCAAAATCCAGCACTGAGCGTAAACAAAGTGTCTAAGTAGCGTGGTAATGCTAACCCTAACCCTAGCTGGAGTTTGAGCAATCCAGCACTGAGCGTAAAAAGATGAGTCAAAGTTACGTCTAATCGGATTAGTTTCCTTAGAGCTGGTTCAGAGTTTGCTCAAGAGTTTACCTTTCACAGATGCGCAAAGAAGAATGTTGGGGGTGCACGCTTCAAGGCGCCTTACAGCTGTAGGGAGTGATTCGAGACGATTCGTGGCGTGTGCTCGTTCCCATGTACCGTACGACCCGGGGTGCAGTGCTAGGATGACGTACAATACCACTTGGGCACGTAACGGCGTTATGTGCAGGGTTTTCGTTTGTTCGTTTTGTTTTGCTCTGCTTTGCTTTGTTTTGCTTTCCATCGCGTTGGTAAGAGCGTAAATAAAAATGCGATTCCTGCATCTACCACTAATGTAAGAGCTATTTCAAGTGCGACGTGGTGCGGCTTTTCAAATGCTTGTGGGCATTTCTCTGTTGTTGATTCTTTTTTTGTGTGTAACAAAGTGGCATTTTCATGTCCGGACGGGGAGACTTTATCATTCCGAAATGAAGCCAGCCTTAAACCCTCTGAGGCGTGTCTGTCTGCCGGCACGTATTTTGTCAAAGGTATTATTTTTTTTTAACGGAGAGCGACTTTGAAAAGGTTTCCGCAGCCACGTCGCACTCCGTGTTAGATTAAAGGAGGAATGCGGCGATGGTGAACTCGCTGTAGTCGTGGCCGAGTGGTTAAGGCGATGGACTCGAAATCCGTTGGGGACTCCCCATGCAGGTTCAAATCTTGCCGACTACGGCGTCTGCCGCACGTCTCCTTGTGCCTGCGCGGCAAAGGTGAAGTGCCGCTTCTCCTTCCCTGGTACTATAAAAACACTAAATAGCTTGGCCCCGCTGCCATGGAAATGAGTTCTTCAGATAACCACACATCTTGCGTTCGCACCTCTGGTGTTCTACTTATGCCTTTGAAAACCTAATGAATAAAACTGAAAGAACCGACACAATATGTAGGTGCTCGTAAAGCATGCATTAAAGAACTGTTAACAGCAAGGGTTTCAGTGGGTTAACCGAGGAGAAGGCGTGATCGCTAATTGTTGACTTTTTATTTGGTGTTAGAAACACTCTTACTGTGCATGACGTGCAACAAATTTAGCCACAGAAATTGCATCACGCTTTCATGTATGCTATTGCAGACACCAACGTTGCCTAGATAGAAAACCGAAATAGCCGTGGGTTTGCTTGCTGGTCTGAAGGATCTCTCTTCGAATCTCTATCATTTGTCAATGGAAGTAAAAGGTGCTGCAATCTGATACGTTCAGAATCAAACCCGCAGCTGTTGTTCGACTTTATTTCTTGACTAATTACAACTGAGTGTCGCATGAGCAGTTACGTAAACTTGTCTGATATATTTGAACACAAATGCCGTTCTTCAATTAAAACTAACAGTACATTGTCAGGGACATTCAGTTCTATACAAACAAGAGACAGACAAGAGAACATTTAGTATATAATAGACAGAAAGAGGTTCGAATCCTGCCGACTACGTTGTCCACCTCCTGTCGTTGTGTTTCGGCGCAAGCAAAGAAGCGCGCCTGTTCGGTGTTCCTGGTGGTTTTAAAATGCCAAATTGCTTGTACCCGCTCCCTTGCAAATAAGTTCTTCAGCGTCCGCGAATGGCATTTTACAGCTGGAAGCAGATGTCGACGCTTTTTGCACAGAGCACCAAAAAAGCGTCTTTTTTGAAGGCCCGGGTTCTGAGCATTGGTGGTTCAGTGGTAGAATTCTCGCCTGCCACGCGGGAGGCTCGGCTTTGATTCCCCGCCAATGCAGTGGCTTTTGCAGCTAGCTGCTCCATCACTTGCATCCCCTTGCAACTCGCAACTGAAAACCCACTGAAGCTAAGCAGGTGTGAGCCAGGTCAGTACCCGGATGAGGGTGAGCTACAGGGAAAAACAAAGCTTCCAGCTGGAAGCGGTGTTAATGGTGCCGGCGGTGGGGCGCTCACCCTGAGGTCTGTGCGGGTCCCAATGCCCCAGCATAGTGACGGAGACGCTGTGTTGTAAAAGGGCGCTGTCTTTTGGATGAGATGTAAAACCGAGGTCACATCGCTCTGTGGTCATTAAAAATGACCACCAAAACCTTTGACAAAAGCTCTTGGTAATTGATTGTCTTCAATAATGCTTCTCCTTTAGGTACATTTTAAATCAGCTGAAAAATTCTGTGAAATGGGGGGCACTTCAGGCCAGTGTAGGATTTGGGTTACAAGAACCATGAAACTGCACGAGAAAGCCTGTACACTGAATTACACGGCTTTCTATTCAAAGGAGGGCAAAAGAAATTCCCTGAGTTCGATTTTTTGCAGCACAGAGAGGATGGCTGTCGTGACGCTGGTTAGCTCAGTTGGTTAGAGCGTGGTGCTAATAACGCCAAGGTCGTGGGTTCGATCTCCGTACAGGCCAGGTCCTTTTCTCCTCTCTTACAAAAGCTGTTAGGTTCCTTTCCGTGGTGAGATGGGTTGTCATGCAACGCTACCACATAGTGCCGACAGACAATTAAATGACAAAAATGAAGAGAGTTAAAGCAGCTGGAAAGGTTTTCTTACAACTTTTGAGCTGACACAGTTTTGGAAAATGTTTTCTTCACGCTGCACTGTACCACATAGGCAGCCAAGAGTCTCCAAAACAAAACAGAATTGACAGTCATATAATGTCCATTAACCCCGGTTTTAAACACAGCATCATGTCTGCCATCATAAGAATATGAGTCCAATATTTTAGAATATAGTCAGAATGTCTTCTAACCTTACCTGTGGTGTCTTTAATCCCTATTGCTCAATGCATGGTGTACGTACTGCATACATGTGTCTTGAGAATGAGGAATGGGCCCCTGAGACATTTACCTGTTTCACAAATGATCGTATTTTACTAGAGATTCTGATTGGGATTCAGATGTGCATTCGGACAGCAATTCCTTTCAAGAAATTATACGTTCTGGATGAGGTCAAAGGTGCTGGAACACTGTATTTAGGATGTGTTTGCAGTGATTGTGTCTCCTGCTTCAACGCAGTGATATATAGATGTGCTCCTGTAATTTATTGGTACATGCCCAGGGCAGTAAGTAGTCTGAGGATTTATTTCCAGACGGCATAGAGCAGTGAAGCAGTGAAGTAGTGCAACACACTGGATCATTATATTATTAGAATCTATTCTACTTAAATTATTACATTATACACAACTTGAGCTCTCTGCACCGTACTGAGCCCAGGTGTTTTTCTAAAGCTGTCAGATGCAGTTCATTTACATGAAGGAAATCTCTTACTGGGTACGATTACAATGCAGTAAGTAGCACAGGCTACTTAGGGAGTAGGCTGATGTGTTTAAAAACAACCAGCGCCAGGCAGGAGTCGAACCTCCAAACTCCTAATCCATAGTCAGATACATTATCCATTGCACCACTGGCCCTGGTGTGACAGTGCAGGACTGTAACTCAGTGAGCTTAGCACTGCAACTAGTAAAATATTACCCCCGGTCCATTCTTTTCCAAAAGTGAGAAACACCTGTTTTCTACATTTTGTCTGTTTTAAAACCATATCTCTTTAAACCAAACCAAGAGTTTGTCTTTTGCACTGATATTCTGATTCATTTCGATTTCAAAGAAAAAAAAAACATTACCTTCCAAAGCATCATAAAATTGTCCCTTCCTCCAGACTCTACTTCTCTCTTGTAGTAGTACAGCAGACCTTTCCAGGTGAGCAGATCACAGAGTCCGAAATGAGCTTCCTCCATCAAGCAAAGTACCTGAACATGACTCTGTCATCATAAAAGCGCCCCTGTAATAAAGAAATTAAATCCGAAATCAAGAGGGCAGTTGCCTACTGAAATACAAGAAGTCATAAATTTTAACCTAGCAACACATTAAAGGCTGCATCTATACAAGTACGATTCTAGAAATGCTCACCAGATTACGTTTTAAGAAAGAACTGCGCCTCAGGTTCCGCCGAGATCTTAACTCGGATGGCAGGATTCAGAGTCTGGAGTGTGGAATGATGGCGCACGGAGGGTCCACATACTGTGGATCCCTCAGTGATCTTCCGCGTGTTCAAACTGCCAGCGTGTGACTCCCCTGTCCCCGTGACCTCATTGCTCTGCTCTCGCCTCTGTGTAGCTGAGCCCGACTCATGGTAAAGTGGAAAAAAATATGCCCTCAACGTGAGATTTACTCTCGAGTGAGGATAGTTGTTACCTTCTTATCGTTGAAACGGATGTATGTGATATGGCAACTAGGTTCTTCTCCATTAGCAGGCTTAAGGTTAAAGAAAAAAACATTGCTGACTTCTTTTTTTTTTGCCAGCCGCGAGCGCTGATTAGCGAGGTTTGTATTTCATGTTTTGCAAGTTGCATCCATTTTAAGAAAAACAAGTCGTTCAAGACAGGAAATGAATACTTGCATTTAATTAAGTCTAGGCGTATGCGGTTGTCCATAATGACCAGTTCTGTTCGAGAACACAGCACAAAAAAAGGCACCGCTGGGATTCGGACCCAGGATTTCTTGTTTACTAGACAGGCGCTTTAACCAACTAAGCCACGGCGCCCCGGGAGTGCTGTTTTTTTGCAGCCACTTGGACACACCACTCAGACACATCTGCATTCGGTGTGTGCTCCGCCTGCTCGCTGAGCAAGTTGCCACCTTTATATACAATAGCAACATCGACACCAAGAGAAAGGATGACAAATGGCTTTTATCTGGAACTTTTCATGTCCAAGGAGCTCAATGTGCATTCTGTGTACAACAGGGCCACTGAACTCCACAATGGCCACTGAACCACAGTAGTGGCTTGCTGGCTTGACATCTCCCAAGGAAAATGTTGAAATCGCATGTGGAACAGGAAAATGACCCTCGAGTACGAGGGAAAAAAAAGAAAAAGATCATCTGGAGCGCGGCAACCCATGTCTGGACAGCCCAGTTTCCTAGATGAGGTGGCCGAGTGGTTAAGGCGATGGACTGCTAATCCACTGTACTCTGCACGCATGGGTTCGAGTCCCATTCTCGTCACTCTCCATGTGTGCCCGTGCGCCTTTGGCCCTCCTGTTGTTTGCTCCAGTACTAGAGCCGTACATTTCCTAGCGGTGGCTGAACATGGTATAGTAGGCTAACGTCAGTATCGAGCAGTGACAGTAACAGTATTTACGTGCCGCTGCTGCCAAGTGGCTCTGGTTTGAGACCGTGTTTTCACTTACTTGCAACGCAAACGGAGAAAGCGATTTTTGACAGTCTCTCGAGAGATTGCGCTAGGTGTTTAGGGATAGACTTTGTCAGTTCCCCCTGGGATGATGGCCTCTCAAATAGTTTGTGATTCCTCTAGACGTTTATACACTAGAAGCCTGCTTAATGGCTTAAATCCAAGCTAATGTAACGAGTTAGAGGTCTGATGCAGAACTGCGAATTCAATGAACGGGAACACTACAGTACATTGCACTGTATGTGTGAGGAAAGCTGCCCCCTTCTGTCCCTTGTTGACCAAACAGAGGACTGCAAAGGATACCGCCAAGAAGCTTTAGGATGCTGGTTGGAATACAGCTCCAAAGAAGCCCCTTTGGGTGTTATGTCATCAAAAAGTAAGAACAGCGACTCTCCCTTTGATCAAATGCGCAACAGAGCTGTTTTCCGTGGAGCAGGTTTCAGACCCGTAGACCTGTTTTATTTGTAGGGCAGGGCGCATTCCCAAACGCGAATCTCCTGTTTTAGAAATGCTTTGGGCGGCATGAAGTGAAAATAAGAAATGGGCTCCAGATGCACATGGAAGCAATCAAGTGTTTCATCCGAGCTGTTTCAAAGACTGCTCAAAAGCTTTCCTTTCACAGAGGCGCAACGATTAATGATGGGGGTGCACCCTTCAATGCGCCTTACGACTCTAGGGAGTGATTGAGACGATTCGTAGCGTGTGCTCATTTCCCTCTATTCCCCGTGTTGCAGTGGTAGGATGACGTAAATTCCTGCTTCGACACGTAACGGCATTATAATCAAGTGCAGGAGCTGAGGGCTTTTGTTTTGTTTCGTTTTCCATGGCGTTTGTAAGCACGCAAATCAAAGGCAATTCCTGCGTCTAACAGGAATGTAAATGCTTTTGAAAGTGCAGTGTGGTGCAGCTTGTAAAATCCTTATCCACATTTGTGGTTTGTTGCTGTTTGTTCTGTCTGCCAAAGCTGCATTTTGACATCCGGACGGGGAGACTTTATCATTTGAACGTGAAGCCAGCCTTAAACCCTCTGAGGCGTGTCTATCTGCCGGCACGTATTTTGTCAAAGGTATTTATTTTTTTTAACGGAGAGCGACTTTGAAAAGGTTTCCGCAGCCACGTGGCACTCCGTGTTAGATTAAAGGAGGAATGCGGCGATGGCGATCTCGCTGTAGTCGTGGCCGAGTGGTTAAGGCGATGGACTCGAAATCCATTGGGGACTCCCCGCGCAGGTTCGAATCCTGCCGACTACGGCGTCTGCTGCACGTCTCCTTGTGCCTGCGCGGCAAAGGTGAAGTGCTGCTTTTCCTTTCCTGGTACTATAAAAACGCTAAATCGCTTGGCCCCGCTGCCATGGAAATGAGTTCTTCAGATAACCACACATCTTGCGTTCGCACCTCTGGTGTTCTACTTATGCCTTTGAAAACCTAATGAATAAAACTGAAAGAACCGACACAATATGTAGGTGCTCGTAAAGCACGCATTAAAGAACTGTTAACAGCAAGGGTTTCAGTGGGTTAACTGAGGAGAAGGCGTGATCGCTAATTGTTGACTTTTTATTTGGTGTTAGAAACACTCTTACTGTGCATGACGTGCAACAAATGTAGCCACAGAAATTGCATCACGCTTTCATGTATGCTATTGCAGACACCAACGTTGCCTAGATAGAAAACCGAAATAGCCGTGGGTTTGCTTGCTGGTCTGAAGGATCTCTCTTCGAATCTCTATCATTTGTCAATTGAAGTAAAAGGTGCTGCAATCTGATACGTTCAGAATCAAACCCGCAGCTGTTGTTCGACTTTATTTCTTGACTAATTACAACTGAGTGTCGCATGAGCAGTTACGTAAACTTGTCTGATATATTTGAACACAAATGCCGTTCTTCAATTAAAACTAACAGTACATTGTCAGGGACATTCAGTTCTATACAAACAGGAGACAGACAAGAGAATATTTAGTATATAATAGACAGAAAGAGGTTCGAATCCTGCCGACTACGTTGTCCACCTCCTGTCGTTGTGTTTCGGCGCAAGCAAAGAAGCGCGCCTGTTTGGTGTTCCTGGTGGTTTTAAAATGCCAAATTGCTTGTACCCGCTCCCTTGCAAATAAATTATTCAGCGTCCGCGAATGGCATTTTGCAGCTGGAAGCAGATGTCGACGCTTTTTGCACAGAGCACCAAAAAAGCGTCTTTTTTGAAGGCCCGGGTACTGAGCATTGGTGGTTCAGTGGTAGAATTCTCGCTTGCCACGCAGGAGGCTCGGCTTTGATTCCCGGCCAATGCAGTGGCTTTTGCAGCGAGCTGCTCCATCACTTGCATCCCCTTGCAACTCGCAACTGAAAACCCACTGAAGCTAAGCAGGTGTGAGCCAGGTCAGAATCCGGATGAGGGTGAGCTACAGGGAAAAACAAACCTTCCAGCTGGAAGCGGTGTTAATGGTGCCGGCGGCGGGGCGCTCACCCTGAGGTCTGTGCGGGTCCCAATGCCCCAGCATAGTGACGGAGACGCTGTGTTGTAAAAGGGCGCTGTCTTTTGGATGAGATGTAAAACCGAGGTCACATTGCTCTGTGGTCATTAAAAATGACCACCAAAACCTTTGACAAAAGCTCTTGGTAATTGATGGTCTTCAATAATGCTTCTCCTTTAGGTACATTTTAAATCAGCTGAAAAATGCTGTGAAATGGGGGGGCACTTCAGGCCAGTGTAGGATTTGGGTTACAAGAACCATGAAACTGCATGAAAAAAGCCCGTACACTGAATTACACGGCTTTCTATTCAAAGGAGGGCAAAAGAAATTCCCTGAGTTCGATTTTTTGCAGCACAGAGAGGACCACTGTCGTGAGGCTGGTTAGCTCAGTTGGTTAGAGCGTGGTGCTAATAACGCCAAAGTTGCGGGTTCGAGCCCCTTACTGGCCAGGTCCTTTTCTCCTCTCTTACCAAAGCTCTTAGGTTCCTTTCCGTGGTGAGATGGGTTGTCATGCAACGCTGCCACATAGTGCCGACAGACAATTAAATGACAAAAATGAAGAGAGTTAAAGCAGCTGGAGAGGTTCTCTTACAACTTTTGAGCTGACACAGTTTTGGAAAATGTTTCCTTCACGCTGCACTGTACCATATAGGCAGCCAAGAGTCTCCAAAACAAAACAGAATTGACAGTCATATAATGTCCATTAACCCCGGTTTTAAACGCAGCATCATGTCTGCCATCATAAGAATATGAGTCCAATATTTTAGAATATAGTCAGAATGACTTCTAACCTTACCTGTGGTGTCTTTAATCCCTATTGTTCAATTCATGGTGTACGTACTGCATACATGTGTCTTGAGAATGAGGAATGGGCCCCTGAGACAGTCATTTGCCTGTTTCACAAATGATCGTATTTTACTAGAGATTCTGTTTGGGATTCAGATGTGCATTCGGACAGCAATCCCTTTCAAGAAATGATATGTTCTGGATGAGGTCAAAGGTGCTGGAACACTGTATCTAGGATGTGTTTGCAGAGACTGTGTGTCTCCTGCTTCAATGCAGTGATAAACAGATGTGCTCCTTTAATTTATTGGTACATGCCCAGGGCAGTAAGCAGTCTGAGGATTTATTTCCAGATGGCATAGAGCAGTGAAGCAGTGAAGTAGTGCAAAACACTGGATCATTATATTATTAGAATCTATTCTACTTAAATTATTACATTATACTCAATTTGAGTTCATTTTAAAAAGTAAAAGGTAATGAAAGGAATGCATTTTCATAAGAAAGATAATACCGATATGCATGTGATAATCTTCCTTATATCATGTAGTGCGTCATTTGGACCCTTTGTGGGCTTGAAATACAAAGAAAATCATGTTCTATGGTACAAGATAAATACAAAACGTAATCATTTATTTTAATTAGATTTGTTTATAAAGCATAAGCAATCATTTATTACATTAATATATGTGAAAATAACATTTTATCATCATACGTTTAGTATAGTTAGTCCCTAATGCTGAAAGAAATGATCATAGAACATGACTTCTAACCTTATCTGTGGCGTCTTTAATCCCTATCGCTCAATGCACGGTGAAAGCATTGCATACATGTGTCTGACAATGAGGAATTGACCCTGAGACAGTCATTTGCCTGTTTCACAAATGATCGTATTTTACTAGAGATTCTGTTTGGGATTCAGATGTGCATTCGGACAGCAATCCCTTTCAAGAAATGATACGTTCTGGGTGAGGTCAAAGGTGCTGGAACACTGTATTTAGGATGTGTTTACAGTGATTGTGTGTCTCCTGCTTCAACGCAGTGATATATAGATGTGCTCCTGTAATTTATTGGTACAAGCCCAGGGCAGTAAGCAGTCTGAGGATTTATTTCCAGATGGCATAGAGCAGTGAAGCAGTGAAGTAGTGCAAAACACTGGATCATTATATTATTAGAATCTATTCTACTTAAATTATTACATTATACTCAATTTGAGTTCATTTTAAAAAGTAAAAGGTAATGAAAGGAATGCATTTTCATAAGAAAGATAATACCGATATGCATGTGATAATCTTCCTTATATCATGTAGTGCGTCATTTGGACACTTTGTGGGCTTGAAATACAAAGAAAATCATGTTCTATGGTACAAGATAAATACAAAACGTAATCATTTATTTTAATTAGATTTGTTTATAAAGCATAAGCAATCATTTATTACATTAATATATGTGAAAATAACATTTTATCATCATACGTTTAGTATAGTTAGTCCCTAATGCTGAAAGAAATGATCATAGAACATGACTTCTAACCTTATCTGTGGCGTCTTTAATCCCTATTGCTCAATGCACGGTGAAAGCATTGCATACATGTGTCTGACAATGAGGAATTGACCCTGAGACAGTCATTTGCCTGTTTCACAAATGATCGTATTTTACTAGAGATTCTGTTTGGGATTCAGATGTGCATTCGGACAGCAATCCCTTTCAAGAAATGATACGTTCTGGGTGAGGTCAAAGGTGCTGGAACACTGTATTTAGTGCGGAGTGCGGACTGATGGCGCACGGAAGGTCCACATACTGTGGATCCCTCAGTGATCTTCCGCGTATTCAAACCGCCAGCGTGTGACTCCCCTGTCCCTGTGATCTCATTGCTCTGCTCTGTCCTCTGTGCAGCCGAGCCCGACTCACGGTAAAGTGAAAAAAAAGATGCCCTCAACGTGAGATTTACTCTGGAGCGAGGATAGATGTTACCTTTTTATCATTGAACAGGATGTATGTGATGTGGCGACTAGGTTCAATTTTGTATCCTCTTTAAAAGATTAAGGACTGGGGTGAGCGTGGTTTACCACCCTTTCAGCTAAGAACCCGACGTGCGAACCGTTTAAGCTGCATAGACTCGGTCGTTTAACTCTTCTCCATTAGCAGGGTTAAGGTTAAAGAAAAAAAACATTACTGACTTATTTTTTTTTTGCCAGCCGCTAGCGCTGATTAGCAAGGTTTGTATTTCATGTTTTGCAAGTTGCATCCATTTTAAGAAAAACAAGTCGTTCAAGACTGGAAATGAATACTTGCATTTAATTAAGTCTAGGCGTATGCGGTTGTCCATAATGACCAGTTCTGTTCGAGAACACAGCACAAAAAAAGGCACCGCTGGGATTCGGACCCAGGATTTCTTGTTTACTAGACAGGCGCTTTAACCAACTAAGCCACGGCGCCCCGGGAGTACTGTTTTTTTGCAGCCACTTGGACACACCACTCAGACACATCTGCATTCGGTGTGTGCTCCGCCTGCTCGCTGAGCAAGTTGCCACCTTTACATACAATAGCAACATCAACACCAAGAGAAAGGGTGACGAATGGCTTTTATCTGGAACTTTTCATGTCCAAGGAGCTCAATGTGCTTTCTGTGTACAACAGGGCCACTGAACTCCACACTGGCCACTGAACCACAGCAGTGGCTTGCTGGCTTGACATCTCCCAAGGAAAATGTTGAAATCGCACGTGGAACAGGAAAATGACCCTCGAGTACGAGGGAAAAAAAAGAAAAAGATCATCTGGAGCGCGCCAACCCATGTCCGGACAGCCCAGTTTCGTCAACGAGGTGGCCGAGTGGTTAAGGTGATGAACTGCTAATCCATTGTGCTCTGCACGTGTGGGTTTGAATCCCATCCTCGTCGCTCTCCATATCTAACACATGTGCCTGTTAAACGTTGGCCCTCCTGTCGTTTGCTCTGGTACTAGAGCCGTACATTTCCTAGCGGTGGCTAAACATGGTATTGTAGGCTAACGTCGGTATCGAGCAGTAACAGTATTTACGTGCCGCTGCTGCCAAGTGGCCCTGGGTTGAGACCACGTTTTTACTTACTTGCAGCACGAATGGAGAAAGTGATTTTTGACAGTCTCTCTAGAGACATCGCTAGGTGTTTAGGGATAGACTTTGTCAGTTCCCCCTAGGATGATGGCCTCTCAAATAGTTTGTGATTCCTCTAGACCTTTATACAGAAGAAGCCTGCTTCGTGGCTTAAATCCAAGCTAAGGAAACGAGTTAGAGGTCTGATGCAGAACTGTGAATTCAATGAATGGGAGCACTACAGTACATTGCACTGTATGTGTGAGGAAAGCTGCCCCCTTTAGTCCCTTGTCGACCGAACAGAGGACTGTAAAGGATACCGCCAAGAAACTTTAGGATGCTGGTTGGAATCCAGCTCCAAAGTAGCCCCTTTGGGTGTTATGTCATCAAAAAGTAAGAACAGCGAATCTCCCTTTGATCAAAAGCGCAACAGAACTGTTTTATTTGTAGGGCAGGGCGCATTCCTAAACGCGAATCTCCTGTTTTAGAAATGCTTTGGGCGGCGTGAAGTGAAAATAAGAAATGGGCTCCAGATGCACATGGAAGCAATCAAGTGTTTGATCTGAGCTGTTTCAAAGACTGCTCAAGAGCTTTCCTTCACAGAGGCGCAACGATTAATGATGGGGGTGCACCCTTCAATGCGCCTTACGACTCTAGGGAGTGATTGAGACGATTCGTAGCTTGTGCTCATTTCCCTCTATTCCCCGTGTTGCAGTGGTAGGATGATGTAAATTACTGCTTCGACACGAAATGGCATTATAATCAAGTGCAGGAGCTGAGGGCTTTTGTTTTGTTTCGTTTTCCATGGCGTTCGTAAGCGCGCAAAACAAAGGCAATTCCTGCGTCTAACAGGAATGTAAATGCTTTTGAAAGTGCAGTATGGTGCAGCTTGTAAAATCCTTGTCCACATTTGTGGTTTGTTGATGTTTTTTCTGTCTGCCAAAGTTGCATTTTGACATCCGGACGGGGAGACTTTATCATTTGAACGTGAAGCCAGCCTTAAACCCTCTGAGGTGTTACTGTCTGCAGGCACGTATTTTGTCAAAGGTATTTATTTTTTTTTAACGGAGAGCGACTTTGAAAACGTATCCGCAGCCACCTCGCACTCCGTGTTAGATTATAGGAGGAATGCGGCGGCGAATGAACTAGGTTCAATTTTGATTCCTGCGGCGATTCCTGTGTCTACCACTAATGTAAGAGCTATTTAAAGTGTGGCGTGGTGCAGCTTTTCAAATGCTCAACAGGATGACTTCGCATGCACGCGTGCTTTCATGCAGTCGTTTGTGCAACCATGTCTGCTTACGTGCAAACGGGCGTGGTTTCATGTATGCAAAAAACTTTCCTGGGCTCTTCTGAAGCACATAAAATTATTTGGAGATATACATTTGTCTTGTTTTCCTCTTAGGCTCTAGAATTGATAACTTTTTTTTCATTTTTGGCCTTTTTCTTCGTTTTCCAGAAAGTGGTTGCAAGCCCAATATCATGCGAAGAAACTTCAGGATTCGGGGATCAGTCAATGGATTTTGTTCAAAGTTGGATTGTTGCTCTCTGTGGACCAAGAGATGTTGTTCTATAATGTTTTTTTTTTCAAATTTAAAAATATCATTTTTTCATGGAGCTTTGAAGGGGATGGATTCACCCTCCTTTAGCCAGGACAGAGCTCCAGGAGCCTGGGTAGGATTCTAGCTTTCTCCCCGTGCAGGCACCTGGCACAGAAGACATCATTTTTTTCCTTAAAATATTTTTTTTTGTGTTCCTTGTTGTTCCAAACTTAATTTTAATCACTTTTAATTAGAGATTTTATTAAAAATAGTGCAAAAAATGACAAATTTCACAAAAAATAATGTAATATAAAATGGTTGTTTTTAACTTATTGTAGTGTTTTAGAAACTACTATGTCTTCAAAAATGGTTGTTTTTCACTCCTAGGAATGAAAGCTGTTGTTATATGATGTTTATTTTCAAATTTTGAAAAAATCAAAGGATTCTAGCTTTCTCCCCTTGCAGGCATCGGACACAGAGAACCTCATGGTTTTCCTAAAAATCATTCGTTATGTTCCCTGGTGTTCCAAACTTAGTTTTAATCAATTTTAATTTGTTATTATGTTAAAAACAGGGTAATAAGTTTCTAATTGGACTATAAATAATGTCATATTGTCTGCTATAAAACTGATGTTTTCAACTCCATTGTAGAGATTCTAGAATCAACTAATAGAGAATTTAAATAAAAAAGGCATAAGAAGACATTACCAACAACGACTACAAGATGGAGATATTGTCTAGACATTACCAACAACGACCACAAGATAGAGATATTGTCCAAAGAGGCAAGAAGGGCAAAGCTGTGATAAGGTAAAATCATATTTTGAAAGAGATTGCTGTCAGAATGCACATCCGTATCCCAAACAGAATATCTAGTAAAATATGATCATTTGTGAAACTGGCAAATGAGTGTCTGCTACAATATGATTGCTACATATCTGCATTTGTTGGTTTTTAAGGAGTAAGAGTGCAAGGGGTTTAAACCTGCGATCCAGTGTGTTGAAGTATTTCACAACACTACCCCTAGCACATCTGGAAATAAATCCTCATAATGATTATTGCCCTGGGGATGTACCAAAAAATCAGTGAGCATATATATATATATATCACTGTGTTGAAGCTAGAGACACAGAATAACTGCAAACACATCCTAAATACAGTGTTCCTTCACCTTTGACCTCATCCAGAATGTATCGTTTTTTTAAAGGGATTGCTGTCAGAATGCACAACTGAATCCCAAACAGAATCTCTAGTCAAATATGATCATTTGTGAAACAGGCAAATGAGTCTCTCAGGTGCCCATTGCTCATTTTCAGACACATTTATGCAATACTTTCACCATGCGTTGAGCAATAGGGATTAAAGATACCAGAGGTAAGGTTTAAAAGTGATTCTGAGGTGCAACACATCAGCGATACAGCTAGGCATCTGAAATGCGGGGTTTGAGAGCCCTTCAGGGAACACCGTACCCTAAAGGTACCAGAAGTCCACTTGTATAAGCATTAAGTCACTGTCACCCCTGTTACAATGTGATTGCTACATATCTTCATTTCTTTGGTTTTTAAGGAGTAAGAGTGCAGGGGGTCTAAATCTGCGATCCAGTGTGTTGAAGTATTTCACAACACTACCTGTAGCCCGTCTGGAAATAAATCCTCATTCTGATTGTTGCCCTGGGCATGTACCAATAAATCACTGAGCATATATATATATAGCACTGTGTTGAAGCTAGAGACCTGTATGTAATAATATGATGCTAAAATGTTATTTTCAGATATATTAATGTAATAAATGATTGCTTATGCTTTATAAACAAATCTAATTAAAATAAAAGCTTAAGTTTTGCATTTATCTTGTACCATAGAACATGATTTTCTTTGTATTTCAAGCCCACAAAGTGTCCAAATGACGCACTACATGATATAAGGAAGATTATCACATGCATATCGGTATTATCTTTCTTACGAAAATGCATTCCTTTCATTACCTTTTACTTTTTAAAATGAACTCAAATTGTGTATAATGTAATAATTTAAGTAGAATAGATTCTAAAAATATAATGATCCAGTGTGTTGCACTTCTTCACTTCTTCACTGCTCTATGCCATCTGGAAATAAATCCTCAGACTGCTTACTGCCCTGGGCATGTACCAATAAATTACAGGAGCACATCTATATATCACTGCGTTGAAGCAGGGGACACACAATCACTGCAAACACATCCTAAATACAGTGTTCCAGCACCACTGACCTCATCCAGAACGTATCATTTCTTGAAAGGGATTGCTGTCCGAATGCACATCTGAATCCCAAACAGAATCTCTAGTAAAATACGATCATTTGTGAAACAGGTAAATGACTGTCTCAGGGGCCCATTCCTCATTCTCAAGACACATGTATGCAGTACGTACACCATGCATTGAGCAATAGGGATTAAAGACACCACAGGTAAGGTTAGAAGTCATTCTGACTATATTCTAAAATATTGGACTCATATTCTTATGATGGCAGACATGATGCTGCGTTTAAAACCGGGGTTAATGGACATTATATGACTGTCAATTCTGTTTTGTTTTGGAGACTCTTGGCTGCCTATGTGGTACAGTGCAGCGTGAAGGAAACATTTTCCAAAACTGTGTCAGCTCAAAAGTTGTAAGAAAACCTCTCCAGCTGCTTTAACTCTCTTCATTTTTGTCATTTAATTGTCTGTCAGCACTATGTGGCAGTGTTGCATGACAACCCATCTCACCACGGAAAGGAACCTAACAGCTTTGGTAAGAGAGGAGAAATGGACCTGGCCCGTACAGGGCTCGAACCCACAACCTTGGCGTCACTAGCACCACGCTCTAACCCACTGAGCTAACCGGCCTCACGACAGTGGTCCTCTCTGTGCTGCAAAAAATCGAACTCAGGGAATTTCTTTTGTCCTCCTTTGAATAGAAAGCTGTGTAATTCAGTGTACGGGCTTTCTCATGCAGTTTCATGGTTCTTGTAACCCAAATCCTACACTGGCCTGAAGTGCCCCCCCATTTCACAGCATTTTTCAGCTGATTTAAAATGTACCTAAAGGAGGAGCATTATTGAAGATCATCAATTACCAAGAGCTTTTGTCAAAGGTTTTGGTGGTCATTTTTAATGACCACAGAGCGCTGTGACCTCGGTTTTACATCTCATCCAAAGGACAGCACCCTTTTACAACACAGCGTCTCCGTCACTATGCATTGGGACCCGCACAGACCTCAGGGTGAGCGCCCCCCCGCCGGCACTGTTACGTCCCAGTGTGTGTTCTGTGTGTTTTTCTGTTATGTCCACACTGCTGACCCTTGATTGTTCTCCCTTCCCCATTGGCCAACCATCACACCACTGTTTCAATATGATGTCATCATCAATCAGCCTTCAGCCAATCAGAACACATTTTATTCACTATATAACATGGAGGCTTTCAGAAAGAAAAGGCCTTTTGTTTGACTTCGGTCCCGTTCGGTTTTGGTTTTCGCTTCGCTTCGCTTCGCTTCTTGTTATTGCTTCGGCTTCGTTTGTTGGTTTGTTTTGCTTTGTGTTTGTGTATTTTCGTATAGCTTCGGCTTTGTTGTTTTGTTGGTTTTACGTTAGTTTCTTTGTACTTTTGTTTGTTTGTGTGTTCATCCTTGATTTGTCTTTACCTTGCCCAAGTGTTACATGTTCAACTTACAGATGCAGCCATTCAAAGTGCGCGGTGCAGACACCGCAGTACAGATACCGCAGGTAAGATGACACGCGATACTGCGGTGCGTGATTGGTTGACCGACAGGGGCACTCGTGGTCCATTGGTCTGTCGTAGAAAGACTTACTGTACTGTAAACGTCTTTACTGTGCCCGTTGTAGATATTGAATTTTACCACTGAAGGGAAATCTTAGTAGCTGAGCATAAAAAGAATAGGAGCATACTGTAACGCGTGTGAAGGCCATAAACGATATTAATTTTGGAACGTAAACATACAGTATATGGCTGGTCTTGGTACTTTAAAGAAAAAAATACGCACCAGTATTCCATTTCTCCCTAAACATTGTAAGCTTCGAAGTCTTTAACTAACGTGATACCGGAGTCAACCAGCATACTTTTAGAATTTGATTAAAAGGGAATATAATATGGAATCGCGTATCTAAAGAATTTAATAACGGTATGATTATATCCGTGTACTGCGGCAGGACTGTGTAAGGCTGTTTCGCCTGCCTGATCATGCGAGCTGTCTTGTAGCCTACTGGTCTAGGTGCGTGACTACCAGCTGGCAGGTTGTGTGTTCGAATCCAGCTGGTGCTGGACTTTTCATTTTTATTTATTTATTTTTTAATCGCGTAACATAAACATATTACCGTATGCAAACTGTACTGTATACAGTATGTATATGTATATTTAATGTCTTAACTGTGCCCGTTTAATTGAATTTAAAAAAAATATTTAACACGAACATGAAGCTGTTTACATGTTCCGCCTGAGAACAGTCACCCGTTGCTACCCAACGCAGAATGGTGATTGGCTGACACCATCTGACACCCCTCTGATTGGAGAAAAAAGACGTGCTGGTGTGCTATACCAGGAAGAGGATTTCTTTCAATTCTAAACGTGTATTTTAAAAGTTTAAGAAGTAAAAACCTTACAGCGTACACAGATTTCTAAACTGATCAGGATCGTTATCTTTGTCTCATGCATAATAATGTTCACCGCTCTGTCCAGCAAATTAATAATAAACTTTATTTTATATAGCTTTTTAAACGAATAAGTAATTAGATTGCTCATAAACCTAATCACTTGCTTTTTCTTTTTATTTATGCTCAGATTTCAACTATAGATCGTATTATTAATAACCATAATAACAACCAACCAACAAAAACAACCATATAAACATAATACCAACCAAAAACATAGATAACAACCACAATACAAAATCAAATAATCAAACCATTTTACACTCGCAAAGTCCTCCAATTATCATAATCCCGCCCCTTATGCAAAACCAAACCTTCCTCCCATCCCAGTTTATCCTGTTTATCATAAACAAAATCCACCTCAATTTTCAACATAAAGCATTACACAAAATCAATACCTCAACACTCCATACTCAACAACGATAATTCACAAACAGCCAGAACATGTAACTACACATTCCCAAACATACCTACTTTCCATAGCCCCGCCCCTTATGCAAAACCAACATCCCTCCCCTGTTCTCTCTCTCCCCTGGCGGTTGTAATTGTTTTTATTTTCAAATAAATTTTAGCAAAGTCATGTATTTTAAAAATCTTAAGATTTTTCTATTTATGTCTTTATTTAGTGGTTTCATTAGTGACAAAGGCTAAACTTTCTTGGAAAAATGTATTTTATGTAAACCATGTTTGCTATTAATTCATTCAGGGCTAAAATATGTTCATTGTCTTCTAATGAAAGAAGGGTTCCTTTCGCCGTAGTCGGGAGCCTAGCCTTTAACTAGTAAGTACTGTATTTACTGGGTTTTTGAGGGGGGGTGTCTTTCGCTGGAAATCTCGCCTCCTACTTTGAAAATACCCGTGAAACCGGTTCAATTCGTCACAGCCAGCACTCCTGCAGAGAGTTGGGTTGTACTTGCAGTGTATACAGTACACGCGTTATGCTCTTCGTTAATGTCTGTGAAGTTTTAATCTCTGAGCCATACTGATTCTTCTGGAAGCACACCAGTATTCCACTTTCTCCCTAAACATTTTTAGGATCAGAGTCTTACATGTGGTTATTTCGAAAACGTTTGTACGTGCTCCTTCTTACCATGTTACTGTTTACCGTTACTGACCATATTAAGTTTAAGTGCCTGTGGGCACTTTTCCTGTCCGTGGGGGGTGGACCGTCTTTCATTAGAAGGTTAGTCTGTTCTACTCTGAGAATGTAGGGGGGTGGGAAGTGCCCGCGGTCATTTAATTAGTATTAAAATCTTAGTTATCTTTCTAGTTCACAGGTTTGCATGCATAATTTAATTTTGAAAGCCACTGAGACATCAGGTACTACTGTTGTATTTATGAAAAAGAAACAAAACAAAAAACATACTAACAACTGTGCCATCCTACTCCTTAGTTAATACATTTTATTATTCATAAACAGTTAACATTGTTAGCAAAATATTTTGAATTATATTTAACCCTATTTTTTCTTTAGTTTTGTATTTAACTTATTATATGATAGTCAGACTTAATGTATATTAATGTATATTTGAACAATGAAAATATATTTTTACAAGATTTTACATTAAGCACTTAAAATTAATATGGTTAATAATAGTAAACTGTAATATGCTGTAACAAGATCGGTTAAACTGCTAAGAAAATCCTTTCAGAGAAAATGTTTCAGGTGTGAAGAACAAACCTGTTCCCACACACCCTGCCCCCACTACCATTAGAATATACACAAACATTTTAGCGTTTCATTCTGAGCAGAAGACCCTCACACCTGAAGAGTGCTGGCTGTGACGAATTAAACCGGTTTTACAGGTTTCAATCACAGATTGGGACTCAGTAAAGTAACACACAGCGCCACTGGATTTGATAATACTGTACCTAACCAAAATCCGCAATATGGAAACAGAACCTGTGTAATTGTTGATAGATGATGTACTCGTAACATTTTTTCAAGACGAACTACAACATTTAAAAAATGACTTGTATGTACTTGATATCTCTAATCAATCCACGGGTTCCAGCACAAAACGAAACTAAAACGCATACCGTTTGGCGCTTCTTATTAGTTGTTCAAAAGTAATTTGACCGTATGAAATGCATAATATAAACCTAGAAACATATACGTGAGCAGTACTTAAGCACTGTAGTATCGGTGTTAAGACATACCTCTCAAATACTGTAAATCAAGTTAAAAATATCTCAAGACCGATTCTGGTCGTAATGAAACCATGTTTCGTGTATGTTTTCTTTTTCATCTTGAAATAACTCATTTCTAAATACCTTTTTCACTGTTAACATCTTGTAGCAACTTTGCGACAAAATATACACTCTGACAGTTCATCCTGCTACCAACATTAAATAAAACAAATCTTAAGATTTCTATATTTATGTCTTTATTTAGTGGTTTCATTCGAAGCTTACAATGTTTAGGGAGAAATGGAATACTGGTGCGTATTTTTTTCTTTAAAGTACCGAGAGCAGCCATATACTGTATGTTTATGTTAAGATTTCCCTTCAGTGGTAAAATTAGATATGAATATTCAATACTTAAACGGGCACAGTTAAGACATTAAATATACATATACATATTGTATACAGTACAGTTTGCATACGGTAATATGTTTATGTTACGCGATTAAAAAATAAATAAATAAAACTGGAAGGTCCAGCACCACCATTATGTTTATATGGTTGTTTTTGTTGGTTGGTTGTTATTATGGTTATTAATAATACGATCTATAGTTGAAATCTGAGCATAAATAAAAAGAAAAAGCAAGTGATTAGGTTTATGAGCAATCTAATTATTCGTTTAAAAAGCTATATAAAATAAAGTTTATTATTAATTTGCTGGACAGAGCGGTGAACATTATTATGCATGAGACAAAGATAACGATCCTGATCAGTTTAGAAATCTGTGTACGCTGTAAGGTTTTTACTTCTTAAACTTTTAAAATACACGTTTAGAATTGAAAGAAATCCTCTTCCTGGTATAGCACACCAGCACGTCTTTTTTCTCCAATCAGAGGGGTGTCAGATGGTGTCAGCCAATCACCATTCTGCGTTGGGTAGCAACGGGTGACTGTTCTCAGGCGGAACATGTAAACAGCTTCATGTTCGTGTTAAATATTTTTTTTAAATTCAATTAAACGGGCACAGTTAAGACATTAAATATACATATACATACTGTATACAGTACAGTTTGCATACGGTAATATGTTTATGTTACGCGATTAAAAAATAAATAAATAAAAATGAAAAGTCCAGCACCAGCTGGATTCGAACACACAACCTGCCAGCTGGTAGTCACGCACCTAGACCAGTAGGCTACAAGACAGCTCGCATGATCAGGCAGGCGAAACAGCCTTACACAGTCCTGCCGCAGTACACGGATATAATCATACCGTTATTAAATTCTTTAGATACGCGATTCCATATTATATTCCCTTTTAATCAAATTCTAAAAGTATGCTGGTTGACTCCGGTATCACGTTAGTTAAAGACTTCGAAGCTTACAATGTTTAGGGAGAAATGGAATACCGGTGTGTATTTTTCCTTGTGATATTTTAAGCTCTAGTTGAATGATAGGTGTCGCATTTTAAATCATTTTCGTTGCTAGAAATTATGAAACGCCCTGTTAAAAGCAAGGAAGTTTTTATGCCCCGTTGAAGTAAAACAAAATGCCTGACAAAGTATGGCTTGGACAGATTCCAAGTGCTTGTACAAATGTGCTAAAGAAATTATACTTTGAGTATACAGCTTGTCCAAAGTCATCCATTATCAATACTATTAGTAATATCTTCAGTAAAGGCTTTGATGCATAAATATTTCTGATGAAGGTAGGTTGTGTACTTTTGTCCAACTGAGCAATCTTGCTTTCATAATATATACCAACATTTTAATGACTGATGATTAACATGCTGTAATACACAGTTCAAAATTAAAGGCTCAAATGCTGTACATGAGAGGTTAAGCTCCCCCTGGCGGTTTTACAAGGCGACGCCGGATAGTTAGTCACGTGACACAGGTGACACACGTGATACCGCGTGATACTGCGTGATACTGTGACACGCCCACCGCGGTATGCCATGAAATACCTCACCCATTTTGAATGGCTGCATCTGTATGTGTTCTTTTGTACCCTGTCCTGTTGATTACTCTTGTTTTTCCTTATTTGTATTCCTGGTTCACTTGTGTTTTTGTGTGAACTTTTGTATATAAGGTTAGTTTAGGTTGTTGGGTACACTTACACACTTAGTTAATTTTGTATTAGTACACTAGTTTAGTACGGGTGAGTGCCATTTGTCTTGTATGGTTTTGGGTAGTCAGTGCAGGTTAACTAGGGTGTTGAAGACGCAGAAGACCGTGTGTTTCTCGTTTTCTTTTGTAGTCGGATTAGCTTTCCCTCACTGTCCTAGCCAGCTCCATTTTGTTTGTTATTTTCTTTTCTTTGGCACCACTCTAGTTCCTTACCCTTATCACGCTTCCTAGTCCCTCACCAAAACCCATCTGCTTCCAAAAGAATTATCCTAAATGTTACACCCCTTTTCCCCTAGACACTTGGGGTCGTAACATTATTGGGGGCTCGTCCGGGATATCAAATTCCCGTCCTAAGGATTTTTTTTTGTGTTGCAGAATTTTGGTGTTGGTACAGGATTTTGATTTGTGGATTGTGTTTTGGCAAGGTACTGTAGTTATGGCTACTTTTGATTTGCGAAAGTTTGTGGAGGAACCTTCCTTTGAGCAGCTGGATAAGTGTAGGAAGGACGAATTGCTCCAAATTGCTGATTACTTCCAGATTCAGGTTTCGACGCAAGCTCTTAAAAGGGACGTCAAGAGAGCTGTGATGGATAGGTTGGTAGAGTTAGAGGTCATTGCATTAACGAGCAGGTATGCCGGTTCTCCTGGGGCTGCTGCTAAACCTGCTATGGTGGTGGAAGAACAGGACGAGGTGCAGGGGGTGGCTGAAGACTTAGTGGAGGCTGAGGTCAAGGCCACCTTGCCTCCCTTTGAACCGTTCTCTCCGGTCTCCACCGGGTCAAAAAGCGATACTCGCCTGAAAGTTCATTTGGCCCGCTTGCACATGGAGGCGCAGGAAAAAGCCCAAGTACGCCAGGCAGAATTTGAATTGCGCCTTGCAATTCGTAAGATGGAGATCGAGGCGGAGAAAGAGGTTAAGCTCCGACAGCTTGAGCTAGAAGCACGAAAGAATGCTCCTGCTGTGCAGCCGACCCACTCCGAGGCCTCTAGCGTGTCTCCTTTGCAAGATCCACTCTCTACCACCTTTGATGTAAGTAAGCACATTGCTTTAGTTCCTCTGTTTAGGGAGACGGAAGTTGATTCGTACTTTGGTGCATTCGAGCGAATTGCCACATCACTTCGTTGGCCTAAGGAGGTTTGGTCACTGCTTTTGCAGTGTAGATTAGTGGGCAAAGCTCAGGAAGTTTGTTCTACACTTTCTTTAGAAGAAAGTTTGAATTACAATACTGTGAAAGCTGCTATCTTACGGGCTTATGAATTAGTTCCTGAGGCTTATAGACAACGCTTCAGAAATCATCGTAAAGTGTCAGACCAGACATTTGTTGAATTTGCTAGAGAGAAGGGCACTCTCTTTGATAAATGGGTTGTAGCCAGTAAAGTGAGGGACTTTAACTCATTGCGTGAGTTAATGCTCTTAGAGGAATTTAAGAACTGTTTGCCTGAACGCATTGTTGTGTATTTGAATGAGCAAAAAGTAACTACTTTATCGCAAGTCGCTGTTTTGGCAGATGAGTTCGTGCTCACTCATAAGAATGTTTTCATGTCTGTGCGTGCGGAGAAGACTTTGTCTACTCTAAGTTCCCAGTCTCAGTCTCCCCCAGTAAAAACTAGTTCCTCACGTTCTAAAGAGGAGCGTGAATGTTTTTATTGTCACAAGAGAGGTCATATAATTGCAGATTGTTTGGCCCTAAAACGTAAGCAGCAGCAACAGCAACAACCTAAGAGTGCTGGGTTTGTGTTTCCCGTTCTGCTATTCCTTTGTCTAGTGAAAACAGTCTCCCTGACCCTAGTTATGAACCATTTATTATGGAAGGATTCGTTTCGCTAACAGGTAAACCAGAAGACCAGAAAACAATTCCAATATTAAGAGATACTGGAGCAGCCCAGTCATTTATTGTTGTGGATGCACTGCCTTTGTCTGATAAATCTATCTGTGGTTCGAGTGTATTAGTTCAAGGCATCGAAATGGGTTTTATGAAAGTGCCTTTACACTACACTACTGTGTACATCTACAATGTGGTTTAGTTACTGGATTTGTTAGAGTTGGGGTACGTCCTTCGCTACCTGTTAAAGGGGTAACTCTTATTCTTGGAAATGACCTGGCTGGGGGTAGAGTATAGCATATTGTTTGATTGGTTTTGTCTTCATTGTCCAAACATTAGATGTTTGTTTTTATGGGTGGGGGTGTTACGTCCCAGTGTGTGTTCTGTGTGTGTTTTTTGTGTTATGTCCACACTGTTGACCCTTGATTGTTCTCCCTTCCCCATTGGCCAACCATCACACCACTGTTTCAATATGATGTCATCATCAAACAGCCCTCAGCCAATCAGAACACATCTTATTCACTATATAACATGGAGGCTTTCAGAAAGAAGAGGCCTTTCGTTTGACTTCGGTCCCGTTCGGTTTTGGTTTTCGCTTCGCTTTGCTTCGCTTTGCTTCTTGTTATTCCTTCGGCTTCGTTTGTTGGTTTGTTTTGCTTTGTGTTTGTGTATTTTCGTACAGCTTCGGCTTTGTTGTTTTGTTGGTTTACATTAGTTTCTTTATACTTTCATTTGTTTGTGTGTTCTTCCTTGTTTTGTCATTCCCTTGCCCCAGTGTTACATGTTCAACTTTTGTGTTCTTTTGTACCCTGCTCCTGTTTATTACTCTTGTTTTCCCTTATTTGTATTCCTGGTTCACTTGTGTTTTTGTGTGAACTTTTGTATATAAGGTTAGTTTAGGTTGTTGGGTACACTTTACACACTTAGTTGACTTTGTATTAGTACGCTAGTTTAGTACGGGTGAGTGCCATTTGTCTTGTATGGTTTTGGGTAGTCAGTGCAGGTTAGCTAGGGTGTTGAAGACGCCGAAGACCGTGTGTTTCGGGGTTTCTTTTGTAGTCAGATTAGCTTTCCCTCACTGTCCTTGCCAGCTCCATTTTGTTTATTTTCTTTTCTTTGGCACCACTCTAGTTCCTTACCCTTATCACGCTTCCTAGTCCCTCACCAGAATCCCCCTGCTTCCAAAAGAATTATCCTAAATGATACACCCCTTTACCCCTAGACACTTGGGGTCGTAACAGACCGCTAACTCGTTTCCTTAGCTTGGATTTAAGCCACGAAGCAGGCTTCTACTGTATAAAGGTCTAGAGGAATCACAAACTATTTGAGAGGCCATCATCCCAGGGGGAACTGACAAAGTCTATGCCTAAACACCTAGCGCAGTCTCTCGAAAGACTGTCAAAAATCGATTTCTCCGTTTGCGTTGCAAGTAAGTGAAAACGCAATCTCAACCCAGAGCCACTTGGCAGCAGCGGCACGTAAATACTGTTACTGCTCGATACCGACGTTAGCCTACGCTCGATACCATGTTCAGCCACCGCTAGAAAATTTTCGGCTCTAGTACCGGAGCAAACGACAGGAGGGCCAATGTCGAACGGCACACGTGTCAGACATGGAGAGCGACTAGGATGGGATTCGAACTCATGCGTGCAGAGCACAATAGATTAACAGTCCATTGCCATCGCCTCGTCAAGGAAACTGGGCTGTCCGGACATGAGCTGGCACGCTCCAGATGATCTTTTTCATTTTTTTCCCTCGTACTCGAGGGTCATTTTCCTGTTCCACATGCGATTTCAACATTTTCTTGGGAGATGTCAAGCCAGCAAGCCACTGCTGTGGTTCAGTGGCCAGTGTGGAGTTCAGTGGCCCTGTTGTACACAGAAAGCACATTGAGCTCCTTGGACATGAAAAGTTCCAGATAAAAGCCATTTGTCATCCTTTCTCTTGGTGTCGATGTTGCTATTGTATGTAAAGGTGGCAACTTGCTCAGCGAGCAGGCGGAGCACACACCGAATGCAGATGTGTCTGAGTGGTGTGTCCAAGTGGCTGCAAAAGGACGGCACTCCTGGGGCACTGTGGCTTAGTTGGTTAAAGCGCCTGCCTAGTAAACAGGAGATGCTGGGTGAGCCTGGGTGATTCTCGATGATTGCAAGCCGTACAGCCTCCGCCATGCTTTCCAAGTGGGATGAGGTTTTGGAGTTGGTATGCAGTGTTTTGTTATCTCCAAACATAACGCTGTGCACATTTACCAACAAGTTCAACCTTTGTCACGTCTGTCCACAGAACATTGTTCCAGGAGTTGCTGTGGAACATCCATGTGGTCTTTAGCAAACGTGAGAGGGGCAGTGGTGGTTTTTTTGGGGGGGAGAGCAGTGGTTTCCTCCGTGGTGACCTCGCATGATCACCACTCCTGTTCAGATTTCTTCTTATGGTGGACTCAGAAACACAGACGTAAGACAAAGTCAACCACCTGTTCGCTAGATCCCATCCCCACTCAGCTAGTCAAAGATTCCCTTGAAGGACTGGCAGGACCTATAATTAGTATGATGAATGCATCGCTTGCGTCAGGCGTTGTACCTGATCAATTTAAGGTAGCGGTTGTTAGACCGCTCCTTAAGAAGTCAAATTTGGATCCACAAGTTCTTAACAACTACAGGCCTGTCTCAAAGGTCCCATTTCAATCTAAAAGTCTTGAGAGAATAGTTGTTGCCCAATGTCAATCGTATCTGGATTCAAATAATATACTTGAGAAATTTCAGTTTGGTTTCTGAAACTGCATTAACATGAGTCGTAAATGATATTCTCTTAGCTACTGATGCAGGGAATGCAACAGTGCTAGGTTGCAACAGTGCTAGGAATGCAAACTTTAGGTTGCGCTTCTTCATGCTGCATCGTTGGCATGAGTGGAGCTTTTTAAACGTCTGTACTTACTGCGCCCCATAAGAAATCATTTGTCCCCGTTCAAAAGAGATTGTGCGATGTCCTGCACCATTCGCAAAGCAAACCTTTGACAGTTTGAAAAGAGGAATTTATTCTGCTTCCTGAACGTGCAGTAGTTACAAAGTTGAACGTCTTTACACGATCTGCTACAGTTTTCAGTGGGTGAGCTTTGTCAGATGGCTTGGGAAAACGCACTGTGTTTCGGCTTGGGAAACATCATGAGCAGTGTCCTGCATGTTTTCTGTGTATAGCTGTCTTTTAACGCATACAGAACTCATTCGAAATCCTTGATTTCTCCAATTAACAAGGGTCCCTTAAAGGATGAGTCAAAGTAACGTCTAATCAGATTAGTTTCCTTTGAGCTGGTTCAGAGTTTGCTCAAGAGTTTACCTTTCACAGATGCGCAAAAAAGAATGTTGGGGGTGCATGCTTCAAGGCGCCTTACAGCTGTAGGGAGTGATTCGAGACGATTCCTGGCGTGTGCTCGTTCCCATATACCGTACGCACCGGGGTGCAGTGCTACGATGACGTACAATACCGCTTGGGCACGTAACAGCGTTATATGCAAGTGCGGGACGTGAGGGTTTTCGTTTGTTCGTTTTGTTTTGCTCTGCTTTGCTTTGTTTTGCTTTCCATCGCGTTGGTAAGAGCGTAAATAAAAAGGCGATTCCTGCGTCTATCACTAACGTAAGAGCTATTTCAAGTGCGACGTGGTGCGGCTTTTCAAATGCTTGTGGGCATTTCTCTGTTGTTGATTATTTTTTTGTGTGTAACAAAGTGGCATTTTCATGTCCGGACGGGGAGACTTTATCATTCCGACATGAAGCCACCCTTAAGTCCTCTGAGGCGTGTCTGTCTGCAAGGCTTGTATTTTGGAAATGTTTTTTTGAAACGGAGAACGACTTTGAAATAGGCTTCTGCCGGCGCCTCCCGATCCAGGTAAGATTGTAGCAAGAACGCAGCGGCGGCGGGGATTTCTGTAGTCATGGCCGGTTGGTTAAGGCGATGGACTAGAAATCCATTGGGGTCTCTCCCCGCAGGTTCGAATCCTGTCGACTACGTTGTCTGCCTCCTGTTGTTGTGTTCCGGTGCAAGCAAAGAAGTGCGCCTCTTCGCTGTTCCTGGTGGTTTTAAAAGGCCAAATCGCTTGTACCCGCTGCCTTGGAATTAAGTTCTTCAGCGTCTGCGAATGGCATTTTGCAGATGTCGACGCGTTTTGCACAGAGCACCAAAAAAGCGTCTTTTTTGAAGGCCTGGGCACTGAGCATTGGTGGTTCAGTGGTAGAATTCTCGCCTGCCACACGGGAGGCTTGGGTTCGGTTCCCGGCCAATGCAGTGGCTTTTGCAGCGAGCGGCTCCATCACTTGCATCCCCTTGCAACTCGCAACTGAAAACCCACTGAAGCTAAGCAGGTGTGAGCCAGGTCAGTACCCGGATGAGGGTGAGCTACAGGGAAAAACAAAGCTTCCAGCTGGAAGCGGTGTTAATGGTGCCGGCGGGGGGGCGTTCACCCTGAGGTCTGTGCGGGTCCCAATTCCCCAGCATAGTGACAGAGAAATAAACATGTTTGGGCAACTTTGGTCAACCCTATTTAACTTCTGGGGCAGGAAAAGCACACTTTTCAAAACTTGTTTTTCAGCTCGAAATAAACGTGTTTTTTCAAACCTTGGAATCCCAATGTAACTGCCTGGCTCATTAGAGCCCACTGAGTCAGCCCTTAACCCCAGTGTGCAGAAGTTGTCAAAACGTGTTTTTCAGCAGAAATAAACATGTTTGGGCAACTTTGGACACCCCCATGTAACTTCTGGGGCAGGAACAGCACACTTTTCAAAAGGTGTTTTTCAGCTCGAAATAAACACGTTTTTTCAGACTGTTGAATCCCAATGTAACTGTCTGGCTCAGAAGAGCCCACTGAGTCAGCCCTTAACCCCACTGTGCAGAAGTTGTCAAAACGGGTTTTTCAGCAGAAATAAACACGTTTGGGCAACTTTGGTCACCCCCATTTAATTTCTGGGGCAGGAAAAGCACACTTTTCAAAACGTGTTTTTCAGCTCGCAATGACCTCTGTTTTACATCTCATCCAGAAGACAGCGCCCTTTTACAACACAGCGTCTCTGTCACTATCATAAGTGACTGCCATCATAAGAATATGAGTCCAATATTTTAGAATATAGTCAGAATGACTTCTAACCTTACCTGTGGTGTCTTTAATCCCTATTGCTCAATGCATGGTGTACGTACTGCATAGATGTGTCTTGAGAATGAGGAATGGGCCCCTGAGACCGTCATTTACCTGTTTCACAAATGATCTTATTTTACTAGAGATTCTGTTTGGGATTCAGATGTGCATTCGGACAGCAATCCCTTTCAAGAAATGATACGTTCTGGATGAGGTCAATGGTGCTGGAACACTGTATTTAGGATGTGTTTGCAGTGATTGTGTGTCCCCTGCTTCAACGCAGTGATATATAGATGTGCTCCTGTAATTTATTGGTACAAGCCCAGAGCAGTAAGCAGTCTGAGGATTTATTTCCAGACGGCATAGAGCAGTGAAGCAGTGAAGTAGTGCAACACACTGGATCATTATATTATTAGCATCTATTCTACTTAAATTATTACATTATACACAACTTGAGTTCATTTTAAAAATTAAAAGGTAATGAAAGGAATGCATATTCATGAGGAAGATAATACCGATATGCATGTGATAATCTTCCTTATATCATGTAAATCATGTTCATCATTACATGATGGGAGCTAAAACAGAAGTTGAGAGAGAGCAAGGACGCCTACAGGAGGAAGGTATAGGACAAGCTGCAAAGGAAAAGCTACAACCCACAACAGCTACTCACCCACCCATCCCACACAGCTATCACTCTCCAACACCTCCACCATTAACACCTCCAGCACTGAAAGTGCTATGTGCACCATCCCCCAGGCCAGGCTGACCAGGCCAGTGCAATACACTGGATCTTTATATTATTAGAATCTATTCTACTTAAATTATTACATTATACACAATTTGAGTTCATTTTAAAAAGTAAAAGGTAATGAAAGGAATGCATTTTCATAAGAAAGATAATACCGATATGCATGTGATAATCTTCCTTATATTATGTAGTGCGTCATTTGGACACTTTGTGGGCTTGAAATACAAAGAAAATCATGTTCTATGGTACAAGATAAATACAAAACGTAAGCTTTTATTTTAATTAGATTTGTTTATAAAGCATAAGCAATCATTTATTACATTAATATATGTGAAAATAACATTTTAGCATCATATTATACATACAGGTCTCTAGCTTCAACACAGTGATATATATATATATATGCTCAGTGATTTATTTGTACATGCCCAGGGCAATAATCAGAATGAGGATTTATTTCCAGACGGGCTACAGGTAGTGTTGTGAAATACTTCAACACACTGGATCGCAGATTTAGACCCCCTGCACTCTTACTCCTTAAAAACCAAAGAAATGAAGATATGTAGCAATCACATTGTAACAGGGGTGACAGTGACTTAATGCTTATACTAGTGGACTTCTGGTACCTTTAGGGTACGGTGTTCCCTGAAGGGCTCTCAAACCCCGCATTTCAGATGCCTAGCTGATGTGTTGCACCTCAGAATCACTTTTAAACCTTACATCTGGTATCTTTAATCCCTATTGCTCAACGCGAAAACCTTACCTGTGGTGTCTTTAATCCCTATTGCTCAATGCATGGTGAAAGTATTGCATAAATGTGTCGGAAAATGAGCAATGGGCACCTGAGAGACTCATTTGCCTGTTTCACAAATGATCATATTTGACTAGAGATTCTGTTTGGGATTCAGTTGTGCATTCTGACAGCAATCCCTCTCAAAAAAGGATACATTCTGGATGAGGTCAAAGGTGCAGGAACACTGTATTTAGGATGTGTTTGCAGTTATTCTGTGTCTCTAGCTTCAACACAGTAATATATATATATATATGCTCACTGATTTTATGGTACATGCCCAGGGCAATAATCATTATGAGGATTTATTTCCAGATGTGCTAGGGGTAGTGTTGTGAAATACTTCAACACACTGGATCGCAGGTTTAAACTCCCTGCACTCTTACTCCTTAAAAACCAACAAATGCAGATATGTAGCAATCATATTGTAGCAGAGTGCATCGTTTCTGGCATAGTATGGCCAGGTGTTTTCCGAGTTATTGCACGGATTGGGCACGGCCGCAAGCCAAGAGCCGCAGGCGATGAGCCCGGAGCTGAACGGGCCCCACTGGCTCGTTTGTAAGGCCAGGTGCATTGCCAACCACGACCGGCAGGGCAGAGGCCTTGAAAGCGGCCTGGGCTCCTGCAGCTGTGCAGCCAAGCGCTCTGGTTTCTCTTCATTTCGTACAAATCTTTCGCCTTTTGCTAAAGATTTCCGTAGAGAGGAGCATGAATGAGTTCCGTGCAATTTTTGTGCTTCCCTGCCTTCGGGTGGTTGCAGCTGGGCTGGTCAAAGAGAGAAAACAAAACCGCTCACAATCGCTCTTGTTATGGCGATTGTGGTTGTCTGCTCTGCGAGTCCTCGGTCTCTGCCCGTCTGATTGCCGCTCTCTTCTTTGGGGGGCGGGAAGTGTCCGGCCGCAGGGGATCTTGGGACCTCGCTTTGCAAAGCGGCTTCCCAGAGTGCGTCGTTTCCGGCACAGTGTGGCCGGGTGCTTTCCGAGTTATCGCACGGATTGGGCACGCCCGCAAGCCGAGAGCCGCAGGCGATGAGCCCGGAGCTGAACGGACCCCACTGGCTCGTTTGAAAGGCCAGGTGCATTGCCAACCACGACCGGCAGGGCAGAGGCCTTGAAGGCGGCCTGGGCTCCTGCAGCTGTGCAGCCACGCACTCTGGTTTCTATTCATTTCATACAAATCTTTCGCCTTTTACTAAAGATTTCCGTGGAGAGGAGCATGAATGAGTTCCATGCAATTTTTGTGCTTCCCTGCTTTCGGGTGGGGCGCAGCTGGGCTGGTCAAAGAGAGAAAACAAAACCGCTCACAATCGCTCTTGTTATGGTGATTGTGGTTGTCTGCTCTGCGAGTCCTTGGTCTCCGCCTGTCTGATTGGCGCTCTTTTCTTTTGGGGGGCGGGAAGTGTCTGCCCCCACTGCCCCTTTCAAGTTTGCTAAAGACCACGTGGATGTTCCAGAGCAACTCCTGGAACAATGTTCTGTGGACAGACGTGACAAAAGCTGAACTTGTTGGTAAATGTGCACAGCGTTATGTTTGGAGATAACAAAACACTGCATACCAACTCCAAAACCTCATCCCACCTGGGAAGCATGGCGGAGGCTGTACGGCTTGCAATCATCTAGGATCACCCAGGATCTCCTGTTTATTAGGCATAATAAACAGGGCCACTGAACTCCACACTGGCCACTGAACCACAGCAGTGGCTTGCTGGCTTGACATCTCCCAAGAAAAATGTTGAAATCGCATGTGGAACAGGAAAATGACCCTCGAGTACGAGGGAAAAAAAAGAAAAAGATCATCTGGAGCGTGCCAACCCATGTCCAGAGCGTGCCAACCCATGTCCGGACAGCCCAGTTTCCTCGACGAGGTGGCCGAGTGGTTAAGGCGATGGACTGCTAATCCATTGTGCACTGCACGCGTGGGTTCGAATCCCATCCTTGTCGCTCCGGTACTAGAGCCGTACATTTTCTAGCGGTGGCTGAACATGGTATAGTAGGCTAACGTTGGCTCTGGGTTGAGACCGCGTTTTCACTTATTTGCAACGCAAACGGAGAAAGCGATTTTTGACAGTCTCTCAGGATGACAGTTTGTCATTCCTCTAGATGTTTATACAGTAGAAGCCTGCTTCGTGGCTTAAATCCAAGCTAAGGAAACGAGTTAGAGGTCTGATGCAGAACTGCGAATTCAATGAACGGGAACACTACAGTACATTGCACTGTATGTGTGAGGAAAGCTGCCCCCTTCTGTCCCTTGTCGACCGAACAGAGGACTGTAAAGGATACCGCCAAGAAACTTTAGGATGCTGGTTGAAATCCAGCTCCAAAGAAGCCCCTTTGGGTGTTATGTCATCAAAAAGTAAGAACAGCGAATCTCCCTTTGATCAAAAGCGCAACAGAACTGTTTTCCGTGGAGCGGGTTTCAGACCCGTAGACCTGTTTTATTTGTAAGGCAGGGCGCATTCCCAAGCGCGAATCTCCTGTTTTAGAAATGCTTTAATGGGCGTGAAGTGAAAATAAGAAATGGGCTCCAGATGCACATGGAAGCAATCAAGTGTTTCATCCGAGCTGTTTCAAAGACTGCTCAAGAGCTTTCCTTTCACAGAGGCGCAACGATTAATGATGGGGGTACACCCTTCAATGCGCCTTAGGACTCTACGGAGTGATTGAGACGATTCGTAGCGTGTGCTCATTTCCCTCTATTCCCCGTGTTGCAGTGGTAGGATGACGTAAATTACTGCTTCGACACGTAATGGCATTATAATCAAGTGCAGGAGCTGAGGGCTTTAGTTTTGTTTCGTTTTCCATGGCGTTCGTAAGCGCGCAAATCAAAGGCAATTCCTGCGTCTAACAGGAATGTAAATGCTTTTGAAAGTGCAGTGTGGTGCAGCTTGTAAAATCCTTGTCCACATTTGTGGTTTGTTGATGTTTTTTCTGTCTGCCAAAGTTGCATTTTGACATCCGGACAGGGAGACTTTATCATTTGAACGTGAAGCCAGCCTTAAACCCTCTGAGGCGTGTCTGTCTGCCGGCATGTATCTTGTGAAAGGTATTTTTTTTTTAACGGAGAGCGACTTTAATAAAGTTTCCGCAGCCACCTCGCACTCCGTGTTAGATTATAGGAGGAATGCGGAGGTGGTGTGCTCGCTGTAGTCGTGGCCGAGTAGTTAAGGCGATGGACTCGAAATCCATTGGGGACTCCCCGGTCAGGTTCGAGTCCTGCCGACTATGGCGTCTGCCGCACGTCGCCTTGTGCCTGTGCGGTAAAGGCGAAGTGCCGCTTCTCCTTTCCTGGTACTATAAAAATGCTACATCGCTTGGTCCTGCTTCCATGGAAAGCAGTTCTTCAGGTAATTCTCCTCTCTTACCAAAGCTGTTAGGTTCCTTTCCGTGGTGAGAGGGGTTGTCATGCAACGCTGCCACATAGTGCCGACAGACAAGTGTGTTGTTTGTATATGTGAGGCTCCAGTTATTTTCCCAAAATCCAGCACTGAGCGTAAACAAAGTGTCTAAGTAGCGTGGGAATGCTAACCCTAACCCTAGCTGGAGTTTGAGCAATCCAGCACTGAGCGTAAAAAGATGAGTCAAAGTAACGTCTAATCGGATTAGTTTCCTTAGAGCTGGTTTAGAGTTTGCTCAAGAGTTTACCTTTCACAGATGCGCAAAGAAGAATGTTGGGGGTGCACGCTTCAAGGCGCCTTACAGCTGTAGGGACTGATTCGAGATGATTCGTGGCGTGTGCTCGTTCCCATATACCGTACGCCAAGGGGGTGCAGTGCTAGGATGACGTACAATACCGCTTGGGCACGTAATGGCGTTATATGCAAGTGCGGGACATGAGGGTTTTCGTTTGTTCGTTTTGTTTTGCTCTGCTTTGCTTTGTTTTGCTTTCCATCGCGTTGGTAAGAGCGTAAATAAAAAGGCGATTCCTGCGTCTACCACTAACGTAAGAGCTATTTCAAGTGCGGCATGGTGCGGCTTTTGAAATGCTTGTGGGCATTTCTCTGTTGTTGATTCTTTTTTTGTGTGTAACAAAGTGGCATTTTCATGTCCGGGGAGACTTTATCATTCCGACATGAAGCCACCCTTAAGTCCTCTGAGGCGTGTCTGTCTGCAAGGCTTGTATTTTGGAAATGTTTTTTTGAAACGGAGAACGACTTTGAAATAGGCTTCCGTCGGCGCCTCGCGGTCCAGGTCAGATTTTAGCAACAACGCAGCGGCGGCAGGGCTTGCTGTAGTCGTGGCCGAGTGGTTAAGGCGATGAACTAGAAATCCATTGGGGTCTCCCCGCGCAGCTCCGAATCCTTCCAACTACGTTGTCCGCCTCCTGTCGTTGTGTTCCGGCGCAAGCAAAGAAGTGCGCCTCTTTACTGTTCCTGGTGGTTTTAAAACGCCAAATCGCTTGTACCCGCTGCCTTGGAAATAAATTCTTCAGCGTCCGCGAATGGCATTTTGGAGCTGGAAGCATGTCGACGCTTTTTGCACAGAGCACCAAAAAAGCATCTTTTTTGAAGGCTCAGGCACTGAGCATTGGTGGTTCAGTGGTAGAATTCTCGCCTGCCACGCGGGAGGCTCGGGTTCGATTCCAGGCCAATGCAGTGGCTTTTGCAGCGAGCGGCTCCATCACTTGCATCCCCTTGCAACTCGCAACTGAAAACCCACTGAAGCTAAGCAGGTGTGAGCCAGGTCAGTACCCGGATGAGGGTGAGCTACAGGGAAACGATTTCTTATGGGGCGCAGTAAGTACAGACGTTTAAAAAGCTTCACTCATGCCGACGATACAGCATGAAGAAGCGCAACCTAACGTTTGACAGACAAAAGCCGGGCGCCGCTACGAGCAATATGAAATCAAATTGACAGCACACGGCGTTTCGCGCTGACTCAAAAGTGATCTCGACAGACGCTGTTCTCTGCATAACGCTGAAAGAGCTAAAGAGCATTTCTGTTGAGACGTAACAAGCTCGTTTCTTTCTACCATGATGTCACCATGACCAAATCTGTCTTTAAACACCTTGCTCAGTCTCTGACGAGACTGTCAAAAATCGCTTTCGCCGATTGTATTGCAAACCGGCGGAAGCGGGGTATTGGGAAAAGTTTTCAACTAGCAATAATTGCGCCTCGGCTAAACCTCACAGGCTACGATACTGCCACTGCGCAAAGCTGACGGTTGCCAGGCAACCGCGGGGATCCTATTGAAATCGTTATCGATCGTCTCATGGCATGTCGTTGCGGTAACGCTTCATATTTGTCGTCTTCTTCTTCGTCTAGCTTGAGGTTTTGAAGAATTTCATGACAGACAAGGGCTTCGTTGGGAACAAAGGGCGTTGTGAGAAAACCATTGCTTATTTTCTGCAGCAGAAATACAACCCTTTAAATACAAGATGACAGAACAATGACGAAGGGCATGCCGGGAGGAACTCATGCACTACAGAGGAAAGGGGGCGGGCACGTACAGTTCACATTCAAGCCACAAGTACTCTTCTCGGATGTTACACAAACAAATCCTAACGTCTTGAAAGCATTGCAGCATATTTGTGTCCCACTTCCCGTGGCTGCAGGACGACTGACACGAACGGACAAACACAATCTGTGGCGTTTAACTAACAATATCATGATTTATTCAGGATGTGTGGAATCAGCACGTCCCGGAGACAGCTTCCGAAATCGTGAGCATTCTCTGGTGGTGTCCTGCAGGGCTCCTGTGGGCATGCGTTGGTGGTATAGTGGTGAGCATAGCTGCCTTCCAAGCAGTTGACCCGGGTTCGATTCCCGGCCGACGCAGTGGCGATTGGTTTCAAATGCTGTCATGAGCCTTGGATTGTGACTAGCAAAGCGAAGCCTTTTGAAAGAGCTAAAGCACTGCAAAACGGAATTGAAGGAGAATCTTACAGGGGATTCTGAGCGGTGTCTGCATACACGCAGTCCGATATGGGTGCTGAAAGCTTGAGCTACTCTCAATGTCATGCTGCCTTTCCCCGGAGTAAATCTGTTACATTGAAAGAATGCTTCTGGCAGGTTCAAAAAGGGACCCTTGTTAATTGGAGAAATCAATGATTTCGAATGAATTCTGTATGCGTTAAAAGACAGCTATACACAGAAAACATGCAGGACACTGCTCATGATGTTTCCCGAGCCGAAACACAGTGCGTTTTTCCAAGCCATCTGACAAAGCCCGCCCACTGAAAACTGCAGCAGATTGTGTAAAGACGTTCAACTTTGTAACTACTGCACGCACAGGAAGCAGAATAAATTCCTCTTTTCAAACTGTCAAAGGTTTGCTTTGCGAACCCCGCAGGACATCGCACAATCTCTTTTGAACAGGGACAAACGATTTCTTATGGGGCGCAGTAAGTACTGTTACTGTCACTGCTCGATACCGACGTTAGCCTACTATACCATGTTCAGCCACCGCTAGAAAATTTACAGCTCTAGCACCGGAGCAAACGACAGGAGGGCCAACGTCGAACAGGCACACGTGTCAGACATGGAGAGCGATGAGAATGGGAACCCATGCCTGCAGAGCACAATGGATTAGCAGTCCATCGCCTTACATTCAGCCAACATGTCGACGAAACTGGGCTGTCCGGACATGGGTTGGCGCGCTCCAGATGATCTTTTTCTTTTTTTTCCCTCGTACTCGAGGGTCATTTTCCTGTTCCACATGCGATTTCAACATTTTCCTCGGGAGATGTCAAGCCAGCAAGCCACTGCTGTGGTTCAGTGGCCAGTGTGGAGTTCAGTGGCCCTGTTGTACACAGAAAGCACATTGAGCTCCTTGCACATGAAAAGTTCCAGATAAAAGCCATTTGTCAATCTTTCTCTTGGTGTCAATGTTGCTGTTGTATGTAAAGGTGGCAACTTGCTCAGCGAGCAGGCGGAGCACACACCGAATGCAGATGTGTCTGAGTGGTGTGTCCAAGTAGCTGCAAAAGGACAGTGCTCCCGGGGCGCTGTGGCTGAGTTGGTTAAAGCGCCTGCCTAGTAAACAGGAGATCCTGGGTTTGAATCTCAGCAGTGCCTTCTTTGTTCTGTCTTCTCAAACAGAACTGGTCCTTACAGACAACCACCTACGGCTAGACTTGCAAGTATTCATTTCCTATCTTTAACGCGACTTGTTTTTCTTAAAATGGATGCAACTTGCAAAACATGAAATACAAACCTTGCTAATCAGCGCTAGCGGCTGGCAAAAAAAAAAGAAGTCAGCAATGTTTTTTTTCTTTAACCTTAACCCTGCTAACGGAGACGAGTTAATCGACCGAGTCTATGCAGCTTAAACGGTGCGCACGTCGGGTTCTTAGCTGAAAGGTTGGTAAATCACGCTCACCCCAGTCCTTAATCTTTTAAAGAGGATACAAAATTGAACCTAGTCGCCACATCACATACATCCTGTTCAATGATAAAAAGGTAACATCTATCCTCTCTCCAGAGTAAATCTCACGTTGAGGGCATCTTTTTTTTCACTTTACCGTGAGTTGGGCTCGGCTGCACAGAGGAGAGAGCAGAGCAATGAGGTCACGGGGACAGGGGAGTCACACGCTGGCGGTTTGAATACGCGGAAGATCACTGAGGGATCCACAGTATGTGGACGCTCCGTGCGCCATCAGTCCACACTCCGGACTCTGAATCCTGCCATCCGAGTTAAGATCTCGGCGGAACCTGAGGCGCAGTTCCTTCTTAAAACGTAATCTGGTGAGCATTTCTAGAATCGTACTTGTATAGATGCAGCCTTTAATGTGTTGCTAGGTTAAAATTGATGACTTCTTGTATTTCAGTAGGCAACTGCCCTCTTGATTTTGGATTTAATTTCTTTATTACAGGGGCGCTTTTATGAAGACAGAGTCATGTTCAGGTACTTTGCTTGATGGAGGAAGCTCATTTCGGACTCTGTGATCTGCTCACCTGGAAAGGTCTGCTGTACTACTACAAGAGAGAAGTAGAGTCTGGAAGAAGGGACAATTTTATGATGCTTTGGAAGATAATGTTTTTTTTTTCTTATACTGAAAATGAAAGGTAGGTGTTTCTATATGGACTCAGTCTTTGGAATTTGTATATATATATATTTCAGTGATCCCTCAGCCATTCCTTCTGTATTGTAATTCAATTTCTCTTTTAAAATTCCTTCCCCACTTCTAGGACCTGCAGTTGCTGAACTCCACAATGGCTTCTATTGGAAAGTCTGTGACTGAGACCAAGTAAGTGTTCACTTTTTTATGAAACCATTATTTATTTTGGAGCAATGAGCAATTCTTATATAAATGCAATAAAATCATTATGCTCAAACTATAAGAGAGAATTTTAAGGATAATTTAAGAAATCAGTCTTAGCTTGTTTCTATACACAGATGGTATTATTTATTTTCAAAGGAAACCCGCGAGGATTCCCCTGGTGTGCAAGATGTGCCTGAATACTTTTGATCAGCTTCCTACTCACTTGAAGAGGGCATGTATGAAGCACGCCACGGCAGAAGAGATCAGGATGGCCTCTCAACAGGCGAGGGAGGACATGATGAATCACCTGAAGAACGGGGTCATCGTGGATTACCACAGAATAGAGATCGTGTCTGGTGAGGCAAACAGGATAGTGGTTGTAAGACTGCTAGAGTCCTTGGGCCTTTTTGTACATGGGAAGCCTGAAGACACATCGGCAAGGTGAGATATTTTTAATCTGTAAGGCTTCTGTAGTTTCTTTTTGAAATCATTGTTACAACATATTATGTAAAAACATGTTGAAAAGAATCTACCTGCATTCCAGCGGCCCTGAGCAAGAGGCCGCTGTCCAGGAGGAAGAGATGCCAGAGGCTCCTCTAGAAACTGAAACAGAAGCGGATAAGGAAGGGGAAGATGTGAGCTCTGAAGAACTCTATCAGCAGTAAGACTTTTTATTTTTCAGATGTATCTATTTTTTACTAAATTTCTAATTTGACTTATAGGTATAAAATGTTTAAACCGGTGTTTTATATCCTTACAGGCCCTGAGTAGTTAAAAAGTATCAGCAGGCCGGAAGAGAGTGGCCCAAGCTGGACTCTATAGAAAGCACTCCCTGGATGCTCCTCTCCTGATTGGATTCAAACAGTACCTTACCAAGGATCTGGGAGTGGCAAATTATTCTCAGGAGGTATTTATTTTTTAAAGGCATTAAAAATTAAGCAATGGTATCTTCATTGTAAATGTTTTTATTTCTTAGCTTAAAATTCACCCATGTGAAATGATGTCAGCCATAAACATCATGACTCTATATTTCCTACCCGAATCTATTCTACTTAAATTATTACATTATACACAATTTGAGTTCATTTTAAAAAGTAAAAGGTAATGAAAGGAATGCATTTTTATAAGAAAGATAATACCGATATGCATGTGATAATCTTCCTTATATCATGTAGTGCGTCATTTGGACACTTTGTGGGCTTGAAATACAAAGAAAATCATGTTCTATGGTACAAGATAAATACAAAACTTAAGCTTTTATTTTAATTAGATTTGTTTATAAAGCATAAGCAATCATTTATTACATTAATATATGTGAAAATAACATTTAAGCATCATACATTTAGTCCCTAATGCTGAAAGAAATGATCATAGAACATGACATCTAACCTTACCTGTGGCGTCTTTAATCCCTATTGCTCAATGCACGGTGAAAGCATTGCATACATGTGTCTGACAATGAGGAATGGGCCCCTGAGACAGTCATTTGCATGTTTCACAAACAATCGTATATTACTAGAGATTCTGTTTGGGATTCGAATGTGCATTCGGACAGCAATCCCTTTTAAGAAATGATATGTTCTGGATGAGGTCAAAGGTGATGGAACACTGTATTTAGGATGTGTTTGCAGTGATTGTGTGTCTCCTGCTTCAACGCAGTGATATATAGATGTGCTCCTGTAATTTATTGGTTCATGCCCAGGGCAGTAAGCAGTCTGAGGATTTATTTCCAGACGGCATAGAGCAGTGAAGCAGTGAAGTAGTGCAACACACTGGATCATTATATTATTAGAATCTATTCTACTGAAATTATTACATTATGCACAATTTGAGTTCATTTTAAAAAGTAAAAGGTAATGAAAGGAATGCATTTTCATAAGAAAGATAATACCGATATGCATGTGATAATCTTCCTTATATCATGTAGTGCGTCATTTGGACACTTTTTTGGGCATGAAATACAAAGAAAATCATGTTCTATGGAACAAGATAAATACAAAACTTAAGCTTTTATTTAAATTAGATTTGTTTATAAAGCATTAGCAATAATTTATTACATTAATATATGTGAAAATAACATTTTAGCATCATATTATTACATACAGGTCTCTAGCTTCAACACAGTGCTATATATATATATATGCTCAGTGATTTATTGGTACATGCCCAGGGCAACAATCAGAATGAGGATTTATTTCCAGACAGGCTACAGGTAGTGTTGTGAAATACTTCAACACACTGGATCGCAGATTTAGACCCCCTGCACTCTTACTCCTTAAAAACCAAAGAAATGAAGATATGTAGCAATCACATTGTAACAGGGGTGACAGTGACTTAATGCTTATACTAGTGGACTTCTGGTACCTTTAGGGTACGGTGTTCCCTGAAGGGCTCTCAAACCACGCATTTCAAATGCCTAGCTGTATCGCTGATGTGTTGCACCTCAGAATCACTTTTAAACCTTACCTCTGGTATCTTTAATCCCTATTGCTCAACGCATGGTGAAAGTATTGCATAAATGTGTCTGAAAATGAGCAATGGGCACCTGAGAGACTCATTTGCCTGTTTCACAAATGATCATATTTGACTAGAGATTCTATTTGGGATTCAGTTGTGCATTCTGACAGCAATCCCTTTAAAAAAACGATACATTCCGGATGAGGTCAAAGGTGCAGGAACACTGTTACTTGTTCCTTTATAACCCGGTTATTGATGTCATTAACAACATTAATCCCAAACAGAGCTGTTGGACTCCCTCCTCTGGCCGTTTTCCACCAGTTGATTATTTCATCAACCAATGCACTAATCAAGCTCCCAAGGCACTCTCTATACCCAGTAAACATAGGTCTAACCTCACCCAAGGAGAAAATCAGGTGCTCCAGTCTCTCCGCAACAGGGATGATATCGTCATCAAACCAGCGGACAAAGGAGGTGCTGTTGTGGTGTGGCGTAAGGATCTATATATCTTTGAAGCCTCTAGACAACTAACTGACACTTCTGCCTACCTCCCTCTCCAACAGGACCCTACCACTGACTACCAAAAGGAAGTGGTATCCACCATTTCCCTTCTTATCAGCAGTAACGAGCTCCCCCAGGAGGCGAACCGGCTCATCATGGAACATCCACAAGTATCTCAATTTTACCTCCTCCCCAAAATCCACAAACCGGACACCCCTGGACGCCCCATCGTATCAACATGTAACTGTCCAACTACTTACATCTCAGCCTTTCTCGAAAGCATCATGAGACCGCTGGTTGAAGATCTTCCCTCATACATCAAAGACACCAACCACGCGCTCCAACTTTTCAATGATTTCCAATTTCAGGGTACCGAATGCCACATTTTTACCATGGACATCACATCTCTGTACACCGTCATTCCCCATAATGACGGCCTTACAGCCCTCAAGCACACGCTGGACAAACGCACAGTGCTTGATCCACCCACCCACACCCTGGTACGCCTTGCAGAATTGGTCCTCACACTGAACGCATTCTCTTTCAATAATCTTTTTTACCAACAGGTCAGTGGAGTGGCCATGGGCACCAGAATGGGACCCAGCTATGCCAATATTTTTGTCGGCTGGGTAGAAGAACGCTTCTTCGCTTCCTACACTGGCTATGTCCCTGACCTCTACAAGTGATATATTGATGACTGCGTCGGTGCCGCCACATGCTCCAGCGATCAGCTTGAGTTCTTCCTGCACCATTTCACCTCCTGTACAGCTCATTTCACCCCAACCATACTAAAAACTCTCTTCCTTTTTCACAGTTCCTTAGGTTACGACGACTATGCAGCGATGACATCGACTTCGAGAACCAAGCCCTCGAAATGTACTCATTTTTCATCAATAGAGGATACCCCAGCAGTGTGATTGACAGGGCCCTTGCCCGAGCCAAAAACACCCCCTGGACCATCAACCCGATCAGGAACTCCCGCCGTAACAACCGCATTCCTTTGGTGCTTCCTTACCACCCTAACACACTTCCTATCCCCAGGACCATTAACCACAACTTTTCCATCCTACAGGATGATCCCTCCATTGGGGCCCTCTTTTCTGATCGCCCTATCATCTCATATCGCTGACCACCTAATCTGCGTAACCTCCTTGTTCACAGCTCCCTTGACCGCCCTCAACAACCATCCACACCAGGCACTTTCCCTTGCAACAGAGCTCGTTGTATCACCTGCAAGTACACAGCCACCACCACACTCATTCAAGGCCCCTCAGGACAATTCCGGATCACCCAGACAGCATCTTGTACTTCCAGCAACCTCATTTACTGTATCTCTTGCAGTAAATGTCCAGCCATCTACATTGGAGAAACAGGAAGGAGACTCGGAGACCACTTCAGAGAACATGTCAGGGCTGTGAAGATTAAAGATCTCTCCAAGCCCATTGTTTCTCATTTCACCTCTGACGGCCCCGACCACTCTAATCTCTCCGTCTGTGTTCTCAAAAACGGTTTTCCGAACTCATACATCAGAAAGACCACCGAAACTAAAATTATTCTGCAGCTAGGATCACACATTCTCCCTTCCCTTAATGACAGACTACTGTTCTTTTAAATTTTCTCCATTCATTGGAAGTTTCATTTCACACCTCTCTGCACCCATTCTGACTTCACACCTCTTGATTGGCCTCTCTTTCTGTCCCCTGCTCCCGCCTCTCACTCCTCCACCCTCCCAACCTTTGTTCTCCCGCTACTTTACCTCTGCCTACTGCCCTGTCTCTCTCACACCTGAAGAAGGCTCCATGGCCGAAACATTGTGTTCTCTTTCTTCTTTTTTTCAGCATGGAATAAACCTATTACTTGTTCCTTTGTAGCCTACGCATGCTGACGCAGCTACCCACCTGAACTACACTGTATTTAGGATGTGTTTGCAGTTATTCTGTGTCTCTAGCTTCAACACAGTGATATATATATATGCTCACTGATTTTTTGGTACATGCCCAGGGCAATAATCATTATGAGGATTTATTTCCAGATGTGCTAGGGGTAGTGTTGTGAAATACTTCAACACACTGGATCGCAGGTTTAAACCCCCTCCACTCTTACTCCTTAAAAACCAACAAATGCAGATATGTAGCAATCATATTGTAGCAGACACTCATTTGCCTGTTTCACAAATGATCATATTTTACTAGAGATTCTGTTTGGGATACGGATGTGCATTCTGACAGCAATCTCTTTCAAAAAATGATTTTACCTTATCGCGGCTTTGCCCTCTTGCCTCTTTGGATAATATCTCCATCTTGTGGTCGTTGTTGGTAATTACTAGACAATATCTCCATCTTGTGGTCGTTGTTGGTAATGTCTTCTTATGCCCTTTTTTATTTCAATTCTCTATTAGTTGTTTCTAGAATCTCTACAATAGAGTTGAAAACATCACTTTTATAGCAGACAATATGACATTATTTATAGTCCAATTAGAAATTTATTACCCTGTTTTTAACATAATAACAAATTAAAACTAAGTTTGAAACACCAGGAAACATAAAAAATGATTTTTAGGAAAACCATGAGGTTCTCTGTGTCCGATGCCTGCAAGGGGAGAAAGCTAGAATACTTTGATTTTTCAAAATTTGAAAATAAACATCATATAACAACAGCTTTCATTCCTAGGAGTGAAAAATAACCATTTTTGAAGACATATTAGTTTCTAAAACACTACAATAAAGTTAAAAACATCTGTTTTATATTACATTATTTTTTGTGAAATTAGTCATTTTTTGCACTATTTGTAATATAATTTCTAATTAAAAGTGTTTAGAATTAAGTTTTGAACAACAAGGAATACAAAAAAAAAGATTTTTAGGAAAACCATGAGGTTCTCTGTGCCCGATGCCTGCAAGGGGAGAAAGCTAGAATCCTACACAGGCTCCTGGAGCTCTGGCCTGGCTAAAGAGGCTGAATTTATCCCCTTCAAAGCTCCATGAAAAATGATCATTTAAAATTTGAAAAAAAACCATCATATAACATCATACAGATGCAGCCATTCAAAATGCGCGGTAAAAACCCGCGGTACAGTAACCTACCCACAAGCCACTGCAGGGCACCGGAGGGCACCGCGGTAAGTGATTGGCTGGCCAAAATGACCGACAGGGGCACTCGTGGTGCATTGGTTGGTAGTGAAAAGATTTAATCATTTAATGTGCACATTTCAATCCGCTTAGTTTTGAATATTTATATGGATTTTACCACTAAAGGGAAATTTTAGTAGCTGAGCATAAAAAGAAGAGGAGCATAACGCATCTGAAGGTCATAAACGATATTAATTTAGGAACATAAACATTACTGTATGTACATAAACTGTACTGTGTATGGCTGGTCTTGGTAGTTTAAAGAAAAAATACACACCAGTCTTCCATTTCTCCCTAAACATTTTAAGCATGAAAGTTTTATGAAACGGTACCCAAATATGCGATTGCTGTATAGAATGAATTTTAATTTTAAAAAATTATTTAACATGAAAATTAAACTCTTTACATCTTCCACCTGAGAACAGTCACCCGTTGCTACCCAACGCAGAAACACAGCCACTAACTAGCAAAGAGAGGACATTAGCTAGCCAATATGACAAAGAAATAAATGATTATTTTGTTTATTTCTTTTGCACATTTATTTGAACATTTCCATCGATTGTACAAGCACTTGGAAACTGTCCAATCCCTAGTTCATCAGACATTTTCTTTTACGCTGCGAGCATTCTCCTGGTCTGGCTCCAGTCTGTGTCTTCTAGGATATAATGCCAGCGAACTCTTGTTTTTATGTCCACTATAACAGACAATCTCCTTTGCTTTTAACCGAGCGTTATGCATAATAATGTTCACAGCTCTGTCCAGCAAATTAATAATAAACTTTATTTTATATAGCGTTTTAAACGAATAAGTAATTAGATTGCTCATAAACCTAATCATGAACCATGTTGATTTCCATAGGATCCCCGCGGTTGCCTGGCAACCGTCAGCTTTGCACAGTGGCAGTATCGTAGCCTGTGACGTTTAGCCGAGGCGCGATTATTGCTAGTTGAAAACTTTTCCCAATACCCCGCTTCCGCCGGTTTGCAATACAATCGGCGAAAGCAATTTTTGACAGTCTCGTCAGGGACTGAGCAAGCTGTTTAAAGACAGATTTTGTCATGGTGACACCATGGTAGAAAGAAACGAGCTTGTTACGTCTCAACAGAAACGCTCTTTAGCTCTTTCAGCGTTATGCAGAGAACAGCGTCTGTCGAGATCACTTTTGAGTCAGCGCGAAACGCCGTGTGCTGTCAGTTTGATTTCATATTGCTCGTAGCGGTGCCCGGCTTTTGTCTGTCAAACGTTAGGTTGCGCTTCTTCATGCTGCATCGTCGGCATGAGTGGAGCTTTTTAAACGTCTGTACTTACTGCGCCCCATAAGAAATCGTTTGTCGCCGTTCAAAAGAGATTGTGCGATGTCCTGCAGCGTTTGCAAAGCAAACCTTTGACAGTTTGAAAAGAGCGTAAATAAAAAGTCGATTCCTGTGTCTACCTCTAATGTAAGAGCTATTTCAAGTGCGGCGTGGTGCGGCTTTTGAAATGCTTGAGGGCATTTCTCTGTTGTTGATTCTTTTTTTGTGTGTAACAAAGTGGCATTTCCATGTCCGGACGGGGAGACTTTATCATTCCGACATGAAGCCACCCTTAAGTCCTCTGAGGCGTGTCTGTCTGCAAGGCTTGTATTTTGGAAATGTTTTTTTGAAACGGAGAACGACTTTGAAATAGGCTTCCGCCGGCGCCTCGCGATCCAGGTAAGATTGTAGCAAGAACGCAGCGGCGGTGGGGTTTGCTGTAGTCGTGGCCGAGTGGTTAAGGCGATGGACTTGAAATCCATTGGGGTCTCCCCGCGCAGGTTCGAATCCTGTCGGTTATGTTGTCCGCCTCCAGTCGGTGTGTTCCGGCGCAAGCAAAGAAGTGCGCCTCTTTGCTGTTCCTGGTGGTTTTAAAACGCCAAATCCCTTGTACCCTATGCCTTGGTAATAAGTTCTTCAGCGTCCGCGAAAGGCATTTTGCAGCTGGAAGCAGATGTCGACGCGTTTTGTGCAGAGCACCAAAAAAGCGTCTTTTTTGAAGGCCCAGGCACTGAGCATTGGTGGTTCAGTGGTAGAATTCTCGCCTGTCACGCGGGAGGCTCGGGTTCGATTCCCGGCCAATGCAGTGGCTTTTGCAGCGAGCGGCTCCATCACTTGCATCCCCTTGCAACTCGCAACTGAAAACCCACTGAAGCTAAGCAGGTGTGAGCCAGGTCAGTACCTGGATGAGGGTGAGCTACAGGGAAAAACAAAGCTTCCAGCTGGAAGCGGTGTTAATGGTGCTGGCGGGGGGGCGCTCACCCTGAGGTCTGTGCGGGTCCCAATGCCCCAGTATAGTGACGGAGACGCTGTGTTGTAAAAGGGCGCTGTCTTTTGGATGAGATGTAAAACCGAGGTCACAGCGCTCTGTGGTCATTCAAAATGACCACCAAAACCTTTGACAAAAGCTCTTGGTAATTGATGGTCTTCAATAATGCTTCTCCTTTAGGTACATTTTAAATCAGCTGAAAAATGCTGTGAAATGGGGGGGCACTTTAGGCCAGTGTAGGATTTGGGTTACAAGAAACATGAAACTGCCCGAGAAAGCCCGTACACTGAATTACACGGCTTTCTATTCAAAGGAGGACAAAAGAAATTCCCTGAGTTAGATTTTTTGCAGCACAGAGAGGAGCACTGTCGTGAGGCCGGTTAGCTCAAGTTAAGTTGTGTATAATGTAATAATTTAAGTAGAATAGATTCTAATAATATAATGATCCAGTGTGTTGCACTACTTCACTGCTTCACTGCTCTATGCCGTCTGGAAATAAATCCTCAGACTGCTTACTGCCCTGGGCATGTACCAATAAATTACAGGAGCACATCTATATATCACTGCGTTGAAGCAGGAGACACACAATCACTGCAAACACATCCTAAATACAGTGTTCCAGCACCTTTGACCTCATCCAGAACGTATCATTTCTTGAAAGGGATTGCTGTCCGAATGCACATCTGAATCCCGAACAGAATCTCTAGTAAAATACGATCATTTGTGAAACAGGCAAATGACTGTCATTCCTCATTGTCAGACACGTATGCAATGCTTTCACCGTGCATTGAGCAATAGGGATTAAAGACACCACAGGTAAGGTTAATTCTAAAATATTGGACTCATATTCTTATGATGGCAGACATGATGCTGCTTTTAAAACCGGGGTTAATGGACATTATATGACTGTCAATTCTGTTTTGTTTTGGAGACTCTTGGCTGCCTATGTGGTACAGTGCAGCGTGAAGAAAACCTTTTCCAAAACTGTGTCAGCTCAAAAGTTGTAAGAAAATCTTTCCAGCTGCTTTAATTCTCTTCATTTTTGTCATTTAATTGTCTGTCGGCACTATGTAGCAGCGTTGCATGACAACCCATCTCACCACGGAAAGGAACCTAACAGCTTTTGTAAGAGAGGAGAAAAGGACCTGGCCCGTACGGGACTCGAACCCACAACCTTGGTGTTATTAGCTCTAACCAACTGAGCTAACCAGCCTCACGACAGCAATCCTCTCTGTGCTGCAAAAAATCGAACTCAGGGAATTTCTTTTGCCCTCCTTTGAATTGAAAGCCGTGTAATTCAGTGTACGGGCTTTCTCGTGCAGTTTTATAGTTCTTGTAACCCAAATCCTACACTGGCGTGAAGTGACCCCCCATTTCACAGCATTTTTCAGCTGATTTAAAATGTACCTAAAGGAGAAGCATTATTGAAGACCATCAATTACCAAGAGCTTTTGTCAAAGGTTTTGGTGGTCATTTTTAATGACCACAGAGCGCTGTGACCTCGGTTTTACATCTCATCCAAGAGACAGCGCCCTTTTACAACACAGCGTCTCCGTCACTATGCTGGGGCATTGGGACCCGCACAGACCTCAGGGTGAGCGCCCCCCCGCCGGCACCATTAACACCGCTTCCAGCTGGAAGCTTTGTTTTTCCCTGTAGCTCACCCTCATCCAGGTACTGACCTGGTTCACACCTGCTTAGCTTCAGTGGGTTTTCAGTTGCGAGTTGCAAGAGGATGGAAGCATTGGCCAGGAATCGAACCCGAGCCTCCCGTGTGGCAGGTGAGAATTCTACCACTGAACCACCAATGCTCAGTGCCTGGGCCTTCAAAAAAGACGCTTTTTTGGTGCTCTGTGCAAAAATCGTCGACATCTGCTTCCAGCTACAAAATGCCATTCGCGGACGCTTTAGAACTTAATTCCTAGGGAGCGGGTACAAGCGATTTGGCGTTTTAAAACCACCAGGAACAGCGCTTCTTTGCTTGCGCCGGAACACAGCAACAGGAGGTGGACAACGTAGTTGGCAGGATTCGAACCTGCGGGGGGAGACCCCAATGCATTTCTAGTCCATCGCCCTAAGCACTCGGCCACGACTACAGCAAGCCCCGCCGCCGCTGCGTTCTTGCTACAATCTTACCTGGATCGCGAGGCGCCGGCGGAAGCCTATTTCAAAGACGTTCTCCGTTTCAAAAAAACATTTCCAAAATACAAGCCTTGCAGACAGACACGCCTCAGAGCACTTAAGGGTGGCTTCATGTCGGAATGATAAAGTCTCCCCGTCCGGACATGAAAATGCCACTCTGTTACACACAAAAAAAGAATCAACAACAGAGAAATGCCCACAAGCATTTGAAAAGCCGCACCACGTCGCACTTGAAATAGCTCTTACATTAGTGGTAGACGCAGGAATCGCCTTTTTATTTACGCTCTTACCAACGCGATGGAAAGCAAAACAAAGAAAGCAGAGCAAAACAAAACGAACAAACGAAAACCCTCACTTCCCGCACTTGCATATAACGGTGTTACGTGCCCAAGCGGTATTGTACATCATCCTAGCACTGCACCCCGGGGCGTACGGTATATGGGACCGAGCACACGCCACGAATCGTCTCGAATCACTCCCTACAGCTGTAAGGCGCCTTGAAGCATACACCCCCAACATTCTTCCTTGCGCATCTGTGAAAGGTAAACTCTTGAGCAAACTGTGAACCAACTCTAAGGAAACTAATCCGATTAGACGTTACTTTGACTCATCCTTTAAGGGCCCCTTGTTAATTGGAGAAATCAATGATCTCGAATGAATTCTGTATGCGTTAAAAGACAGCTATACACAGAAAACATGCAGGACACTACTCATGATGTTTCCCGAGCCGAAACACAGTGCGTTTTTCCAAGCCATCTGACAAAGCCCGCCCACTGAAAACTGCAGCAGATCGTGTAAAGACGTTCAAGTTTGTAACTACTGCACGCACAGGAAGCAGAATAAATTCCTCTTTTCAAAATGTCAAAGGTTTGCTTTGCGAACGCTGCAGGACATCGCACAATCTCTTTTGAACGGGGACAAACGATTTCTTATGGGGCGCAGTAAGTACAGACGTTTAAAAAGCTCCACTCATGCCGACGATGCAGCATGAAGAAGCGCAACCTAACGTTTGACAGACAAAAGCCGGGCGCCGCTACGAGCAATATGAAATCAAACTGACAGCACACGGCGTTTCGCGCTGACTCAAAAGTGATCTCGACAGACGCTGTTCTCTGCATAACGCTGAAAGAGCTAAAGACATTTCTTTTGAGACGTAACAAGCTTGTTTCTTTCTACCATGATGTTACCATGACAAAATCTGTCTTTAAACACCTTGCTCAGTCTCTGACGAGACTGTCAAAAATTGCTTTTGCCGATTGTATTGCAAACCGGCGGAAGCGGGGTATTGGGAAAAATTTTCAACTAGCAATAATCGCGCCTCGGCTAAACCTCACAGGCTACGATACTGCCACTGCGCAAAGCTGACGGTTGCCAGGCAACCGCGGGGATCCTATGGAAATCGTTATCAATCGTCTCATGGCATGTCGTTGCTGTAACGCTTCATATTTGCGGCAGGACACTTCCCGCCCCCCAAAGAAAAGAGCGCCAATCAGACAGGCGGAGACCGAGGACTCGCAGAGCAGATGGCCACAGTCGCCGTAATAAGAGCGATTGTGAGCGGTTTTGTTTTCTCTCTATGACCAGCCCAGCTGCGCCCCACCCGAAGGCAGGGAAGCACAAAAATTGTATGGAACTCATTCATGCTCCTCTCCATGGAAATCTTTAGTAAAAGGCAAAAGATTTGTACGAGATGAAGAGAAACCAGAGTGCGTGGCTGGACAGCTGCAGGAGCCCAGGCCGCCTTCAAGGCCTCTGCCCTGCCGGTCGTGGTTGGCAATGCACCTGGCCTTACAAACGAGCCAGTGGGGCCCGTTCAGCTCCGGGCTCATCGTCTGCGGCTCTCGGCTTACCTGGCAGGGGAGATACCTTGATCAGCCTGTAGTTGGAGTAGTTGGATTGTTTTCTTGTTTTGTGGAAGCAGTGTTTGTTTTGCAGTTTGAGATGGCAACCTTTGGATCCCGCAAGAATGCTGTACGTTTTGAGCTTTTGGATGACCTCTTCATGGATCGTATGCAGTTCAGCAGAAAAGTGTTACAGAAGGAACTTGGCTTTGAACCTCGGCACTTGGATTTCATCTTCGCTCTCCCAGGTCAGAAAGCATTTGAGGTTGTTTTTGCTACCTATTCTCTGTTTGAACAATGTGTGGATGTGTTTGAGGCAAAAAGAGGGAAAGTTCCTGCTCTTGAGAAGATCAACTTGCAGCCTCTGACACAGAGAGAGAGGAAAATGGTGCATGTTGTTATGTTCTCGGAACTGGCAAAGACGGAGGACATTCACACCTGGCTTAAGCAGTACTGCACCGTCCACCATGGAACTGAGGTTAGAGATGTTGACGGTATAAAAACAGGAGCAAGGAAATTCGAGGTTCGCTTGCTACCGGACAATGTAAATGGAGGCTTAAGGCACCTGCCCTCTACAATCCGGCTGGGCGCCTGCAATGGCTATGTTTTTTATGTGGGACAACCAAAGGTGTGTCGGCGCTGTGGTGCTGTGGGACACCTGGCATCGTCCTGCACTGTGAAATGCTGCAAGACCTGTGGCAAACAGGGACATTTAGCCTCTGACTGTTCAATGCTGCCAAAGTGCAATTTATGTGGCTCGGAAGGACACATTTTTAAGAACGGACTGATGGCGCACGGAGGGTCCATATACTGTGGATCCCTCAGTGATCTTCCGCGTATTCAAACTGCCAGCGTGTGACTCCCCTGTCCCCGTGACCTCATTGCTCTGCTCTCTCCTCTGTGCAGCCGAGCCCGACTCACGGTAAAGTGAAAAAAAAATATGCCCTCAACGTGAGATTTACTCTGGAGCGAGGATAGATGTTACCTTTTTATCATTGAACAGGATGTGGCGACTAGGTTCAATTTTGTATCCTCTTTAAAAGATTAAGGACTAGGGTTAGCGTGATTTACCACCCTTTCAGCTAAGAACCCGACGTGCGCACCGTTTAAGCTGCATAGACTCGGTCGTTTAACTCTTCTCCATTAGCAGGGTTAAGGTTAAAGAAAAAAACATTGCTGACTTCTTTTTTTTTTGCCAGCCGCTAGCGCTGATTAGCAAGGTTTGTATTTCATGTTTTGCAAGTTGCATCCATTTTAAGAAAAACAAGTCGCGTTAAAGATAGGAAATGAATACTTGCATTTAATTAAGTCTAGCCGTAGGCGGTTGTCCATAATGACCAGTTCTGTTCGAGAAGACAGAACAAAAAAAGGCACCGCTGGGATTCGGACCCAGGATCTCCTGTTTACTAGGCAGGCGCTTTAACCAACTAAGCCACGGCGCCCCGGGAGTGCTGTCCTTTTGCAGCCACTTGGACACACCACTCAGACACATCTGCATTCGGTGTGTGCTCCGCCTGCTCACTGAGCAAGTTGCCACCTTTACATACAATAGCAACATCGACACCAAGAGAAAGGATGACAAATGGCTTTTATCTGGAACTTTTCATGTCCAAGGAGCTCAATGTGCTTTCTGTGTACAACAGGGCCACTGAACTCCACACTGGCCACTGAACCACAGCAGTGGCTTGCTGGCTTGACATCTCCCAAGGAAAATGTTGAAATCGCATGTGGAACAGGAAAAGGACCCTCGAGTACGAGGGAAAAAAAAGAAAAAGATCATCTGGAGCGTGCCAACCCGTGTCTGGACAGCCCAGTTTCCTCGACGAGTTGGCCGAGTGGTTAAGGCGATGGACTGCTATTTCATTGTGCTCTGCATACATGGGTTTGAATCCCATCCTTGTCGCTCTCCATGTCTGACACGTGTGCCCGTTTGATGTTGGCCCTCCTGTCGTTTGCTCCGGTACTAGAGCCATAGATTTTCTAGCGGTGGCTGAACATGATATAGTAGGCTAACGTCGGTTTTGAGCAGTAACAGTGTTTACGTTCTGCTGCTGCCAAGTGGCTCTGGGTTGAGACCGCGTTTTCACTTACTTGCAACGCAAATGGAGAAAGCGTTTTTTGACAGTCTCTCGAGAGACTGCGCTAGGTGTTTAGGGATAGACTTTGTCAGTTCCCCCTGGGATGATGGCCTCTCAAATAGTTTGGGATTCCTCTAGACGTTTATACAGTAGAAGCCTGCTTCGTGGCTTAAATCCAAGCTAAGGAAACGAGTTAGAGGTCTGATGCAGAATTGCGAATTCAATGAACAGGAACACTACAGTACATTGCACTGTATGTGTGAGGAAAGCTGCCCCCTTCTGTCCCTTGTCGACTGAACAGAGGACTGTAAAGGATACCGAAACTTTAGGATGCTGGTTGGAATCCAGCTCCAAAAAGCCCCTTTGGGTGTTTTCTCATCCAAAAGTAAGAACAGCGAATCTCCCTTTGATCAAAAGCGCAACAGAGCTGTTTTCGGTGGAGCAGGTTTCAGACCCGTAGACCTGTTTTATTTGTAGGGCAGGGCGCATTCCCAAACGCGAATCTTCTGTTTTAGAAATGCTTTGGGCGGCGTGAAGTGAAAATAAGAAATGAGCTCCAGATGCACATGGAAGCAATCAAGTGTTTCATCCGAGCTGTTTCAAAGACTGCTCAAGAGCTTTCCTTTCACAGAGTCGCAACGATTAATGATGGGGTGCACCCTTCAATGCACCTTACGACTCTAGGGAGTGATTGAGACAATTCGTAGCGTGTGCTCATTTCCCTCTATTCCCCGTGTTGCAGTGGTAGGATGACGTAAATTATTGCTTCGACACGTAATGGCATTATAATCAAGTGCAAGAGCTGAGGGCTTTAGATTTGTTTCGTTTTCTATGGCGTTCGTAAGCGCACAAATCAAAGGCAATTCCTGCGTCTAAAACGAATGTAAATGCTTTTGAAAGTGCAGTGTGGTGCAGCTTGTAAAATCCTTGTCCACATTTGTGGTTTGTTGATGTTTGTTCTGTCTGCCAAAGTTGCATTTTGACATCTGGACGGGGAGACTTTATCATCTGAACGTGAAGCCAGCCTTAAACCCTCTGAGGCGTGTCTATCTGCCGGCACATATTTTGTCAAAGGTATTTATTTTTTTTTAACAGAGAGCGACTTTGAAAAAGTTTCCGCAGCCACCTTGCACTCCGTGTTAGATTATAGGAGGAATGCGGCGGCGGCGAGCTCGCTGTAGTCGTGGCCGAGTGGTTAAGGCGATGGACTCGAAATCTGGTCTGTGCAATTTTGTCTGCAACTGGCTGCTGGACTTTCTTATCGAGAGACCACAAGTGGTGCGGATAGGCAATAAAACATCAACACCACTCACCCTGAGCACTGGAACCCCACAAGGCTGCTGTCTGAGTCCAAGGTTGTACTCCCTATTTACTCACGACTGCACGGCAAGACAAAGCAACAACCGCATCATTAAGTTTGCCGATGACACCACTATAATAGGACTGATCAGTGATGATGACGAGTCCACTTACAGGGATGAAGTTATACAGCTGCTTAGGTGGTGTCATAGCAATAACCTGGACTTGAACATAAAGAAAACCAAAGAGCTAATAGTGGACTTTCGGAGACACAGGCCATACACTCACAGCCCACTCAGTATTGATGGAACGGAAGTGGAAACAGTCACCAGCTTTAGGTTTTTGGGAATTCACATCTCTAAAGATCTAACCTGGACTGTGAACACTGACTCTATCATGAAGAAGGCTCAGCAGCGCTTTTATTTCTTGAGGTGCCTCAAGTGATGGGGGATGCCAATACATGTGTTGGTGAACTTCTACCGCTGCACTATCGATAGCGTCCTCACCAACAGGATCACCGTGTGGTATGGCAACACCTCTTCGCGAGAAAGAAAGGCACTGCAGAGAATGTGGCCCAGAAGATCATCGGCTGCGGTCTCACCGAGATTAAACAGCTCTATGAGGACCGCTGTCGTGGTAGAATTCTGGCCATCACAGAGGACAGTCACCATCCCGGGCATGAGCTCTTCACCCCACTGCCCTCAAGCAAGAGATATAAGAGCATACGGACACTTACCACTAGATTCTTCAATAGTTTCTAACAACAAGCCGTGAGACTGGCGAACACATTTAGCCATCTCCCTCAGGCCACACCTACACCATCACCATCTACCTCTTTATGATTTCTTATCTATTGCACATCTCCAGTCATTGTTTACACGTCTGTATTGTTTACATTCAAACTGTCTACATGTTTACTTGCACATTGTCTATTGTTTGTTTGTACATTGTCTTGATGCACTGTTTGCACTTTGTTTTGTTTTTTACACTTGTTTTACAATCGAGAGACTTTCTATAAGTAAGCCCGTACACTGAATTACACGGCTTTCTATTCAAAGGAGGACAAAAGAAATTCCCTGAGTTCGATTTTTTGCAGCACAGAGAGGACCACTGTCGTGAGGCCGGTTAGCTCAGTTGGTTAGATTGTGGTGTTAATAATGCCAAGGTCGTGGGTTCGAGCCCCGTATGGGCCAGGTCCCTTTCTCCCCTCTTACCAAAGCTGTTAGGTTCCTTTCCATGGTGAGATGGGTTGTCATGCAACACTGCCACATAGTGCCAACAGACAAGGGTGTTGCAGGAGAAGAAAAATGTGTTTGAGATTTAAGAGTGTCTTAGGTGGAGCCAAAATCAAGTGTCACAAATGCAAGTGGTTGGATTTCCAATGTTTAATATGGTAAAAATAAGTGGAAGTTATCTGCTGGTCCGGCACAGTCTGCCATGCTTTTGTCATTTACTGTAAAGTGGTGTCGAACTGGGTGTCGAACTGGAGCCTCACTATTTGCATATGTGAGGCTCCAGTTATACATTGAGTGTCACATTAAATGACAAAAATGAAGAGAGTTAAAGCAGCTGGAGAGGTTTTCTTACAACTTTTGAGCTGACACAGTTTTGGAAAATGTTTCCTTCACGCTGCACTGTACAACATAGGCAGCCAAGAGTCTCCAAAACAAAACAGAATGGACAGATAGGAGAAAATTCCCACTCTTCCTGAAGTTCCCAAAATCCAGCACTGAGCGTAAACAAAGTGTCTAAGTAGCGTGGGAATGCTAACCCTAACCCTAGCTGGAGTTTGAGCAATCCAGCACTGAGCGTAAAAAGATGAGTCAAAGTAACGTCTAATCAGATTAGTTTCCTTAGAGCTGGTTCAGAGTTTGCTCAAGAGTTTACCTTTCACAGATGCGCAAAGAAGAATGTTGGGGGTGCACGCTTCAAGGCGCCTTACAGCTGTAGGGAGTGATTCGAGACGATTCGTGGCGTGTGCTCGTTCCCATATACCGTACGCCCTGGGGTGCAGTGCTAGGATGACGTACAATACAGCTTGGGCACGTAACGGCGTTATATGCAAGTGCGCGACGTGAGGGTTTTCGTTTGTTCGTTTTGTTTTGCTCTGCTTTGCTTTGTTTTGCTTTCCATCGCGTTGGTAAGAGCGTAAATAAAAAGGCGATTCCTGCGTCTACCACTAATGTAAGAGCTATTTCAAGTGCGACGTGGTGCGACTTTTCAAATGCTTGTGGGCATTTCTCTGTTGTTGATTCTTTTTTTGTGTGTAACAAAGTGGCATTTTCATGTCCGGACGGGGAGACTTTATCATTCCGACATGAAGTCACCCTTAAGTCCTCTGAGGCGTGTCTGTCTGCAAGGCTTGTATTTTGGAAATGTTTTTTTGAAACGGAGAACGACTTTGAAATAGGCTTCCGCCGGCGCCTCGGGATCCAGGTAAGATTGTAGCAAGAACGCAGCGGCGGCAGGGCTTGCTGTAGTCGTGGCCGAGTGGTTGAGGCGATGGACTAGAAATCCATTGGGGTCTCCCCGTGTTGGTTCGAATCCTGCCGACTACGTTGTCTGCCTCCCGTCGGTGTTCTGGCGCAAGCAAAGAAGCGCGCCTCTTTGCTGTTCCTGGTGGTTTTAAAACGCCCAATCGCTTGTACCCGCTGCCTTGGAAATAAATTCTTCAGCGTCCGCGAATGGCATTTTGCAGCTGGAAGCAGTCGTCGACGCGTTTTGCACAGAGCACCAAAAAAGCGTCTTTTTTGAAGGCCCAGGCACTGAGCATTGGTGGTTCAGTGGTAGAATTCTCGCCTGCCACGCGAGAGGCTCGGGTTCGATTCCCGGCCAATGCAGTGGCTTTTGCAGCGAGCGGCTCCATCACTTGCATCCCCTTGCAACTCGCAACTGAAAACCCACTGAAGCTAAGCAGGTGTGAGCCAGGTCAGTACCCGGATTAGGGTGAGCTACAGGGAAAAACAAAGCTTCCAGCTGGAAGCGGTGTTAATGGTGCCGGCTGGGGGGCGTTCACCCTGAGGTCTGTGCAGGTCCCAATGCCCCAGTATAGTGACGGAGATGCTGTGTTGTAAAAGGGTGCTGTCTTTTGGATGAGATGTAAAACCGAGGTCACAGCGCTCTGTGGTCATTCAAAATGACCACCAAAACCTTTGACAAAAGCTCTTGGTAATTGATGGTCTTCAATAATGCTTCTCCTTTAGGTACATTTTAAATCAGCTGAAAAATGCTGTGAAATGGGGGGGCACTTCAGGCCAGTGTAGGATTTGGGTTACAAGAACCATGAAACTGCACGAGAAAGCCCGTACACTGAATTACACGGCTTTCTATTCAATGGACAAAAGAAATTCCCTGAGTTCGATTTTTTGCAGCACAGAGAGGCGCACGGTCGTGAGGCTGGTTAGCTCAGTTGGTTAGAGCGTGGTGCTAATAACGCCAAGGTCGCGGGTTCGAGCCCTGTACGGGCCAGGTTCTCTTCTCCTCTCTTACCAAAGCTGTTAGGTTCCTTTCCGTGGTGAGAGGGGTTGTCATGCAACACTGCCACATAGTGCCGACAGACAAGAGTGTTGCGGGAGAAGAGAAAAGTGTTTGAAGATTTAAGAGTGTCTTAGGTGGAGCCAAAATCAAGTGTCACAAATGCAAGTGGGAGGATTTCCAATGTTTAATATGGTAAAAATAAGCGGAAGTTATCTACATGATAAAAGGAAGATTATCACATGCATATCTGTATAATCTTCCTCATGAATATGCATTCCTTTCATTACCCTTTAATTTTTAAAATGAACTCAAGTTGTGTATAATGTAATAATTTAAGTAGAATAGATTCAAATAATATAATGATCCAGTGTGTTGCACTACTTCACTGCTTCACTGCTCTATGCCGTCTGGAAATAAATCCTCAGACTGCTTACTGCCCTGGGCTTGTACCAATAAATTACAGGAGCACATCTATCTATCACTGCGTTGAAGCAGGAGACACACAATCACTGCAAACACATCCTAAATACAGTGTTCCAGCACCTTTGACCTCATCCAGAACGTATCATTTCTTGAAAGGGATTGCTGTCCGAATGCACATCTTAATCCCAAACAGAATCTCTAGTAAAATACGATCATTTGTGAAACAGGCAAATGACTGTCTCAGGGGCCCATTCCTCATTCTCAAGACACATGTATGCAGTACATACACCATGCATTGAGCAATAGGGATTAAAGACACCACAGGTAAGGTTAGAAGTCATTCTGACTATATTCAAAAATATTGGACTCATGTTCTTATGATGGCAGACATGATGCTGTGTTTAAAACCGGGGTTAATGGACATTATATGACTATCAATTCTGTTTTGTTTTGGAGACTCTTGGCTGCCTATGTGGTACAGTGCAGCGTGAAGGAAACATTTTCCAAAACTGTGTCAGCTCAAAAGTTGTAAGAAAACCTCTCCAGCTGCTTTAACTCTCTTCATTTTTGTCATTTAATGTGACACTCGATGTATAACTGGAGCCTCACATATGCAAATGGTGAGGCTCCAGTTCGACACCCAGTTCGACACCACTTTACAGTATATGACAAAAGCATGGCAGACTGTGCCGGACCGGCAGATAACTTCCGCTTATTTTTACCATATTAAACATTGGAAATCCTCCCACTTGTATTTGTGACACTTGATTTTGGCTCCACCTAAGACACTCTTAAATCTTCAAACACTTTTCTCTTCTCCCGCAACACTCTTGTCTGTTGGCACTATGTGGCAGCGTTGCATGACAACCCATCTCACCACGGAAAGGAACCTAACAGCTTTGGTAAGAGAGGAGAAAAAGACTTAACCCATACGGGGCTCAAACCCACAACCTTGGTGTTATTAATACCACGCTCTAACCAACTGAGCTAACCCGCCTCACAACAGTTGTCCTCTCTGTGCTGCAAAAAATCGAACTCAGGGAATTTCTTTTGCCCTCCTTTGAATAGAAAGCCGTGTAATTCAGTGTACGGGCTTTCTCGTGCAGTTTCATGGTTCTTGTAACCCAAATCCTACACTGGCCTGAAGTGCCCCCCCATTTCACAGCATTTTCCAGCTGATTTAAAATGTACCTAAAGGAGAAGCATTATTGAAGACCATCAGTTACCAAGAGCTTTTGTCAAAGGTTTTGGTGGTCATTTTTAATGACCACAGAGCGCTGTGACCTCGGTTTTACATCTCATCCAAAAGACAGCGCCCTTTTACAACACAGCGTCTCCGTCATTATGCTGGGGCATTGGGACCCGCACTGACCTCAGGGTGAGCGCCCCTCCGCCGGCACCATTAACACCGCTTCCAGCTGGAAGCTTTGTTTTTCCCTGTAGCTCACCCTCATCCGGGTACTGACCTGGCTCACACCTGCTTAGCTTCAGTGGGTTTTCAGTTGCGAGTTGCAAGGGGGAGCAAGGGGAAGCCGGCAGGACGTCTGCTTTCAACACCATCACTTTCCCTGTGTAGGACAGCGACCGCGTTTTCCACAGACCCAGCTTCGCGTTCACCCTGGCGATCCTCTCGGTCCAGTTGTTTGTCTCGTTGTCCTGGCTCTGGAAGGAAACCCTTAGTATTCTGAGGGGCTCCGTGCAGAGCTCGAGACTCTCCGGCGCCGTCGTCCTGTGCTTCCAGGGCCCGAAGAACTTCAGTTTGCTCTTTTGGCGGTTGAGCTTCGACCCAGAGGCTCTGGAGTATTGCTCCATGACCTGCAGGGCCCTCCTCAACCCCCTGTCCGACCTCACGAACAGCGTCGTGTCGTCGGCGTACTGGGAGATCTTCAGGGTTCCCCCCGCGCCTCCCGGTATCTCCAGGCCGTCGATGACAGGGTCCCGTCTCACCGCCTCTGCTAAGGGCTCTGTGAAGAGAACATAGAGAAGGGGTGAAAGGGGGCAGCCCTGTCTTAATCCGGATTCCTGGGGAATGAAATCCCCCAGGTTTCAGTTCACGTTCACTCTGCTGCCCACGTCAGAGTACAGAATCTGAATCCAGCGGCTGAAACTCTCTCCGAAACTGAAGCATTCCAGCACCCTGAACAGATAGCTGTGGTTCACTCTGTCGAAAGCTTTCTCCTGGTCCAGGCTGACCACCATCATGGGCACGTTCCGGTCCTCGGCCCAGGCGATGGCGTCTCTGGTCAGCTGGAGGTTCCAGCTGACGGATCACCCCTCCACCCCACACGTCTGGTCGCTGTGGATGATGTGGGGGAGGGCGGTTCTCAGTCTGCCGGTCAGGAGCTTGGACAGGATCTTTACGTCCACTCAGAGCATCGTGATCGGCCTCCAGTTTTTGAGGTCGGCGGCGTCTCCTCCCTTGAAGAGCAGGGAGATGACACCCTCCCTCATGGTGTCTCCGAGTTTCCCCCGGCGGAAGATCTCCTGCGCCACTTCCACCAGATCTGCCGCCAGGGTGTCCCAGAAGCAGGTGTAGGATTCCTTGGGGAGTCCGTTCGGCCCCGGCACCTTGCCATTCTCCATGGACAAGAGCGCCGCCTTCAGCTCCTCGGCCGTGATCGGACCCTCCAAGTCCTCCCTCACCTTCTCCGGTACTCGTGCCTTCAGCCCCTCCAGAAAAGCATCGCCTGCCTCCACCTCCATCTGCTTTTCTGAAAAGAGCTCCGTGTAGAAAGCGGTGGCCGCTTCTACTTTGTCGCTCTCGTCCAGCACTTCCTCTCCATCTCCCCGTCTTGGGCTGTGGATCACCCTCTTTTTCTGGGCTCCTCGGACCTGATTGAAGAAATAGGAGGAACAGGTTTCATTATTTTCATAATGCTCCCTTTGTGCCTTGACCAGGAAAGGCTTGGCTTTCTCGGTGTGCAGTTTGCGGAGCCTCTCCTTCAGGTCCCGTGCCCGGGCTGAATTGAAGGCTCCTCCCCCGTTAGCCGAGCTGTACTCCTTCTCGAGTTGTCTCTGGAGTCGTGCAGCTTCCTTCCTCTCCCCGGCCGCCTTCCGTCTGCAGTACGTCTGCGCCAGGGTTCGGGTCCTGTCCTTCACTGACTCCCACCATTCCACCACGGAGCTGTAGCCGTCTCTCAGATTGACCCAGCTCGCGTAGTCTTTCCGGAATAGTGCCCTGAAGTCGTCTTCCTCCAGTATCTCCCAGTTCAGCTTCCAGTACCCACGACCGAATGCCGGCAGCCTGGTGTTAGCCACCACCGTCAAGCGCTCGTGGTCGGAATACCACGCCGGGGACACCGTCGCCGACTCCAGGGAGCAGGTCGTGTGCAGGAAGATGTAGTCCAGGCGGCTGCACACTCCCCGGGAGTTTTTCCAAGTCGTTCCGGCGTCGTTATGGCGGCACCGTCTGAAGCCGTCTACCAGGGAGAACTGCTTGAGTAGCGACTCCAGCTCTGCCGAGCTAGCGTCGCTCCCCTTCTCCCGGTTGACGTTGAAGTCCCCGCCGAGCACCACCTGTCTGTTGGTGGTGCAGCAGCTGGCCAGGTCAGCAAACAACTTTTCCCTTTTTCTCCCTCCCAGATGGCAGAGGACACTGATCCGGTTCCACTGGACCAAGCAAACGGAGACGATGCCGACTGCGAAATCCTTCTTTATGACCTTCCTGCGAGGGATCCTGCAGTTGGTGGCCGGAGATCTCTACTGCCTCCAGGACAACAAGGCAGAGAGATACATAGAGGCCTACATGGCCACGGACGCCTCGTATGAAAAGGCAACGAGACTGATCAGGGAAAAAGGTAAGCACCCCGGTTTCTCTGATTTCAGGCCTGAGCCTATGAGGAAGACGAATCAGAGGACCATCACAGTTCACACATACAACCCCTGCGTACCAACGGAATGGGTAACAGCGTACCTAGGGAGGTATGTAACTGTGGTGGGAAAACCGACAGAGATCAGGGACGACAGCGTCTGGTACGGCAAACGCCTGTACCCAGTCCTCCTGAAAGAGGACCCAGAGGGCGTCGACGGTTTCCAGCACCCCCCGGCTTGCTTCAACATCGGAGCCGACAGGGGGTACCTTTACTACCCCAGGATGCCGGATTTCTGCAAGAAGTGCAGACAGTCCGGCCACAAGGCAAACACGTGTGACATCGTCAGATGTCACAACTGCAATGAGGACGGGCACCTGGCAAAAACCTGCCGGGCAGCCAAAAAGTGCGACGGATGCGGCGCTGAGGGACACCTCCTTCGCCAATGCAAGGTAAGCAAGGTTCGTTTGCGCAGGTGGTGGAAGCCGGCAGGCAGAAACCGGTCTCCAGACAAAGGGAGAGAGGTGAGAACAAAGAACAAAGAACCTCCCACGCAGAGAACCGAAACTGCCGAGGCCACACCCTCTGCCGCACCGGTGCCACAAGATGGCCGCCAGGAAGATGGACAAAATGGCCGACCGGAGGAAGGGCACTGGATAACTCCCAGCAAGAAGGGAAAGCGAAAGCGGGAGAAGAGAGGCAGGGCGGATCCACCTTCGGAAGGACAGAAAAAAAGAGTGGTAAGGGAGAACCGTTTCCTTGTCCTAGAGGAAACGGAACTTTCTTCCCTCGAGGCCCAGGAACAACCGGAGGAGGCGCCCCAGGAAATGGAAACCCTCCCCCCCGAGGCCCAAAGACGACAAGGAACAACCCAGGAAACGGAACCCCCCTCCCCCGAGTCCCACGGACAACAGGAGGAGGCAGCCCAGGAAGAGGTAACCCCCTCCCCCGGGGCCCAGGGACAACAGGAAGAGGCAGCACAGGAAGTCGGAACCCCCTCCCCCGAGGCCCAGGAACAACAGGAAGAGGCAGCCCAGGAATTGGAGCCCCCCTCCCCCGAGGCCCAGGAGCAACTGGAGGTCCCCGAAACTCCTGGAGAAAGGGAAGAAAGGAGCCTTCCCGAAGCGGTGGCGGAGAGTATCCTCGAGGAAGACGAGGATTACTTCGAAGCCGCCCTGGAGCCCGGACTGATGGTAGGGCTGGACCTCTCCAGCATGTTTACCTTTCAGTCCCCAGCGAGACCTGGAGGGAGCCCAGCATATTCCCCCCAGGACCCGAACGAGAGGAGTTACATCTAGGCTAAACAGTGCCCAGATGTAGACTCCCAAGTTTCTACTGTAAGCACAGAGAGGAGGTTTAACTTTCACTTGTTCAATCATGACTGTGAAACTTACCTTTCTAACAACTAACGTGAGAGGGCTGAGAGACCCGGTGAAAAGACGGGGAGTCTTTCATGATCTGGCCTCAAAGTCTTTCTCAGTTTGTTTCTTACAGGAGGTCCACCTGAAGGATGAAAGCGACAAGCTGACATTCACCAGGGAATGGACGAAGGGAGAATCATGCTGGAGCGTAGGAGGGGTCCACTCTTCCGGAGTGGGAATTCTCCTCGGAAACCCAGAGATGACACTGGTTTCCTCCTTCTCGGTGGTGCAGGGCCGGATCCTGGTCGCAGACGTTCACTCTGCTGCCCACGTCAGAGTACAGAATCTGAATCAGTTGAGAGCAATTAATGTCTATGCTCCGACAGAACCCTCTATCTGGAAGGAAGTGTCGAAGCAGGAATTTACGTCATCCTACCACTGCAGCACGGGGAATAGAGGGAAATGAGCCAAGCAACCGCGGGGATCCTATGGAAATCGTTATCAATCGTCTCATGGCATGTCGTTTCTGTAACACTTCATATTTGTCGTCTTCTTCTTCTAGCTTGAGGTTTTGAAGAATTTCATGACAGACAAGGGATCCGTCGGGAACAAAGGGCGTTGTGAGAAAACCGTAGCTTATTTTCAGCAGCAGAAATACAACCCTTTAAATACAAGATGACAGAACAATGACAAAGGGCATGCCCGGAGGAACTCATGCACTACAGAGGAAAGGGGGCGGGCACGTACAGTTCACATTCAAGCCACAAGTACTCTTCTCGGATGTTGCACAAACAAATCCTAACGTCTTGAAAGCATTGCAGCATGTTTGTGTCCAACTTCCCGTGGCTGCAGGACGACTGACACGAAAGGACAAACACAATCTGTGGCGTTTAGCGTGACATAGTCTTGCAGGCATCGTGCTGTCTCACTGCAATACTACACCGCTGGAGGAAACAGTCCATCTGGCCATGAAACTCATTTGAACGTCTAGCTACAGCAACTAACAATATCATGATTTATTCAGGATGTGTGGAATCAGCACGTCCCGGAGACAGCTTCCGAAATCGTGAGCATTCTCTGGTGGTGTCCTGCAGGCCTCCTGTGGGCGTGCGTTAGTGTTATAGTGGTGAGCATAGCTGCCTTCCAAGCAGTTAACCCCGGTTCATTTCCCAGCCAATGCAGTGGTGAATGTTTTCAAATGCTGTCATGAGCCTTGGATTGTGACTAGCAAAGCAAAGCCTTTTGAAAGACTGCAAAACGGAATTGAAGGAGAATCTTACAGGGGATTCTGAGCGGTGTCTGCATACACGCAGTCCGATACAGGTGCTGAAAGCTTGAGCTACTCTCAATATCATGCTGCCTTTCCCCGGAGTAAAACTGTTACATTGAAAGAATGCTTCTCGCAGGTTCAAAACGGGACCCTTGTTAATTGAAGAAATCAATGATTTCGAATGAATTCTGTATGCGTTAAAAGACAGATTTTTAGCCCATCGCCTTAACCACTCAGCCACGACTACAGCAAGCCCTGCTGCCGCTGCGTTCTTGCTACAATCTTACCTGGATCGCGAAGCACCGGCAGAGGCCTATTTCAAAGTCGTTCTCCGTTTCAAAAAAACATTTCCAAAATACAAGCCTTGCAGACAGACACGCCTCAGAGGACTTAAGGGTGGCTTCATGTCGGAATGATAAAGTCTCCCCGTCCGGACATGAAAATGCCACTTTGTTACACACAAAAAAAGAAATGCAGAGAAGCCCACAAGCATTTCAAAAGCCACACCACGCCGCACTTGAAATAGCTCTTACATTAGTGGTAGACGCAGGATTCGCCTTTTTATTTACGCTCTTACCAACGCGATGGAAAGCAAAACAAAGCAAAGCAGAGCAAAACAAAATGAACAAACGAAACCCCTCACGTCCCGCACTTGCATATAACGCCGTTACGTCCCCAAGCGGTATTGTACGTCATCCTAGCACTGTACCTCGGGGCGTACGGTATATGATAACGAGCACACGCCAAGAATTGTCTCGAATCACTCCCTACAGCTGTAAGGCGCCTTGGAGCATGCACCCCCAACATTCTTCTTTGCGCATCTGTGAAAGGTAAACTCTTGAGCAAACTCTGAACCAGCTCTAAGGAAACTAATCCGATTAGACATTACTTTGACTCATCCTTTAAGGGACCCTTGTTAATTGGAGAAATCAATGATTTCTAATGAATTCTGTATTCGTTAAAAGGCAGCTATACACAGAAAACATGCAGGACACTGCTCATGATGTTTCCCGAGCCGAAACACAGTGCGTTTTTCCAAGCCATCTGACAAAGCCCGCCCACTGAAAACTGCAGCAGATCGTGTAAAGACGTTCAACTTTGTAACTACTGCACGCACAGGAAGCAGAATAAATTCCTCTTTTCAAACTGTCAAAGGTTTGCTTTGTGAACGCTGTAGGACATCGCACAATCTCTTTTGAACGGGGACAAACTATTTCTTATGGGGTGCAGTCAGTACAGACGTTTAAAAAGCTCCACTCATGCCGACGATGCAGCATGAAGAAAAGCAACCTAACGTTTGCTTTCCTAGCACTGTTGCAACCTAGCACTGTTGCATTCCCCGCATCAGTAGCTAAGAGGATATCATTTACGACTCTTGTTAATACAGTTTCAGAAACCAGACTGAAATTTCTCAAGTATATTATTTGAATCCAGATACGATTGACGTTGGGCAACAACTATTCTCTCAAGACTTTTAGATTGAAATGGGACCTTTGAGACAGGCCTGTAGTTGTTAAAAACTTGTGGATCCAAATTTGACTTCTTAAGGAGCAGTCTAACAACCGCTACCTTAAATTGATCAGGTACAACGCCTGACGCAAGCGATGCATTCATCATACTAATTATAGGTCCTGCCAGTCCTTCGAGGGAATCTTTGACTAGCTGAGTGGGGATGGGATCTAGCGAACAGGTGGTTGACTTTGTCTTACGTCTGTGTTCATGAGTCCACCATAAGAAGAAATCTGAACAGGAGTGGTGATCATGCGAGGTCACCACGGAGGAAACCACTACTCTCCCCCCAAAAAAAACCACCACTGCCCCTCTCAAGTTTGCTAAAGACCACATGGATCTTCCACAGCAACTCCTGGAACAATGTTCTGTGGACAGACGTGACAAAAGTTAAACTTGTTGGTAAATGTGCACAGCGTTATGTTTGGAGATAACAAAACACTGCATACCAACTCCAAAACCTCATCCCACCTGGGAAGCACGGCGGAGGCTGTACGGCTTGCAATCATCGAGGGACCGATGAATTCCAAGATGTATCAGGAAATTCTACAGCAGAATGTCAGGGTGTCTGCCTGTGATCTAAAACTCGAAAGACGCTGGGTCATGCAACATGACAAAAACAAAGGAGTACATCAACAACAGAGTGGCTGAAACAGAAGAAATTCCGTATTTTGGGATGGCCAAGTAAGAGTCCTGACCCCAAACCCATTGAAGTGCTGTGGCGTGATCTGAAGCAGGCCATTCAGCGCAAGACATCCCAAAAATATACATGAACTGAAACAGTTTTGCATAGAGGAATAGGCCAAAATACCTCCTAACCGCTGCTCAGGTCTGACCAGCCGCTACAGAAAGTGGGGGTTGAGGTTTTTGTCAATAAAGGAGGTTCCACTAGCTCCTTAATATAAAGGATCACGTACTTTTTCCATCAATGACCTTGATTGTTTAAACCATTTGTTCAATAAAGAAACAGCAATGTCAAATGTTGGGCGTGTGTTGTTTGTTAAATCAGATTCTCTTTATTAATTATTATGACTTATTATGATAAAGATAAGATCACATGTTAGGAGCCATTCATGCAGAAATCCACATCATTCCGAAGGGCTGTTTACAAAAGTTTTTCTCCCAACTGTATGTGAGAGAAAAGCAGAGACGCTCACTGAGTAAGGTGGGGTTGCAGCTTTGCAAATCGCAAGGACATTTGTACACTCAAAAATGGACAGGAGCACCCCAGGTGGGACTCAAACCCACAATCCCTGGCTTAGGAAGCCAGTGCCTTATCCATTAAGCCACTGGGGCAAACGGGGTGGTGGGTCGATCACGCTGATGAAGAGCCAGTTTTTTTTTCCTTTGCTTTTTCAAAGGGATCCCCAAAATTAGGGAAGTTAGGCAGCAGAAGGTTTACTGTGACCTGAGAAGGACCGGCATCCAATCACGGTGGTACACACACACACACGCTCTCACTCATCTGAGCTACACGGCTACCAAGATGATCTCAGGTGCGCCGAGCTGTTACGGAACATATTGAACTGATCGACGGCGAATTGTCTCAGACAGGCTTTTCACCTCAGAGCTCCCTGACTGACAGTGATCAGCTAGGTAGTGAAACAGTCAGCTGCTTCTAAGCCTTAAACAGCTGCATCTCGGCGCTTCCACGGAGAGATGATTTGAAAGCCGAACATCGCCCATTGGGAACACCTTACTATCACTAGTTTAAGAGACTCTTAAGGTCTTCCAGAGGTGCCTGTCTAATACCATGCACTTTGCAAGCTATAGGTGTTTAGGCTGAGGCAGAATGCCTGTTAACAAAATGTTTTTCTAAAGGAGCCTCGCACTCTTTTCCAAGCAATGGTCACCATCCCCACCGAGTGTCACAATGTAGTCATGTCCTAGGACATCACCTGTTAGTCTCCATTTGTCTGCCACCAACACTTTAGGTTACGGAGTCACAACCGCACCCCGGAGACCAGAGGAGCCATTGGCGTTCTGGCGGCGCAGATTGGGCTGAAGGTGGGACGCTTGAATCTCGCTGTTGGAGGCCGTCTGAAACTGACCCAAGCCTTTCCCTTGAATTAAATGTAAATAAGAAATGAACCCCAGATGCTCATGGAATCAATCACGTGTTTCCTTTGAGCCGTTTCAGAGACTGCTCCAGAGTTTACCTTGCACAGATGCGCAAAGATTAATGATGGGGGTGCACGCTTCCAGGCGTCTTACAACTGTAGGGACTGTTTAGAGACAATTCGTAGATTGTGCTCATTTCCCTCTGTTCCCCGTGTTGCAGTGGTAGGATGACGTAAATTCCTCCTTCGACACGTAACGGTATTATAATCAAGTGCAGGAGCTGAGGGCTTTAGTTTTGTTTCGTTTTCCATGGCGTTCGTAAGCGCGCAAATCAAAGGCAATTCCTGCGTCTAACACGAATGTAAATGCTTTTGAAAGTGCAGTGTGGTGCAGCTTGTAAAATCCTTTTCCACATTTGTGGTTTGTTGATGTTTTTTCTGTCTGCCAAAGTTGCATTTAGACATCCGGACTGGGGGACTTTATCATTTGAACGTGAAGCCAGCCTTAAACCCTCTGAGGCGTGTTTGTCTGCCGGCACGAATCTTGTGAAAGGTATTTTTTTTTTTAACGGAGAGCGACTTTAAAAAGGTTTCCGCAGCCACCTCGCACTCCGTGTTAGATTATAGGAGGAATGCGGCGGCAGCGAGCTCGCTTTTGTCATGGCCGAGTGGTTAAGGCGATGGACTCGAAATGCGTTGGGGCTTCCCCGCGCAGGTTCGGAACTTGCCGACTACGGCGTCTGCCGCACGTCGCCTTGTGCCTGCGCGGCAAAGGCAAAGTGCCGCTTCTCCTTTCCCGGTACTGTAAAAACGCTAAATCGCTTGGACCCGCTGCCATGGAAAGCAGTTCTTCAGATTACCACACATTCTGCGTTCGCACCTCTGGTGCTCTACTTATGCCTTTGAAAACCTAATGAATAAAGCTGAAAGAACCAACACGATATGTAGGTGCTCGTAAAGCACGCAGTAAAGAACTGTTAACAGCAAGGGTTTCAGTGGGTTAACTGAGGCGAAGGCGTGATCGCTAATTGTTGACTTTTTATTTGGTGTTAGAAACACTCTTACTGTGCATGACGTGCAACAAATGTAGCCACAGAAATTGCATCACGCTTTCATGTATGCTATTGCAGACACCAACGTTGCCTAGATAGAAAACCGAAATAGCCGTGGGTTTACTTGCTGGTCTGAAGGATCTCTCTTCGAATCTCTATCATTTGTCAATGGAAGTAAAAGGCGCTGCAATTTCATACGTTCAGAATCAAACTCGCAGCTGTTGTTCGACTTTATTTCTTGACTAATTACAACTGAGTGTCGCATGAGCAGTTACGTAAACTTGTCTGGTATATTTGAACACAAATGCCGTTCTTCAATTAAAACTAACAGTACATTGTCAGTGACATTCAGTTCTATACAAACAAGAGACAGACAAGAGAATATTTCTACCTTTCATGTGGACTACGTGTTGACTTACTGATCGGAATAATTGAAAAGTTCGGGTTCATAGCCGATGCAGTGCGTGCTAATTAGAACAACAGCAACGCTGAGCTCTCAGCACCGTACTGAGCCCAGGTGTTTTTCTAAAGCTGTCAGGTGCAGTTCATTTACATGAAGGAAATCTCTTACTGGGTACAATTACAATACAGTAAGTAGCACAGGCTACTTAGGGAGTAGCCTGATGCGTTTAAAAACGACCCGAGCCAGGCAGAAGTCGAACCTACAATCTCCTGATCCGTAGTCAGACGTGTTATCCATTGCACCACTGACCCTGGTGCAACACTGCAGGACTGCAACCCGGTGAGCTCAGCACTGCAACTAGTAAAATACCCCCGGTCCATTCTTTTCCAAAAGTGAGAAACACCTGTTTTCTACATTTTGTCTGTTTTAAAACCATATCTCTTTAAACCAAACCAAGAGTTTGTCTTTTGCTCTGATATTCTGATTCATTTCGATTTCAAAGAAAAAAAAAACTACCTTCCAAAGCATCATAAAATTGTCCCTTCTTCCAGACTCTACTTCTCTCTTGTAGTAGTACAGCAGACCTTTCCAGGTGAGCAGATCACAGAGTCCGAAATGAGCTTCCTCCATCAAGCAAAGTACCTGAATATGACTCTGTCATCATAAAAGCGCCCCTGTAATAAAGAAATTCAATCTGAAATCAAGAGGGCAGTTGCCTACTGAAATACAAGAAGTCATCAATTTTAACCTAGCAACACATTAAAGGCTGCATCTATACAAGTACGATTCTAGAAATACTCACCAGATTACGTTTTAAGAAGGAACTGCGCTTCAGGTTCTGCCGAGATCTTAACTCGGATGGCAGGATTCAGAGTCCGGAGTGCGGACTGATTGCGCACGGAGGGTCCATATACTGTGGATCCCTCAGTGATCTTCCGCGTATTCAAACCGCCAGCGTGTGACTCCCCTGTCCCCGTGACCTCATTGCTCTGCTCTCTCCTCTGTGCAGCCGAGCCCGATTCACGGTAAAGTGAAAAAAAATATGCCCTCAACGTGAGATTTACTCTGGAGCGAGGATAGATGTTACCTTTTTATCATTGAACAGGATGTATGTGATGTGGCGACTAGGTTCAATTTTGTATCCTCTTTAAAAGATTAAGGACTGGGGTGAGCGTGATTTACCACCCTTTCAGCTAAGAACCCGACGTGCGCACCGTTTAAGCTGCATAGACTCGGTCGTTTAACTCTTCTCCATTAGGAGGGTTAAGGTTAAAGAAAAAAAACATTGCTTACTTCTTTTTTTTTTGCCAGCTGCTAGCGCTGATTAGCAAGGTTTGTATTTCATGTTTTGCAAGTTGCATCCATTTTAAGAAAAACAAGTCGTGTTAAAGACAGGAAATGAATACTTGCATTTAATTAAGTCTAGCCGTAGGCGGTTGTCCATAATGACCAGTTCTGTTCGAGAAGACAGAACAAAAAAAGGCACTGCTGGGATTCAGACCCAGGGTCTCCTGTTTACTAGACAGGCGCTTTAACCAACTAAGCCACAGCGCCCCGGGAGCACTGTCCTTTTGCAGCCACTTGGACACACCACTCAGACACATCTGCATTCGGTGTGTGCTCCGCCTGCTCGCTGAGCAAGTTGCCACCTTTACATACAATAGCAACATCGACACCAAGAGAAAGGATGACAAATGGCTTTTATCTGGAACTTTTCATGTCCAAGGAGCTCAATGTGCTTTCTGTGTACAACAGGGCCACTGAACTCCACGCTGGCCACTGAACCACAGCAGTGGCTTGCTGGCTTGACATCTCCCAAGGAAAATGTTGAAATCGCATGTGGAACAGGAAAATGACCCTCGAGTACGAGGGAAAAAAAAGAAAAAGATCATCTGGAGCTCGCCAACCCAGTTAGGACAGCCCAGTGTTGTTGACGAGGTGGCCGAGTGGTTAAGGCGATGGATTGCTAATCCATTGTGCTTTGCACGCATGGGTTCAAATCCCATCCTCGTCTGTTTCTATTCTGTCTTTGATCCCTATTGCTCAATGCACAGTGAAAGCATTGCATACATGTGTCTGACAATGAGAAATGGGCCCCTGAGACAGTCATTTGCCTGTTTCACAAATGATTGTATTTTACTAGAGATTCTGTTTGGGATTCAGATGTGCATTCGGACAGCAATCCCTTTCAAGAAATGATACGTTCTGGATGAGGTCAAAGGTGCATCATTTGGACACTTTGTGGGCTTGAAATACAAAGAAAATCATGTTCTATGGTACAAGATAAATACAAAACTTAAGCTTTTATTATAATTAGATTTGCTTATAAAGCATAAGCAATCATTTATTACATTAATAAATGTAAAAATAACATTTTAGCATCATACGTTTAGTATATTTAGTCCCTAATGCTGAAAGAAATGATCATAGAACATGACTTCTAACCTTACCTGCGGTGTTTTTGATCCCTATTGCTCAATGCACAGTGAAAGCATTGCATACATGTGTCTGACAATGAGAAATGGGCCCCTGAGACAGTCATTTGCCTGTTTCACAAATTATCGTATTTTACTAGAGATTCTGTTTGGGATTCAGATGTGCATTCGGACAGCAATCCCTTTCAAGAAATGATACGTTCTGGATGAGGTCAAAGGTGCTGGAACACTGTATTTAGGATGTGTTTGCAGTTATTCTGTGTTTCTAGCTTCAACCCAGTGATATATATATATATGCTCACTGATCTTTTGGTACATGCCCAGGGCAATAATCATTATGAGGATTTATTTCCATATGTGCTAGAGGTAGTGTTGTGAAATTCTTCAACACACTGGATCGCAGGTTTAAACCTGCACTCTTACTCCTTAAATACCAACAAATGCAGATATGTAGCAATCATATTGTAGCGGACACTCATTTGCCTGTTTCACAAATGATCATATTTTACTAGAGATTCTGTTTGGGATACGGATGTGCATTCTGACAACAATCTCTTTCAAAAAATGATTTTACCTTATCGCAGCTTTGCCCCTCTTGCCTCTTTGGAAAATATCTCCATCTTGTGGTCGTTGTTGGTAATGTCTAGACAATATCTCCATCTTGTGGTCGTTGTTGGTAATGTCTAGACAATATCTCCATCATGTGGTCGTTGTTGGTAATGTCTTCTTATGCCCTTTTTTTATTTCAATTCTTTATTAGTTGATTCTAGAATCTCTACAATAGAGCTGAAAATATCAGTTTTGTAGCAGACAATATGACATTAGTTATAGTCCAATTAAGACTTTATTACCCTGTTTGTAACATAACAAATTAAAATTGATTAAAACTAAGTTTGGAACACCAGGGAACATAAAAAATGATTTTTAGGAAAACCATGAGGTTCTCTGTGTCCGATGCCTGCAAGGGGAGAAAGCTAGAATCCTTTGCTTTTTCAAAATTTGAAAATAAACATCATATAACAACAGCTTTCATTCCTAGGAGTGAAAAATAACCATTTTTGAAGACATATTAGTTTCTAAAACACTACAATAAAGTTAAAAACATCCGTTTTATATTACTTTTAGTATTTTTAGTGAAATTAGTCATTTATTGCACTATTTTTAATATAATCTCTAATTAAAAGTGAATAGAATTAAGTTTGGAGCAACAAGGAACACAAAAAAAAAAGATTTTAAGGAAAAAAATGATGTCTTCTGTGCCAGGTGCCTGCAAGGGGAGAAAGCTAAAATCCTACCCAGGCTCCTGGAGCTCTGTCCTGGCTAAAGGAGGGTGAATCCATCCCCTTCAAAGCTCCATGAAAAAATGATCATTTAAAATTTGAAAAAAAAAACATCATATAACAACAGTTTTCATTCATAGGAGTGAAAAACAACCATTTTTGAAGACATATTAGTTTCTAAAACACTACAATAAAGTTGAAAACATCCGTTTTATATTACATTAATTTTTGTGAAATTAGTCATTTATTGCACTATTTTTAATAAAATCTCTAATTAAAAGTGATTAAAATTAAGTTTGGAACAACAAGGAACACAAAAAAAAAAGATTTTAAGGAAAAAAATATTGTCTTCTGTGCCAGGTGCCTGCAAGGGGAGAAAGCTAGAATCCTACCCAGGCTCCTGGAGCTCTGTCCTGGCTAAAGGAGGGTGAATCCATTCCATTCAAAGCTCCATGAAAAAATGATATTTTTAAATTTGAAAAAAAAAACATTATAGAACAACATCTCTTGGTCCACAGAGTGCAAAAATCCAATTTTGAAGAAAATCCATTGACTGATCCCCGAATCCTGAAGTTTCTTCGCATGATATCGGGCTTGCAACCACTTTCTGGAAAATGATGAAAAATGCCAAAAATGAAAAAACAGTTATCAATTCTAGAGCCTAAGAGGAAAATAAGACAAATGTATATCTCCAAATAATTTTATGTGCTTCAGAAGAGCCCAGGAAAGTTTTTTGCATACATGAAACCACGCCCGTTTGCACGTAAGCAGACATGGTTGCACACACGACTGCATGAAAGCACGCGTGCATGCAAAATCATCCTGTTGAGCATTTGAATGTTTGTTTTGCTTTCCATCGCGTTGGTAAGAGCGTAAATAAAAAGGCGATTCCTGCGTTGACCACTAATGTAAGAGCTATTTCAAGTGCGCCGTGGTGCGGCTTTTCAAATGCTCAACAGGATGACTTCGCATGCACGCGTGCTTTCATGCAGTCGTTTGTGCAACCATGTCTGCTTACGTGCAAACGGGTGTGGTTTCATGTATGCAAAAAACTTTCCTGGGCTCTTCTGAAGCACATAAAATTATTTGGAGATATACATTTGTCTTGTTTTCCTCTTAGGCTCTAGAATTGATAACTTCTTTTTCATTTTTGGCATTTTTCATCGTTTTCCAGAAAGTGGTTGCAAGCCTGATATCATGCGAAGAAACTTCAGGATTCGGGGATCAGTCAATGGATTTTCTTCAAAGTTGGATTGTTGCTCTCTGTGGACCAAGAGATGTTGTTCTATAATGTTTTTTTTTTCAAATTTAAAAATATCATTTTTTCATGGAGCTTTGAAGGGGATGGATTCACCCTCCTTTAGCCAGGACAGAGCTCCAGGAGCCTGGGTAGGATTCTAGCTTTCTCCCCTTGCAGGCACCTGGCACAGAAGACATCATTTTTTTCCTTAAAATCTTTTTTTTTGTGTTCCTTGTTGTTCCAAACTTAATTTTAATCACTTTTAATTAGAGATTTTATTAAAAATAGTGCAAAAAATGACAAATTTCACACAAAATAATGTAATATAAAACGGATGTTTTTAACTTTATTGTAGTGTTTTAGAAACTAATATGTCTTCAAAAATGGTTGTTTTTCACTCCTAGGAATGAAAGCTGTTGTTAAATGATGTTTATTTTCAAATTTTGAAAAAATCAAAGGATTCTAGCTTTCTCCCCTTGCAGGCATCGGACACAGAGAACCTCATGGTTTTCCTAAAAATCATTTGTTATGTTCCCTGGTGTTCCAAACTTAGTTTTAATCAATTTTAATTTGTTATTATGTTAAAAACAGGGTAATAAGTTTCTAATTGGACTATAAATAATGTCATATTGTCTGCTATAAAACTGATGTTTTCAACTCCATTGTAGAGATTCTAGAATCAACTAATAGAGAATTAAAATAAAAAAGGGCATAAGAAGACATTACCAACAACGACCACAAGATGGAGATGTTGTCTAGACATTACCAACAACGACCACAAGATAGAGATATTGTCCAAAGAGCCAAGAAGGGCAAAGCCGCGATAAGGAGATTGCGGTCAGAATGCACATCCGGATCCCAAACAGAATCTCTAGTAAAATATGATCATTTGTGAAACAGGCAAATGAGTGTCTGCTACAATATGATTGCTACATATCTGCATTTGTTGGTTTTTAAGGAGTAAGAGTGCAGGCGGTTTAAACCTGCGATCCAGTGTGTTGAAGTATTTCACAACACTACCCCTAGCACATCTGGAAATAATTCCTCATAATGATTATTGCCCTGGGCATGTACCAAAAAATCAGTGAGCATATACATATATCGCTGTGTTGAAGCTAGAGACACAGAATAAGTGCAAACACATCCTAAATACAGTGTTCCTGCACCTTGACCTCATCCAGAATTTATCGTTTTTTGAAAGCGATTGCTGTCAGAATGCACAACTGAATCCCAAACAGAATCTCTAGTCAAATTTGATCATTTGTGAAACAGGCAAATGAGTCTCTCAGGTGCCCATTGCTCATTTTCAGACACATTTATGCAATACTTTCACCATGCGTTGAGCAATAGGGATTAAAGATACCAGAGGTAAGGTTTAAAAGTGATTCTGAGGTGCAACACATCAGCGAAACAGCTAGGCATCTGAAATGCGGGGTTTGAGAGCCCTTCAGGGAACACCGTACCCTAAAGGTACCAGAAGTCCACTAGTATAAGCATTAAGTCACTGTCAGCCCTGTTGCAATGTGATTGCTACATATCTTCATTTCTTTGGTTTTTAAGGAGTAAGAGTGCAGGGGGTCTAAATCTGCGATCCAGTGTGTTGAAGTATTTCACAACACTACCTGTAGCCCGTCTGGAAATAAATCCTCATTCTGATTATTGACCTGGGCATGTACCAATAAATCACTGAGTATATATATATATCACTGTGTTGAAGCTAGAGACCTGTATGTAATATGATGCTAAAATGTCATTTTCACATATATTAATGTATTAAATGATTGCTTATGCTTTATAAACAAATCTAATTAAAATAAAATCTTAAGTTTTGTATTTATCTTGTACCATAGAACATGATTTTCTTTGTATTTCAAGCCCACAAAGTGTCCAAATGACACACTACATGATAAAAGGAAGATTATCACATGCATATCTGTATAATCTTCCTCATGCATTCCTTTCATTACCTTTTAATTTTTAAAATGAACTCAAGTTGTGTATAATGTAATAATTTAAGTAGAATAGATTCAAATAATATAATGATCCAGTGTGTTGCACTACTTCACTGCTTCACTGCTCTATGCCGTCTGGAAATAAATCCTCAGACTGCTTACTGCCCTGGGCTTGTACCAATAAATTACAGGAGCACATCTATATATCACTGCGTTGAAGCAGGAGACACACAATCACTGCAAACACATCCTAAATACAGTGTTCCAGCACCTTTGACTTCATCCAGAACGTATCATTTCTTGAAAGGGATTGCTGTCCGAATGCACATCTGAATCCCAAACAGAATCTCTAGTAAAATACGATCATTTGTGAAACAGGCAAATGACTGTCTCAGGGGCCCATTCCTCATTCGCGCTTCTTTGCTTGCGCCGGAACACACCGACTGGAGGCGGACAACATAGTCGGCAGGATTCAAACCTGCGCAGAGAGACCCCAATGGATTTCTAGTCCATCGCCTTAACCACTCGGCCACGACTACAGCAAGCCCCGTCCCCACTGCGTTCTTGCTACAATCTTACCTGGATCGCGAGGCGCCGGCGGAAGCCTATTTCAAAGTCGTTCTCCGTTTCAAAAAAACATTTCCAAAATACAAGCCTTGCAGACAGACACGCCTCAGAGGACTTAAGGGTGGCTTCATGTCGGAATGATAAAGTCTCCCCGTCCGGACATGAAAATGCCACTTTGTTACACACAAAATAAGAATCAACAACAGAGAAATGCCCACAACAGCTATACACAGAAAACATACAGGACACTGCTCATGATGTTTCCCGAGCCGAAACAGTGCGTTTTTCCAAGCCATTTGACAGAGCCCGCCCACTGAAAACTGCAGCAGATCGTGTAAAGACGTTCAACTTTGTAACTACTGCACGCACAGGAAGCAGAATAAATTCCTCTTTTCAAACTGTCAAAGGTTTGCTTTGCGAATGCTGCAGGACATCGCACAATCTCTTTTGAACGGGGACAAACCATTTCTTATGGGGCGCATTAAGTACAGACATTTAAAAAGCTCCACTCATGCCGACGATGCAGCATGAAGAAGCGCAACCTAACGTTTGACAGACAAAAGCCGGGCGCCGCTACGAGCAATATGAAATCAAACTGACAGCACACGGCGTTTCGCGCTGACTCAAAAGTGATCTCGACAGACGCTGTTCTCTGCATAACGCTGAAAGAGCTAAAGAGCGTTTCTGTTGAGACGTAACAAGCTCGTTTCTTTCTACCATGATGTTACCATGACAAAATCTGTCTTTAAACACCTTCCTCATTCTCTGACGAGACTGTCAAAAATTGCTTTCGCCGATTGCATTGCAAACCAGCGGAAGCGGGGTATTGGGAAAAGTTTTCAACTAGCAATAATCGCGCCTCGGCTAAACCTCACAGGCTACGATACTGCCACTGCGCAAAGCTGACGGTTGCCAGGCAACCGCGGGGATCCTATGGAAATCGTTATCAATCGTCTCATGGCATGTCGTTGCTGAAATGCTTCATATTTCTGTTTTCTCTCTTTGACCAGCCCAGCTGCGCCCCACCCGAAGGCAGGGAAGCACAAAAATTGCATGGAATTCATGCTCCTCTCCACGGAAATCTTTAGTAAAAGGCGAAAGATTTGTACGAGATGAAGAGAAACCAGAGTGTGTGGCTGCACAGCTGCAGGAGCCCAGGCCGCCTTCAAGGCCTCTGCCCTGCCGGTCGTGGTTGGCAATGCACCTGGCCTTACAAATGAGCCAGTGGGGCCCGTTCAGCTCCGGGCTCATCGCCTGCGGCTCTCGGTTTGCAAGCGTGCCCAATCCGTTCGATAACTCGGAAAACACCCGGCCACACTGTGCCAGAAACGACGCACTCTGGGAAGCCGCTATGCAAAGCGAGGTCCCAAGATCCCCTGCAGCCGGACACTTCCCGCCCCCCAAAGAAAAGAGCGCCAATCAGACAGGCGGAGACCGAGGACTCGTAGAGCAGACGGCCACAATCGCCATAACAAGAGCCTAACCCTAACCCTAACCCTCGGAAATCTGTGGCGTTTAGCGTGACATAGTCTTGCAGGCATCGTGCTGTCTCACTGCAATACTATACCGCTGGAGGAAACAGTCCATCTGGCCATGAAACTCATTTGAACATCTAGCTACAGCAACTAACTATATCATGATTTATTCAGGATGTGCGGAATTAGCATGTCCCGGAGACAGCTTCCGAAATCGTGAGCATTCTCTGGTGGTAGGGGCGTTCAAGATGGCGCTCAGGGGTGGGAGGTAAAGTTTAGTGGTTGAGGAGTTTTTTTTGAGTTTTTCATGACCTGAATGTTAATTTTTGCTTTTTTTGACTACTGAAAAATAAGGACTTAACAGTAGTTGTTTAAACTTCAGTTATAACTGAAAGAAAAAAAAACGATTTTGTTTAGATTTAAGAATTTCGATATGAGTAACACTGAGAAAAGAAAAGAGAGTGCTGGGTCTTCGAAGGAGAAATCTAAGATACCTCAATCGTATATGTATAGCACTACAAGAAAATTGATGGCAACTAAAGGGAAAAGTGAAGCAGCTGGAGGGGACGTGGAAAGAGTGCTGGAGATGCGCTCGTACGCGAGCGCTCGCAGCCCAAGTGAGACTCAGAGGAAGAGCCGGAGTCCCTGCCCAGCACACCTGTGAAAACCCCGGCAGCCAAGAGAGGAAGGGGCGAGCTGACGCTGGAGGAGCTCCAGACCAACATCTTCAACATGATGGCACAGAGCAAGGGTGAGCTGAAGGAAATGATTCGATCTAATACAGTCGCAATCGAAAGTCATAAAAAGTCCATGGACTGTGTGTTTAAAGAGGTTGAAGACTTAAAGAGTGAAGTAAAAGTTCTTAAACAAGTAAATACCGAACAAGAAAAGCATATTAAAGAACTTGAATTGAAAGTGAACGATGTAGATAGATACCGCCGATGATGGAATTTAAAATTATTTGGAGTTAAAGAGGAACGTGATAAGGACCTTGTTGCAACAGTGAAGGGTATCTGTAAAAGGACCCTGCCGGACCAGGAGGACGTAATATCGGCCATTGACTTTGTTCACAGGCTCGGGAGAGCGAACATGTCTGAGCGAACTGAGCAAGTGCGCCCCAGATCGATTATAATACAGTTCACCAAGAGGACGGCGAGGGACATACTGTGGCGAGCGGCGAGGGGGAATGAGTATTTGAATGGGAACAAACTGAGGTTTGCAGAGGACCTGTCTGCCGCGGACAGGAGCACCAGGAACCAGCTGTGGCCCCAGGTTGAAGCTGCCAGAAGAGAGGGGAGGAGAGCCTACTTTGTGGGAGCGAGGGCCTTTGTGGACGGGAAGGAGATTTGCTCCCAGTGACTGCTCAGTTAATGATTATGTTTGGTTATATTTGTTATACCAGTATATACTAGTGTTTCTTTAGTGTTAGTTTGGAATGGTGTAGTTAAGTGTTAAGGACTGTTATAGTTCTGGTTCTTTGAAAAACTCAATAGTTTAGACAGTCTTAGAGTTAGTTATTTGCTTTTGTGTATGTCTTTTTCATGAATGCCAGAGGTACTCGAAATGTTGTTAAAAGAAAAACTGTGTGCTGAGTTTTATTTTTTACAGGAAACGCATGCATGTTGAAACTAAAGTTTATAAATAATTGAGAAATATTAAAGCAAGGAAAATATGATACGTGTAAAATATACAATTTGATCACATAATTACTTAATTACCTCTGGTAGTTAAATGCTTTTTTCTGCTGCGTTTTTTTTCTCTTGTACATGACTCTGATCCTTTTGTTGTATTTGTATTTGTAAATTCTATGTTTAATAAAAAAAAAATTTAAAAAAGCATTCTCTGGTGGTGTCCTGCAGGCTTCCTGTGGGTGTGCGTTGGTGGTATAGTGGTGAGCATAACTGCCTTCTAAGCAGTTGACCCGGGTTCGATTCCTGGCCAACGCAGTGGCGAATGTTTTCAAATGCTGTCATGAGCCTTGGATTGTGACTAGCAAAGCGAAGCCTTTTGAAAGCGCTAAAGCACTGAAAAACGGAATTGAGGGAGAATCTTACAGGGGATTCTGAGCGGTGTCTGCATACACGCAGTCCGATACGGGTGCTGAAAGCTTGAGCTACTCTCAATGTCATGCTGGCTTTCCCCGGAGTAAATCTGTTACATTGAAAGAATGCTTCTCGCAGGTTCAAAAAGGGACCCTTGTTAATTGGAGAAATCAATGATTTTGAATGAATTCTGTATGCGTTAAAAGACAGCTATACACAGAAAGCATGCAGGACACTGCTCATGATGTTTACCGAGCCGAAACACAGTGCGTTTTTTCAAGCCATTTGACAAAGCCCGCCCACTGAAAACTGCAGCAGATCGTGTAAAGACGTTCAACTTTGTAACTACTGCACGCACAGTAAGCAGAATAAATTCCTCTTTTCAAACTGTCAAAGGTTTGCTTTGCGAACGCCGCAGGACATCGCACAATCTCTTTTGAACAGGGACAAACGATTTCTTATGGGGCGCAGTAAGTACTGTTACTGTCACTGCTCGATACCGACGTTGGCCTACTATACCATGTTCAGCCACCGCTAGAAAATGTACGGCTCTAGCACCAGAGCAAACAACAGGAGGGCCGACGTCGAACAGGCACACGTGTCAGACATGGAGAGCGATGAGAATGGGATTCGAACCCATGCGTGCAGAGCACAATGGATTAGCAGTCCATCACCTCAACCACTCAGCCACCTCGTCGATGAAACTGGGCTGTCCGGACATGGGTTGGCACGCTCCAGATGATCTTTTTCTTTTTTTTCCCCTCGTACTCGAGGGTCATTTTCCTGTTCCACATGCGATTTCAACATTTTCCTTGGGAGATGTCAAGCCAGCAAGCCACTGCTGTGGTTCAGTGGCCAGTGTGGAGTTCAGTGGCCCTGTTGTACACAGAAAGCACATTGAGCTCCTTGGACATGAAAAGTTCCAGATAAAAGCCATTTGTCATCCTTTCTCTTGGTGTCGATGTTGCTATTGTATGTAAAGGTGGCAACTTGCTCAGCGAGCAGGCGGAGCACACACCGAATGCAGATGTGTCTGAGTGGTGTGTCCAAGTGGCTGCAAAAGGACAACCCTCCCGGGGCGCCGTGGCTTAGTTGGTTAAAGCGCTTGTCTCTTAAACAGGAGATCCTGAGTCCGAATTCCAGTGGTGCCTTCTTTGTTCTGTCTTCTCGAACAGAACTGGTCCTTACAGACAACCGCCTACGGCTAGACTTAATTAAATGCAAGTATTCATTTCCTGTCTTTAACGCGACTTGTTTTTCTTAAAATTGATGGAATTTGCAAAACATGAAATACAAACATTGCTAATCAGCGCTAGCGGCTGGCAAAAAAAAAGAAGTCAGCAATGTTTTTTTTCCTTAACCTTAACCCTGCTAATGGAGAAGAGTTAAACGACCGAGTCTATGCAGCTTAAACGGTGCTCATGTCGGGATCTTAGCTGAAAGGGTGGTAAATCACGCTCACCCCAGTCCTTAATCTTTTAAAGAGGATACAAAATTGAACCTAGTCGCCACATCACATACATCCTGTTCAACGATAAAAAGGTGACATCTATCCTCGATCCAGAGTAAATCCCACGTTGAGGGCATCTTTTTTTTCACTTTACCGTGAATCGGGCTCGGCTGCACAGAGGAGAGAGCAGAGCAATGAGGTCACGGGGACAGGGGAGTCACACGCTGGCGGTTTAAACACGCGGAAGAAAACTGAGGGATCCACAGTATGTGGACCCTCCGTGCGCCATCAGTCCACACTCTGGACTCTGAATCCTGCCATCCAAGTTAAGATCTCGGCGGAACCTGAGGCGCAGTTCCTTCTTAAAACGTAATCTGGTGAGCATTTCTAGAATCGTACTTGTATAGATGCAGCCTTTAATGTGTTGCTAGGTTAAAATTGATGACTTCTTGAACTTCAGTAGGCAACTGCCCTCTTGATTTCGGATTTAATTTCTTTATTACAGGGGCGCTTTTATGAAGACAGAGTCATGTTCAGGTACTTTGCTTGATGGAGGAAGCATATTTCGGACTCTGTGATCTGCTCACCTGGAAAGGTCTGCTGTACTACTACAAGAGAGAAGTAGAGTCTGGAAGAATGGACAATTTTATGATGCTTTGGAAGATAATGTTTTTTTTTTCTTTGAAATCGAAATGAATCAGAATATCAGTGCAAAAGACAAACTCTTGGTTTGGTTTAAAGAGATATGGTTTTAAAACAGACAAGATGTAGAAAACAGGTGTTTCTCACTTTTGGAAAAGAATGGACCGGGGGTAATATTTTACTAGTTGCAGTGCTGATCTCACTGGGTTACAGTCCTGCAGTGTCACACCAGGGCCAGTGGCGCAATGGATAACGCGTCTGACTACGGATCAGGAGATTGCAGGTTCGACTCCTGCCTGGCTCGGGTCGTTTTTTAAACGCATCGGGCTACTCCCTAAGTAGTCTGTGCTACTTACTGCATTGTAATCGTACCCAGTAAGAGATTTCCTTCATGTAAATGAACTGCACCTGACAGCTTTAGAAAAACACCTGGGCTCAGTACGGTGCTGAGAGCTCAGCGTTGCTGTTCTAATTAGCACGCACTGCATCGGCTATGAGCCCGAACCTTTCAATTATTCCGATCAGTAAGTCAACACGTAGTCCACATGAACGGTAGAAATATTCTCTTGTCTGTCTCTTGTTTGTATAGAACTGAATGTCCCTGACAATGTACTGTTAGTTTTAATTGAAGAACGGCATTTGTGTTCAAATATACCAGACAAGTTTACGTAACTGCTCATGCGACACTCAGTTGTAATTAGTCAAGAAATAAAGTCGAACAACAGCTGCGGGTTTGATTCTGAACGTATGAGATTGCAGCGCCTTTTACTTTCATTGACAAATGATAGAGATTCGAAGAGAGATCCTTCAGACCAGCAAGCAAACCCACGGCTATTTCGGTTTTCTATCTAGGCAACGTTGGTGTCTGCAATAGCATACATGAAAGCGTGATGCAATTTCTGTGGCTACATTTGTTGCACGTCATGCACAGTAAGAGTGTTTCTAACACCAAATAAAAAGTCAACAATTAGCGATCACGCCTTCTCCTCAGTTAACCCACTGAAACCCTTGCTGTTAACAGTTCTTTACTGCGTGCTTTACCAGCACCTACATATCGTGTCGGTTCTTTCAGCTTTATTCATTAGGTTTTCAAAGGCATAAGTAGAGCACCAGAGGTGCGAACGCAAAATGCGTGGTTATCTGAAGAATTGATTTCCACGGCAGCGGGTCCAAACGATTTCGCGTTGTTATAGTACCAGGAAAGGAGAAGCGGCACTTCGCCTCTGCCGCGCAGGCACAAGGCGACGTGCGGCAGACGCCGGAGTCGGCAGGTTTCGAATCTGCGCGGGGAAGCCCCAACGCATTTCGAGCCCATCACCTTAACCACTCGAGCACGACAAATGCGAGCTCAATGCCGCCGCATTCCTCCTATAATCAAACACGGACTGCGAGGTGGCTGCGGAAACCTTTTTAAAGTTGGTCTTCGTTAAAAAAAATACCTTTCACAAGATTCGTGCCGGCAGACAGACACGCCTCAGAGGGTTTAAGGCTGGCTTCACGTTCAAATGGTAAAGTCCCCCAGTCCGGATGTCAAAATGCAACTTTGGCAGACAGAAAAAACATCAACAAACCAAAAATGTGGACAAGGATTTTACAAGCTGCACCACACTGCACTTTCAAAAGCATTTACATTCGTGTTAGACGCAGGAATTGCCTTTGATTTGCGCGCTTACGAACGCCATGGAAAACGAAACAAAACTAAAGCCCTCAGCTCCTGCACTTGATTATAATCCCGTTAAGTGTCGAAGCAGGAATTTACGTCATCCTACCACTGCAACACGGGGAATAGAGGGAAATGAGCACAAGCTACGAATTGTCTCTAATCAGTCCCTACAGTTGTAAGACGCCTGGAAGCGTGCACCCCCATCATTAATCTTTGCGCATCTGTGCAAGGTAAACTCTGGAGCAGTCTCTGAAACGGCTCAAAGGAAACACGTGATTAATTCCATGTGCATCTGGGGTTCATTTCTTATTTACATTTAATTCAAGGGAAAGGCTTGGGTCAGTTTCAGACGGCCTCCAACAGCGAGATTCAAGCGCCCCACCTTCAGCCCAATCTGCGCCGCCAGAACGCCAACGGCTCCTCTGGTCTCCGGGGTGCGGTTGTGACCCCGTAACCTAAAGTGTTGGTGGCAGACAAATGGAGACTAACAGGTGACGTCCTAGGACATGACTACATTGTGACACTCGGTGGGGATGGTGACCATTGCTTGGAAAAGAGTGCGAGGCCCCTTTAGAAAAACATTTTGTTAACAGGCATTCTGCCTCAGCCTAAACACCTATAGCTTGCAAAGCGCATGCTATTAGACAGGCACCTCTGCAAGACCTTAAGAGTCTCTTAAACTAGTGATCGTAAGGTGTTCCCAATGGGCGATGTTTGGCTTTCAAATCATCTCTCTGTGGAAGCGCCGCGATGCAGCTGTTTAAGGCTTAGAAGCAGCTGACTGTTTCACTACCTAGCTGATCACTGTCAGTCAGGGAGCTCAGAGGTGAAAAGCCTGTCTGAGAGACAATTCGCCGTCGATCAGTTCAATATGTTCCGTACCAGCTCGGCGCACCTGAGATCATCTTGGTAGCCGTGTAGCTCAGATGAGTGAGAGCGTGTGTGTGTGTACCACCGTGATTGGATGCCAGTCCTTCTCAGGTCACAGTAAACCTTCTGCTGCCTAACTTTCCCCAGTGTGCCCCAGTGGCCTAATGGATAAGGCACTGGCCTCCTAAGCCAGGGATTGTGGGTTCGAGTCCCATCTGGGGTGCTCCTGTCCCATTTTGAGCGTACAAATGTCCTTGTGATTTGCAAAGCTACAACCCCACCTTACTCAGTGAGCGTCTCTGCTTTTCTCTCACATACAGTTGGGAGAAAAACTTTTGTAAACAGCCCTTCGGAATGATGTGGATTTCTGCATGAATGGCTCCTAACATGTGATCTTATCTTTATCTAAGTCATAATAATTAATAAAGAGAGTCTGATTTCACAAACAACACACGCCCAACATTTGACATTGCTGTTTCTTTATTGACCAAATGGTTTAAACAATCAAGGTCATTGATGGAAAAAGTACGTGAACCCTTATATTAAGGAGCTAGTGGAACCTCCTTTATGACAAAAACCTCAACCCCTACTTTCTGTAGCGGCTGGTCAGACCTGAGCAGCGGTTAGGAGGTATTTTGGCCTATTCCTCTATGAAAAACTGTTTCAGTCATGTATATTTTTGGGATGTCTTGCGCTGAACGGCCTGCTTCAGATCACGCCACAGTACTTCAATGGGATTGGGGTCAGGACTCTTACTTGGCCATCCCAAAATACGGAATTTCTTCTGTTTCAGCCACTCTGTTGTTGATGTACTCCTTTGTTTTTGTCATGCTGCATGACCCAGCGTCTTTCGAGTTTTAGATCACAGGCAGACACCCTGACATTCTGCTGTAGATTTTCCTGATACATCTTGGAATTCATCGGTCCCTCGATGATTGCAAGCCGTACAGCCTCCGCCATGCTTCCCAGGTGGGATGAGGTTTTGGAGTTGGTATGCAGTGTTTTGTTATCTCCAAACATAAGGCTGTGCACATTTACCAACAAGTTCAACTTTTGTCACGTCTGTCCACAGAACATTGTTCCAGGAGTTGCTGTGGAACATCCATGTGGTCTTTAGCAAACTTGAGAGGGGCAGTGGTGGTTTTTTTGGGGGGGAGAGCAGTGGTTTCCTCCATGGTGACCTCGCATGATCACCACTCCTGTTCAGATTTCTTCTTATGGTGGACTCATAAACACAGACATAAGACAAAGTCAACCACCTGTTCGCTAGATCCCATCCCCACTCAGCTAGTCAAAGATTCCCTCGAAGGACTGGCAGGACCTATAATTAGTATGATGAATGCATCGCTTGCGTCAGGCGTTGTACCTGATCAATTTAAGGTAGCGGTTGTTAGACCGCTCCTTAAGAAGTCAAATTTGGATCCACAAGTTCTTAACAACTACAGGCCTGTCTCAAAGGTCCCATTTCAATCTAAAAGTCTTGGGAGAATAGTTGTTGCCCAACGTCAATCGTATCTGGATTCAAATAATATACTTGAGAAATTTCAGTCTGGTTTCTGAAACTGCATTAACGAGAGTCGTAAATGATATTCTCTTAGCTACTGATGTGGGGAATGCAACAGTGCTTGTGCTTCTAGATCTTAGAGCTGCCTTTGACACGGTTGACCTCTCTGTTTTGTTACACAGGCTTGAGTTTGAGGTTGGCTTATCTGGAACCGTCCTTCAGTGGTTTACTTCACATTTTACTCATCGTTTTCATTATGTTCAAATATCTAATAATTGTACTGCTTCATCAATGTCACCAGTTCAATTTGGGGTACCAGAAGATCAGTGCTGGGACCAATATTGCTCTCTCTCTCTACATGCTGCTGATAGGTAGGATAATATGAAAAAATAATATGAACTTTCATTCATATGCTGATGACACTCAAATAAACATTTTGTTTACACCAAACGACAACTCTTCTATTATCAGTTTAGTTAAATGCATTAAGGAAGGAAATACTTGGATGTGTGAAAACTTTTTGTTACTCAACTCTGAGAAAAATGAGGATCTGTTGATCGGAGGCAACAATACTGATAGGACTACTATAACTTCAGCACTTAACTCAGAGGATTTAAACATTTGCCTCAAAGAGACAGCACGTAACCTAGGCGGCATATTAGACACAAGGCTCTTAACAACTTGCATTGTTAAGTGCCTTGGGACAACCTTGTTGTGAAAGGCGCTATATAGAAATACATTGATTTGAATTCAATTGACAATGTAAAATGCTGTGTGTGTTGTTTGTTAAACAAGACTGTCTTTATTTATCAAAAAATAAAAGGAATTTGCTAGGAATGCAAACGTTAGGTTGCGCTTCTTCATGCTGCATCGTCGGCATGAGTGGAGCTTTTTAAACGTCTGTACTTACTGTGCCCCATAAGAAATCGTTTGTCCCCGTTCAAAAGACATTGTGCGATGTCCTGCAGTGTTCGCAAAGCAAACCTTTGACAGTTTGAAAAGAGGAATTTATTCTGCTTCCTGTGCGTGCAGTAGTTACAAAGTTGAACGTCTTTACACGATTTGCTGCAGTTTTCAGTGGGCGGGCTTTGTCAGATGGCTTGGAAAAACGCACTGTGTTTCGGCTCGGGAAGCATCATGAGCAGTGTCCTGCATGTTTTCTGTGTATAGCTGTCTTTTAACGCATACAGAATTCATTCGAAATCATTGATTTCTCCAATTAACAAGGGTCCCTTTTTGAACCTGCGAGAAGCATTCTTTCAATGTAACAGATTTACTCCGGGGAAAGCCAGCATGACATTGAGAGTAGCTCAAGCTTTCAGCACCCGTATCGGACTGCGTGTATGCAGACACCGCTCAGAATCCCCTGTAAGATTCTCCCTCAATTCCGTTTTTCAGTGCTTTAGCTCTTTCTAAAGGCTTCGCTTTGCTAGTCACAATCCAAGGCTCATGACAGCATTTGAAAACATTCGCAACTGCGTTGGCCGGGAATCGAACCCGGGTCAACTGCTTGGAAGGCAGCTATGCTCACCACTATACCACCAACGCACACCCGCAGGAAGCCTGCAGGACACCACCAGAGAATGCTTTTTTTAATTTTTTTTTTATTAAACATAGAATTTACAAATACAAATACAACAAGAGGATCGGAGTCATGTACAAGAGAAAAAAAACGCAGCAGAAAAAAGCATTTAACTACCAGAGGTAATTAAGTAATTATGTGATCAAATTGTATATTTTACACGTATCATATTTTCCTTGCTTTAATATTTCTCAATTATTTATAAACTTTAGTTTCAACATGCATGCGTTTCCTGTAAAAAATAAAACTCAGCACACAGTTTTTCTTTTAACAACATTTCGAGTACCTCTGGCATTCATGAAAAAGACATACACAAAAGCAAATAACTAACTCTAAGACTGTCTAAACTATTGAGTTTTTCAAAGAACCAGAACTATAACAGTCCTTAACACTTAACTACACCATTCCAAACTAACACTAAAGAAACACTAGTATATACTGGTATAACAAATATAACCAAACATAATCATTAACTGAGCAGTCACTGGGAGCAAATCTCCTTCCCGTCCACAAAGGCCCTCGCTCCCACAAAGTAGGCTCTCCTCCCCTCTCTTCTGGCAGCTTCAACCTGGGGCCACAGCTGGTTCCTGGTGCTCCTGTCCGCGGCAGACAGGTCCTCTGCAAACCTCAGTTTGTTCCCATTCAAATACTCATTCCCCCTCGCCGCTCGCCACAGCATGTCCCTCGCCGTCCTCTTGGTGAACTGTATTATAATCGATCTGGGGCGCACTTGCTCAGACATGTTCGCTCTCCCGAGCCTGTGAACAAAGTCAAAGGCCGATATTACGTCCTCCTGGTCCGGCAGGGTCCTTTTACAGATACCCTTCACTGTTGCAACAAGGTCCTTATCACGTTCCTCTTTAACTCCAAATAATTTTAAATTCCATCATCGACGGTATCTATCTACATCGTTCACTTTCAATTCAAGTTCTTTAATATGCTTTTCTTGTTTGGTATTTACTTGTTTAAGAACTTTTACTTCACTCTTTAAGTCTTCAACCTCTTTAAACACACAGTCCATGGACTTTTTAAGACTTTCGATTGCGACTGTATTAGATCAAATCATTTCCTTCAGCTCACCCATGCTCTGTGCCATCATGTTGAAGATGTTGGTCTGGAGCTCCTCCAGCGTCAGCTCGCCCCTTCCTCTCTTGGCTGCCGGGGTTTTCACAGGTGTGCTGGGCAGGGACTCCGGCTCTTCCTCTGGCAGCTGAGTCTCACTTGAGCGCATCTCAAGCACTCTTTCCACGTCCCCTCCAGCTGCTTCACTTTTCCCTTTAGTTGCCATCAATTTTCTTGTAGTGCTATACATATACGATTGAGGTTTCTTAGACTTCTCCTTCGAAGACCCAGCACTCTCTTTTCTTTTCCCAGTGTTACTCATATCGAAATTCTTAAACCTAAAAAAAATCGTTTTTTTTTCTTTCAATTATAAGTTTAAACAAGTAGTGTTAAGTCCTTATTTTTCTGTAGTCAAAAAAAGCAAAAATTAACATTCAGGTCATGAAAAACTCAAAAAAAATCCTCAACCACTAAACTTTACCTCCCACCTGAGCGCCATCTTGAACGCCCCTACCACCAGAGAATGCTCACGATTTCGGAAGCTGTCTCCGGGACGTGCTGATTCCACACATCCTGAATAAATCATGATATTGTTAGTTGCTGTAGCTAGATGTTCAAATGAGTTTCATGGCCAGATGGACTGTTTCCTCCAGCGGTATAGTATTGCAGTGAGACAGCACGATGCCTGCAAGACTATGTCACGCTAAACGCCACAGATTGTGTTTGTCCGTTCATGTCAGTTGTCCTGCAGCCACGGGAAGTGGGACACAAACATGCCGCAATGCTTTCAAGACGTTAGGATTTGTTTGTGCAACATCCGAGAAGAGTACTTGTGGCTTGAATGTGAACTGTACGTGCCCGCCCCCTTTCCTCTGTAGTGCATGAGTTCCTCCCGGCATGCCCTTCGTCATTGTTCTGTCATCTTGTATTTAAAGGGTTGTATTTCTGCTGCTGAAAAGAATCAACGGGTTTCTTTGTTCCCAACGGAGCCCTTGTCTGTCATGAAATTCTTCAAAACCTCAAGCTAGAAGAAGACGACAAATATGAAGCGTTACAGCAACGACATGCCATGAGACGATTGATAACGATTTCCATAGGATCCCCGCGGTTGCCTGGCAACCGTCAGCTTTGCGCAGTGGCAGTATCGTAGCCTGTGAGGTTTAGCCGAGGCGGGATTATTGCTAGTTGAAAACTTTTCCCAATACCCCGCTTCCGCCGGTTTGCAATACAATCGGCGAAAGCAATTTTTGACAGTCTCGTTAGAGACTGAGCAAGGTGTTTAAAGACAGATTTGGTCATGGTGACATCATGGTAGAAAGAAGCGAGCTTGTTCCCAGTGGGCATTGATTCGTCGAATATACGTATATTTACGGTGAAATTACGGCTATACGTATATATACGTCGCCTCGAAGTATAATCAACGTCGAATTGCAACCGTAAAATTGACGACATTAACAAACGCATATATAACGTCGAAAACACATCTAACACAGTGCCTGAGGCTTTTTACTGTATGTATCGTGTGTGCCGCAACTAGGAGTATACGGCACTCTGCACAGTGTACGAAGTAAATTATTTTCGCAGCAAATAATTTACACGTGTATAATAAATATAGTAAATATAATAAATTAATTACTGCGAAAATAATTTACTTCGTACACTGTGCAGAGTGCCGTATACTCCTAATTGCGGCACACACGATACATACAGTAAAAAGCCTCAGGCACTGTGTTAGATGTTTTTTCGACGTTATATATGCGTTTATTCATGTCGTCGATTTTACGGTTGCAATTCGACGTTGATTATACGTCGAGGCGACGTATATATACGTATAGCCGTAATTTCGCCGAATCAATGCCCACAGCTTGGCATACAAGGGTTTTGCTGAGGGGGTTTTGCCACCTGCCTGAAAAAAAACAGTAAAATGTTTGAGTGCCTATAGAGTTTCTATTTTTATTTTCTTGACAAAAGTCCCCCATCAGTGCGCGGTGCCCGAGGAAAAATCTGTAGGGGGGCGTCTGAAATTCTGAGGGGGGAGTGATATTTCGGTTGAAACGGAGCTGTACGGTGCAGCTACCCAAATGAAATCTCGCAGCTATGCCATTGATTAGTGCTTCATGATAGAAGATAACGACTAGCAATCTGGTATTTGCGATGAAGTTCAGTTTCACATTTTTCGTCACTCTCAAGGTTTGTATTGCCTGGAGCGAAAAGTACCATAAGCGTTCATTTTTGCAGCTACATGGACGTTCTGAATCGTTAAGAAAAAAATGTTGTAAAACCAACAGAAAGCACAGACTGCTATAACTAGTCCTAGTTATATAACGATTTTAAGTATAATGATAAACTACTGCAAGGAATCGGTCCACCTGAGCAAACAGGATCGTAATGTTGACACTCAATAATATGTGCAGTTCCTGGACGGATAGCCCTCCTGCCCATCAAACAGACTGAGTGACTGTTCGTGTCATTTAGTGTTGTCTGACCATTGACAAAGTACAACTATTTTTTTAGGGTGCAAATTAAGTTAGGTAAAACTTTTTGCCCAAAACTGAAGGGGCGACATTCCCCCCTCCCCCCGTGATGCCAGGCCTGTCCCCATCCTATTCCATAATGTCATTATATATAATACCATACAACAGTGACCGATCCTTACTTATTGCATGCGTTAAAATTGCACATCAGCTCATAGCAGCGATGTATTATCAATGTTAAATTTCAACCATAATATCGACAACATTAATAAACGCATACGTTGAGAAAATATCGAACCCAGCATATTTTCCGGTTATATACCACAATGCATTGCTAGTATTCGTTGGTCACCATTTTGGACACGTTTTTCAAACGTAGAAGTATATCCGAAAATATCTCAGCAATCCTCTTTTGACGAGTAAGTATGAACAATAATAATACTATCTGAATACATACAGATCTTTCTTAATATTATTTTGATTAAAATAGTATGTGAATAAGCAAAAAAATGGCACATAATATAGTGTGAATGGGGAAGATGACACAAAATTGTTTTGCCGTTTCTCTTATTCTTATTCTATGTTGTACTTTCAAACTTTGGGTACTCTTTAATTAGGACAGACTTTATTGCTCAACTGCTATGATGCAAGCCAAATTCTATACATTTATTTCAGCTTTGAGCTTAGTAAACCGTTCATTTTTTAGATTATACTAAAGAAGATATTAATCATCATTTATTTGGGAAGTAATATTATATAATTTTCTCCTAGCTGCGGTGCTGAAGTCCCACCCTACATCAACAGAAAAAGAAATAAAGGAGCACGCAATGTGTTACTTGAAGAATGCATATGCAAGGCAGGGGGCCAAGAGATCTGGACTCTGAAAATAATAGGTTTTTGGTTCTAACTGTTAGGACAATTAGACAGGGTTTGCAAATAGTGGACAAAAATCGTCTTAACTTCCATTGTAATATTTTATATTTTATGTAATATTTTTTTCTTGGAAATATAGAAGTTGTACATTTTAAAATGTATATTTGAATCAAAATGTGGTTTTGAGTTAGTGTGTTAATGTAATTAGTTTTGTGTTTGTCATTACTATACTGTATATTGCCATGTTACCAGAATTTGTAGCTGAAGTTTAAGACTAGTTGTGTTTTTATGATTATTGCCCATATGTTGATTGTTGATTGATTGTATACAATGTATAATTTGAAATACATATGTTTCAGGTGTGAATGTGTATTTTCAGAATACATTTCTAAACCTAATCATTGGCTTGTTTTACTTGTTTCTACACCTATAAAATCTATCTTTGATGTATAATAGACCTCTACCCATATACGTATAATAGACCTCTAATGTTATCCGTATAATAGACTTCTAACCATATACGTATAATAGACCTCTAAAGTTATACGTATAATAGACCTCTAACCATATACGTATAATAGACCTCTAAAGTTATCCGGAACTCCAACCATATATGTATAATAGTCCTCTAAATTTATCCGTATAATAGAACTCCAACCATTTATGTATAATGAACGTCTAAATATAGACGTATAATTGACGTTTAACTTTAGACGTATATTAGAATTTCATTCTAGACGAATTGTAGACCACATTTAGACGTCTAAGATATGCGTTTAATGGACGTATATTATACGTCTTTTGCCCAATGGGTTACATCTCAACAGAAACGCTCTTTAGCTCTTTCAGCGTTATGCAGAGAACATCGTCTGTCGAGATCACTTTTGAGTCAGCGCGAAACGCCGTGTGCTGTCAGTTTGATTTCATATTGCTCGTAGCGGCGCCCGGCTTTTGTCTGTCAAACGTTAGGTTGCGCTTCTTCATGCTGCATCGTCGGCATGAGTGGAGCTTTATAAACGTCTGTACTTACTGCGCCCCATAAGAAATCGTTTGTCCCCGTTCAAAAGAGATTGTGCGATGTCCTGCAGCAAACCTTTGACAGTTTGAAAAGAGGAATTTATTCTGCTTCCTGTGCGTGCAGTAGTTACAAAGTTGAACGCCTTTACACGATCTGCTGCAGTTTTCAGTGGGCGGGCTTTGTCAAATGGCTTGGAAAAACGCACTGTGTTTCGGCTCGGGAAACATCATGAGCAGTGTCCTGCATGTTTTCTGTGTATAGCTGTCTTTTAACGCATACAGAATTCATTCGAAATCATTGATTTCTCCAATTAACAAGGGTCCCTTAAAGGATGAGTCAAAGTAACGTCTAATCGGATTAGTTTCCTTAGAGCTGGTTCAGAGTTTGCTCAAGAGTTTACCTTTCACAGATGCGCAAAGAAGAATGTTGGGGGTGCACGCTTCAAGGTGCCTTACAGCTGTAGGGAGTGATTCGAGACGATTCGTGGCGTGTGCTCGTTCCCATATTCCGTACGACCCGGGGTGCAGTGCTAGGATGACGTACAATACCGCTTGGGCACGTAACAGCGTTATATGCAAGTGCGGGACTTGAGGGTTTTCGTTTGTTCGTTTTGTTTTGCTCTGCTTTGCTTTGTTTTGCTTTCCATCGCGTTGGTAAGAGCGTAAATAAAAAGGCGATTCCTGTGTCTACCACTAATGTAAGAGCTATTTCAAGTGCGACGTGGTGCGGCTTTTCAAATGCTTGTGGGCATTTCTCTGTTGTTGATTCTTTTTTTGTGTGTAACAAAGTGGCATTTTCATGTCCGGACGGGGAGACTTTATCATTCCGACATGAAGCCACCCTTAAGTCCTCTGAGGCGTGTCTGTCTGCAAGGCTTGTATTTTGGAAATGTTTTTTTGAAACGGAGAACGACTTTGAAATAGGCTTCCGCCGGCGCCTCGCGATCCAGGTAAGATTGTAGCAAGAACGCAGCGGCGGCGGGGCTTGCTGTAGTCGTGGCCGAGTGGTTAAGGCGATGGACTAGAAATCCATCGGGGTCTCCCCGCACAGGTTCCAATCCTGCCGACTACGTTGTCCGCCTTCAGTCGGTGTGTTTCGGCACAAGCAAAGAAGCGTGCCTCTTTGCTGTTCCTGGTGGTTTTAAAACGCCCAATCGCTTGTACCCGCTGCCTTGGAAATAAGTTCTTCAGCGTCCGCAAATGGCATTTTGCAGCTGGAAGCAGATGTCGACGCGTTTTGCACAGAGCACCAAAAAAGCGTCTTTTTTGAAGGCCCAGGCACTGAGCATTGGTGGTTCAGTGGTAGAATTCTCGCCTGCCACGCGGGAGGCTCGGGTTCGATTCCCGGCCAATGCAGTGGCTTTTGCAGCGAGCGGCTCCATCACTTGCATCCCCTTGGAACTCGCAACTGAAAACCCACTGAAGCTAAGCAGGTGTGAGCCAGGTCAGTACCTGGATGAGGATGAGCTACAGGGAAAAACAAAGCTTCCAGCTGGAAGCGGTGTTAATGGTGCCGGCGGGGGGGCGCTCACCCTGAGGTCTGTGCGGGTCCCAATGCCCCAGTATAGTGACGGAGACGCTGTGTTGTAAAAGGGCGCTGAATTTTGGATGAGATGTAAAACCGAGGTCACAGCGCTCTGTGGTCATTCAAAATGACCACCAAAACCTTTGACAAAAGCTCTTGGTAATTGATGGTCTTCAATAATGCTTCTCCTTTAGGTACATTTTAAATCAGCTGAAAAATGCTGTGAAATGGGGGGGCACTTCAGGCCAGTGTAGGATTTGGGTTACAAGAACCATGAAACTGCACGAGAAAGCCCGTACACTGAATTACACGGCTTTCTATTCAAAGGAGGACAAAAGAAATTCCCTGAGTTTGATTTTTTGCAGCACAGAGAGGAGCACTGTCGTGAGGCCGGTTAGCTCAGTTGGTTAGAGCGTGGTGCTAATAACGCCAAGGTCGCGGGTTTGAGCCCTGTACGGGCCAGGTCTAGGTCCAGGTCCCTGTTTGTGAAACAGGCAAATGACTGTCTCAGGGGCCCATTCCTCATTCTCAAGACACATGTATGCAGTATGTACACCGTGCATTGAGCAATAGGGACTGAATACACCACAGGTAAGGTTAGAAGTCATTCTGAGGTGCCACATGTGAGGGATACAGCTAGGCATCCGAAATGTAGGGTTTGAGACCCTTCAGGAGTACTGCATCCTTTGAGACAGACCCGTGCATGTTAAACAAATGATCATTTCTTTCGGCATTAGGGACTAAATATACTAAACATATGATGCTAAAATGTTATTTTCACATATATTAATGTAATAAATGATTGCTTATGCTTTATAAACAAATCTAATTAAAATAAAACATTAAGTTTTGTATTTATCTTGTACCATAGAACATGATTTTCTTTGTATTTCAAGCCCACCAAGTGTCCAAATGACGCACTACATGATATAAGGAAGATTATCACATGCATATCGGTATTATCTTTCTTATGAAAATGCATTCCTTTCATTACCTTTTACTTTTTAAAATGAACTCAAATTGAGTATAATGTAATAATTTAAGTAGAATAGATTCTAATAATATAATGATCCAGTGTTTTGCACTACTTCACTGCTTCACTGCTCTATGCCATCTGGAAATAAATCCTCAGACTGCTTACTGCCCTGGGCATGTACCAATAAATTAAAGGAGCACATCTGTTTATCACTGCGTTGAAGCAGGAGACACACAGTCTCTGCAAACACATCCTAGATACAGTGTTCCAGCACCTTTGACCTCATCCAGAACGTATCATTTCTCGAAAGGGATTGCTGTCCGAATGCACATCTGAATCCCAAACAGAATCTCTAGTAAAATACGATCATTTGTGAAACAGGCAAATGACTGTCTCAGGGGCCCATTCCTCATTGTCAGACACATGTATGGAATGCTTTCACCGTGCATTGAGCAATAGGGATTAAAAACACCGCAGGTAAGGTTAGATGTCATGTTCTATGATCATTTCTTTCAGCATTAGGGACTAAATATACTAAACGTATGATGCTAAAATGTTATTTTCACATATATTAATGTAATAAATGATTGCTTATGCTTTATAAACAAATCTAATTAAAATAAAAGCTTAAGTTTTGTATTTATCTTGTACCATAGAACATGATTTGCTTTGTATTTCAAGCCCACAAAGTGTCCAAATGTTCTATGATCATTTCTTTCAGCATTAGGGACTAAATATACCAAACGTATGATGCTAAAATCCTGAAAAAAGGATGTGCTCCATCTCGTCAGTAGATTGGATTCCAAAACTGATTTGGGTCAATATACATTACCTTTGAAATTAAAGTACAGTCTACTGTAGGGAACCATCAACTTAGAAAGCATTGGCCTTCCCTGGGGGTCAGGTAGGTGCAAAAGATAAACCTTTATCCTATCTTTATCTTAAGATAAGTGGCCAAGCAGTATTTTTCCAAGTTTCACCAAGCACATCATGTTGCCATAGTAGACAAAGTTCTATAAAATGTTAAATAACTTTTAAAAAAAGTATCTTGGTCTTACAGTACTGTACAAGGTGAATTAAACTGTCCCTGGTAATAAAAAGTAATTAGAAGCATCTCAGAAACTTTATCTCTAGAAACATTAGCTGTTTTATATCATGTAATTTAGTGTGATGTTGTCAGAATTCAAGGACATTATCACACACAGAAATTGGTTCAGTTAAATCTAAAAAACACAGCTAAACATGGGTTTAAATGTAACAGAAGTCTTACCTCTTGTCAAAAGATTTAATTCAAGAAGCGATGTAATAAATGATTGCTTATGCTTTATAAAGAAGCTTAAGTTTTGTATTTATCTTGTACCATAGAACATGATTTTCTTTGTATTTGAAGCCCACAAAGTGTCCAAATGACGCACTACATGATATAAGGAAGATTATCACATGCATATCGGTATTATCTTTCTTATGAAAATGCATTCCTTTCATTACCTTTTACTTTTTAAAATGAACTCAAATTGTGTATAATGTAATAATTTAAGTAGAATAGATTCAGGTAGGAAATATAGAGTCATGATGTTTATGGCTGACATCATTTCACATGGGTGAATTTTAAGCTAAGAAATAAAAACATTTACAATGAAGATACCATTGCTTAATTTTAAATGCCTTTAAAAAATAAATACCTCCTGAGAATAATTTGCCACTCCCAGATCCTTGGTAAGGTACTGTTTGAATCCAATCAGGAGAGGAGCATCCAGGGAGTGCTTTCTATAGAGTCCAGCTTGGGCCACTCTCTTCCGGCCTGCTGATACTTTTTAACTACTGAGGGCCTGTAAGGATATAAAACACCGGTTTAAACATTTTATACCTATAAGACAAATTAGAATTTTAGTAAAAAATAGATACATCTGAAAAATAAAAAAGTCTTACTGCTGATAGAGTTCTTCAGAGCTCACATCTTCCCCTTCCTTATCCGCTTCTGTTTCAGTTTCTAGAGCAGCCTCTGGCATCTCTTCCTCCTGGACAGCGGCCTCTTGCTCAGGGCCGCTGGAATGCAGGTAGATTCTTTTCAACATGCTTTTACATAATATGTTGTAACAATGATTTCAAAAAGAAACTACAGAAGCCTTACAGATTTAAAATTTCTCACCTTGCCAATGTGTCTTCAGGCTTCCCATGTACAAAAAGGCCCAAGGACTCTAGCAGTCTTACAACCACTATCCTGTTTGCCTCACCAGACACGATCTCTATTCTGTGGTAATCCACGATGACCCCGTTCTTCAGGTGATTCATCATGTCCTCCCTCGCCTGTTGAGAGGCCATCCTGATCTTTTCTGCCGTGGCGTGCTTCATACACGCCCTCTTCAAGTGAGCAGGAAGCTGATCAAGAGTATTCAGGTACATCTTGCACACCAGGGGAATCCGCGCGGGTTTCCTTTGAAAATAAATAATACCATCTGTGTATAGAAACAAGCTAAGACTGATTTCTTAAATTATCCTTAATTTTCTCTCTCATAGTTTGAGCATAATGATTTTATTGCATTTATATAAGAATTGCTCATTGCTCCTAAATAAATAATGGTTTCATAAAAAAGTGAACACTTACTTGGTCTCAGTCACAGACTTTCCAATAGAAGCCATTGTGGAGTTCAGCAACTGCAGGTCCTAGAAGTGGGGAAGGAATTTTAAAAGAGAAATTGAATTACAATACAGAAGGAATGGCTGAGGGTTCACTGAAATATATAAATATACAAATTCCAAAGACTGAGTCCATATAGAAACAACTACCTTTCATTTTCAGTATAAGAAAAAAAAAACATTATCTTCCAAAGCATCATAAAATTGTCCCTTCTTCCAGACTCTACTTCTCTCTTGTAGTAGTATAGCAGACCTTTCCAGGTGAGCAGATCACAGAGTCCGAAATGAGCTTCCTCCATCAAGCAAAGTACCTGAACATGACTCTGTCTTCATAAAAGCGCCCCTGTAATAAAGAAATTAAATCCGAAATCAAGAGGGCAGTTGCCTACTGAAATACAAGAAGTCATCAATTTTAACCTAGCAACACATTAAAGGCTGCATCTATACAAGTACGATTCTAGAAATGCTCACCAGATTACGTTTTAAAAGGAACTGCGCCTCAGGTTCCGCCGAGATCTTAACTCGGATGGCAGGATTCAGAGTCCCGAGTGTGGACTGATGGCGCACGGAGGGTCCATATACTGTGGATCCCTCAGTGATCTTCCGCGTATTCAAACCGCCAGCGTGTGACTCCCCTGTCCCCGTGACCTCATTGCTCTGCTCTCTCCTCTGTGCAGCTGAGCCCGACTCACGGTAAAATGGAAAAAAATATGCCCTCGACGCGAGATTTATTCTGGAGCGAGCCAGTGTTGCGCATAGCTGCCTTCAAAGCAGTTAACCCAGGTTCGATTCCCGGCCAACGCAGTTGCGAATGTTTTCAAATGCTGTCATGAGCCTTGGATTGTGACTAGCAAAGCGAAGCCTTTTGAAAGAGCTAAAGCACTGCAAAACGGAATTGAAGGAGAATCTTACAGGGGATTCTGAGCAGTGTCTGCATACATGCAGTCAGATAAAGATGCTGAAAGCTTGAGCTACTCTCAATGTCATGCTGCCCTTCCCCGGAGTAAATCTGTTACATTGAAAGAATGCTTCTGGCAGGTTCAAAAAGGGACCCTTGTTAATTGGAGAAATCAATGATTTCGAATGAATTCTGTATGCGTTAAAAGACAGCTATACACAGAAAACATGCAGGACACTGCTCATGATGTTTCCCGAGCCGAAACACAGTGCGTTTTTCCAAGCCATTTGACAAAGCCCACCCACTGAAAACTGCAGCAGATCGTGTAAAGACGTTCAACTTTGTAACTACTGCACGCACAGGAAGCAGAATAAATTCCTCTTTTCAAACTGTCAAAGGTTTGCTTTGCGAACGCTGCAGGACATCGCACAATCTCTTTTGAATGGGGACAAACGATTTCTTATGGGGCGCAGTAAGTACAGACGTTTAAAATGCTCCACTCATGCCGACGATGCAGCATGAAGAAGCGCAACCTAACGTTTGACAGACAAAAGCCAGGCGCCGCTATGAGCAATATGAAATCATACTGACAGCACACGGCGTTTCGCGCTGACACAAAAGTAATCTCGACAGACGCTGTTCTCTGCATAAAGCTGAAAGAGCTAAAGAGCGTTTCTGTTGACACGTAACAAGCTCGTTTCTTTCTACCATGATATCACCGTGACCAAATCTGTCTTTAAACACCTTGCTCAGTCTCTGACGAGACTGTCAAAAATTGCTTTCGCCGATTGTATTGCAAACCGGCGGAAGCGGGGTATTGGGAAAAGTTTTCAACTAGCAATAATCGCGCCTCGGCTAAACCTCACAGGCTACGATACTGCCACTGCGCAAAGCTGACGGTTGCCAGGCAACCGCGGGGATCCTATGGAAATCGTTATCGATCGTCTCATGGCATGTCGTTGCTGTAACGCTTCATATTTGTCGTCTTCTTCTTCTTCTAGCTTGAGGTTTTGAAGAATTTCATGACAGACAAGGGCTCCGTTGGGAACAAAGGGCGTTGTGAGAAAACCGTTGCTTATTTTCAGCAGCAGAAATACAACCCTTTAAATACAAGATGACAGAACAATGACGAAGGGCATGCCGGGAGGAACTCATGCACTACAGAGGAAAGGGGGCGGGCACGTACAGTTCACATTCAAGCCACAAGTACTCTTCTTGGATGTTGCACAAACAAATCCTAACGTCTTGAAAGCATTGCAGCATGTTTGTGTCCCACTTCCCGTGGCTGCGGGACGACTGACACGAACGGACAAACGCAATCTGTGGCGTTTAGCGTGACATAGTCTTGCAGGCATCGTGCTGTCTCACTGCAATATTATACCGCTGGAGGAAACAGTCCATCTGGCCATGAAACTCATTTGAACGTCTAGCTACAGCAACTAACAATATCATGATTTATTCAGGATGTGTGGAATCAGCACGTCCCGGAGACAGCTTCCGAAATCGTGAGCATTCTCTGGTGGTAGGGGCGTTCAAGATGGCGCTCAGGTGGGAGGTAAAGTTTAGTGGTTGGGGAGTTTTTTTGAGTTTTTCATGACCTGAATATTAATTTTTGCTTTTTTTGACTACAGAAAAATAAGGACTTAACACTAGTTGTTTAAACTTCAGTTATAATTGAAAGAAAAAAAAACGATTTTTTTTTAGGTTTAAAAAGTCCGATATGAGTAACACTAGGAAAAGAAAAGAGAGTGCTGGGTCTTCGAAGGAGAACTCTAAGATACCTCAATCGTATATGTATAGCACTACAAAAAAATCGATGGCAACTAAAGGGAAAAGTGAAGCAGCTGCAGGGGCAGCAACAGGGCGGAGGCGCCGCGCGCCCGGCCGACGTGTTGGACCGGTGCGCTTTACGTGCTGAAATAAACACGCGACAGCCCCGAAATGTTTCCAGAGTGCTGTGCACTGAAGACTTGCCTGGTGTTCCTCCGTGCAGATTGTTTGTCCTCCTCCAGTGCGGGACGAGCCAACACAAAGGAGCGCATTCGCCAACATCCAGGCACGCAATGCGATTTGGAAAGCAGCTCCTTTCCAAAGAGTGGCACACGAACGATCCTTCAGTCCCGCTCGGGGAGCACGGAACCCCCGCCACACACAGCTTCAAGTAGCGAGTCAGGCGCCAGGGCTTTCGCTTACGGCCACACCACCCTGAACACGCCCGATCTCGTCTGATCTCGGAAGCTAAGCAGCGTCAGGCCTGGTTAGTACTTGGGTGGGAGACTGCCTGGGAATACCAGGTGCTGTAAGCTTTTGCTCTCCCGGCCAGCAGGGGTCGCCGTTGGTGCCGTAGGCTTTGGGAGGAAAACCTGCAGGATGGAAAGGTGATCTATAGCCTCATCTCTAGAGATGTTTTGTTGCTGTGGCATGTGTGTGACCCATATTCAAAAAAAAAAACCCGTCTGTAAAACGAATATCGAAGCTGCCTCTAAATCTGCAAATGAAGATGAGTCGATAAACCACTCGTTTTTCGTATAACTAGACATATATTCATTTGTTACCGATTTCATTCATTGAGCACGGATACAGTAGAGGTACAGCCATTCACTGTTTGACATGTCTGCACTGGTACAGAACCGAGCAATCAGAAAACGGGTGAAACTGTCTTTAGACTCAGCATACAGTACCGAGGCCCCCCATGACCAAATAAAGGCTAACCTCGATAATCAGCCTAAAGAACGCAGACTACAGCAAAACGACTGACTTTGAAAAGGGAATGAACGTCCGGAAGGAGTAGTGGAACTAGCTTGAGATGCTTCTCCGGACCCCTAACTAAAAGCCAGCGAGAACCAGCAGCGGCGTCCACTCCTGTCGAACCGGGATCCTTCCGCAGCCACGCAGCTCGTGGTGTCCTAACCCTCCCGTACCTGATTTTGGACCAAGCACATCAGGGGAGAGCGCGAACGCAGTCCCCCACTACCAGAAATTATGCAGTCGAGATTCCCACATTTGGGGAATTCGCAGGGGTCAGCACAGCCGGAGTGCAATGGCCAAGCCTCGCCCTGGGTGAACCGATTTCGATTTTTAAGAACTTTATTTTCTTTTCACAAAAAAATACAGGAAATCACAAATCAGAAAGCTTTACATTAATATACATACTTAAAACAGTATATATGATCACATCTCATTACATTTTGACACGGAACCAGTTACATAGCAACAATTTCTTTTTTTCTGGTGCAAATCACATTCTTTACTTAAACATGATAATGTTTTTCACAGTTTCTTGAGATACTGTCCAATGCCCTCTATTTCCCACAGATTTTCTGCTTCCTCCCTCCCTTCTCTCCACAGATCTCTGAGGTAATAGTTCTCTCGGGTGATGAACAGGGCCAGGCTACCTGCTGCCTTGACTGGGACCTCGATGCCTTTGAACAGCCCCATGTTCCTCACTCTCCACAGGGCGTCTTTCCCACTGTTCACCACGGCCCAGATCCTGTCAAACACGTCAGGAGGAAGCTTGACAGGAGAGATGCCGTATATGATGAAAGCAGCGGTCAGGGTAAATTGGGGCGAGAGAGCCTGCAACCAATCTTCAAACTGTGCCCAGAAGGCCTTAGCAAAAAAGCAGGACCACAGGAGGTGAGTCACAGTCTCCTCCTCGCCGCAGCCCACCCTAACGCAGCGAGGGCTGGGGGTGAGGCCCCTACGGTACAAGAAAGTTCGTACCGGTAAGCACTGGTGGACGACACTCCAGGCTAAATCTCTGTGAATGTTGCACAGAAATTTAGAGGATGTGTGTTTCCACACCTTCCTTGTTTGGGCTGATGTTAAAATGCCCACAGGGGTCTGCCTATTGTTCTGGGGTGCTACGAAATCTTCCAGTTTTTGGACGCTGACATCTCGGAGGGGAATATGGCCAATTGGGTGAGATCTTAGAAAACTTTTAACTGTCCCATAAATTGCAGGGCATGTGTCAGAGAGTGGGACGTCCAGCTTGGGTCTGACACCCCACACTCTGAACACCTCCCTACCTACCCAGAGCCTGGAAAAATAAGTCCAGGTACGCGCTGCAGGTGCTGTTGCAAAGCCTCTCAGCACAGAGGCCAGGAAAATGCACAGCAGCTTCGTAGCAATATCTGGGACAGACTTCCCCCCTGAGGGTAGCGGCCTGTACATTATTTCCCTTCTGAGTCTTTCCTGCTTCCCACCCCATAGAAATTGAAACATCAATCTCCTCAGCACCGCCGCAACACGGTGTGGGATTGGGAAGGTAGAAGCCAGAAAATTCAAGACAGGCAAGAGCTCAGCTTTGATGACCAGCACCTTCCCTGTCATGGTGAGGTCTCGGTCCTTCCATTGCATCAGTTTTTTGTTTAAGATTGGCAATTTGTTCTGCCAATTTACTGTTCCCATCTCTTCTCCAAAATACACCCCCAGGACCTTAATTCTCTTCTCTTGCAGCCTGAGATCATGTCCTTCTTTTGGCTCCCTCCAGTTCTGATAAAAAATCTCACTCTTAGATGTGTTAATTTTTGCGGAGGAAGCCAAAGAGAACCGATCACAGCACTGCAGAGCTCTGCTAATTGAGGCATTGTCAGAGAGGAGCAGGGTGACGTCATCCATGTATAGAGATGTCTTTACCTCTCCTCCCCCACTTCCAGGCACTGGTATCCCATTAATGGCCTGATCCTGGCGCAAGGCACAGGCTAAGGGCTCCATAGCCAAAACGAATAACAAGGGGGATAATGGGCAGCCCTGCCTCACCCCTGAACAGACTTCAAAGGTGCGTGATCTATTGCCATTAACCATGACTCTGCTGTTGCTACCTGTGTACAGCAGGTTAATCCACTTTCTCATGATGGGGCCAAACTTCATGTGCTCAAGTACCGATGTTAAGTACTGCCGGTTTAGGCGGTCAAAGGCCTTTTCTAGGTCTACACCTAAAATGCACAGAGGGAGGGAGCGATCCTCAGAGTACAGACAGACATCCCTCAACAAGGCCAGGTTGTCGCTCATCAGGCGTCCTGCTATCCCACAAGTCTGTTCTTTCCCTACCAGTGAGGCCACTACATTTTGTAGGCGCAGGAAAAGGGCTTTGGACAGGATCTTAGTGTCCACGCCTAACAGGCTGAGGGGTCTCCAGTTCTTTATGTCATTTTTTGCTCCTTTCTTAAACAAGAGAGAGATAGTGCCTTCTCTTAAGGAGTCAGGCAGCAATTCTGTCTTGTAGCTTTCCTCGAATAGGAGCAGTAGCGGATCCTGAAGCAGATCCCAAAAGGTGCAATAAAATTCTTTAGGGAGCCCGTCAGCACCCGGAGTTTTCCCCTTCTGTAAGCTCTCCATAGCCTGTCTCAGCTCTTCTACTGTCAAATCCCTCTCAAGTACTTCCCTATCTTCTTCACTCAAAATGTTTTCTAGCTTTGAGGTAAAAAAATGAATATCTTCATCCTTTACCTCTGTAGAGCTGTACAGTCTTGAGTAGAAGGCCTCGGTGCAGGAGAGGATAGCACTCGGCTCTGTTCTCTCTCGTCCCTCCTCATCAACTACACTTTCCATGACAGTCTTGGAGCCTACCACTTTCCTGAAAAAGAAGCGAGTACACTTCTCATTTTCTTCCAAGAACTGCACTCTGCTTCTTAACAGCACTCCTCGACTACTTTCTTCGGCTATGCTCCGGATGTCCTTTTTTAAAAGGGCGATATCCTCGAGCACATCGAAGCCACTGTGCAGCATCGTGTAGAGACGCTGCAGCTGCCTCTGTTTCCTGGCTAGCACTCCTCTCCGTCTGGCAGCAGCCTTCCTTCCCTCAGCCATGAAAAAGGCCTTTGTCCTCACCTTCACCTCCTCCCACCACTCTCCTACTGACCCGTACAGACACTGCAAGGACAGCCACTGTGATAGTTTCTCCTTGTAGCGGGATACTACCCCCTCGTTCTCTAGCAGTTTTGTGTTGAGTTTCCAGAGGCCTGGGCCAAAGACAGTCCCGCCCTGGAGTTCCACTCTACACCCTAAAGCCTGATGATCTGAGAAGAAGACAGGCTGAAGAGTGACCCCAACAACTTTCACTCTCTCTGAGGCAAAGCAATAGTCAATTCTGGAGCTGCTATTCCTCCCTGACCATGTATATCCTGCTGTTGTGGGATATATACATCTATATGTGTCTGAGAGTTTAAAGTCTTGAACTAAGTTTTGCAGGGCCAGTGAGCTGGAATCCAATTTTATCGGCGAGCTAGACTGCCTGTCTGTGTGCTCTAAGATACAATTAAAATCCCCTCCCACTATCACGTCTGTGCTGCATAACAATAGGGGGGAGAGTGCCTTGAGTAGCTCCACCCTTCCTCCTACGTCAGTAGGGCAATACACATTGATTAGCCGCAGGTTAACGGTCCCCCATTCCACATCCACACACAGCAACCTGCCATCTATGACCCTCTGAATACTTTTCAATTTGAATGCCCATCCTTTGAAAAGAATGGCCACGCCAGAGGCTCTGTTGTTATTGTCCCCTGACCAAACAGAAGGCCCTTTATCCCACCTATCTTCAAAACTTTTATACCTCTCTTGATAGGCTAAAGCACACTCCTGCAACATCAACACATCTCCCTCTCTCTGCTGGAGGTAATCAAAGACAGACTGGCATTTAACTCTGTCATTGATACCTCTTGTGTTAAGAGAAATTATGTTAAGAGCCATATTACATAAGAAAGTGGAACCAGTCTTTACAAAACACATTTCTCTTCGGTCTCACCTGTTACCTTTTTCTTTTTCTTTTTCTTCTTACCAATTTCCTGCCAGCCATCCTCTGAATGAGCCTTCATCAGGGTGGCAGCAGTAAAAGCGTTCACAGAGTCCATTTCAAGGAAGGGGGTAGAGGGAGGGGTGGAGAGGTTCCAGCTGTCCCCATCGCCATGCTCTCCTTCCTCCTCGCTCGGGGAGAAAACAGAGTCATTTTTTCTTTTCCTCAAGTCCAGCTCCTGGGAGCACTGAGGGGAAAGGGGTGCAGCCGATGCACCAGTCTCCTCTTCCCCCTCACCCACCAGCTGCTGCAGATCCTCCGTGATGGACTGGATGGAGGAGAGGAGGGCATCTGTAGCACTTGCAGAGTCTGAGAAAAGCAGCTCCGCTGAATCCTGGGTATCCTCGCTGGACCCGCTCCACCGGGGGGCCCCACACTGGCCCTCGTTCTGAGGAGCAGGAGTGGGGGAGGGGTCCTCGCTGTTCTCGGGGGTTTTCAAACCCTCGTGCTTGTCTGGTGCAGTCTGCGGTTGTGGGGGCGTAGTGGATTTCTCTTCCACCAGCCCCGGAGCCACAGCAGGACTGATCCTGGCTGGAGGCTGAGAGTCTTTGTCCAACAAGGGTTCTTTGTTTGACTTGTTGTTTGCTTTGGATTTTCGGGCCGGTTTGGCTGAAACAAGCACTGCCTCATCCTTTCTCATTTTGAGTTTATTGGCGTAGGCGTGAGGGCAGTTCTTAAAAACGTGTCCTTCCGAGCCACATAAATTGCACTTTGGCAGCATTGAACAGTCAGAGGCTAAATGTCCCTGTTTGCCACAGGTCTTGCAGCATTTCACAGTGCAGGACGATGCCAGGTGTCCCACAGCACCACAGCGCCGACACACCTTTGGTTGTCCCACATAAAACACATAGCCATTGCAGGCGCCCAGCCGGATTGTAGAGGGCAGGTGCCTTAAGCCTCCATTTACGCTGTCCGGTAGCAAGCGAACCTCGAATTTCCTTGCTCCTGTTTTTATACCATCAACATCTCTAACCTCAGTTCCATGGTGGACGGTGCAGTACTGGTTAAGCCAGGTGTGAATGTCCTCCGTCTTTGCCAGTTCCGAGAACATAACAACATGCACCGTTTTCCTCTCTCTCTGTGTCAGAGGCTGCAAGTTGATCTTCTCAAGTGCAGGAACTTTGCCTCTTTTTGCCTCAAACACATCCACGCATTGTTCAAACAGAGGATAGGTAGCAAATACAACCTCAAATGCTTTCTGACCTGGGAGAGCGAAGATGAAATCCAAGTGCCGAGGTTCAAAGCCAAGTTCCTTCTGTAACACTTTTCTGCTGAACTGCATACGATCCATGAAGAGGTCATCCAAGAGCTCAAAACGTACAGCATTCTTACGGGATCCAAAGGTTGCCATTTCAAAAACCGCAAATCGAACACTGCTTCCAACAAAAGAAAAACAATCCAACTACTCCACCTACAGGCTGATCAAGGTATCTCCCCTGCCAGGTAAGTATGAGTTAAACAGGCCCCTGCAAGCGGCCCGCACCCACAGCACAAATCGCGCAGCCTAGGCCACCTCCTCGCCCCGCACGCCACCGCCTCCTGCTGGGCCCACTCTTTCACACACTCACACGCCACACTAACACTCAAAAGTGTGGGCAAAACGAGAAAACGAGCGCGCCGTTTCCTACACATCTGCAGTCGCCGTTGCGCATTCGCAGCATGTCCCGGGATGCAATTCGGCCTCATTTGCATATCTCCAGACCGGCAGATCGCCACGCAAGCTCGCGACGTGCGCCTGCCACACACCGAACAAACCTTTTCAGCAATTTCCAAAAAACGGGCCTGCTCGCCTGCCCACAAGGCTCCGTCTCTTACCTGCTCTCCAGAGCCTGCTGCCTTCTGTGCTTTTCTCTCGGCACCGCTGCAGTGCACACAACTCCTGCAGCGGGAGGGGGGGAGAAAGTTCCCGCGCTCCGCCGCAGGGAAGGCTCGCTCCGTGCGCACACGTCCTTTCGATGCCAGTCCAACAAGTGCTCCGCATTAGCTGCGTCGGGGCTCCGGCGTGTCGCACCTCACCTCACCTCGCACTGCCCCCTCCTTGAATGTCTGCCCCTGGGCATGCCCTGCTCTCCTCCGCCTTATCTTACCGCGTGTGAGCACCGACAATGGCCACAATGCCGGGGAATGGCACCTGTAAAGTGTTAATTGGGGCACAGGAACAGCCCGTCTCGTCTCGGGGGGGCCGGCTTCAGAGACAATACAGCAAACACAGCGGGGCTGGGGAAGAAGACGACACCACACATGCGGGTACATTCAGCTCCGGCGGGAACGAGACATTTGTCGGTCTTTTCAAGTGCCGAGAGCCGAGCAATCCTTCACTTGTATCGTTTCTCCCCGGTGACTAGATCTGGCCCTGCGACTCTCGACTGGGCTCACCCCCGGGGCAGCCCAGCAGGTGTGAGCCTGGCCGGCACCCGGATGGGAGATTCCACCCCGGAAAAGCTCCGGTTGCTGCTGCTCCTGCAAGAGGTGTGACTGGGACCAGTAGGGAGCGCTCACCCTGCGGGCTGTGTGGCTCTCTTACGCCCCAGCCTCCTGATGGCGACACTCTGCTGCACAAACAGGCGCCGTCCTTCGGGGGAGGCGTCAAACCGAGGTCCCGACCCTCTTTGGCCATTAGGAAACCTCAGGGCGTCTCTCGAGATTGTCTGATCTCGGAAGCTAAGCAGCGTCGGGCCTGGTTAGTACTTGGATGGGAGACTGCCTGGGAATACCAGGTGCTGTAAGCTTTTGCTCTCCCGGCCAGCAGGGGTCGCCGTTGGTGCCGTAGGCTTTGGGAGGAAAACCTGCAGGATGGAAAGGTGATCTATAGCCTCATCTCTAGAGATGTTTTGTTGCTGTGGCATGTGTGTGACCCATATTCAAAAAAAAAAACCCGTCTGTAAAACGAATATCGAAGCTGCCTCTAAATCTGCAAATGAAGATGAATCGATAAACCACTCGTTTTTCGTATAACTAGACATATATTCATTTGTTACCGATTTCATTCATTGAGCACGGATACAATAGAGGTACAGCCATTCACTGTTTGACATATCTGCACTGGTACAGAACTGAGCAATCAGAAAACGGGTGAAACTGTCTTTAGACTCAGCATACAGTACCGAGGCCCCCCATGACCAAATAAAGGCTAACCTCGATAATCAGCCTAAAGAACGCAGACTACAGCAAAACGACTGACTTTGAAAAGGGAATGAACGTCCGGAAGGAGTAGTGGAACTAGCTTGAGATGCTTCTCCGGACCCCTAACTAAAAGCCAGCGAGAACCAGCAGCGGCGTCCACTCCTGTCGAACCGGGATCCTTCCGGAGCCACGCAGCTCGTTGTGTCCTAACCCTCCCGTATCTGATTTTGGACCAAGCACATCAGGGGAGAGCGCGAACGCAGTCCCCCACTACCAGAAATTATGCAGTCGAGATTCCCACATTTGGGGAATTCGCAGGGGTCAGCACAGCCGGAGTGCAATGGCCGAGCCTCGCCCTGGGTGAACCTCCTTCTTGATCAAGGTATCTCCCCTGCCAGGTAAGTATGAGTTAAAGAGGCCCCTGCAAGCGGCCCGAACCCACAGCACAAATCGCGCATCCTAGGCCACCTCCTCGCCCCGCACGCCACCGCCTCCTGCTGGGCCCACTCTTTCACACACTCACACGCCACACTAACACTCAAAAGTGTGGGCAAAACGAGAAAACGAGCGCGCCGTTTCCTACACATCTGCAGTCGCCGTTGCGCATTCGCAGCATGTCCCGGGATGCAATTCGGCCTCATTTGCATAACTCCAGACCGGCAGATCGCCACGCAAGCTCGCGACGTGCGCCTGCCACACACCGAACAAACCTTTTCAGCAATTTCCAAAAAACGGGCCTGCTCGCCTGCCCACAAGGCTCCGTCTCTTACCTGCTCTCCAGAGCCTGCTGCCTTCTGTGCTTTTCTCTCGGCACCGCTGCAGTGCACACAACTCCTGCAGCGGGAGGGGGGGAGAAAGTTCCCGCGCTCCGCCGCAGGGAAGGCTCGCTCCGTGCGCACACGTCCTTTCGATGCCAGTCCAACAAGTTCACTGCATTAGCTGCGTCGGGGCTCCTGCGTGTCGCACCTCACCTCACCTCGCACTGCCCCCTCCTTGAATGTCTGCCCCTGGGCATGCCCCGCTCTCCTCCGCCTTATCTTATCGCGTGTGAGCACCGACAATGGCCACAATGCCGGGGAATGGCACCTGTAAAGTGTTAATTGGGGCACAGGAACAGCCCGTCTCGTCTCGGGGGGGCCGGCTTCAGAGACAATACAGCAAACACAGCGGGGCGGGGGAAGAAGACGACACCACACATGCGGGTACATTCAGCTCCGGCGGGAACGAGACATTTGTCGGTCTTTTCAAGTGCCGAGAGCCGAGCAATCCTTCACTTGTATCGTTTCTCCCCGGTGACTAGATCTGGCCCTGCGACTCTCGACTGGGCTCACCCCCGGGGCAGCCCAGCAGGTGTGAGCCTGGCCGGCACCCGGATGGGAGATTCCACCCCGGAAAAGCTCCGGTTGCTGCTGCTCCTGCAAGAGGTGTGACTGGGACCAGTAGGGAGCGCTCACCCTGCGGGCTGTGTGGCTCTCTTACGCCCCAGCCTCCTGATGGCGACACTCTGCTGCACAAACAGGCGCCGTCCTTCGGGGGAGGCGTCAAACCGAGGTCCCGACCCTCCTTGGCCATTAGGAAACCCCAGGGCGTCTCTCAAAAAGAGACGCCGGGGGTGTCCCTCTGGTGTTAGTGCTCCCCTTTACCCATCAGTCGGGGTCTCCTCCTAATCCCCGTCTCACCTGTAACAATCAATGACGAGGCCCCCCTGTCCGTGAGATTTAGTACTCGCGCAAGAGACCGGGGGCAGAGCGCGAACGCGGTCCCCCGCCCCCCACAAAGTGCGCGCTCCGGGTTCCCTCTCGGGGCCCTGCAACACAGCGGAAGGGCAGCGAGAAGGAGCCTCTTGCTCTGATGCCGCAAGGCCACAAGAGGGCGGAGGCGCCGCGCGCCCGGCCGACGTGTTGGACCGGTGCGCTTTACGTGCTGAAATAAACACGCGAAAGCCCCGAAATGTTTCCAGAGTGCTGTGCACTGGAGGTTTTTGTCTGGTGAAGACTTGCCTGGTGCTCCTCCGTGCAGATTGTTTGTCCTCCTCCAGTGAGGGACGAGTCAACACAAGGGAGCGCATTCGCCAACATCCAGGCACGCAATGCGATTTGGAAAGCAGCTCCTTTCCAAAGAGTTGCACACGAACGATCCTTCAGTCCCGCTCGGGGGGCACGGAACCCCCGCCACACACAGCTTCAAGTAGCGAGTCAGGCGCTGGGGCTTTCGCTTACGGCCACACCACCCTGAACACGCCCGATCTCGTCTGATCTCGGAAGCTAAGCAGCGTCAGGCCTGGTTAGTATTTGGGTGGGAGACTGCCTGGGAATACCAGGTGCTGTAAGCTTTTGCTCTCCCGGCCAGCAGGGGTCGCCGTTGGTGCCGTAGGCTTTGGGAGGAAAACCTGCAGGATGGAAAGGTGATCTATAGCCTCATCTCTAGAGATGTTTTGTTGCTGTGGCATGTGTGTGACCCATATTCAAAAAAAAAAACCCGTCTGTAAAACGAATATCGAAGCTGCCTCTAAATCTGCAAATGAAGATGAGTCGATAAACCACTCGTTTTTCGTATAACTAGACATATATTCATTTGTTACCGATTTCATTCATTGAGCACGGATACAGTAGAGGTACAGCCATTCACTGTTTGACATGTCTGCACTGGTACAGAACCGAGCAATCAGAAAACGGGTGAAACTGTCTTTAGACTCAGCATACAGTACCGAGGCCCCCCATGACCAAATAAAGGCTAACCTCGATAATCAGCCTAAAGAACGCAGACTACAGCAAAACGACTGACTTTGAAAAGGGAATGAACGTCCGGAAGGAGTAGTGGAACTAGCTTGAGATGCTTCTCCGGACCCCTAACTAAAAGCCAGCGAGAACCAGCAGCGGCGTCCACTCCTGTCGAACCGGGATCCTTCCGCAGCCACGCAGCTCGTGGTGTCCTAACCCTCCCGTATCTGATTTTGGACCAAGCACATCAGGGGAGAGCGCGAACGCAGTCCCCCACTACCAGAAATTATGCAGTCGAGATTCCCACATTTGGGGAATTCGCAGGGGTCAGCACAGCCGGAGTGCAATGGCCAAGCCTCGCCCTGGGTGAACCTCCTTCTTGATCAAGGTATCTCCCCTGCCAGGTAAGTATGAGTTAAACAGGCCCCTGCAAGCGGCCCGCACCCACAGCACAAATCGCGCAGCCTAGGCCACCTCCTCGCCCCGCACGCCACCGCCTCCTGCTGGGCCCACTCTTTCACACACTCACACGCCACACTAACACTCAAAAGTGTGGGCAAAACGAGAAAACGAGCGCGCCGTTTCCTACACATCTGCAGTCGCCGTTGCGCATTCGCAGCATGTCCCGGGATGCAATTCGGCCTCATTTGCATATCTCCAGACCGGCAGATCGCCACGCAAGCTCGCGACGTGCGCCTGCCACACACCGAACAAACCTTTTCAGCAATTTCCAAAAAACGGGCCTGCTCGCCTGCCCACAAGGCTCCGTCTCTTACCTGCTCTCCAGAGCCTGCTGCCTTCTGTGCTTTTCTCTCGGCACCGCTGCAGTGCACACAACTCCTGCAGCGGGAGGGGGGGAGAAAGTTCCCGCGCTCCGCCGCAGGGAAGGCTCGCTCCGTGCGCACACGTCCTTTCGATGCCAGTCCAACAAGTGCTCCGCATTAGCTGCGTCGGGGCTCCGGCGTGTCGCACCTCACCTCACCTAGCACTGCCCCCTCCTTGAATGTCTGCCCCTGGGCATGCCCTGCTCTCCTCCGCCTTATCTTACCGCGTGTGAGCACCGACAATGGCCACAATGCCGGGGAATGGCACCTGTAAAGTGTTAATTGGGGCACAGGAACAGCCCGTCTCGTCTCGGGGGGGCCGGCTTCAGAGACAATACAGCAAACACAGCGGGGCTAGGGAAGAAGACGACACCACACATGCGGGTACATTCAGCTCCGGCGGGAACGAGACATTTGTCGGTCTTTTCAAGTGCCGAGAGCCGAGCAATCCTTCACTTGTATCGTTTCTCCCCGGTGACTAGATCTGGCCCTGCGACTCTCGACTGGGCTCACCCCCGGGGCAGCCCAGCAGGTGTGAGCCTGGCCGGCACCCGGATGGGAGATTCCACCCCGGAAAAGCTCCGGTTGCTGCTGCTCCTGCAAGAGGTGTGACTGGGACCAGTAGGGAGCGCTCACCCTGCGGGCTGTGTGGCTCTCTTACGCCCCAGCCTCCTGATGGCGACACTCTGCTGCACAAACAGGCGCCGTCCTTCGGGGGAGGCGTCAAACCGAGGTCCCGACCCTCTTTGGCCATTAGGAAACCCCAGGGCGTCTCTCGAGATTGTCTGATCTCGGAAGCTAAGCAGCGTCGGGCCTGGTTAGTACTTGGATGGGAGACTGCCTGGGAATACCAGGTGCTGTAAGCTTTTGCTCTCCCGGCCAGCAGGGGTCGCCGTTGGTGCCGTAGGCTTTGGGAGGAAAACCTGCAGGATGGAAAGGTGATCTATAGCCTCATCTCTAGAGATGTTTTGTTGCTGTGGCATGTGTGTGACCCATATTCAAAAAAAAAAACCCGTCTGTAAAACGAATATCGAAGCTGCCTCTAAATCTGCAAATGAAGATGAATCGATAAACCACTCGTTTTTCGTATAACTAGACATATATTCATTTGTTACCGATTTCATTCATTGAGCACGGATACAGTAGAGGTACAGCCATTCACTGTTTGACATGTCTGCACTGGTACAGAACCGAGCAATCAGAAAACGGGTGAAACTGTCTTTAGACTCAGCATACAGTACCGAGGCCCCCCATGACCAAATAAAGGCTAACCTCGATAATCAGCCTAAAGAACGCAGACTACAGCAAAACGACTGACTTTGAAAAGGGAATGAACGTCCGGAAGGAGTAGTGGAACTAGCTTGAGATGCTTCTCCGGACCCCTAACTAAAAGCCAGCGAGAACCAGCAGCGGCGTCCACTCCTGTCGAACCGGGATCCTTCCGCAGCCACGCAGCTCGTGGTGTCCTAACCCTCCCGTATCTGATTTTGGACCAAGCACATCAGGGGAGAGCGCGAACGCAGTCCCCCACTACCAGAAATTATGCAGTCGAGATTCCCACATTTGGGGAATTCGCAGGGGTCAGCACAGCCGGAGTGCAATGGCCAAGCCTCGCCCTGGGTGAACCGATTTCGATTTTTAAGAACTTTATTTTCTTTTCACAAAAAAATACAGGAAATCACAAATCAGAAAGCTTTACATTAATATACATACTTAAAACAGTATATATGATCACATCTCATTACATTTTGACACGGTAACAGTTACATAGCAACAATTTTCTTTTTTTCTGGTGCAAATCACATTCTTTATTTAAACATGATAATGTTTTTCACAGTTTCTTGAGATGTTGACCTATGCTCTCTATTTCCCACAGATTTTCTGCTTCCTCCCTCCCTTCTCTCCACAGATCTCTGAGGTAATAGTTCTCTCGGGTGATGAACAGGGCCAGGCTACCTGCTGCCTTGACTGGGACCTCGATGCCTTTGAACAGCCCCATGTTCCTCACTCTCCACAGGGCGTCTTTCCCACTGTTCACCACGGCCCAGATCCTGTCAAACACGTCAGGGGGAAGTTTGACAGGAGAGATGCCGTATATGATGAAAGCGGCGGTCAGGGTAAATTGGGGCGAGAGAGCCTGCAACCAATCTTCAAACTGGGCCCAGAAGGCCTTCGCAAAAAAGCAGGACCACAGGAGATGGGTCACAGTCTCCTCCTCGCCGCAGCCCACCCTAACGCAGCGAGGGCTGGGGGTGAGGCCCCTACGGTACAAGAAAGTTCGTACCGGTAAGCACTGGTGGACGACACTCCAGGCTAAATCTCTGTGAATGTTGCACAGAAATTTAGAGGATGTGTGTTTCCACACCTTCCTTGTTTGGGCTGATGTTAAAATGCCCACAGGGGTCTGCCTATTGTTCTGGGGTGCTACGAAATCTTCCAGTTTTTGGACGCTGACATCTCGGAGGGGAATATGGCCAATTGGGTGAGATCTTAGAAAACTTTTAACTGTCCCATAAATTGCAGGGCATGTGTCAGAGAGTGGGACGTCCAGCTTGGGTCTGACACCCCACACTCTGAACACCTCCCTACCTACCCAGAGCCTGGAAAAATAAGTCCAGGTACGCGCTGCAGGTGCTGTTGCAAAGCCTCTCAGCACAGAGGCCAGGAAAATGCACAGCAGCTTCGTAGCAATATCTGGGACAGACTTCCCCCCTGAGGGTAGCGGCCTGTACATTATTTCCCTTCTGAGTCTTTCCTGCTTCCCACCCCATAGAAATTGAAACATCAATCTCCTCAGCACCGCCGCAACACGGTGTGGGATTGGGAAGGTAGAAGCCAGAAAATTCAAGACAGGCAAGAGCTCGGCTTTGATGACCAGCACCTTCCCTGTCATGGTGAGGTCTCGGTCCTTCCATTGCATCAGTTTTTTGTTTAAGATTGGCAATTTGTTCTGCCAATTTACTGTTCCCATCTCTTCTCCAAAATACACCCCCAGGACCTTAATTCTCTTCTCTTGCAGCCTGAGATCATGTCCTTCTTTTGGCTCCCTCCAGTTCTGATAAAAAATCTCACTCTTAGATGTGTTAATTTTTGCGGAGGAAGCCAAAGAGAACCGATCACAGCACTGCAGAGCTCTGCTAATTGAGGCATTGTCAGAGAGGAGCAGGGTGACGTCATCCATGTATAGAGATGTCTTTACCTCTCCTCCCCCACTTCCAGGCACTGGTATCCCATTAATGGCCTGATCCTGGCGCAAGGCACAGGCTAAGGGCTCCATAGCCAAAACGAATAACAAGGGGGATAATGGGCAGCCCTGCCTCACCCCTGAACAGACTTCAAAGGTGCGTGATCTATTGCCATTAACCATGACTCTGCTGTTGCTACCTGTGTACAGCAGGTTAATCCACTTTCTCATGATGGGGCCAAACTTCATGTGCTCAAGTACCGATGTTAAGTACTGCCGGTTTAGGCGGTCAAAGGCCTTTTCTAGGTCTACACCTAAAATGCACAGAGGGAGGGAGCGATCCTCAGAGTACAGACAGACATCCCTCAACAAGGCCAGGTTGTCGCTCATCAGGCGTCCTGCTATCCCACAAGTCTGTTCTTTCCCTACCAGTGAGGCCACTACATTTTGTAGGCGCAGGAAAAGGGCTTTGGACAGGATCTTAGTGTCCACGCCTAACAGGCTGAGGGGTCTCCAGTTCTTTATGTCATTTTTTGCTCCTTTCTTAAACAAGAGAGAGATAGTGCCTTCTCTTAAGGAGTCAGGCAGCAATTCTGTCTTGTAGCTTTCCTCGAATAGGAGCAGTAGCGGATCCTGAAGCAGATCCCAAAAGGTGCAATAAAATTCTTTAGGGAGCCCGTCAGCACCCGGAGTTTTTCCCTTCTGTAAGCTCTCCATAGCCTGTCTCAGCTCTTCTACTGTCAAATCCCTCTCAAGTACTTCCCTATCTTCTTCACTCAAAATGTTTTCTAGCTTTGAGGTAAAAAAATGAATATCTTCATCCTTTACCTCTGTAGAGCTGTACAGTCTTGAGTAGAAGGCCTCGGTGCAGGAGAGGATAGCACTCGGCTCTGTTCTCTCTCGTCCCTCCTCATCAACTACACTTTCCATGACAGTCTTGGAGCCTACCACTTTCCTGAAAAAGAAGCGAGTACACTTCTCATTTTCTTCCAAGAACTGCACTCTGCTTCTTAACAGCACTCCTCGACTACTTTCTTCGGCTATGCTCCGGATGTCCTTTTTTAAAAGGGCGATATCCTCGAGCACATCGAAGCCACTGTGCAGCATCGTGTAGAGACGCTGCAGCTGCCTCTGTTTCCTGGCTAGCACTCCTCTCCGTCTGGCAGCAGCCTTCCTTCCCTCAGCCATGAAAAAGGCCTTTGTCCTCACCTTCACCTCCTCCCACCACTCTCCTACTGACCCGTACAGACACTGCAAGGACAGCCACTGTGATAGTTTCTCCTTGTAGCGGGATACTACCCCCTCGTTCTCTAGCAGTTTTGTGTTGAGTTTCCAGAGGCCTGGGCCAAAGACAGTCCCGCCCTGGAGTTCCACTCTACACCCTAAAGCCTGATGATCTGAGAAGAAGACAGGCTGAAGAGTGACCCCAACAACTTTCACTCTCTCTGAGGCAAAGCAATAGTCAATTCTGGAGCTGCTATTCCTCCCTGACCATGTATATCCTGCTGTTGTGGGATATATACATCTATATGTGTCTGAGAGTTTAAAGTCTTGAACTAAGTTTTGCAGGGCCAGTGAGCTGGAATCCAATTTTATCGGCGAGCTAGACTGCCTGTCTGTGTGCTCTAAGATACAATTAAAATCCCCTCCCACTATCACGTCTGTGCTGCATAACAATAGGGGGGAGAGTGCCTTGAGTAGCTCCACCCTTCCTCCTACGTCAGTAGGGCAATACACATTGATTAGCCGCAGGTTAACGGTCCCCCATTCCACATCCACACACAGCAACCTGCCATCTATGACCCTCTGAATACTTTTCAATTTGAATGCCCATCCTTTGAAAAGAATGGCCACGCCAGAGGCTCTGTTGTTATTGTCCCCTGACCAAACAGAAGGCCCTTTATCCCACCTATCTTCAAAACTTTTATACCTCTCTTGATAGGCTAAAGCACACTCCTGCAACATCAACACATCTCCCTCTCTCTGCTGGAGGTAATCAAAGACAGACTGGCATTTAACTCTGTCATTGATACCTCTTGTGTTAAGAGAAATTATGTTAAGAGCCATATTACATAAGAAAGTGGAACCAGTCTTTACAAAACACATTTCTCTTCGGTCTCACCTGTTACCTTTTTCTTTTTCTTTTTCTTCTTACCAATTTCCTGCCAGCCATCCTCTGAATGAGCCTTCATCAGGGTGGCAGCAGTAAAAGCGTTCACAGAGTCCATTTCAAGGAAGGGGGTAGAGGGAGGGGTGGAGAGGTTCCAGCTGTCCCCATCGCCATGCTCTCCTTCCTCCTCGCTCGGGGAGAAAACAGAGTCATTTTTTCTTTTCCTCAAGTCCAGCTCCTGGGAGCACTGAGGGGAAAGGGGTGCAGCCGATGCACCAGTCTCCTCTTCCCCCTCACCCACCAGCTGCTGCAGATCCTCCGTGATGGACTGGATGGAGGAGAGGAGGGCATCTGTAGCACTTGCAGAGTCTGAGAAAAGCAGCTCCGCTGAATCCTGGGTATCCTCGCTGGACCCGCTCCACCGGGGGGCCCCACACTGGCCCTCGTTCTGAGGAGCAGGAGTGGGGGAGGGGTCCTCGCTGTTCTCGGGGGTTTTCAAACCCTCGTGCTTGTCTGGTGCAGTCTGCGGTTGTGGGGGCGTAGTGGATTTCTCTTCCACCAGCCCCGGAGCCACAGCAGGACTGATCCTGGCTGGAGGCTGAGAGTCTTTGTCCAACAAGGGTTCTTTGTTTGACTTGTTGTTTGCTTTGGATTTTCGGGCCGGTTTGGCTGAAACAAGCACTGCCTCATCCTTTCTCATTTTGAGTTTATTGGCGTAGGCGTGAGGGCAGTTCTTAAAAACGTGTCCTTCCGAGCCACATAAATTGCACTTTGGCAGCATTGAACAGTCAGAGGCTAAATGTCCCTGTTTGCCACAGGTCTTGCAGCATTTCACAGTGCAGGACGATGCCAGGTGTCCCACAGCACCACAGCGCCGACACACCTTTGGTTGTCCCACATAAAACACATAGCCATTGCAGGCGCCCAGCCGGATTGTAGAGGGCAGGTGCCTTAAGCCTCCATTTACGCTGTCCGGTAGCAAGCGAACCTCGAATTTCCTTGCTCCTGTTTTTATACCATCAACATCTCTAACCTCAGTTCCATGGTGGACGGTGCAGTACTGGTTAAGCCAGGTGTGAATGTCCTCCGTCTTTGCCAGTTCCGAGAACATAACAACATGCACCGTTTTCCTCTCTCTCTGTGTCAGAGGCTGCAAGTTGATCTTCTCAAGTGCAGGAACTTTCCCTCTTTTTGCCTCAAACACATCCACGCATTGTTCAAACAGAGGATAGGTAGCAAATACAACCTCAAATGCTTTCTGACCTGGGAGAGCGAAGATGAAATCCAAGTGCCGAGGTTCAAAGCCAAGTTCCTTCTGTAACACTTTTCTGCTGAACTGCATACGATCCATGAAGAGGTCATCCAAGAGCTCAAAACGTACAGCATTCTTACGGGATCCAAAGGTTGCCATTTCAAAAACCGCAAATCGAACACTGCTTCCAACAAAAGAAAAACAATCCAACTACTCCACCTACAGGCTGATCAAGGTATCTCCCCTGCCAGGTAAGTATGAGTTAAACAGGCCCCTGCAAGCGGCCCGCACCCACAGCACAAATCGCGCAGCCTAGGCCACCTCCTCGCCCCGCACGCCACCGCCTCCTGCTGGGCCCACTCTTTCACACACTCACACGCCACACTAACACTCAAAAGTGTGGGCAAAACGAGAAAACGAGCGCGCCGTTTCCTACACATCTGCAGTCGCCGTTGCGCATTCGCAGCATGTCCCGGGATGCAATTCGGCCTCATTTGCATATCTCCAGACCGGCAGATCGCCACGCAAGCTCGCGACGTGCGCCTGCCACACACCGAACAAACCTTTTCAGCAATTTCCAAAAAACGGGCCTGCTCGCCTGCCCACAAGGCTCCGTCTCTTACCTGCTCTCCAGAGCCTGCTGCCTTCTGTGCTTTTCTCTCGGCACCGCTGCAGTGCACACAACTCCTGCAGCGGGAGGGGGGGAGAAAGTTACCGCGCTCCGCCGCAGGGAAGGCTCGCTCCGTGCGCACACGTCCTTTCGATGCCAGTCCAACAAGTGCCCCGCATTAGCTGCGTCGGGGCTCCGGCGTGTCGCACCTCACCTCACCTAGCACTGCCCCCTCCTTGAATGTCTGCCCCTGGGCATGCCCTGCTCTCCTCCGCCTTATCTTACCGCGTGTGAGCACCGACAATGGCCACAATGCCGGGGAATGGCACCTGTAAAGTGTTAATTGGGGCACAGGAACAGCCCGTCTCGTCTCGGGGGGGCCGGCTTCAGAGACAATACAGCAAACACAGCGGGGCTAGGGAAGAAGACGACACCACACATGCGGGTACATTTAGCTCCGGCGGGAACGAGACATTTGTCGGTCTTTTCAAGTGCCGAGAGCCGAGCAATCCTTCACTTGTATCGTTTCTCCCCGGTGACTAGATCTGGCCCTGCGACTCTCGACTGGGCTCACCCCCGGGGCAGCCCAGCAGGTGTGAGCCTGGCCGGCACCCGGATGGGAGATTCCACCCCGGAAAAGCTCCGGTTGCTGCTGCTCCTGCAAGAGGTGTGACTGGGACCAGTAGGGAGCGCTCACCCTGCGGGCTGTGTGGCTCTCTTACGCCCCAGCCTCCTGATGGCGACACTCTGCTGCACAAACAGGCGCCGTCCTTCGGGGGAGGCGTCAAACCGAGGTCCCGACCCTCTTTGGCCATTAGGAAACCCCAGGGCGTCTCTCGAGATTGTCTGATCTCGGAAGCTAAGCAGCGTCGGGCCTGGTTAGTACTTGGATGGGAGACTGCCTGGGAATACCAGGTGCTGTAAGCTTTTGCTCTCCCGGCCAGCAGGGGTCGCCGTTGGTGCCGTAGGCTTTGGGAGGAAAACCTGCAGGATGGAAAGGTGATCTATAGCCTCATCTCTAGAGATGTTTTGTTGCTGTGGCATGTGTGTGACCCATATTCAAAAAAAAAAACCCGTCTGTAAAACGAATATCGAAGCTGCCTCTAAATCTGCAAATGAAGATGAATCGATAAAGCACTCGTTTTTCGTATAACTAGACATATATTCATTTGTTACCGATTTCATTCATTGAGCACGGATACAATAGAGGTACAGCCATTCACTGTTTGACATATCTGCACTGGTACAGAACTGAGCAATCAGAAAACGGGTGAAACTGTCTTTAGACTCAGCATACAGTACCGAGGCCCCCCATGACCAAATAAAGGCTAACCTCGATAATCAGCCTAAAGAACGCAGACTACAGCAAAACGACTGACTTTGAAAAGGGAATGAACGTCCGGAAGGAGTAGTGGAACTAGCTTGAGATGCTTCTCCGGACCCCTAACTAAAAGCCAGCGAGAACCAGCAGCGGCGTCCACTCCTGTCGAACCGGGATCCTTCCGCAGCCACGCAGCTCGTGGTGTCCTAACTCTCCCGTATCTGATTTTGGACCAAGCACATCAGGGGAGAGCACGAACGCAGTCCCCCACTACTAGAAATTATGCAGTCGAGATTCCCACATTTGGGGAATTCGCAGGGGTCAGCACAGCTGGAGTGCAATGGCCGAGCCTCGCCCTGGGTGAACCTCCTTCTTGATCAAGGTATCTCCCCTGCCAGGTAAGTATGAGTTAAACAGGCCCCTGCAAGCGGCCCGCACCCACAGCACAAATCCCGCAGCCTAGGCCACCTCCTCGCCCCGCACGCCACCGCCTCCTGCTGGGCCCACTCTTTCACACACTCACACGCCACACTAACACTCAAAAGTGTGGGCAAAACGAGAAAACGAGCGCGCCGTTTCCTACACATCTGCAGTCGCCGTTGCGCATTCGCAGCATGTCCCGGGATGCAATTCGGCCTCATTTGCATAACTCCAGACCGGCAGATCGCCACGCAAGCTCGCGACGTGCGCCTGCCACACACCGAACAAACCTTTTCAGCAATTTCCAAAAAACGGGCCTGCTCGCCTGCCCACAAGGCTCCGTCTCTTACCTGCTCTCCAGAGCCTGCTGCCTTCTGTGCTTTTCTCTCGGCACCGCTGCAGTGCACACAACTCCTGCAGCGGGAGGGGGGGAGAAAGTTCCCGCGCTCCACCGCAGGGAAGGCTCGCTCCGTGCGCACACGTCCTTTCGATGCCAGTCCAACAAGTGCTCCGCATTAGCTGCGTCGGGGCTCCGGCGTGTCGCACCTCACCTCACCTCGCCCTGCCCCCTCCTTGAATGTCTGCCGCTGGGCATGCCCCGCTCTCCTCCGCCTTATCTTATCGCGTGTGAGCACCGACAATGGCCACAATGCCGGGGAATGGCACCTGTAAAGTGTTAATTGGGGCACAGGAACAGCCCGTCTCGTCTCGGGGGGGCCGGCTTCAGAGACAATACAGCAAACACAGCGGGGCGGGGGAAGAAGACGACACCACACATGCGGGTACATTCAGCTCCGGCGGGAACGAGACATTTGTCGGTCTTTTCAAGTGCCGAGAGCCGAGCAATCCTTCACTTGTATCGTTTCTCCCCGGTGACTAGATCTGGCCCTGCGACTCTCGACCGGGCTCACCCCCGGGGCAGCCCAGCAGGTGTGAGCCTGGCCGGCACCCGGATGGGAGATTCCACCCCGGAAAAGCTCCGGTTGCTGCTGCTCCTGCAAGAGGTGTGACTGGGTCCAGTAGGGAGCGCTCACCCTGCGGGCTGTGTGGCTCTCTTACGCCCCAGCCTCCTGATGGCGACACTCTGCTGCACAAACAGAGGTCAAACCGAGGTCCCGACCCTCCTTGGCCATTAGGAAACCCCAGGGCGTCTCTCAAAAAGAGACGCCGGGGGTGTCCCTCTGGTGTTAGTGCTCCCCTTTACCCATCAGTCGGGGTCTCCTCCTAATCCCCGTCTCACCTGTAACAATCAATGACGAGGCCCCCCTGTCCGTGAGATTTAGTACTCGCGCAAGAGACCGGGGGCAGAGCGCGAACGCGGTCCCCCCGCCCCCCACAAAGTGCGCGCTCCGGGTTCCCTCTCGGGGCCCTGCAACACAGCGGAAGGGCAGCGAGAAGGAGCCTCTTGCTCTGACGCCGCAAGGCCACAAGAGGGCGGAGGCGCCGCGCGCCCGGCCGACGTGTTGGACCGGTGCGCTTTACGTGCTGAAATAAACACGCGAAAGCCCCGAAATGTTTCCAGAGTGCTGTGCACTGGAGGTTTTTGTCTGGTGAAGACTTGCCTGGTGCTCCTCCGTGCAGATTGTTTGTCCTCCTCCAGTGCGGGACGAGCCAACACAAGGGAGCGCATTCGCCAACATCCAGGCACGCAATGCGATTTGGAAAGCAGCTCCTTTCCAAAGAGTTGCACACGAACGATCCTTCAGTCCCGCTCGGGGGTCACGGAACCCCCGCCACACACAGCTTCAAGTAGCGAGTCAGGCGCCGGGGCTTTCGCTTATGGCCACACCACCCTGAACACGCCCGATCTCGTCTGATCTCGGGAGCTAAACAGCGTCGGGCCTGGTTAGTACTTGGATGGGAGACTGCCTGGGAATACCAGGTGCTGTAAGCTTTTGCTCTCCCGGCCAGCAGGGGTCGCCGTTGGTGCCGTAGGCTTTGGGAGGAAAACCTGCAGGATGGAAAGGTGATCTATAGCCTCATCTCTAGAGATGTTTTGTTGCTGTGGCATGTGTGGGACCCATATTCCAAAAAAAAAACCCGTCTGTAAAACGAATATCGAAGCTGCCTCTAAATCTGCAAATGAAGATGAGTCGATAAACCACTCGTTTTTCGTATAACTAGACATATATTCATTTGTTACCGATTTCATTCATTGAGCACGGATACAATAGAGGTACAGCCATTCACTGTTTGACATGTCTGCACTGGTACAGAACCGAGCAATCAGAAAACGGGTGAAACTGTCTTTAGACTCAGCATACAGTACCGAGGCCCCCCATGACCAAATAAAGGCTAACCTCGATAATCAGCCTAAAGAACGCAGACTACAGCAAAACGACTGACTTTGAAAAGGGAATGAACGTCCGGAAGGAGTAGTGGAACTAGCTTGAGATGCTTCTCCGGACCCCTAACTAAAAGCCAGCGAGAACCAGCAGCGGCGTCCACTCCTGTCGAACCGGGATCCTTCCGCAGCCACGCAGCTCGTGGTGTCCTAACCCTCCCGTATCTGATTTTGGACCAAGCACATCAGGGGAGAGCGCGAACGCAGTCCCCCACTTCTAGAAATTATGCAGTCGAGATTCCCACATTTGGGGAATTCGCAGGGGTCAACACAGCCGGAGTGCAATGGCCGAGCCTCGCCCTGGGTGAACCTCCTTCTTGATCAAGGTATCTCCCCTGCCAGGTAAGTATGAGTTAAACAGGCCCCTGCAAGCGGCCCGCACCCACAGCACAAATCGCGCAGCCTAGGCCACCTCCTCGCCCCGCACGCCACCGCCTCCTGCTGGGCCCACTCTTTCACACACTCACACGCCACACTAACACTCAAAAGTGTGGGCAAAACGAGAAAACGAGCGCGCCGTTTCCTACACATCTGCAGTCGCCGTTGCGCATTCGCAGCATGTCCCGGGATGCAATTCGGCCTCATTTGCATAACTCCAGACCGGCAGATCGCCACGCAAGCTCGCGACGTGCGCCTGCCACACACCGAACAAACCTTTTCAGCAATTTCCAAAAAACGGGCCTGCTCGCCTGCCCACAAGGCTCCGTCTCTTACCTGCTCTCCAGAGCCTGCTGCCTTCTGTGCTTTTCTCTCGGCACCGCTGCAGTGCACACAACTCCTGCAGCGGGAGGGGGGGAGAAAGTTCCCGCGCTCCGCCGCAGGGAAGGCTCGCTCCGTGCGCACACGTCCTTTCGATGCCAGTCCAACAAGTGCTCCGCATTAGCTGCGTCGGGGCTCCGGCGTGTCGCACCTCACCTCACCTCGCACTGCCCCCTCCTTGAATGTCTGCCGCTGGGCATGCCCCGCTCTCCTCCGCCTTATCTTATCGCGTGTGAGCACCGACAATGGCCACAATGCCGGGGAATGGCACCTGTAAAGTGTTAATTGGGGCACAGGAACAGCCCGTCTCGTCTCGGGGGGGCCGGCTTCAGAGACAATACAGCAAACACAGCGGGGCGGGGGAAGAAGACGACACCACACATGCGGGTACATTCAGCTCCGGCGGGAACGAGACATTTGTCGGTCTTTTCAAGTGCCGAGAGCCGAGCAATCCTTCACTTGTATCGTTTCTCCCCAGTGACTAGATCTGGCCCTGCGACTCTCGACTGGGCTCACCCCCGGGGCAGCCCAGCAGGTGTGAGCCTGGCCGGCACCCGGATGGGAGATTCCACCCCGGAAAAGCTCCGGTTGCTGCTGCTCCTGCAAGAGGTGTGACTGGGACCAGTAGGGAGCGCTCACCCTGCGGGCTGTGTGGCTCTCTTACGCCCCAGCCTCCTGATGGCGACACTCTGCTGCACAAACAGGCGCCGTCCTTCGGGGGAGGCGTCAAACCGAGGTCCCGACCCTCCTTGGCCATTAGGAAACCCCAGGGCGTCTCTCAAAAAGAGACGCCGGGGGTGTCCCTCTGGTGTTAGTGCTCCCCTTTACCCATCAGTCGGGGTCTCCTCCTAATCCCCGTCTCACCTGTAACAATCAATGACGAGGCCCCCCTGTCCGTGAGATTTAGTACTCGCGCAAGAGACCGGGGGCAGAGCGCGAACGCGGTCCCCCGCCCCCCACAAAGTGCGCGCTCCGGGTTCCCTCTCGGGGCCCTGCAACACAGCGGAAGGGCAGCGAGAAGGAGCCTCTTGCTCTGACGCCGCAAGGCCACAAGAGGGCGGAGGCGCCGCGCGCCCGGCCGACGTGTTGGACCGGTGCGCTTTACGTGCTGAAATAAACACGCGAAAGCCCCGAAATGTTTCCAGAGTGCTGTGCACTGGAGGTTTTTGTCTGGTGAAGACTTGCCTGGTGCTCCTCCGTGCAGATTGTTTGTCCTCCTCCAGTGCGGGACGAGCCAACACAAGGGAGCGCATTCGCCAACATCCAGGCACGCAATGCGATTTGGAAAGCAGCTCCTTTCCAAAGAGTGGCACACGAACGATCCTTCAGTCCCGCTCGGGGAGCACGGAACCCCCGCCACACACAGCTTCAAGTAGCGAGTCAGGCGCTGAGGCTTTCGCTTACGGCCACACCACCCTGAACACGCCCGATCTCGTCTGATCTTGGAAGCTAAGCAGCGTCGGGCCTGGTTAGTACTTGGATGGGAGACTGCCTGGGAATACCAGGTGCTGTAAGCTTTTGCTCTCCCGGCCAGCAGGGGTCGCCGTTGGTGCCGTAGGCTTTGGGAGGAAAACCTGCAGGATGGAAAGGTGATCTATAGCCTCATCTCTAGAGATGTTTTGTTGCTGTGGCATGTGTGTGACCCATATTCAAAAAAAAAACCCGTCTGTAAAACGAATATCGAAGCTGCCTCTAAATCTGCAAATGAAGATGAGTCGATAAACCACTCGTTTTTCGTATAACTAGACATATATTCATTTGTTACCGATTTCATTCATTGAGCACGGATACAATAGAGGTACAGCCATTCACTGTTTGACATGTCTGCACTGGTACAGAACCGAGCAATCAGAAAACGGGTGAAACTGTCTTTAGACTCAGCATACAGTACCGAGGCCCCCCATGACCAAATAAAGGCTAACCTCGATAATCAGCCTAAAGAACGCAGACTACAGCAAAACGACTGACTTTGAAAAGGGAATGAACGTCCGGAAGGAGTAGTGGAACTAGCTTGAGATGCTTCTCCGGACCCCTAACTAAAAGCCAGCGAGAACCAGCAGCGGCGTCGACTCCTTTCGAACCGGGATCCTTCCGCAGCCACGCAGCTCGTGGTGTCCTAACCCTCCCGTATCTGATTTTGGACCAAGCACATCAGGGGAGAAAGCGAACGCAGTCCCCCACTACCAGAAATTATGATTCCCACATTTGGGGAATTCGCAGGGGTCAGCACAGCCGGAGTGCAATGGCCGAGCCTCGCCCTGGGTGAACCGATTTCGATTTTTAAGAACTTTATTTTCTTTTCACAAAAAAATACAGGACATCACAAATCAGAAAGCTTTACATTAATATACATACTTAAAACAGTATATATGATCACATCTCATTACATTTTGACACGGTAACAGTTACATAGCAACAATTTTCTTTTTTTCTGGTGCAAATCACATTCTTTACTTAAACTTGATAATGTTTTTCACAGTTTCTTGAGATATTGACCTATGCTCTCTATTTCCCACAGATTTTCTGCTTCCTCCCTCCCTTCTCTCCACAGATCTCTGAGGTAATAGTTCTCTCGGGTGATGAACAGGGCCAGGCTACCTGCTGCCTTGACTGGGATCTTGATGCCTTTGAACAGCCCCATGTTCCTCACTCTCCACAGGGCAACTTTCCCACTGTTCACCACGGCCCAGATCCTGTCAAACACGTCAGGAGGAAGTTTGACAGGAGAGATGCCGTATATGACGAAAGCAGCGGTCAGGGTAAATTGGGGCGAGAGAGCCAGCAACCAATCTTCAAACTGTGCCCAGAAGGCCTAAGCAAAAAAGCAGGACCACAGGAGATGGGATACAGTCTCCTCCTCGCCGCAGCCCACCCTAACGCAGCGAGGGCTGGGGGTGAGGCCCCTACGGTACAAGAAAGTTCGTACCGGTAAGCACTGGTGGACGACACTCCAGGCTAAATCTCTGTGAATGTTGCACAGAAACTTAGAGGATGTGTGTTTCCACACCTTCCTTGTTTGGGCTGATGTTAAAATGCCCACATGGGTCTGCCTATTGTTCTGGGGTGCAACGAAATCTTCCAGTTTTTGGACGCTGACATCTCGGAGGGGAATATGGCCAATTGGGTGAGATCTTAGAAAACTTTTAACTGTCCCATAAATTGCAGGGCATGTGTCAGAGAGTGGGACGTCCAGCTTGGGTCTGACACCCCACACTCTGAACACCTCCCTACCTACCCAGAGCCTGGAAAAATAAGTCCAGGTACGCGCTGCAGGTGCTGTTGCAAAGCCTCTCAGCACAGAGGCCAGGAAAATGCACAGCAGCTTCGTAGCAATATCTGGGACAGACTTCCCCCCTGAGGGTAGCGGCCTGTACATTATTTCCCTTCTGAGTCTTTCCTGCTTCCCACCCCATAGAAATTGAAACATCAATCTCCTCATCACCGCCGCAACACGGTGTGGGATTGGGAAGGTAGAAGCCAGAAAATTCAAGACAGGCAAGAGCTCGGCTTTGATGACCAGCACCTTCCCTGTCATGGTGAGGTCTCGGTCCTTCCATTGCATCAGTTTTTTGTTTAAGATTGGCAATTTGTTCTGCCAATTTACTGTTCCCATCTCTTCTCCAAAATACACCCCCAGGACCTTAATTCTCTTCTCTTGCAGCCTGAGATCATGTCCTTCTTTTGGCTCCCTCCAGTTCTGATAAAAAATCTCACTCTTAGATTTGTTAATTTTTGCGGAGGAAGCCAAAGAGAAACGATCACAGCACTGCAGAGCTCTGCTAATTGAGGCATTGTCAGAGAGGAGCAGGGTGACGTCATCCATGTATAGAGATGTCTTTACCTCTCCTCCCCCACTTCCAGGCACTGGTATCCCATTAATGGCCTGATCCTGGCGCAAGGCACAGGCTAAGGGCTCCATAGCCAAAACGCATAACAAGGGGGATAATGGGCAGCCCTGCCTCACCCCTGAACAGACTTCAAAGGGGCGTGATCTATTGCCATTAACCATGACTCTGCTGTTGCTACCTGTGTACAGCAGGTTAATCCACTTTCTCATGATGGGGCCAAACTTCATGTGCTCAAGTCCCGATGTTAAGTACTGCCGGTTTAGGCGGTCAAAGGCCTTTTCTAGGTCTACACCTAAAATGCAAAGAGGGAGGGAGCGATCCTCAGAGTACAGACAGACATCCCTCAACAAGGCCAGGTTGTCGCTCATCAGGCGTCCTGCTATCCCACAAGTCTGTTCTTTCCCTACCAGTGAGGCCACTACATTTTGTAGGTGCAGGAAAAGGGCTTTGGACAGGATCTTAGTGTCCACGCCTAACAGGCTGAGGGGTCTCCAGTTCTTTATGTCATTTTTTGCTCCTTTCTTAAACAAGAGAGAGATAGTGCCTTCTCTTAAGGAGTCAGGCAGCAATTCTGTCTTATATCTTTCCTCGAATAGGACCAGTAGCGGATCCTGAAGCAGATCCCAAAAGGTGCAATAAAATTCTTTAGGGAGCCCGTCAGCACCTGGAGTTTTCCCCTTCTGTAAGCTCTCCATAGCCTGTCTCAGCTCTTCTACTGTCAAATCCCTCTCAAGTACTTCCCTATCTTCTTCACTCAAAACGTTTTCTAGCTTTGAGGTAAAAAAATGAATTTCTTCATCCTTTACCTCTGTAGAGCTGTACAGTCTTGAGTAGAAGGCCTTGGTGCAGGAGAGGATAGCACTCGGCTCTGTTCTCTCTCGTCCCTCCTCATCAACTACACTTTCCATGACAGACTTGGAGGCTACCACTTTCCTGAAAAAGAAGCGAGTACACTTCTCATTTTCTTCCAAGAACTGCACTCTGCCTCTTAACAGCACTCCTCGACTACTTTCTTCGGCTATGCTCCGGATGTCCTTTTTTAAAAGGGTGATATCCTCGAGCACATCGAAGCCACTGTGCAGCATCGTGTAGAGACGCTGCAGCTGCCTCTGTTTCCTGGCTAGCACTCCTCTCCGTCTGGCAGCAGCCTTCCTTCCCTCAGCCATGAAAAAGGTCTTTGTCCTCATCTTCACCTCCTCCCACCACTCTCCTACTGACCCGTACAGACACTGCAAGGACAGCCACTGTGATAGTTTCTCCTTGTAGCGGGATACTACCCCCTCGTTCTCTAGCAGCTTTGTGTTGAGTTTCCAGAGGCCTGGGCCAAAGACAGTCCCGCCCTGGAGTTCCACTCTACACCCTAAAGCCTGATGATCTGAGAAGAAGACAGGCTGAAGAGTGACCCCAACAACTTTCACTCTCTCTGAGACAAAGCAATAGTCAATTCTGGAGCTGCTATTCCTCCCTGACCATGCATATCCTGCTGTTGTGGGATATATACATCTATATGTGTCTGAGAGTTTAAAGTCTTGAACTAAGTTTTGCAGGGCCAGTGAGCTGGAATCCAATTTTATCGGAGAGCTAGACTGCCTGTCTGTGTGCTCTAAGATACAATTAAAATCCCCTCCCACTATCACGTCTGTGCTACTTAACAATAGGGGAGAGAGTGCCTTGAGTAGCTCCACCCTTCCTCCCACGTCAGTAGGACAATACACATTGATTAGCCGCAGGTTAACGGTCCCCCATTCCACATCCACACACAGCAACCTGCCATCTATGACCCTCTGAATACTTTTCAATTTGAAAGCCCATCCTTTGAAAAGAATGGCCACGCCAGAGGCTCTGTTGTTATTGTCCCCTGACCAAACAGAAGGCCCTTTATCCCACCTATCTTCAAAGCTTTTATACCTCTCTTGATAGGCTAAAGCACACTCCTGCAACATCAACACATCTCCCTCTCTCTGCTGGAGGTAATCAAAGACACACTGACATTTAACTCCGTCATTGATACCTCTGGTGTTAAGAGAAATTATGTTTAGAGCCATATTACATAAGAAAGTGGAACCAGTCTTTACAAAACACATTTCTCTTCGGTCTCACCTGTTACCTTCTTCTTTTTCTTTTTCTTCTTACCAATTTCCTGCCAGCCATCCTCTGAATGAGCCTTCATCAGGGTGGCAGCAGTAAAAGCATTCACGGAGTCCATTTCAAGGAAGGGGGTAGAGGGAGGGGTGGAGGGGTTCCAGCTGTCCCCATCGCCATTCTCTCCTTCCTCCTCGCTCGGGGAGAAAACAGAGTCATTTTTCCTTTTCCTCAAGTCCAGCTCCTGGGAGCACTGAGGGGAAAGGGGTGCAGCCGATGCACCAGTCTCCTCTTCCCCCTCACCCACCAGCTGTTGCAGATCCTCCGTGATGGACTGGATGGAGGAGAGGAGGGCATCTGTAGCACTTGCAGAGTCTGAGAAAAGCAGCTCCGCTGAATCCTGGGTATCGTCGCTGGACCCGCTCCACCGGGGGGCCCCACACTGGCCCTCGTTCTGAGGAGCAGGAGTGGGGGAGGGGTCCTCGCTGTTCTCGGGGGTTTTCAAACCCTCGTGCTTGTCTGGTGCAGTCTGCGGTTGTGGGAGCGTAGTGGATTTCTCTTCCACCGGCCCCGGAGCCACAGCAGGACTGATCCTGGCTGGAGGCTGAGACTCTTTGTCCAACAAGGGTTCTTTGTTTGACTTGTTGTTTGCTTTGGCTTTTCGGGCCGGTTTGGCTGAAACAAGCACTGCCTCATCCTTTCTCATTTTGAGTTTATTGGCGTAGGCGTGAGGGCAGTTCTTAAAAACGTGTCCTTCCGAGCCACATAAATTGCACTTTGGCAGCATTGAACAGTCAGAGGCTAAATGTCCCTGTTTGCCACAGGTCTTGCAGCATTTCACAGTGCAGGAAGATGCCAGGTGTCCCACAGCACCACAGCGCCGACACACCTTTGGTTGTCCCACATAAAAAACATAGCCATTGCAGGCGCCCAGCCGGATTGTAGAGGGCAGGTGCCTTAAGCCTCCATTTACATTGTCCGGTAGTAAGCGAACCTCGAATTTCCTTGCTCCTGTTTTTATACCGTCAACATCTCTAACCTCAGTTCCATGGTGGACGGTGCAGTACTGGTTAAGCCAGGTGTGAATGTCCTCCGTCTTTGCCAGTTCCGAGAACATAACAACATGCACCGTTTTCCTCTCTCTCTGTGTCAGAGGCTGCAAGTTGATCTTCTCAAGTGCAGGAACTTTCCCTCTTTTTGCCTCAAACACATCCACGCATTGTTCAAACAGAGGATAGGTACCAAATACAACCTCAAATGCTTTCTGACCTGGGAGAGCAAAGATGAAATCCAAGTGCCGAGGTTCAAAGCCAAGTTCCTTCTGTAACACTTTTCTGCTGAACTGCATACGATCCATGAACAGGTCATCCAAAAGCTCAAAACGTACAGCATTCTTGCGGGATCCAAAGGTTGCCATCTCAAACTGCAAAACAAACACTGCTTCCACAAAACAAGAAAACAATCCAACTACTCCAACTACAGGCTGATCAAGGTATCTCCCCTGCCAGGTAAGCCGAGAGCCGCAGGCGATGAGCCCGGAGCTGAACGGGCCCCACTGGCTCGTTTGTAAGGCCAGGTGCATTGCCAACCACGACCGGCAGGGCAGAGGCCTTGAAGGCAGCCTGGGCTCCTGCAGCTGTCCAGCCACGCACTCTGGTTTCTCTTCATCTCGTACAAATCTTTTGCCTTTTACTAAAGATTTCCATGAAGAGGAGCATGAATGAGTTCCATACAATTTTTGTGCTTTCCTGCCTTCGGGTGGGGCGCAGCTGGGCTGGTCAAAGAGAGAAAACAAAACCGCTCACAATCACTCTTATTACTGCGACTGTGGCCGTCTGCTCTGCGAGTCCTCGGTCTCCGCCTGTCTGATTGGTGCTCTTTTCTTTGGGGGGCGGGAAGTGTCCGGCCGCAAATATGAAGCGTTACAGCAACGACATGCCATGAGACGATTGATAACGATTTCCATAGGATCCACGCGGTTGCCTGGCAACCGTCAGCTTTGCGCAGTGGCAGTATCGTAGCCTGTGAGGTTTAGCCGATGCGCGATTATTGCTAGTTGAAAACTTTTCCCAATACCCCGCTTCCGCCGGTTTGCAATACAATCGGCGAAAGCAATTCTTGACAGTCTCGTCAGAGACTGAGCAAGGTGTTTAAAGACAGATTTTGTCATGGTAACATCATGGTAGAAAGAAACAAGCTTGTTACGTCTCAACAGAAACACTCTTTAGCTCTTTCAGCGTTATGCAGAGAACAGCGTCTGTCGAGATCACTTTTGAGTCAGCGCGAAACGCCGTGTGCTGTCAGTTTGATTTCATATTGCTCGTAGCGGCGCCCGGCTTTTGTCTGTCAAACGTTAGGTTGCCCTTCTTCATGCTGCATCGTCGGCATGAGTGGAGCTTTTTAAACGTCTGTACTTACTGCGCCTCATAAGAAATCGTTTGTCCCCGTTCAAAACAGATTGTGCGATGTCCTGCAGCGTTCGCAAAGCAAACCTTTGACAGTTTGAAAGAGGAATTTATTCTGCTTCCTGTGCGTGCAGTAGTTACAAAGTTGAACGTCTTTACACGACCTGCCGCAGATCTTACAAACGAGCCAGTGGGGCCCGTTCAGCTCGGGGCTCATCGCCTGCGGCTCACGGCTTGCGAGTGTGCCCAATCCGTGCGATAACTCGGAAAACACCCGGCCACACTGTGCCGGAAACGACGCACTCTGGGAAGCCGCTATGCAAAGCGAGGTCCCAACATCCCCTGCGGCCGGACACTTCCCGCCCCCCAAAGAAAAGAGCGCCAATCAGACGGCCGGAGACCGAGGACTCGCGGAGCAGACGGCCACAATCGCCATAACAAGACCGATTGCGAGCGTTTTTGTTTTCTCTCTTTGACCAGCCCAACTGCGCCCCACCCGAAAGCAGAGAAGCACAAATATTGCATGGAACTCATTCATGCTTCTCTCCGCGGGAATCTTTAGTAAAAGGCGAAAGATTTGTACGAAATGAAGAGAAACCAGAGTGCGTGGCTGCACAGCTGCAGGAGCCCAGTCCGCCTTCAAAGCCTCTGCGCTGCCGGTCGTGGTTTGCAATGCACCTGGCCTTACAAACGAGCCAGTGGGGCCCGTTCAGCTCCGGGCTCATCGCCTGCGGCTCTCAGCTTGCGGCCGTGCCCAATCCATGCAATAACTCGGAAAACACCCAGCCACACTGTGCCGGAAACGACGCACTCTGGGAAGCCGCTATGCAAAGCGAGGTCCCAAGATCCCCTGCGGCCGGACACTTCCCGCCCCCCAAAGAAAAGAGCGCCAATCAGACAGCCGGAGACCGAGGACTCGCGGAGCAGACGGCCACAATTGCCATAACAAGAGTGATTGCGAACGTTTTTGTTTTCTCTCTTTGACCAGCCAGGCTGCGCCCCACCCGAAGGCAGGGAAGCACAAAAATTGCATGGAACTTATTCATGCTCCTCTCCACGGAAATCTTTAATAAAAGGCGAAAGATTTGTACGAGATGAAGAGAAACCAGAGTGCGTGGCTGCACAGCTGCAGGAGCCCAGACCGCCTTCAAAGCCTCTGCGCTGCCGGTCGTGGTTGGCAATGCACCTGGCCTTACAAACTAGCCAGTGGGGCCCGTTCAGCCCCGGGCTCATCGCCTGCGGCTCTCGGCTTGTGGGCGTGCCCAATCCGTGCGATAACTCGGAAAACACCCGGCCACACTGTGTCGGAAACAACGCACTGTAAGGCACCTTGAAGCGTGCACCCCCAACATTCTTCTTTGCACATCTGTGAAAGGTAAACTCTTGAGCAAACTCTGAACCAGCTCTAAGGAAACTAATCCGATTAGACGTTACTTTGACTCATCCTTTAAGGGACCCTTTATAATTGGAGAAATCAATGATTTCGAATGAATTCTGTATGCGTCAAAAGACAGCTATACACAGAAAACATGCAGGACACTGCTCATGATGTTTCCCGAGCCGAAACACAGTGCGTTTTTCCAAGCCATCTGACAAAGCCCGCCCACTGAAAACTGCAGCAGATCGTGTAAAGACGTTCAACTTTGTAACTACTGCACGCACAGGAAGCAGAATAAATTCCTCTTTTCAAACTGTCAAAGGTTTGCTTTGCGAACGCTGCAGGACATCGCAAAATCTCTTTTGAACGGGGACAAACGATTTCTTATGGGGCGCAGTAAGTACAGACGTTTAAAAAGCTCCACTCATGCCGACGATGCAGCATGAAGAAGCGCAACCTAACGTTTGACAGACAAAAGCCGGGCGCCGCTACGAGCAATATGAAATCAAACTGACAGCACACGGCGTTTCGCGCTGACTCAAAAGTGATCTCGACAGACGCTGTTCTCTGCATAACACTGAAAGAGCTAAAGAGCGTTTCTGTTGAGACGTAACCCAGTGGGCAAAAGATGTATAATATACGTCTATTAAACGCATACCTTAGACGTCTAAATGTGGTCTGCAATTCGTCTAGAATGAAATTCTAATATACGTCTATTGTTATACGTCAATTATACGTCTATGATTAGATGTTCATTATACGTAAATGGTTGGAGTTCTATTATACGGATAAATTTAGAGGACTATTATACATATATGGTAGGAGTTCCGGATAACTTTAGAGGACTATTCTACGTATATGGTTGGAGGTCTATTATACGGATAACTTTAGAGGTCTATTATACGTATATGGTTGGAGGTCTATTATACGGATAACTTTAGAGGTCTATTATATGTATATGGTTAGAGGTCTATTATACGGATAACTTTAGAGGTCTATTATACGTATATGGGTAGAGGTCTATTATACATCAAAGTTAGGTTTTACAGGTGTAGAAACTAGTAAATCAACCCAATGATTTGGTTTAGAAATTTATTCTGAAAATACACATTCACACCTGAAAAATATGTATTTCAAATTATACATTGTATACAATCAATCAACAATCAACATATGGGCAATAATCATAAAAAACACAACTAGTCTTAAACTTCAGCTACAAATTCTGGTAATATGGCAATATACAGTATAGTAACGGCAAACACAAACTAATTACATTAACACACTAACTCAAAACCACATTTTGATTCAAATATACATTTTAAAATGTACAACTTCTATATTTCCAAGAAAAAAAATATTACAATGGAAGTTAAGACGATTTTTGTCCACTATTTGCAAACCCTGTGTAATTGTCCTAACAGTTAGAACCAAAAACCTAGTATTTTCAGTGTCCAGATCTCCTGGCCCCCTGCCTTGCATATGCATTCTTCAAGTAACACATTGCGTGCTCCTTTATTTTTTTCTGCTGATTTAGGGCGGGACTTCAGCACCGCAGCTAGGAGAAAATTATATAATATTACTTCCCAAATTAATGATGATTAATATCTTCTTTAGTATAATCTAAAAAATGAACGGTTTACTAAGCTCAAAGCTGAAATAAATGTATAAAATTTGGCTTGCATCATAGAAGTTGAGCAATAAAGTCTGTCCTAATTAAAGAGTACCCAAAGTTTGAAAGTACAACATAGAATAAGAATAGAGAAACGGCAGAACGATTTAGTGTCATCTTCCCCATTCACACCATTCCCCATTTCGAATGAATTCTGTATGCGTTAAAAGACAGCTATACACAGAAAACATGCAGGACACTGCTCACGATGTTTGCCGAGCCGAAACACAGTGCGTTTTTCCAAGCCATTTGACAACGCCCGCCCACTGAAAACTGCAGCAGATCGTGTAAAGACGTTCAACTTTGTAACTACTGCACGCACAGGAAGCAGAATAAATTCCTCTTTTCAAACTGTCAAAGGTTTGCTTTGCGAACGCTGCAGGACATCGCACAACCTCTTTTGAATGGGGACAAACGATTTCTTATGGGGCGCAGTAAGTACAGACGTTTAAAAAGCTCCACTATTTTTATGTGCCATTTTTTGCTTATTCACTTACTATTTTAATCAAAATAATATTAAGAAAGATCTGTATGTATTCAGATAGTATTATTATTGTTCATACTTACTCGTCAAAAGAGGATTGCTGAGATATTTGCGGATATACTTCTACGTTTGAAAAACGTGTCCAAAATGGTGACCAACGAATACTAGCAATGCATTGTGGTATATAACCGGAAAATATGCTGGGTTCGATATTTTCTCAATGTATGCGTTTATTAATGTTGTCGATATTATGGTTGAAATTTAACATTGATAATACATCGCGGCTATGTGCCCCCTGCTATGAGCTGATGTGCAATTTTAACGCATGCAGTTAGTAAGGATCGGTCACTGTTGTATGGTATTATATACAGTATAATGACATTATGGAATAGGATGGGGACAGGCCTGGCATCACGGGGGGAGGGAGGAATGTCGCCCCTTCAGTTTTGGGCAAAAAGATGTACCTAACTTACCTAGGAGTATACGGCACTCTGCACAGTGTACGAAGTAATTTTCGCAGTAATTAATTTATTATATTTACTATATTTATTATACACGTGTAAATTAATTACTGCGAAAATAATTTACTTCGTACACTGTGCAGAGTGCCGTATACTCCTAGTTGCGGCACACACGATACATACAGTAAAAAGCCTCAGGCACTGTGTTAGATGTGTTTTCGACGTTATATATGCGTTTATTAATGTCGTCGATTTTACGGTTGCAATTCGACTTTGATTATACGTCGAGGCGACGTATATATACGTATAGCCGTATTTTCGCCGTTAATATACGTATATTCGACGAATCAGTGCCCACTGGGTAAACTCTTCAGCAAACTCTGAACCAGCTCTAAGGAAACTAATCCGATTAGACGTTACTTTGACTCATCTTTTTACGCTAGGGTTAGGGTTAGCATTCCCACGCTACTTAGACACTTTGTTTACGCTCAGTGCTTGATTTTGGGAACTTCAGGACGAGTGGGAATTTTCTCCTATCTGTCAATTCTGTTTTGTTTTGGAGACTCTTGGCTGCCTATGTTGTACAGTGCAGCGTGAAGGAAACATTTTCCAAAACTGTGTCAGCTCAAAAGTTGTAAGAAAACCTCTCCAGCTGCTTTAACTCTCTTCATTTTTGTCATTTAATGAGACACTCGATGTATAACTGGAGCCTCACATATGCAAATGGTGAGGCTCCAGTTCGACACCCAGTTCAATACCACTTTACAGTAAATGACAAAAGCATGGCAGACTGTGCCGGACCGGCAGATTACTTCAGCTTATTTTTACCATATTAAACAATGGAAATCCAACCACTTGCATTTGTGACACTTGATTTTGGCTGCACCTAAGACACTCTTAAATCTTCAAACACATTTCTCTTCTCCCGCAACACTCTTGTCTGTCGGCGCTATGTGGCAGCGTAGCATGACAACCCATCTCACCACGGAAAGGAACCTAACAGCTTTGGTAAGAGAGGAGAAAAGGACCTGGCCCGTACGCGGCTCAAACCCGCAACCTTGGCGTTACTAGCACCACCATCTAACCAACTGAGCTAACCGACCTCACAACAGTGGTCCTCTCTGTGCTGCAAAAAATCAAGCTCAGGGAATTTCTTTTGTCCTTTGAATAGAAAGCCTTGTAATTCAGTGTACGGGCTTTCTCGTGCAGTTTCATAGTTCTTGTAACCCAAATCCTACACTGGCCTGAAGTGCCCCCCCATTTCACAGCATTTTTCATCTGATTTAAAATGTACCTAAAGGAGAAGCATTATTGAAGACCATCAATTACCAAGAGCTTTTGTCAAAGGTTTTGGTGGTCATTTTTAATGACCACAGAGCACTATGACCTCGGTTTTACATCTCATCCAAAAGACAGCGCCCTTTTTCCAACACAGCTTCTCCATCACTATATTGGGACATTGGGACCCGTACAGACCTCAGAGTGAGCGCCCATTAACACCACTTCCAGCTGGAAGCTTTGTTTTTCCCTGTAGCTCACCCTCATCCTGGTACTGACCTGGCTCACACCTGCTTAGCTTCAGTGGGTTTTCAGTTGCGAGTTGCAAAAGTTGGGATACAAGTGTAGCGGCAATGCTTGTTAATAAGACAGAATTAAGCGTTGGTATGCTGTCCTAAATGAAGCCCCATCTCACCCCCCATCTCTGTGGTGCAGCCACAGAGAAAGTATTCATGCAGACTGATTTAAGTTGTTTTCTTTTGATAGGGAACAGCTCCCAGACAGAGATGCACTTAGCTAAGCCTGGCTATCATGATCAATGGTCATCCATTGGCGCCTATCTGTCTAGGGAGTGCTGAATGGACATCTGGACTGCATTCTTAAGTGTCAAGAGTAAGTGACTTATATCTCACCTTGACCAACCAATCAGGGACTGGCAGGGCGTGGTAATACCACGTGGGTCTCCAATGCCCGCCAAACTCTCAACCAATCAGCACACATCTGTGTCTTGGTCAAAAAGGGAGCGCAAGCTCAGATCGGGGCTCTCCTTGGCCATTTTCGCGCATCCTCAGAGACAATCACGTGACAACTGCTGTTGTCTGCATAGGGACTTGGACTTTGTTCTAAGCGCGAGGCCAAGCATCCCGTACGTACTCAGAATTCTACTAACGTGAATGCTCCGTTTGATCAACGGCAGCCTACAGTTGGACCCTCGTCGACAACCTGAATAGCTTATTCAGAAGCAGCGCTGGACCGGGAACGAACCAGTTTCTTCCCAGGCAAAAGAGTGACTTGTGAGGACTCGCGGTCACACTCTGTGCATAGAGACTTTCTACTAGCCAGCCGGACTGCTGGTAGATCCCCTCGGAGCAACGACTGCCCTGCGCGCCGCAGTCAGATTCCTCCGCCCGTCCTACTCCGAGCTGCACCTTGACTGGTTGGCTGGTAGCCAGAGGACGCCGACACAACGCCCATTGGACAACCGCTGGAACAGAGGCTGCAACAGAGCTTGTCAGCTGGTTTGGTGTTCGTGCCGGGAAATTCCAAATCCATACACAGTGGATAAGTTAACCCCATGTTCTACATTGCGTCTCGAGAATTCAATTGTACCTCAACACAAGTTGTTATCAATTTAATTCATGAGTAATGTATTTACTTCCGAGTTTAGAGTAACAATGGGTAATAACACTGATTAGCGATTTGGTAACCGAACGATATATATTGACATATATTCTCTGTTGTGTATCTCTTTGTGTTTGCATCTCTTCGAGATTATATATCTTGTATATTGATAACCCTCACAGTAAGGTCTGCCGCTCGTATCCAGGCAGACTAGTATATGTTTGGTGCACAATTTATATTAATAAATGTATCTCGTGTATTGAACCCGTGTGTGTGCGTTGTTAGTTGTTCTGGCGATTGATTTTCTAAAAGCCCCAACGAACAACCTCGTGATTACTGCTACAATTAATAAGTGTCTCAGTAAACCCATCAAACCACTACATTTAATGGCGTCCCTGGGTGGGCGAGTTTAGAATGAAATGAGACTCAATCGCACAGAATAACTGATGTTGCTGTGAGTTCAAGTTCAGCACAGCACCGTGGCTTTTATACGCGAATACCGGGTGTGCTGATAACTGCGTAAAGAAATCCCCCTGTTTTCTAGCGTTTAGTGTAACGTGTGCTGATTGGAAATCCATCTGCTCGGGTGTTTAGATTCCATACTGTATTTTGGTAAAAGGAAAAAAAGTAATACTCTTAAAGTTTCTCTGACGTAATGACAATGGCTGCTAAAATGTCTGAAGTGGAGTCGCTTATAAGTACTATTTCTAGCGACGACAATCCTGGTTACTGGAGCGGTATCGAAAAGTTGAACTTTGATGATATTGAGAAGCTGCAAGTAGATTTAGTAGCTAAGGTAGCGAACCAGCTTAACACAGGAGGGTCTGTGAACGCAGTTCAGGTCCTATCTAGTTTCGCCTTAAATCTAGCTAAACAGCTGGAACTGTCTTTGTCCGAGCTGACAAAGTTTCAAACGCTTCAGGGAAAGCTAGAAAGATATAAGGCGGAGCGAGTTGAGTTGTTGGATATAATCAGAGAAAAGAGAGTGAAAAGTGAGGAAAGTGAAGACAGACTCAGGGAAGTTTTAGGTAAATTAGATGACCTGTCTGCTAGAGAAACTGCGGCTGAGGTAGCTAGGAGAGACCTAGAAGCGAGCTTGAAAGAAAAAGAAAAAGAAATTGAGAGTTTAAATGAGCTCAGCCAGGAAAGGCAAAAGGAGTTAGATGCTGCCGTACTGGAAGCAAAACAGGCTAGATCCCACTTACATGCCAGCCCACCTAGCAACCCGGAGCGCTCACCCAGGAGGTTTCTCCCGGCCAGGGTCTGTGGTCGGATCGGCATGGGGGAGATCGCCGAGTCCTGCGCGAGACGCAAGGGCGATTCAATTCAGGCATAGACCCCCTGCTCCTGATCACGGCCGTCTCCCTGCCCACGGAGAAACTGTAAAAATTAACCTCCACTCCCTGAGGCAGTTAGCCAAAGATGTAGAAAGGTTTGACCCGACAGTGTCAGGGAATAATGTGGAGACCTACATTGATGAGCTGAGATATACTTTGCAGTTTATGCCCGAAGCGTCCGAACAGGAAAAGGCTATGTTAGTAAGGAAAACTACCAGCCGAGCGGTCCACGAGTGGATGTCTAGACAAGGACCTGAGGTCTGTAATAGCTTTGAGGAGCTGTGTCAGGCAATGATCGGAGAATTTTCGGCTTTTATAGATCCCATATCTGCCGTGGCCACAGCGCACCATATTAAGCACGAAAAAGCTGAAGCCCCTCGCGACTATTACCCCTATTATATAATATTTTACTATTATATAACTTGTAAAATATTACCCCCGGTCCATTCTCTTCCAAAAGTGAGAAACACCTGTTTTCTACATTTTGTCTGTTTTAAAACCATATCTCTTTAAACCAAACCAAGAGTTTGTCTTTTGCACTGATATTCTGATTCATTTCAATTTCAAAGAAAAAAAAAACATTATCTTCCAAAGCATCATAAAATTGTCCATTCTTCCAGACTCTACTTCTCTCTTGTAGTAGTACAGCAGACCTTTCCAGGTGAGCAGATCACAGAGTCCGAAATATGCTTCCTCCATCAAGCAAAGTACCTGAACATGACTCGGTCTTCATAAAAGCGCCCCTGTAATAAAGAAATTAAATCCAAAATCAAGAGGGCAGTTGCCTACTGAAGTTCAAGAAGTCATCAATTTTAACCTAGCAACACATTAAAGGCTGCATCTATACAAGTACGATTCTAGAAATGCTCACCAGATTACGTTTTAAGAAAGAACTGCGCCTCAGGTTCCGCCGAGATCTTAACTCGGATGGCAGGATTCAGAGTCCGGAGTGCGGACTGATGGCGCACGGAGGGTCCACATACTGTGGATCCCTCAGTTTTCTTCCGCGTGTTTAAACCGCCAGCGTGTGGCTCTCCTGTCCCCGTGACCTCATTGCTCTGCTCTCGCCTCTGTGCAGCCGAGCCCGACTCATGGTAAAGTGGAAAAAAATATGCCCTCAACGTGGGATTTACTCTGGATCGAGGATAGATGTCACCTTTTTATCGTTGAACAGGATGTATGTGATGTGGCGACTAGGTTCAATTTTGTATCCTTTTAAAAGATTAAGGACTGGGGTGAGCGGGATTTATCACCCTTTCAGCTAAGAACCCGACGTGAGCACCGTTTAAGCTGCATAGACTCGGTCGTTTAACTCTTCTCCATTAGCAGGGTTAAGGTTAAAGAAAAAAAACATTGCTGACTTCTTTTTTTTTTGCCAGCCGCGAGCGCTGATTAGCGAGGTTTGTATTTCATGTTTTGCAAGTTGCATCCATTTTAAGAAAAACAAGTCGTTCAAGACAGGAAATGAATACTTGCATTTAATTAAGTCTAGGCGTATGCGGTTGTCCATAATGACCAGTTCTGTTCGAGAACACAGCACAAAAAAAGGCACCGCTGGGATTCGGACCCAGGATTTCTTGTTTACTAGACAGGCGCTTTAACCAACTAAGCCACGGCGCCCCGGGAGTACTGTTTTTTTGCAGCCACTTGGACACACCACTCAGACACATCTGCATTCGGTGTGTGCTCCGCCTGCTCGCTGAGCAAGTTGCCACCTTTACATACAATAGCAACATCGACACCAAGAGAAAGGATGACAAATGGCTTTTATCTGGAACTTTTCATGTCCAAGGAGCTCAATGTGCTTTCTGTGTACAACAGGGCCACTGAACTCCACACTGGCCACTGAACCACAGCAGTGGCTTGCTGGCTTGACATCTCCCAAGGAAAATGTTGAAATCGCATGTGGAACAGGAAAAGGACCCTCGAGTACGAGGGAAAAAAAAGAAAAAGATCATCTGGAGCGTGCCAACCCGTGTCTGGACAGCCCAGTTTCATTGACGAGGTGGCCGAGTGGTTAAGGCGATGGACTGCTAATCCATTGTGCTCTGCACGCATGGGTTCGAATCCCATCCTCGGCGCTCTCTATGTCTGACACGTGTGCCTGTTAGATGTTGGCCCTCCTTCTGTTTGCTCCAGTACTAGAGCTGTACATTTTCTAGCGGTGGCTGAACATGGTATAGTAGGCTAACGTCGGTATCGAGCAGTGGCAGTAACAGTATTTACGTGCCGCTGCTGCCAAGTGGCTCTGGGTTGAGACCGCATTTTCACTTACTTGCAGCACAAACGGAGAAAGCGATTTTTGACAGTCTCTCGAGAGACTGCGCTAGGTGTTTAGGGATAGACTTTGTCAGTTCCCCCTGGGATGATGGCCTCTCAAATAGTTTGTGATTCCTCTAGACGTTTATACAGTAGAAGCCTGCTTCGTGGCTTAAATCCAAGCTAAGGAAACGAGTTAGAGGTCTGATGCAGAACTGCACTGTATGTGTGAGGAAAGCTGCCCCCTTCTGTTCCATGTCGACCGAACAGAGGACTGTAAAGGATACGACCAAGAAACTTTAGGATGCTGGTTGGAATCCAGCTCCAAAGAAGCCCCTTTGGGTGTTATGTCATGAAAAAGTAAGAACAGAGAATCTCCCTTTGATCAAAAGCGCAACAGAACTGTTTTCCGTGGAGCAGGTTTCAGACCCGTAGACCTGTTTTATTTGTATGGCGTTCGTAAGCGCGCAAAACAAGGACAATTCCTGCGTCTAACACGAATGTAAATGCTTTTGAAAGTGCAGTGTGGTGCAGCTTGTAAAATCCTTGTCCACATTTGTGGTTTGTTGATGTTTTTTTTCTGTCTGCCAAAGTTGCATTTTGACATCCGGACGGTGAGACTTTATCATTTGAACGTGAAGCCAGCCTTAAACCCTCTGAGGCGTGTCTGTCTGCCGGCATGTATCTTGTGAAAGGTATTTTTTTTTTAACGGAGAGCGACTTTAAAAAGGTTTCCGCAGACACCTCGCACTCCGGAGGAGGTATGCGGCGGCGGCGAGCTCACTGTAGTTGTGGCCGAGTAGTTAAGGCGATGGACTTGAAATCCATTGAGGACTCCCCGCTCAGGTTCGAATCCTGCTGACTACAGCGTCTGCTGCACGTCGCCTTGTGCCTGTGTGGCAAAGGCGAAGTGCCGCTTCTCCTTTCCTGGTACTATAAAAATGCTACATCGCTTGGTCCTGCTTCCATGGAAAGCAGTTCTTCAGGTAATTCTACTCTCTTACCAAAGCTGTTAGGTTCCTTTCCGTGGTGAGATGGGTTGTCATGCAACGCTTCCACATAGTGCCGACAGACAAGTGTGTTGCGGGAGAAGAGAAAAGTGTTAGAAGATTTAAGAGTTTCTTAGGTGGAGCCAAAATCAAGTGTCACAAATGCAAGTGGGAAGATTTCCAATGTTTAATATGGTCAAAATAAGCGGAAGTTATCTGCTGGTCCGGCACAGTTTGCCATGCTTTTGTCATATACTGTAAAGTGGTGTCGAACTGGGTGTCGAACTGGAGCCGCACCATTTGCATATGTGAGGCTCCAGTTATACATCGAGTGTCACATTAAATGACAAAAATGAAGAGAGTTGTAGCAGCTGGAGAGGTTTTCTTACAACTCTTGAGCTGACACAGTTTTGGAAAATGTTTCCTTCACGCTGCACTGTACAACATAGGCAGCCAAGAGTCTCCAAAACAAAACAGAATGGACAGATAGGAGAAAATTCCCACTCGTCCTGAAGTTCCCAAAATCCAGCACTGAGCGTAAACAAAGTGTCTAAGTAGCGTGGTAATGCTAACCCTAACCCTAGCTGGAGTTTGAGCAATCCAGCACTGAGCGTAAAAAGATGAGTCAAAGTTACGTCTAATCGGATTAGTTTCCTTAGAGCTGGTTCAGAGTTTGCTCAAGAGTTTACCTTTCACAGATGCGCAAAGAAGAATGTTGGGGGTGCACGCTTCAAGGCGCCTTACAGCTGTAGGGAGTGATTCGAGACGATTCGTGGCGTGTGCTCGTTCCCATGTACCGTACGACCCGGGGTGCAGTGCTAGGATGACGTACAATACCACTTGGGCACGTAACGGCGTTATGTGCAGGGTTTTCGTTTGTTCGTTTTGTTTTGCTCTGCTTTGCTTTGTTTTGCTTTCCATCGCGTTGGTAAGAGCGTAAATAAAAATGCGATTCCTGCGTCTACCACTAATGTAAGAGCTATTTCAAGTGCGACGTGGTGCGGCTTTTCAAATGCTTGTGGGCATTTCTCTGTTGTTGATTCTTTTTTTGTGTGTAACAAAGTGGCATTTTCATGTCCGGACGGGGAGACTTTATCATTCCGAAATGAAGCCAGCCTTAAACCCTCTGAGGCGTGTCTGTCTGCCGGCACGTATTTTGTCAAAGGTATTATTTTTTTTTAACGGAGAGCGACTTTGAAAAGGTTTCCGCAGCCACGTCGCACTCCGTGTTAGATTAAAGGAGGAATGCGGCGATGGTGAACTCGCTGTAGTCGTGGCCGAGTGGTTAAGGCGATGGACTCGAAATCCGTTGGGGACTCCCCATGCAGGTTCAAATCTTGCCGACTACGGCGTCTGCCGCACGTCTCCTTGTGCCTGCGCGGCAAAGGTGAAGTGCCGCTTCTCCTTCCCTGGTACTATGAAAACACTAAATAGCTTGGCCCCGCTGCCATGGAAATGAGTTCTTCAGATAACCACACATCTTGCGTTCGCACCTCTGGTGTTCTACTTATGCCTTTGAAAACCTAATGAATAAAACTGAAAGAACCGACACAATATGTAGGTGCTCGTAAAGCATGCATTAAAGAACTGTTAACAGCAAGGGTTTCAGTGGGTTAACCGAGGAGAAGGCGTGATCGCTAATTGTTGACTTTTTATTTGGTGTTAGAAACACTCTTACTGTGCATGACGTGCAACAAATTTAGCCACAGAAATTGCATCACGCTTTCATGTATGCTATTGCAGACACCAACGTTGCCTAGATAGAAAACCGAAATAGCCGTGGGTTTGCTTGCTGGTCTGAAGGATCTCTCTTCGAATCTCTATCATTTGTCAATGGAAGTAAAAGGTGCTGCAATCTGATACGTTCAGAATCAAACCCGCAGCTGTTGTTCGACTTTATTTCTTGACTAATTACAACTGAGTGTCGCATGAGCAGTTACGTAAACTTGTCTGATATATTTGAACACAAATGCCGTTCTTCAATTAAAACTAACAGTACATTGTCAGGGACATTCAGTTCTATACAAACAAGAGACAGACAAGAGAACATTTAGTATATAATAGACAGAAAGAGGTTCGAATCCTGCCGACTACGTTGTCCACCTCCTGTCGTTGTGTTTCGGCGCAAGCAAAGAAGCGCGCCTGTTCGGTGTTCCTGGTGGTTTTAAAATGCCAAATTGCTTGTACCCGCTCCCTTGCAAATAAGTTCTTCAGCGTCCGCGAATGGCATTTTACAGCTGGAAGCAGATGTCGACGCTTTTTGCACAGAGCACCAAAAAAGCGTCTTTTTTGAAGGCCCGGGTTCTGAGCATTGGTGGTTCAGTGGTAGAATTCTCGCCTGCCACGCGGGAGGCTCGGCTTTGATTCCCCGCCAATGCAGTGGCTTTTGCAGCTAGCTGCTCCATCACTTGCATCCCCTTGCAACTCGCAACTGAAAACCCACTGAAGCTAAGCAGGTGTGAGGCAGGTCAGTACCCGGATGAGGGTGAGCTACAGGGAAAAACAAAGCTTCCAGCTGGAAGCGGTGTTAATGGTGCCGGCGGTGGGGCGCTCACCCTGAGGTCTGTGCGGGTCCCAATGCCCCAGCATAGTGACGGAGACGCTGTGTTGTAAAAGGGCGCTGTCTTTTGGATGAGATGTAAAACCGAGGTCACATCGCTCTGTGGTCATTAAAAATGACCACCAAAACCTTTGACAAAAGCTCTTGGTAATTGATCGTCTTCAATAATGCTTCTCCTTTAGGTACATTTTAAATCAGCTGAAAAATTCTGTGAAATGGGGGGCACTTCAGGCCAGTGTAGGATTTGGGTTACAAGAACCATGAAACTGCACGAGAAAGCCTGTACACTGAATTACACGGCTTTCTATTCAAAGGAGGGCAAAAGAAATTCCCTGAGTTCGATTTTTTGCAGCACAGAGAGGATGGCTGTCGTGAGGCTGGTTAGCTCAGTTGGTTAGAGCGTGGTGCTAATAACGCCAAGGTCGTGGGTTCGATCTCCGTACAGGCCAGGTCCTTTTCTCCTCTCTTACAAAAGCTGTTAGGTTCCTTTCCGTGGTGAGATGGGTTGTCATGCAACGCTACCACATAGTGCCGACAGACAATTAAATGACAAAAATGAAGAGAGTTAAAGCAGCTGGAAAGGTTTTCTTACAACTTTTGAGCTGACACAGTTTTGGAAAATGTTTTCTTCACGCTGCACTGTACCACATAGGCAGCCAAGAGTCTCCAAAACAAAACAGAATTGACAGTCATATAATGTCCATTAACCCCGGTTTTAAACACAGCATCATGTCTGCCATCATAAGAATATGAGTCCAATATTTTAGAATATAGTCAGAATGTCTTCTAACCTTACCTGTGGTGTCTTTAATCCCTATTGCTCAATGCATGGTGTACGTACTGCATACATGTGTCTTGAGAATGAGGAATGGGCCCCTGAGACATTTACCTGTTTCACAAATGATCGTATTTTACTAGAGATTCTGATTGGGATTCAGATGTGCATTCGGACAGCAATTCCTTTCAAGAAATTATACGTTCTGGATGAGGTCAAAGGTGCTGGAACACTGTATTTAGGATGTGTTTGCAGTGATTGTGTCTCCTGCTTCAACGCAGTGATATATAGATGTGCTCCTGTAATTTATTGGTACATGCCCAGGGCAGTAAGTAGTCTGAGGATTTATTTCCAGACGGCATAGAGCAGTGAAGCAGTGAAGTAGTGCAACACACTGGATCATTATATTATTAGAATCTATTCTACTTAAATTATTACATTATACACAACTTGAGCTCTCTGCACCGTACTGAGGCCAGGTGTTTTTCTAAAGCTGTCAGGTGCAGTTCATTTACATGAAGGAAATCTCTTACTGGGTACGATTACAATGCAGTAAGTAGCACAGGCTACTTAGGGAGTAGGCTGATGTGTTTAAAAACAACCAGCGCCAGGCAGGAGTCGAACCTCCAAACTCCTAATCCATAGTCAGATACATTATCCATTGCACCACTGGCCCTGGTGTGACAGTGCAGGACTGTAACTCAGTGAGCTTAGCACTGCAACTAGTAAAATATTACCCCCGGTCCATTCTTTTCCAAAAGTGAGAAACACCTGTTTTCTACATTTTGTCTGTTTTAAAACCATATCTCTTTAAACCAAACCAAGAGTTTGTCTTTTGCACTGATATTCTGATTCATTTTCGATTTCAAAGAAAAAAAAAACATTACCTTCCAAAGCATCATAAAATTGTCCCTTCCTCCAGACTCTACTTCTCTCTTGTAGTAGTACAGCAGACCTTTCCAGGTGAGCAGATCACAGAGTCCGAAATGAGCTTCCTCCATCAAGCAAAGTACCTGAACATGACTCTGTCATCATAAAAGCGCCCCTGTAATAAAGAAATTAAATCCGAAATCAAGAGGGCAGTTGCCTACTGAAATACAAGAAGTCATAAATTTTAACCTAGCAACACATTAAAGGCTGCATCTATACAAGTACGATTCTAGAAATGCTCACCAGATTACGTTTTAAGAAAGAACTGCGCCTCAGGTTCCGCCGAGATCTTAACTCGGATGGCAGGATTCAGAGTCTGGAGTGTGGAATGATGGCGCACGGAGGGTCCACATACTGTGGATCCCTCAGTGATCTTCCGCGTGTTCAAACTGCCAGCGTGTGACTCCCCTGTCCCCGTGACCTCATTGCTCTGCTCTCGCCTCTGTGTAGCTGAGCCCGACTCATGGTAAAGTGGAAAAAAATATGCCCTCAACGTGAGATTTACTCTCGAGTGAGGATAGTTGTTACCTTCTTATCGTTGAAACGGATGTATGTGATATGGCGACTAGGTTCTTCTCCATTAGCAGGCTTAAGGTTAAAGAAAAAAACATTGCTGACTTCTTTTTTTTTTGCCAGCCGCGAGCGCTGATTAGCGAGGTTTGTATTTCATGTTTTGCAAGTTGCATCCATTTTAAGAAAAACAAGTCGTTCAAGACAGGAAATGAATACTTGCATTTAATTAAGTCTAGGCGTATGCGGTTGTCCATAATGACCAGTTCTGTTCGAGAACACAGCACAAAAAAAGGCACCGCTGGGATTCGGACCCAGGATTTCTTGTTTACTAGACAGGCGCTTTAACCAACTAAGCCACGGCGCCCCGGGAGTGCTGTTTTTTTGCAGCCACTTGGACACACCACTCAGACACATCTGCATTCGGTGTGTGCTCCGCCTGCTCGCTGAGCAAGTTGCCACCTTTATATACAATAGCAACATCGACACCAAGAGAAAGGATGACAAATGGCTTTTATCTGGAACTTTTCATGTCCAAGGAGCTCAATGTGCATTCTGTGTACAACAGGGCCACTGAACTCCACAATGGCCACTGAACCACAGTAGTGGCTTGCTGGCTTGACATCTCCCAAGGAAAATGTTGAAATCGCATGTGGAACAGGAAAATGACCCTCGAGTACGAGGGAAAAAAAAGAAAAAGATCATCTGGAGCGCGGCAACCCATGTCTGGACAGCCCAGTTTCCTAGATGAGGTGGCCGAGTGGTTAAGGCGATGGACTGCTAATCCACTGTACTCTGCACGCATGGGTTCGAGTCCCATTCTCGTCACTCTCCATGTGTGCCCGTGCGCCTTTGGCCCTCCTGTTGTTTGCTCCAGTACTAGAGCCGTACATTTCCTAGCGGTGGCTGAACATGGTATAGTAGGCTAACGTCAGTATCGAGCAGTGACAGTAACAGTATTTACGTGCCGCTGCTGCCAAGTGGCTCTGGTTTGAGACCGTGTTTTCACTTACTTGCAACGCAAACGGAGAAAGCGATTTTTGACAGTCTCTCGAGAGATTGCGCTAGGTGTTTAGGGATAGACTTTGTCAGTTCCCCCTGGGATGATGGCCTCTCAAATAGTTTGTGATTCCTCTAGACGTTTATACACTAGAAGCCTGCTTAATGGCTTAAATCCAAGCTAATGTAACGAGTTAGAGGTCTGATGCAGAACTGCGAATTCAATGAACGGGAACACTACAGTACATTGCACTGTATGTGTGAGGAAAGCTGCCCCCTTCTGTCCCTTGTTGACCAAACAGAGGACTGCAAAGGATACCGCCAAGAAACTTTAGGATGCTGGTTGGAATACAGCTCCAAAGAAGCCCCTTTGGGTGTTATGTCATCAAAAAGTAAGAACAGCGACTCTCCCTTTGATCAAATGCGCAACAGAGCTGTTTTCCGTGGAGCAGGTTTCAGACCCGTAGACCTGTTTTATTTGTAGGGCAGGGCGCATTCCCAAACGCGAATCTCCTGTTTTAGAAATGCTTTGGGCGGCATGAAGTGAAAATAAGAAATGGGCTCCAGATGCACATGGAAGCAATCAAGTGTTTCATCCGAGCTGTTTCAAAGACTGCTCAAAAGCTTTCCTTTCACAGAGGCGCAACGATTAATGATGGGGGTGCACCCTTCAATGCGCCTTACGACTCTAGGGAGTGATTGAGACGATTCGTAGCGTGTGCTCATTTCCCTCTATTCCCCGTGTTGCAGTGGTAGGATGACGTAAATTCCTGCTTCGACACGTAACGGCATTATAATCAAGTGCAGGAGCTGAGGGCTTTTGTTTTGTTTCGTTTTCCATGGCGTTTGTAAGCACGCAAATCAAAGGCAATTCCTGCGTCTAACAGGAATGTAAATGCTTTTGAAAGTGCAGTGTGGTGCAGCTTGTAAAATCCTTATCCACATTTGTGGTTTGTTGCTGTTTGTTCTGTCTGCCAAAGCTGCATTTTGACATCCGGACGGGGAGACTTTATCATTTGAACGTGAAGCCAGCCTTAAACCCTCTGAGGCGTGTCTATCTGCCGGCACGTATTTTGTCAAAGGTATTTATTTTTTTTAACGGAGAGCGACTTTGAAAAGGTTTCCGCAGCCACGTGGCACTCCGTGTTAGATTAAAGGAGGAATGCGGCGATGGCGATCTCGCTGTAGTCGTGGCCAAGTGGTTAAGGCGATGGACTCGAAATCCATTGGGGACTCCCCGCGCAGGTTCGAATCCTGCCGACTACGGCGTCTGCTGCACGTCTCCTTGTGCCTGCGCGGCAAAGGTGAAGTGCTGCTTTTCCTTTCCTGGTACTATAAAAACGCTAAATCGCTTGGGCCCGCTGCCATGGAAATGAGTTCTTCAGATAACCACACATCTTGCGTTCGCACCTCTGGTGTTCTACTTATGCCTTTGAAAACCTAATGAATAAAACTGAAAGAACCGACACAATATGTAGGTGCTCGTAAAGCACGCATTAAAGAACTGTTAACAGCAAGGGTTTCAGTGGGTTAACTGAGGAGAAGGCGTGATCGCTAATTGTTGACTTTTTATTTGGTGTTAGAAACACTCTTACTGTGCATGACGTGCAACAAATGTAGCCACAGAAATTGCATCACGCTTTCATGTATGCTATTGCAGACACCAACGTTGCCTAGATAGAAAACCGAAATAGCCGTGGGTTTGCTTGCTGGTCTGAAGGATCTCTCTTCGAATCTCTATCATTTGTCAATTGAAGTAAAAGGTGCTGCAATCTGATACGTTCAGAATCAAACCCGCAGCTGTTGTTCGACTTTATTTCTTGACTAATTACAACTGAGTGTCGCATGAGCAGTTACGTAAACTTGTCTGATATATTTGAACACAAATGCCGTTCTTCAATTAAAACTAACAGTACATTGTCAGGGACATTCAGTTCTATACAAACAGGAGACAGACAAGAGAATATTTAGTATATAATAGACAGAAAGAGGTTCGAATCCTGCCGACTACGTTGTCCACCTCCTGTCGTTGTGTTTCGGCGCAAGCAAAGAAGCGCGCCTGTTTGGTGTTCCTGGTGGTTTTAAAATGCCAAATTGCTTGTACCCGCTCCCTTGCAAATAAATTATTCAGCGTCCGCGAATGGCATTTTGCAGCTGGAAGCAGATGTCGACGCTTTTTGCACAGAGCACCAAAAAAGCGTCTTTTTTGAAGGCCCGGGTACTGAGCATTGGTGGTTCAGTGGTAGAATTCTCGCTTGCCACGCGGGAGGCTCGGCTTTGATTCCCGGCCAATGCAGTGGCTTTTGCAGCGAGCTGCTCCATCACTTGCATCCCCTTGCAACTCGCAACTGAAAACCCACTGAAGCTAAGCAGGTGTGAGCCAGGTCAGAATCCGGATGAGGGTGAGCTACAGGGAAAAACAAACCTTCCAGCTGGAAGCGGTGTTAATGGTGCCGGCGGCGGGGCGCTCACCCTGAGGTCTGTGCGGGTCCCAATGCCCCAGCATAGTGACGGAGACGCTGTGTTGTAAAAGGGCGCTGTCTTTTGGATGAGATGTAAAACCGAGGTCACATTGCTCTGTGGTCATTAAAAATGACCACCAAAACCTTTGACAAAAGCTCTTGGTAATTGATGGTCTTCAATAATGCTTCTCCTTTAGGTACATTTTAAATCAGCTGAAAAATGCTGTGAAATGGGGGGGCACTTCAGGCCAGTGTAGGATTTGGGTTACAAGAACCATGAAACTGCATGAAAAAAGCCCGTACACTGAATTACACGGCTTTCTATTCAAAGGAGGGCAAAAGAAATTCCCTGAGTTCGATTTTTTGCAGCACAGAGAGGACCACTGTCGTGAGGCTGGTTAGCTCAGTTGGTTAGAGCGTGGTGCTAATAACGCCAAAGTTGCGGGTTCCAGCCCCTTACTGGCCAGGTCCTTTTCTCCTCTCTTACCAAAGCTCTTAGGTTCCTTTCCGTGGTGAGATGGGTTGTCATGCAACGCTGCCACATAGTGCCGACAGACAATTAAATGACAAAAATGAAGAGAGTTAAAGCAGCTGGAGAGGTTCTCTTACAACTTTTGAGCTGACACAGTTTTGGAAAATGTTTCCTTCACGCTGCACTGTACCATATAGGCAGCCAAGAGTCTCCAAAACAAAACAGAATTGACAGTCATATAATGTCCATTAACCCCGGTTTTAAACGCAGCATCATGTCTGCCATCATAAGAATATGAGTCCAATATTTTAGAATATAGTCAGAATGACTTCTAACCTTACCTGTGGTGTCTTTAATCCCTATTGTTCAATTCATGGTGTACGTACTGCATACATGTGTCTTGAGAATGAGGAATTGACCCTGAGACAGTCATTTGCCTGTTTCACAAATGATCGTATTTTACTAGAGATTCTGTTTGGGATTCAGATGTGCATTCGGACAGCAATCCCTTTCAAGAAATGATACGTTCTGGGTGAGGTCAAAGGTGCTGGAACACTGTATTTAGGATGTGTTTACAGTGATTGTGTGTCTCCTGCTTCAACGCAGTGATATATAGATGTGCTCCTGTAATTTATTGGTACAAGCCCAGGGCAGTAAGCAGTCTGAGGATTTATTTCCAGATGGCATAGAGCAGTGAAGCAGTGAAGTAGTGCAAAACACTGGATCATTATATTATTAGAATCTATTCTACTTAAATTATTACATTATACTCAATTTGAGTTCATTTTAAAAAGTAAAAGGTAATGAAAGGAATGCATTTTCATAAGAAAGATAATACCGATATGCATGTGATAATCTTCCTTATATCATGTAGTGCGTCATTTGGACCCTTTGTGGGCTTGAAATACAAAGAAAATCATGTTCTATGGTACAAGATAAATACAAAACGTAATCATTTATTTTAATTAGATTTGTTTATAAAGCATAAGCAATCATTTATTACATTAATATATGTGAAAATAACATTTTATCATCATACGTTTAGTATAGTTAGTCCCTAATGCTGAAAGAAATGATCATAGAACATGACTTCTAACCTTATCTGTGGCGTCTTTAATCCCTATTGCTCAATGCACGGTGAAAGCATTGCATACATGTGTCTGACAATGAGGAATTGACCCTGAGACAGTCATTTGCCTGTTTCACAAATGATCGTATTTTACTAGAGATTCTGTTTGGGATTCAGATGTGCATTCGGACAGCAATCCCTTTCAAGAAATGATACGTTCTGGGTGAGGTCAAAGGTGCTGGAACACTGTATTTAGTGCGGAGTGCGGACTGATGGCGCACGGAAGGTCCACATACTGTGGATCCCTCAGTGATCTTCCGCGTATTCAAACCGCCAGCGTGTGACTCCCCTGTCCCTGTGACCTCATTGCTCTGCTCTGTCCTCTGTGCAGCCGAGCCCGACTCACGGTAAAGTGAAAAAAAAGATGCCCTCAACGTGAGATTTACTCTGGAGCGAGGATAGATGTTACCTTTTTATCATTGAACAGGATGTATGTGATGTGGCGACTAGGTTCAATTTTGTATCCTCTTTAAAAGATTAAGGACTGGGGTGAGCGTGGTTTACCACCCTTTCAGCTAAGAACCCGACGTGCGAACCGTTTAAGCTGCATAGACTCGGTCGTTTAACTCTTCTCCATTAGCAGGGTTAAGGTTAAAGAAAAAAAACATTACTGACTTATTTTTTTTTTGCCAGCCGCTAGCGCTGATTAGCAAGGTTTGTATTTCATGTTTTGCAAGTTGCATCCATTTTAAGAAAAACAAGTCGTTCAAGACAGGAAATGAATACTTGCATTTAATTAAGTCTAGGCGTATGCGGTTGTCCATAATGACCAGTTCTGTTCGAGAACACAGCACAAAAAAAGGCACCGCTGGGATTCGGACCCAGGATTTCTTGTTTACTAGACAGGCGCTTTAACCAACTAAGCCACGGCGCCCCGGGAGTACTGTTTTTTTGCAGCCACTTGGACACACCACTCAGACACATCTGCATTCGGTGTGTGCTCCGCCTGCTCGCTGAGCAAGTTGCCACCTTTACATACAATAGCAACATCAACACCAAGAGAAAGGGTGACGAATGGCTTTTATCTGGAACTTTTCATGTCCAAGGAGCTCAATGTGCTTTCTGTGTACAACAGGGCCACTGAACTCCACACTGGCCACTGAACTACAGCAGTGGCTTGCTGGCTTGACATCTCCCAAGGAAAATGTTGAAATCGCACGTGGAACAGGAAAATGACCCTCGAGTACGAGGGAAAAAAAAGAAAAAGATCATCTGGAGCGCGCCAACCCATGTCCGGACAGCCCAGTTTCGTCAACGAGGTGGCCGAGTGGTTAAGGTGATGAACTGCTAATCCATTGTGCTCTGCACGTGTGGGTTTGAATCCCATCCTCGTCGCTCTCCATATCTAACACATGTGCCTGTTAAACGTTGGCCCTCCTGTCGTTTGCTCCGGTACTAGAGCCGTACATTTCCTAGCGGTGGCTAAACATGGTATTGTAGGCTAACGTCGGTATCGAGCAGTAACAGTATTTACGTGCCGCTGCTGCCAAGTGGCCCTGGGTTGAGACCACGTTTTTACTTACTTGCAGCACGAATGGAGAAAGTGATTTTTGACAGTCTCTCTAGAGACATCGCTAGGTGTTTAGGGATAGACTTTGTCAGTTCCCCCTAGGATGATGGCCTCTCAAATAGTTTGTGATTCCTCTAGACCTTTATACAGAAGAAGCCTGCTTCGTGGCTTAAATCCAAGCTAAGGAAACGAGTTAGAGGTCTGATGCAGAACTGTGAATTCAATGAACGGGAGCACTACAGTACATTGCACTGTATGTGTGAGGAAAGCTGCCCCCTTTAGTCCCTTGTCGACCGAACAGAGGACTGTAAAGGATACCGCCAAGAAACTTTAGGATGCTGGTTGGAATCCAGCTCCAAAGTAGCCCCTTTGGGTGTTATGTCATCAAAAAGTAAGAACAGCGAATCTCCCTTTGATCAAAAGCGCAACAGAACTGTTTTATTTGTAGGGCAGGGCGCATTCCTAAACGCGAATCTCCTGTTTTAGAAATGCTTTGGGCGGCGTGAAGTGAAAATAAGAAATGGGCTCCAGATGCACATGGAAGCAATCAAGTGTTTGATCTGAGCTGTTTCAAAGACTGCTCAAGAGCTTTCCTTTCACAGAGGCGCAACGATTAATGATGGGGGTGCACCCTTCAATGCGCCTTACGACTCTAGGGAGTGATTGAGACGATTCGTAGCTTGTGCTCATTTCCCTCTATTCCCCGTGTTGCAGTGGTAGGATGATGTAAATTACTGCTTCGACACGAAATGGCATTATAATCAAGTGCAGGAGCTGAGGGCTTTTGTTTTGTTTCGTTTTCCATGGCGTTCGTAAGCGCGCAAAACAAAGGCAATTCCTGCGTCTAACAGGAATGTAAATGCTTTTGAAAGTGCAGTATGGTGCAGCTTGTAAAATCCTTGTCCACATTTGTGGTTTGTTGATGTTTTTTCTGTCTGCCAAAGTTGCATTTTGACATCCGGACGGGGAGACTTTATCATTTGAACGTGAAGCCAGCCTTAAACCCTCTGAGGTGTTACTGTCTGCAGGCACGTATTTTGTCAAAGGTATTTATTTTTTTTTAACGGAGAGCGACTTTGAAAACGTATCCGCAGCCACCTCGCACTCCGTGTTAGATTATAGGAGGAATGCGGCGGCGAATGAACTAGGTTCAATTTTGATTCCTGCGGCGATTCCTGTGTCTACCACTAATGTAAGAGCTATTTAAAGTGTGGCGTGGTGCGGCTTTTCAAATGCTCAACAGGATGACTTCGCATGCACGCGTGCTTTCATGCAGTCGTTTGTGCAACCATGTCTGCTTACGTGCAAACGGGCGTGGTTTCATGTATGCAAAAAACTTTCCTGGGCTCTTCTGAAGCACATAAAATTATTTGGAGATATACATTTGTCTTGTTTTCCTCTTAGGCTCTAGAATTGATAACTTTTTTTTCATTTTTGGCCTTTTTCTTCGTTTTCCAGAAAGTGGTTGCAAGCCCAATATCATGCGAAGAAACTTCAGGATTCGGGGATCAGTCAATGGATTTTGTTCAAAGTTGGATTGTTGCTCTCTGTGGACCAAGAGATGTTGTTCTATAATGTTTTTTTTTTCAAATTTAAAAATATCATTTTTTCATGGAGCTTTGAAGGGGATGGATTCACCCTCCTTTAGCCAGGACAGAGCTCCAGGAGCCTGGGTAGGATTCTAGCTTTCTCCCCGTGCAGGCACCTGGCACAGAAGACATCATTTTTTTCCTTAAAATATTTTTTTTTTGTGTTCCTTGTTGTTCCAAACTTAATTTTAATCACTTTTAATTAGAGATTTTATTAAAAATAGTGCAAAAAATGACAAATTTCACAAAAAATAATGTAATATAAAATGGTTGTTTTTAACTTATTGTAGTGTTTTAGAAACTACTATGTCTTCAAAAATGGTTGTTTTTCACTCCTAGGAATGAAAGCTGTTGTTATATGATGTTTATTTTCAAATTTTGAAAAAATCAAAGGATTCTAGCTTTCTCCCCTTGCAGGCATCGGACACAGAGAACCTCATGGTTTTCCTAAAAATCATTCGTTATGTTCCCTGGTGTTCCAAACTTAGTTTTAATCAATTTTAATTTGTTATTATGTTAAAAACAGGGTAATAAGTTTCTAATTGGACTATAAATAATGTCATATTGTCTGCTATAAAACTGATGTTTTCAACTCCATTGTAGAGATTCTAGAATCAACTAATAGAGAATTTAAATAAAAAAGGCATAAGAAGACATTACCAACAACGACTACAAGATGGAGATATTGTCTAGACATTACCAACAACGACCACAAGATAGAGATATTGTCCAAAGAGGCAAGAAGGGCAAAGCTGTGATAAGGTAAAATCATATTTTGAAAGAGATTGCTGTCAGAATGCACATCCGTATCCCAAACAGAATATCTAGTAAAATATGATCATTTGTGAAACTGGCAAATGAGTGTCTGCTACAATATGATTGCTACATATCTGCATTTGTTGGTTTTTAAGGAGTAAGAGTGCAAGGGGTTTAAACCTGCGATCCAGTGTGTTGAAGTATTTCACAACACTACCCCTAGCACATCTGGAAATAAATCCTCATAATGATTATTGCCCTGGGGATGTACCAAAAAATCAGTGAGCATATATATATATATCACTGTGTTGAAGCTAGAGACACAGAATAACTGCAAACACATCCTAAATACAGTGTTCCTTCACCTTTGACCTCATCCAGAATGTATCGTTTTTTTAAAGGGATTGCTGTCAGAATGCACAACTGAATCCCAAACAGAATCTCTAGTCAAATATGATCATTTGTGAAACAGGCAAATGAGTCTCTCAGGTGCCCATTGCTCATTTTCAGACACATTTATGCAATACTTTCACCATGCGTTGAGCAATAGGGATTAAAGATACCAGAGGTAAGGTTTAAAAGTGATTCTGAGGTGCAACACATCAGCGATACAGCTAGGCATCTGAAATGCGGGGTTTGAGAGCCCTTCAGGGAACACCGTACCCTAAAGGTACCAGAAGTCCACTTGTATAAGCATTAAGTCACTGTCACCCCTGTTACAATGTGATTGCTACATATCTTCATTTCTTTGGTTTTTAAGGAGTAAGAGTGCAGGGGGTCTAAATCTGCGATCCAGTGTGTTGAAGTATTTCACAACACTACCTGTAGCCCGTCTGGAAATAAATCCTCATTCTGATTGTTGCCCTGGGCATGTACCAATAAATCACTGAGCATATATATATATAGCACTGTGTTGAAGCTAGAGACCTGTATGTAATAATATGATGCTAAAATGTTATTTTCAGATATATTAATGTAATAAATGATTGCTTATGCTTTATAAACAAATCTAATTAAAATAAAAGCTTAAGTTTTGCATTTATCTTGTACCATAGAACATGATTTTCTTTGTATTTCAAGCCCACAAAGTGTCCAAATGACGCACTACATGATATAAGGAAGATTATCACATGCATATCGGTATTATCTTTCTTACGAAAATGCATTCCTTTCATTACCTTTTACTTTTTAAAATGAACTCAAATTGTGTATAATGTAATAATTTAAGTAGAATAGATTCTAAAAATATAATGATCCAGTGTGTTGCACTTCTTCACTTCTTCACTGCTCTATGCCATCTGGAAATAAATCCTCAGACTGCTTACTGCCCTGGGCATGTACCAATAAATTACAGGAGCACATCTATATATCACTGCGTTGAAGCAGGGGACACACAATCACTGCAAACACATCCTAAATACAGTGTTCCAGCACCACTGACCTCATCCAGAACGTATCATTTCTTGAAAGGGATTGCTGTCCGAATGCACATCTGAATCCCAAACAGAATCTCTAGTAAAATACGATCATTTGTGAAACAGGTAAATGACTGTCTCAGGGGCCCATTCCTCATTCTAAAGACACATGTATGCAGTACGTACACCATGCATTGAGCAATAGGGATTAAAGACACCACAGGTAAGGTTAGAAGTCATTCTGACTATATTCTAAAATATTGGACTCATATTCTTATGATGGCAGACATGATGCTGCGTTTAAAACCGGGGTTAATGGACATTATATGACTGTCAATTCTGTTTTGTTTTGGAGACTCTTGGCTGCCTATGTGGTACAGTGCAGCGTGAAGGAAACATTTTCCAAAACTGTGTCAGCTCAAAAGTTGTAAGAAAACCTCTCCAGCTGCTTTAACTCTCTTCATTTTTGTCATTTAATTGTCTGTCAGCACTATGTGGCAGTGTTGCATGACAACCCATCTCACCACGGAAAGGAACCTAACAGCTTTGGTAAGAGAGGAGAAATGGACCTGGCCTGTACAGGGCTCGAACCCACAACCTTGGCATCACTAGCACCACGCTCGAACCCACTGAGCTAACCGGCCTCACGACAGTGGTCCTCTCTGTGCTGCAAAAAATCGAACTCAGGGAATTTCTTTTGTCCTCCTTTGAATAGAAAGCTGTGTAATTCAGTGTACGGGCTTTCTCATGCAGTTTCATGGTTCTTGTAACCCAAATCCTACACTGGCCTGAAGTGCCCCCCCATTTCACAGCATTTTTCAGCTGATTTAAAATGTACCTAAAGGAGGAGCATTATTGAAGACCATCAATTACCAAGAGCTTTTGTCAAAGGTTTTGGTGGTCATTTTTAATGACCACAGAGCGCTGTGACCTCGGTTTTACATCTCATCCAAAGGACAGCACCCTTTTACAACACAGCGTCTCCGTCACTATGCATTGGGACCCGCACAGACCTCAGGGTGAGCGCCCCCCCGCCGGCACTGTTACGTCCCAGTGTGTGTTCTGTGTGTTTTTCTGTTATGTCCACACTGCTGACCCTTGATTGTTCTCCCTTCCCCATTGGCCAACCATCACACCACTGTTTCAATATGATGTCATCATCAATCAGCCTTCAGCCAATCAGAACACATTTTATTCACTATATAACATGGAGGCTTTCAGAAAGAAAAGGCCTTTTGTTTGACTTCGGTCCCGTTCGGTTTTGGTTTTCGCTTCGCTTCGCTTCGCTTCTTGTTATTGCTTCGGCTTCGTTTGTTGGTTTGTTTTGCTTTGTGTTTGTGTATTTTCGTATAGCTTCGGCTTTGTTGTTTTGTTGGTTTTACGTTAGTTTCTTTGTACTTTTGTTTGTTTGTGTGTTCATCCTTGATTTGTCTTTACCTTGCCCAAGTGTTACATGTTCAACTTACAGATGCAGCCATTCAAAGTGCGCGGTACAGACACCGCAGTACAGATACCGCAGGTAAGATGACACGCGATACCACGGTGCGTGATTGGTTGACCGACAGGGGCACTCGTGGTCCGTTGGTCTGTCGTAGAAAGACTTACTGTACTGTAAACGTCTTTACTGTGCCCGTTGTAGATATTGAATTTTACCACTGAAGGGAAATCTTAGTAGCTGAGCATAAAAAGAATAGGAGCATACTGTAATGCGTGTGAAGGCCATAAACGATATTAATTTTGGAACGTAAACATACAGTATATGGCTGGTCTTGGTACTTTAAAGAAAAAAATACGCACCAGTATTCCATTTCTCCCTAAACATTGTAAGCTTCGAAGTCTTTAACTAACGTGATACCGGAGTCAACCAGCATACTTTTAGAATTTGATTAAAAGGGAATATAATATGGAATCGCGTATCTAAAGAATTTAATAACGGTATGATTATATCCGTGTACTGCGGCAGGACTGTGTAAGGCTGTTTCGCCTGCCTGATCATGCGAGCTGTCTTGTAGCCTACTGGTCTAGGTGCGTGACTACCAGCTGGCAGGTTGTGTGTTTGAATCCAGCTGGTGCTGGACTTTTCATTTTTATTTATTTATTTTTTAATCGCGTAACATAAACATATTACCGTATGCAAACTGTACTGTATACAGTATGTATATGTATATTTAATGTCTTAACTGTGCCCGTTTAATTGAATTTAAAAAAAATATTTAACACGAACATGAAGCTGTTTACATGTTCCGCCTGAGAACAGTCACCCGTTGCTACCCAACGCAGAATGGTGATTGGCTGACACCATCTGACACCCCTCTGATTGGAGAAAAAAGACGTGCTGGTGTGCTATACCAGGAAGAGGATTTCTTTCAATTCTAAACGTGTATTTTAAAAGTTTAAGAAGTAAAAACCTTACAGCGTACACAGATTTCTAAACTGATCAGGATCGTTATCTTTGTCTCATGCATAATAATGTTCACCGCTCTGTCCAGCAAATTAATAATAAACTTTATTTTATATAGCTTTTTAAACGAATAAGTAATTAGATTGCTCATAAACCTAATCACTTGCTTTTTCTTTTTATTTATGCTCAGATTTCAACTATAGATCGTATTATTAATAACCTGCTCAGGCAGGCGCCCTTGCCACATCTGGTCGGCCCAAAGTATAGGTGGCTCAAACCCGGGACTTCCGCATCTCTCTGCAGAGACCTAGCCCCGTGAGCTAGAGAGAGATCTCTCCACAGCCCAGTAGCTGTGGTCCTGCTATCACAGGGAAGGGCGGTGACGTCACCCGCTCTGGTACGCCGGCTCTTACACAGTGCCTGTCGGCCGTAAGCGTTACATTACTGCGCCCCATAAGAAATCGTTTGTCCCCGTTCAAAAGAGATTGTGCGATGTCCTGCAGCGTTCGCAAAGCAAACCTTTGACAGTTTGAAAAGAGAAATTTATTCTGCTTCCTGTGCGTGCAGTAGTTACAAAGTTGAACGTCTTTACACGATCTGCTGCACTTTTCAGTGGGCGGGCTTTGTCAAACGGCTTGGAAAAACGCACTGTTTCGGCTCGGGAAACATCCCAGTGGGCATTGATTCGTCGAATATACGTATATTTACGGCGAAAATACGGCTATACGTATATATACGTCGCCTCGACGTATAATCAACGTCGAATTGCAACTGTAAAATCGACGACATGAATAAACGCATATATAACGTCGAAAACACATCTAACACAGTGCCTGAGGCTTTTTACTGTATGTATCGTGTGTGCCGCAACTAGGAGTATACGGCACTCTGCACAGTGTACGAAGTAAATTATTTTCGCAGTAATTAATTTATTATATTTACTATATTTATTATACACGTGTAAATTAATTACTGCGAAAATAATTTACTTCGTACACTGTGCAGTATCAGCGGTATTGCAACAACAATATTGTATTTCGTTGCACTTTGAAAACCAAGTAATAACTTAACTATACAGTACGTGCAAACGTTTCGTATGTTGCTGTCGTGAATGCCTGCGTACCCATAAGTATCTTATTTGCCTTGAGTCTGTCTACAGTATATCTGTCCCACTACCCCCCTCCCTCCCTCAATTCAATTCAAGGTGTTTTATTTGCATGACAGATGGGTACAAGCAGTTTTGGGTATGTATATTGTAACGCTTACTGCTGACAGGCACTGTGTAAGACCCGGCGTACCAGAGCAGCGCACCGAGGAAGCGTTTGCATTTATAACTTAGTTTTTAAAATTAGTCAAGCAATATGAACTCCCGGAGTGCTGGCTGTGACGAATTAAACCGGTCTCACAGGTATTCAAAGTAGGAAGTACAGTGTTAAGTGGTAGCTGGGCTACTCCCTCAATAGAATCGCTTTAAGGAAAAGCATTTTCAGAGAGCAATCACGCTGTGTTTATGTAGAAAAAGCGATTAGGTTTATGATCAATCTAATTACCTATTCGCTTAAAACGCTATATAAAATAAAGTTTATTTAGAGATGAATGATCAGTGTCGCAGTTTAAATAATGGGAGTCAGGAAACTAATACACAGCGCCACCGGATTTAATAACGCAATAAAAACGCTATAAAATAATGTGACTAGGCACAGAAAAAGTTTACAGCACAGTACAATAATAAATGCTGACCATGACTTTAGAAGCATAAATTACCTTACACTCAATTTAAACACAAGCTGTCTTTCTGTATGAACCTCTAAGCTGGTTCATACAGAAAATGTAGAAATGCATTAGCCTGATTATGATTAAAAAACACATAATTAAACACGCGTTTGCGATTTAAATCACAACACGATTTAAATCAATATAAATGTTTATATTGTAACGCATACTGTCCAGCCTCCATTTCTCTATAAAAATTTACTCTGTTGCACACACACACACTAGAAGCAGGAACCGCTGTCAGAAGGGAAGATATGTTCAAAATATCGCAAATATCGATCATGTTGCGATATTTTGAAATATAAAAGTCAATTGATTGTCCATAATATCGCTTACCTATTTTTTCGAAGAAATGTTTGTTAAAAGAAAAGTCCAGCACCAGCTGGATTTGAACACACAACCTGACAGTTGGTAGTCATGCACCTAGACCAGTCGGCTACAAGACAGCTCACATGAACAGGCAGGCGAAACAGCCCTACACAGCCCTACACAGCCCTGTCGCAGTACACGGATATAATCATACCGTTATTAAATTCTTTAGATACGCGATTCCGTATTATATTCCCTTTTAATCAAATTCTAAAAGTATGCTTGTTGACTCCGGTATCACGTTAGTTAAAGACTTCGAAGCTTACAATGTTTAGGGAGAAATGGAATACTGGTGTGTATTTTTTTCTTTAAAGTACCAAGACCAGCTATATACTGTATGTTTATGTTCCAAAATTAATATCGTTTATGGCCTTCACACGCGTTACAGTATGCTCCTATTCTTTTTATGCTCAGCTACTAAGATTTCCCTTCAGTGGTAAAATTCAATATCTACAACGGGCACAGTAAAGACGTTTACAGTAAGTCTTTCTACGACAGACCAACGGACCACGAGTGCCCCTGTCGGTCAACCAATCACGCACCGCGGTACCCCGTGTCATCTTACCTGCGGTACGTGTCTGTACCGCTCACTTTGAATGGCTGCATCTGTAGCTGATCACTGTCAGTCAGGGAGCTCAGAGCTGAAAAGCCTGTTTGAGAGACAATTCGCTGTCGATCAGTTCAATATGTTCCGTACCAGCTCGGCACACCTGAGATCATCTTGGTAGCTGTGTAGCTCAGATGAGTGAGAGCGTGTGTGTGTGTATCACCGTGATTGGATGCCGGTCCTTCTCAGGTCACAGTAAACCTTCTGCTGCCTAACTTCCCTAATTTTGGGGATCCCTTTGAAAAAGCAAAGGAAAACTAAACTGGCTCTTCATCAGCGTGATCGACCCCACCCAGTGTGCCCCAGTGGCCTAATGGCTAAGACACTGGCCTCCTAAGCCAGGGATTGTGGGTTCGAGTCCCATCTGGGGTGCTCCTGTCCCATTTTGAGTGTACAAATGTCCTTGTGATTTGCAAAGCTACAACCCCACCTTACTCAGTGAGCGTCTCTGCTTTTCTCTCACATACAGTTGGGAGAAATAATTTTGTAAACAGCCCTTCGGAATGATGTGGATTTCTGCATGAATGGCTCCTAACATGTGATCTTATCTTTATCTAAGTCATAATAATTAATAAAGAGAGTCTGATTTAACAAACAACACACGCCCAACATTTGACATTGCTGTTTCTTTATTGACCAAATGGTTTAAACAATCAAGGTCATTGATGGAAAAAGTACGTGAACCCTTATATTAAGGAGCTAGTGGAACCTCCTTTATGACAAAAACCTCAACCCCCACTTTCTGTAGCGGCTGGTCAGACCTGAGCAGCGGTTAGGAGGTATTTTGGCCTATTCCTCTATGCAAAACTGTTTCAGTTCATGTATATTTTTGGGATGTCTTGCGCTGAACGGCCTGCTTCAGATCATGCCACAGCACTTCAATGGGATTGGGGTCAGGACTCTTACTTGGCCATCCCAAAATACGGAATTTCTTCTGTTTCAGCCACTCTGTTGTTGATGTACTCCTTTGTTTTTGTCATGCTGCATGACCCAGCGTCTTTCGAGTTTTAGATCACAGGCAGACACCCTGACATTCTGCTGTAGAATTTCCTGATACATCTTGGAATTCATCGGTCCCTCGATGATTGCAAGCTGTACAGCCTCCGCCATGCTTCCCAGGTGGGATGAGGTTTTGGAGTTGGTGTGCAGTGTTTTGTTATCTCCAAACATAACGCTGTGCACATTTACCAACAAGTTCAACTTTTGTCACGTCTGTCCACAGAACATTGTTCCAGGAGTTGCTGTGGAACATCCATGTGGTCTTTAACAAACTTGAAAGGGGCAGTGGTGGTTTTTTTGGGGGGGAGAGCAGTGGTTTCCTCCATGGTGACCTCGCATGATCACCACTCCTGTTCAGATTTCTTCTTATGGTGGACTCATGAACACAGACGTAAGACAAAGTCAACCACCTGTTCGCTAGATCCCATCCCCACTCAGCTAGTCAAAGATTCCCTCGAAGGACTGGCAGGACCTATAATTAGTATGATGAATGCATCGCTTGCATCAGGCGTTGTACCTGATCAATTTAAGGTAGCGGTTGTTAGACCGCTCCTTAAGAAGTCAAATTTGGATCCACAAGTTCTTAACAACTACAGGCCTTTCTCAAAGGTCCCATTTCAATCTAAAAGTCTTGAGAGAATAGTTGTTGCCCAACGTCAATCGTATCTGGATTCAAATAATATACTTGAGAAATTTCAGTCTGCTTTCTGAAACTGCATTAACAAGAGTCGTAAATGATATTCTCTTAGCTACTGATGCGGGGAATGCAACAGTGCTTGTGCTTCTAGATCTTAGAGCTGCCTTTGACACGGTTGACCTCTCTGTTTTGTTACACAGGCTTGAGTTTGAGGTTGGCTTATTTGGAACCGTCCTTAAGTGGTTTACTTCACATTTAACTCATCGTTTTCATTATGTTCAAATATCTAATAATTGTACTGCTTCATCAACGTCACCAGTTCAATTTGGGGTACCAGAGGGATCAGTGCCGGGACCAATATTGCTCTCTCTCTCTACATGCTGCTGCTAGGTAGGATAATCCGAAAAAATAATATGAACTTTCATTCATATGCTGATGACACTCAAATAAACATTTTGTTTACACCAAACGACAACTCTTCTATTATCACTTTAGTTAAATGCATTAATGAAGGAAATACTTGGATGTGTGAAAACGTTTTGTTACTCAACTCTGAGAAAACTGAGGATCTGTTGATCGGAGGCAACAATACTGATAGGACTACTATAACTTCAGCACTTAACTCAGAGGATTTAAACATTTGCCTCAAAGAGACAGCACGTTACCTAGGCGGCATATTAGACACAAGGCTCTTAACAACTTGCATTGTTAAGTGCCTTGGGAAGCCCTTGTTGTGAAAGGCGCTATATAGAAATACATTGATTTGAACTGAATTGACAATGTAAAATGTTGTGTGTGTTGTTTGTTAAACAAGACTGTCTTTATTTATAAAAAAATAAAAGGAATTTGCTAGGAATGCAAACGTTAGGTTGCGCTTCTTCATGCTGCATCGTCGGCATGAGTGGAGCTTTTTAAACGTCTGTACTTACTGCGCCCCATAAGAAATCGTTTGTCCCCGTTCAAAAGCGATTGTGCGATGTCCTGCAGTGTTCGCAAAGCAAACCTTTGACAGTTTGAAAAGAGGAATTTATTCTGCTTCCTGTGCGTGCGTGCAGTAGTTACAAAGTTGAACGTCTTTACACGATCTGCTGCAGTTTTCAGTGGGCGGGCTTTGTCAGATGGCTTGGAAAAATGCACTGTGTTTCGGCTCGGGAAACATCATGAGAAGTGTCCTGCATGTTTTCTGTGTATAGCTGTCTTTTAACGCATACAGAATTCATTCGAAATCATTGGATTCTCCAATTAACAAGGGTCCCTTAAAGGATGAGTCAAAGTAACGTCTAATCGGATTAGTTTCCTTAGAGCTGGTTCAGAGTTTGCTCAAGAGTTTACCTTTCACAGATGCGCAAAGAAGTATGTTGGGGGCGCACGCTTCAAGGTGCCTTACAGCTGTAGGGAGTGATTCGAGACGATTCGTGGCATGTGCTCGTTCCCATATACCATACGCCCCGGGGTGCAGTGCTAGGATGACGTACAATACCGCTTGGGCACGTAACGGCGTTATATGCAAGTGCGGGACGTGAGGGTTTTCGTTTGTTCGTTTTGTTTTGCTCTGCTTTGCTTTGTTTCGTGGTCAAGAGGCGTAAGGTAAGTCGTAATCCAGGGAGAACACTGGTGGCAAACAGTCCGAGGTGAGAGGCGAGGTCTAAAGTCGAAAAGGCAGAAGGGGAGTCCAATATCCAGAATAAACGAGGTAATGGAAAAAACGCCAGGTAGAGCTCTCAAGGAGTAGACTCAATACCAGCGGGAAGCAGGTAAAGATGGTAAAAATAGCACTGTGTACCGCACGGTGGAGTGTGTGCAGGTGGGTTAACTCGTGCGGCGGCGTTTGTTAATAATCACCCACTGCTGGTGCTGATTAGATCGCTTAAGAGTTGGTCTTAACTGCCTGGCGGTCATGACAAGCTCCTCTTTAAGCTGTGGTTTAGTTTTGCATTCATGTGTTTCTAGAGCAGTTATTTATGGGGGTGGGTGGGTCTTTCACAGAGGCTCAGGACAAATCCCCTGCATGAAAGTCTACTGTGTGCGTTCAAACAGGTCAAGAGCCAGGCAGGAGGACAATGGACAGAAGAAGCAACGAACTAAAAATAAAAGAACGAATATGAAAAAGCCACCATCTTTTTCTTTTTGACATTTTCCGACTTTCATGCAAGCCAGGACAAAGTTGCTCGTAGCTACTTGTGGATTCAAATACTCTATCGAGTGCTTTGATGAGTTTTTGCAATTTGATTGTCGTCCTGTCAGCCTGTTTCTGTTTTTTTTTTCAATCTAGTGATGGAAAGTAAGAGGGAAATGATGGAGTAATCAATAACCGCTCCGGAAAAATGGCAGAAAGAAATGGCCCGTCACTAAGGACATTTGTGAAGCAGAGGAGTGACATCACCACAAAGGCGACTTATTCTGCTGATCGTTTTGGTGCATAATGATTGAGGCGTGTTAAGAGAAAGGTAGCTGCGTCAGCATGCTTAGGCTGCAAAGGATAAAGCAAAGGTTTACTCCATGCTGAAAAGAGAAGAAATTCAAAATCAATCGGAATTTCAGCACGACACAACACTTTTTTCTGTTTTAAGGAGATGATATTTTAAACCTGATAAAAATAGTAGGAAACACAAGTTTCTTGCTGTGAAAATTTAGATGGGGAAGTGTACTACTAGTAGCAGTGTAGAGCTCTCTGTGGTGGAGTGCAAGCGCATGTTCTATGGGCCAGTGGCGTAATGCATAACGCGCCTGACTTTGGATCAGAAGATTGTAGGTCTGAGTCCTGCCTGGCTCGTGAGGCTTTTAAACCTCTCAGGTTCCTCGGTAACAGGTTGCCGTCATGTATATGAACTATAGAAAAGCATTTGCCACAACCCGTAAATTAGCACGCAAGTGCGGGCTAGTTAACACAGAACTGTATGGAGATCATCTCCAGCTCCGAGCTCAATTGCAATGAAAAAACACGCAGAACAGAACTGGAGAGCAGCTGAATTTGTGCTCAGTAGGGTGGGGAGGACTCAGCATTGCTATTGTTCTAATTGGCATGAACTGCAGGGGATCTGAATCAGAACATGTCAGTTAGTTCGATCATTGCGTCAATATGTAGGCCACGTTAATACAGAATTATTACTTTGTCTGTCTCGTCTTTGTATATAGCTGAATGTCCCTGACAATTTCATGTTAGTTTTTAAGAACGACATTGGTGCTAATATATACATATATAGCATATAAGGAACACGTAAAAGTTTAGTCCATGCTGAAAAGATAAGAAAACCGCCACAACGTTTCATCTTGGAATAAATCTTTACTTGTTGTTTTGCAGCCTACCCATTCTGACCTAACTCCTCCCTTGAAATTCCCTAACAGATAAGGGTACGTAACGGCTCATGCGATGCTCAGTTGCAATTTGTCCCAAAACAAACAAGAACAGCAGCTGAGTGTTTGAGTTTGAACATGCACTGTATTAAAGCAGCTTTTATTTCCATTGATAAATGCTAGATATTCCTACAGAGATTCTCCAGGTGAGTAAGCGATTCCTGTTTCTGTTTCTATTTCTGTTTCATATATATATACAGTATATATATATATGTTACATGTGTCTCTGCAATAGTATAAATGTGTTATACACTATCAGGGGCTGCTTTTTTGTGCACCTCATCTACAACAAGGGTTTTTTTCATTTATGTTTGTGGACCTTCACCATTTGAGGAAGTGAGTTAGATAAGAAAGTTACAGGTATGGTGAGCAATGACTGACAAAGGCACGTACTGCGTATTCCTTACAGAAAAGTAAGCAATTTGTTCTAAAAAACACCGGCTAAAGTCCAACATCGTTAGCAATCTTATTACTTAAATAGAATTAACATCAATAAACTGTAAGGTGCTGGTACATGCGAGTAGATTTGATCTTCTATTAAACAAAAATGCAATTACAGCTCTAAAAAGGTCAACCTAGACTTCTGTAACAGATCTGTTCAGGTCATCGCTGTTCCTCTGACCTTGTGAGTCTTTGGAATTTTAAACGTGTATTTTGCTTGCCTTTTATGTGGTCTGTGTACAAGTCACTGTGGCGTATGCGGTCCTACACAGCCTTGCTATAGACGTGACGAGCCTCCGCTATGTTGCAATGGAGAACAGGTTCAGTATGGAGCTGCCGAGAAAATTCAGCTGGAAAGCTCGTTGCAGAAAAGCATCGTTATCTGCGTCCAGCTGCAAAGCGTCACTCGTGGGTGCTGAAGAATCGATTTCCAAGGCAGTGGGTCTAGGCGATTTAGAGTGTTAAAGGTCCCAGCGAAAACAAAACAGCGCTGGTCCTTTTTCATGCACGCACGAGAGCAAATGCAAAGGACACCGTAGTCGGCAGGATTTGAGCCTGCGCAGGGAGACCCAAACATATTTCAAGTTTGTTGCCTTAACCACTCGGCCACGATTACAGCGAATACGCCAGCTGTTGGCTTCTTGCTACAATCGAACAGGGAGTGCGAGGCGGCGGCGGCGGCAACTTTTTTCAAGTTCGCTCTCCGTTTAAGAAACCTTTTACGCCATACGTGTAAGCAGACACACACCTCAGAGTACTTAAGGGTGGCTTCAAGTTGGAATGATAAAGTCTCCCCGTTCGGACATGAAAATAGAACTTTCTTAGACAGAAAGAAATCAACAACGGAGAGATGTGGACGACGATTTCAGTCACTGCACTTTGAATAGCATTTTTACTCGAGTTACAGGAGATGCACGAATGGCCCTTAACCTACGCTCTTACGAATGCCTTGGAACATTCAAAGAGAACAGCCCTCAAGTCCTGCGGTTTATTATAATGCTGTTGCGTGTCGATGCAGTATTTGACTCCGTCCTACCGTTGAGACACGGGGCGTACTGTAAATGAACTGCACCTGACAGCTTTAGAAAAACACCTGGGCTCAGTACGGTGCTGAGAGCTCAGCGTTGCTGTTGTTCTAATTAGCACGCGCTGTATCGGCTATGACCCGAACTTTTCAATTATTCCGATCAGTAAGTCAACACGTAGTCCACATGAAAGGTAGAAATATTCTCTTGTCTGTCTCTTCCCAGTGGGCAAAAGACGTATAATATACGTCTATTAAACGTATACCTTAGACGTCTAAATGTGGTCTACAATTCGTCTAGAATGAAATTCTAATATACGTCTAAAGTTATACGTCAATTATACGTCTATGTTTAGACGTTCATTATACATAAATGGTTGGAGTTCTATTATACGGATAAATTTAGAGGACTATAATACATATATGGTTGGAGTTCCGGATAACTTTAGAGGTCTATTATACGGATAACTTTAGAGGACTATTATACGTATATGGTTAGAGGTCTATTATACGGATAACTTTAGACGTCTATTATACGTATATGGTTAGAGGTCTATTATACGGATAACTTTAGACGTCTATTATACGTATATGGTTAGAGGTCTATTATACGGATAACATTAGAGGTCTATTATACATCAAAGATAGATTTTATAGGTGTAGAAACAAGTAAACCAAGCCAATGATTAGGTTTAGAAATTTATTCTGAAAATACACATTCACACCTGAAACATACGTATTTCAAATTATACATTGTATACAATCAATCAACAATCAACATATGGGCAATAATCATAAAAAACACAACTAGTCTTAAACTTCAGCTACAAATTCTGGTAACATGGCAATATACAGTATAGTAATGACAAACACAAAACTAATTACATTAACACACTAACTCAAAACCACATTTTGATTCAAATATACATTTTAAAATGTACAACTTCTATATTTCCAAGAAAAAAAAATATTACAATGGAAGTTAAGACGATTTTTGTCCACTATTTGCAAACCCTGTCTAATTGTCCTAACAGTTAGAACCAAAAACCTATTATTTTCAGAGTCCAGATCTCCTGGCCCCCTGCCTTGCATATGCATTCTTCAAGTAACACATTGCGTGCTCCTTTATTTCTTTTTCTGTTGATGTAGGGTGGGACTTCAGCACCACAGCTAGGAGAAAATTATATAATATTACTTCCCAAATAAATGATGATTAATATCTTCTTTAGTATAATCTAAAAAATGAACGGTTTACTAAGCTCAAAGCTGAAATAAATGTATAAAATTTGGCTTGCATCATAGCAGTTGAGCAATAAAGTCTGTCCTAATTACCCAAAGTTTGAAAGTACAACATAGAATAAGAATAAGAGAAACGGCAAAACGATTTTGTGTCATCTTCCCCATTCACACTATTTTATGTGCCATTTTTTTGCTTATTCACGTACTATTTTAATCAAAATAATATTAAGAAAGATCTGTATGTATTCAGATAGTATTATTATTGTTCATACTTACTCGTCAAAAGAGGATTGCTGAGATATTTGCAGATATACTTCTACGTTTGAAAAACGTGTCCAAAATGGTGACCAACGAATACTAGCAATGCATTGTGGTATATAACCGGAAAATATGCTGGGTTCGATATTTTCTCAACGTATGCGTTTATTAATGTTGTCGATATTATGGTTGAAATTTAACATTGATAATACATCGCGGCTATGTGCCCCCTGCTATGAGCTGATGTGCAATTTTAACGCATGCAGTTAGTAAGGATCGGTCACTGTTGTATGGTATTATATATAATGACATTATGGAATAGGATGGGGACAGGCCTGGCATCATGGGGGGAGGGGGGAATGTCGCCCCTTCAGTTTTGGGCAAAAAGATTTACCTAACTTAATTTGCGCCCTAAAAAAATAGTTGTACTTTGTCAATGGTCAGACAACACTAAATGACACGAACAGTCACTCAGTCTGTTTGATGGGCAGGAGGGCTATCCGTCCAGGAACTGCACATATCAGTGTCGTTATTGAGTGTCAACATTACGATCCTGTTTGCTCAGGTGGACCGATTCCTTGCAGTAGTTTATCATTATACTTAAAATCGTTATATAACTAGGACTAGTTATAGCAGTCTGTGCTTTCTGTTGGTTTTACAACATTTTTTTCTTAACGATTCAGAACGTCCATGTAGCTGCAAAAATGAACGCTTATGGTACTTTTCGCTCCAGGCAATACAAACCGTGAGAGTGACGAAAAATGTGAAACTGAACTTCATCGCAAATACCAGATTGCTAGTCGTTATCTTCTATCATGAAGCACTAATCAATGGCATAGCTGCGAGATTTCATTTGGGTAGCTGCACCGTACAGCTCCGTTTCAACCGAAATATCACTCCCCCCTCAGAATTTCAGACGCCCCCCTACAGATTTTTCCCCGGGCACCGCGCACTGATGGGGGACGGGGTGTCCAGGAAATGGTATCAACTTTTGTCAAGAAAATAAAAATAGAAACTCTATAGGCACTCAAACATTTTACTGTTTTTTTTCAGGCAGGTGGCAAGACCCCCTCAGCAAAACCCTTGTATGCCAAGCTGTGGGCATTGATTCGTCGAATATACGTATATTTACGGCGAAATTACGTCTATACGTATATATACATCGCCTCGACGTATAATCAACGTCGAATTGCAACCGTAAAATCGACGACATGAATAAACGCATATATTCAGAGACTGTGTTTGGAGTCTCTGACACTGCCCTCAAATGGTTTAAGTCTTACCTCACTGATCGCTGTCACTTTGTCTCTCTCAATGGGTACAGGTCTGAAATTGGTCTTGTCAAGTCTGGTGTCCCTCAGGGCTCAATACTGGGCCCCTTGCTCTTCAGCATTTACATGTTCCCACTTGGTCAGCTTTTAAGATCACATGGCCTCAGCTTTCATTTTTACGCTGACGATACTCAAATATACATCCATACCAAACCCGACACTGATGTGGCTGTCTCTATTCTATCTAATTGCATCTCTGACATAAAAATTTGGATGACTCAAAACTTCCTTCATCTTAACTGTGACAAGACTGAAGTCATGCTTATTGGTACCCCCCATCAACTTCGTAAAGCCAGTCCTGTAACCCTGTCTGTAGATGGCTCTGTACTTGAGCTCCAATCAAAATTGAAAAACCTTGGGGTTATATTCGATTCTGGCTTAACATTCGACCCACATGTACAGCATACTGTCAAAACATCTTTTTTTCACCTTAGAAATATTGCAAGACTACGCCCTATGCTATCATTAACTGTGGCTGAAAAGCTGATCAACATATTTGTATTCTCTCGAATTGACTACTGCAATGCTCTGCTCCCTGGGGTATCTAAATCTACTCTGAACAAGCTGCAGTATGTCCAAAATTCAGCAGCCAGAATCCTGACCAGATCTAGTGCAAGTGTTCACATTACTCCTATCCTGGAGTCCTTGCACTGGCTTCCGATCAAATTCCGCGTAGACTTTAAAATCCTCATGCTCACCTACAAGGCTTTACATGGCTTGGCACCTCAATACCTGTCTGAACTTTTATCGCCCTACTCCCCACCTCGCAACCTCCGCTCTTCAAATTCTGCCCTCCTTACTGTCCCCCAAGCCCGTCTACATTGTATGGGCGACAGGGCCTTCTCCTGCTATGCCCCCAAGCTCTGGAACTCCTTGCCCAAGGATATTAGAGAGTCACCTTCTCTAAACTCCTTCAAATCCAGACTCAAAACCCTCCTTTTCAGAAAAGCCTTTACTTAACTGGTTCCATTCTTCACCCCTCTGCTCTTCTTAATACCATCTTCCACGGTCTCCTCTATTGTTATTGTTGTATTGTTGTAATTATAATTGTGTCCTGTCTTGTGAAATTTTCTTATTTATTGTTGTAGTCTTTTTATTTATTGTTATTGTCATCCTGTAAAGCGCTTTGAGAAGCCACCTTTAAAGGCACTATATAAAATAAAGTTTATTATTATTATTATTATATAACGTCGAAACCACATCTAACACAGTGCCTGAGGCTTTTTACTGTATGTATCGTGTGTGCCGCAACTAGGAGTATACGGCACTCTGCACGGTGCACAAAGTAAATTATTTTGGCAGTAATTAATTTATTATATTTACTATATGTATTATACACGTGTAAATTAATTACTGCCAAAATAATTTACTTCGTAATTTACAATAAAAAGCCTCAGGCACTGTGTTAGATGTGTTTTCGACGTTATATATGCGTTTATTCATGTCGTCGATTTTACGGTTGCAATTCGACGTTGATTATACGTCTAGGCGACGTATATATACGTATAGACGTAATTTCGCCGTAAATATACGTATATTCGATGAATCAATGCCCACTGGGTTGTTTTTATAGAACTGAATGTCCCTGACAATGTACTGTTAGTTTTAATTGAAGAACGGCATCTGTGTTCAAATATACCAGACAAGTTTACGTAACTGCTCATGCAACACTCAGTTGTAATTAGTCAAGAAATAAAGTCGAACAACAGCTGCGAGTTTGATTCTGAACGTATGAGATTGCAGCGCCTTTTACTTCCATTGACAAATGACAGAGATTCGAAGAGAGATCCTTCAGACCAGCAAGCAAACCCACGGCTATTTCGGTTTTCTATCTAGGCAACGTTGGTGTCTGCAATAGCATACATGAAAGCGTGATGCAATTTCTGTGGCTACATTTGTTGCACGTCATGCGCAGTAAGAGTGTTTCTAACACCAAATACAAAGTCAACAATTAGCGATCACGCCTTCTCCTCAGTTAACCCACTGAAACCCTTGCTGTTAACAGTTCTTTACTGCGTGCTTTACGAGCACCTACATATTGTGTCGGTTCTTTCAGCTTTATTCATTAGGTTTTCAAAGGCATAAGCAGAGCACCAGAGGTGCGAAGGCAAAGTGTGTGGTTATCTGAAGAATTGATGTCCATGGCAGCGGGGCCAAGCGATTTAGCGTTGTTATAGTACCAGGAAAGGAGAAGCGGCACTTCGCCTCTGCCGCGCAGGCACAAGGCGACGTGCGGCAGACGCCGGAGTCGGCAGGTTTCGAACCTGCGCGGGGAAGCCCCAACGCATTTCGAGCCCATCGCCTTAACCACTCGACCACGACAAAAGCGAGCCCGCCGCCGCCGCATTCCTCCTATAATCAAACACGGACTGCGAGGTGGCTGCGGATACCTTTTTAAAGTTGCTCTCCGTTAAAAAAAAAATACCTTTCACAAGATACGTGCCGGCAGACAGACACGCCTCAGAGGGTTTAAGGCTGGCTTCACGTTCAAATGATAAAGTCCCCCCGTCCGGATGTCAAAATGCAACTTTGGCAGACAGAACAAACATCAACAAACCACAAATGTGGACAAGGATTTTACAAGCTGCACCACACTGCACTTTCAAAAGCATTTACGTTCGTGTTAGACGCAGGACTTGCCTTTGATTTGCGCGCTTACGAACGCCATGGAAAACGAAACAAAACTAAAGCCCTCAGCTCCTGCACGTGATTATAATGCCGTTACGTGTCGAAGCAGTAATTTACGTCATCCTACCACTGCAACACGGGGAATAGAGAGAAATGAGCACACGCTACGAATCGTCTCAATCACTCCCTAGAGTCGTAAGGCGCATTGAAGGGTGCACCCCATCATTAATCGTTGCGCCTCTGTGAAAGGAAAGCTCTTGGGCAGTCTTTGAAACAGCTCGGATGAAACACTTGATTGCTTCCATGTGCATCTGGAGCCCACTTCTTATTTTCACTTCACGCCGCCCAAAGCATTTCTAAAACAGGAGATTCGCGTTTGGGAATGCGCCCTGCCCTACAAATAAAACAGGTCTACGGGTCTGAAACCTGCTCCACGGAAAACAGCTCTGTTGCGCTTTTGATCAAAGGGAGATTCGCTGTTCTTACTTTTTGATGACATAACACCCAAAGGGGCTTCTTTGGAGCTGGATTCCAACCAGCATCCTTAAGTTTCTTGGCGGTATCCTTTACAGTCCTCTGTTCGGTCGACAAGGGACTGAAGGGGGCAGCTTTCCTCACACATACAGTGCAATGTACTGTAGTGTTCCCCTTCATTGAATTCGCAGTTCTGCATCAGACCTCTAACTCGTTTCCTTAGCTTGGATTTAAGCCACGAAGCAGGCTTCTACTGTATAAGGAATCACAAACTATTTGAGAGGCCACCATCCCAGGGGGAACTGACAAAGTCTATCCCTAAACACCTAGCGCGGTCTCTCGAGAGACTGTCAAAAATCGCTTTCTCCGTTTGCGTTGCAAGTAAGTGAAAACGCGGTCTCAACCCAGAGCCACTTGGCAGCAGCGACACGTAAATACCGTTACTGTTACTGCTCGATACCGACGTTAGCCTACTATACCATGTTCAGCCACCGCTAGAAAATGCACGGCTCTAGAACCGGAGCAAACGACAGGAGGGCCAACGCCGAACGGGCACACGTGTCAGACATGGAGCGCGACGAGAATGGGATTCGAACCCATGCGTGCAGAGCACAATGGATTAGCAGTCCATCGCCTTAACCACTCGGCCACCTCGTCGAGGGATCTGCGCTGTCCGGACATGGGTTGGCGCGCTCCAGATGATCTTTTTCTTTTTTTTCCCCCGTACTCGAGGGTCATTTTCCTGTTCCACATGCAATTTCAACATTTTCCTTGGGAGATGTCAAGCCAGCAAGCCACTGCTGTGGTTCAGTGGCCAGTGTGGAGTTCAGTGGCCCTGTTGTACACAGAAAGCACATTGAGCTCCTTGGACATGAAAAGTTCCAGATAAAAGCCATTTGTCACCCTTTCTCTTGGTGTTGATGTTGCTATTATATGTAAAGGTGGCAACTTGCTCAGCGAGCAGGCGGAGCACACACCGAATGCAGATGTGTCTGAGTGGTGTGTCCAAGTGGCTGTCAAAGGACAGCTCTCCTGGGGCGCCGTGGCTTAGTTGCTTAAGGTGCCTGTCTAGTACACAGGAGACCCTGGCTCCGAATCCCAGCGGTGCCTTTTTTGTTCTGTCTTCTCGAACAGAACTGGTCATTATGGACAACCGCCTACGGCTAGACTTAATTAAATGCAAGCATTCATTTCCTGTCTTGAACAACTTGTTTTTCTTATAATGGATGCAACTTGCAAAACATGAAATACAAACCTTGCTAATCAGCACTCGTGGCTGGCAAAAAAAAAAAGAAGTCAGCAATGTTTTTTTCTTTAACCTTAACCCTTCTAATGGAGAAGAGTTAAACGACCGAGTCTATGCAGCTTAAACGGTGCGCACGTCGGGTTCTTAGCTGAAAGGGTGGTAAATCACGCTCACCCCAGTCCTTAATCTTTTAAAGAGGATACAAAATTGAACCTAGTCGCCACATCACATACATCCTGTTCAATGATAAAAAGGTAACGTCTATCCTCACTCCAGAGTCAATCTCACGTTGAGGGCATATTTTTTTCCACTTTACCATGAGTCGGGCTCGGCTGCACAGAGGCGAGAGCAGAGCAATGAGGTCACGGGGACAGGGGAGTCACACGCTGGCTGTTTGAACACGCGGAAGATCACTGAGGGATCCACAGTATGTGGACCCTCCGTGCGCCATCAGTCCGCACTCCGGACTCTGAATCCTGCCATCCGAGTTAAGATCTCGGCGGAACCTGAGGCGCAGTTCCTTCTTAAAACGTAATCTGGTGAGCATTTCTAGAATCGTACTTGTATAGATGCAGCCTTTAATGTGTTGCTAGGTTAAAACTGATGACTTCTTGAACTTCAGTAGGCAACTGCCCTCTTGATTTCGGATTTAATTTCTTTATTACAGGGGCACTTTTATGAAGACAGAGTCATGTTCAGGTACTTTGCTTGATGGAGGAAGCTCATTTCGGACTCTGTGACCTGCTCACCTGGAAAGGTCTGCTGTACTACTACAAGAGAGAAGTAGAGTCTGGAAGAAGGGACAATTTTATGATGCTTTGGAAGATAATGTTTTTTTTTTCTTTGAAATCGAAATGAATCAGAATATCAGTGCAAAAGACAGACTCTTGGTTTGGTTTAAAGAGATATGGTTTTAAAACAGACAAAATGTAGAAAACAGGTGTTTCTCACTTTTGGAAAAGAATGGACCGGGGGTAATATTTTACTAGTTGCAGTGCTGATCTCACTGGGTTACAGTGGTGCAATGGATAATGTGTCTAACTACGGATCAGGAGATTGCAGGTTCGACTCTTGTCTGGCTCGGGTCGTTTTTAAACGCATCGGGCTACTCCCTAATTAGTCTGTGCTACTTACTGCATTGTAATCGTACCCAGTAAGAGATTTCCTTCATGTAAATGAACTGCACCTGACAGCTTTAGAAAAACACCTGGCCTCAGTACGGTGCTGAGAGCTCAGCGTTGCTGTTCTAATTAGCACGCACTGCATCGGCTATGAGCCTGAACTTTTCAATTATTCCGATCAGTAAGTCAACACGTAGTCCACATGAACGGTAGAAATATTCTCTTGTCTGTCTCTTGTTTGTATAGAACTGAATGTCCCTGACAATGTACTGTTAGTTTTAATTGAAGAACGGCATTTGTGTTCAAATATACCAGACAAGTTTATGTAACTGCTCATGCGACACTCAGATGTAATTAGTCAAGAAATAAAGTCGAACAACAGCTGCGGGTTTGATTCTGAATGTATGAGATTGCAGTGCCTTTTACTTCCATTGACAAATGATAGAGATTCGAAGAGAGATCCTTCAGACCAGCAAGCAAACCCACGGCTATTTCGGTTTTCTATCTAGGCAACGTTGGTGTCTGCAATAGCATACGTTGGTGCCGTAGGCTTTGGGAGGAAAACCTGCAGGATGGAAAGGTGATCTATAGCCTCATCTCTAGAGATGTTTTGTTGCTGTGGCATGTGTGTGACCCATATTAAAAAAAAAATATCGAAGCTGCCTCTAAATCTGCAAATGAAGATGAGTCGATATACCACTTGTTTTTCGTATAACTAGACATATATTCATTTGTTACTGATTTCATTCATTGAGCACGGGTACAATAGAGGTACAGCAATTCACTGTTTGACATGTCTGGTACAGAACCTACAGAACCTAGCAATTAAAAAAAGGGGTGAAACTGTCTTTAGACTCAGCATACAGTACCGAGGCCACCCATGACCAAATAAAGGCTAACCTCGATAATCAGCCTAAAGAACGCAGACTACAGCAAAACGACTGACTTTGAAAAGGGAATGAACGTCCGGAAGGAGTAGTGGAACTAGCTTGAGATGCTTCTCCGGACCCCTAACTAAAAGCCACCGAGAACCAGCAGCGGCGTCGACTCCTGTCGAACCGGGATCCTTCCGCAGCCACGCAGTTTGTGGTGTCCTAACCCTCCCGTATCTGATTTTGGACCAAGCACATCAGGGGAGAGCACGAACGCAGTCCCCCACTACCAGAAATTATGCAGTCGAGATTCCCACATTTGGGGAATTCGCAGGGGTCAGCACAGCCGGAGTGCAATGGCCGAGCCTCGCCCTGGGTGAACCGATTCGATTTCGATTTTTAAGAACTTTATTTTCTTTTCACAAAAAAATACAGGACATCACAAATCAGAAAGCTTTACATTAATATACATACTTAAAACAGTATATATGATCACATCTCATTACATTTTGACACGGTAACAGTTACATAGCAACAATTTTCTTTTTTTCTGGTGCAAATCACATTCTTTACTTAAACATGATAATGTTTTTCACAGTTTCTTGAGATATTGACCTATGCTCTCTATTTCCCACAGATTTTCTGCTTCCTCCCTCCCTTCTCTCCACAGATCTCTGAGGTAATAGTTCTCTCGGGTGATGAACAGGGCCAGGCTACCTGCTGCCTTGACTGGGACCTCGATGCCTTTGAACAGCCCCATGTTCCTCACTCTCCACAGGGCGTCTTTCCCACTGTTCACCACGGCCCAGATCCTGTCAAACACGTCGGGAGGAAGTTTGACAGGAGAGATGCCGTATATGACGAAAGCAGCGGTCAGGGTAAATTGGGGCAAGAGAGCCTGCAACCAATCTTCAAACTGTGCCCAGAAGGCCTTAGCAAAAAAACAGGACCACAGGAGATGGGTCACAGTCTCCTCCTCGCCGCAGCCCACCCTAATGCAGCGAGGGCTGGGGGTGAGGCCCCTACGGTACAAGAAAGTTCGTACCGGTAAGCACTGGTGGAAGACACTCCAGGCTAAATCTCTGTTAATGTTGCACAGAAATTTAGAGGATGTGTGTCTCCACACCTTCCTTGTTTGGGCTGATGTTAAAATGCCCACAGGGGTCTGCCTATTGTTCTGGGGTGCAACGAAATCTTCCAGTTTTTGGACGCTGACATCTCGGAGGGGAATATGGCCAATTGGGTGAGATCTTAGAAAACTTTTAACTGTCCCATAAATTGCAGGGCATGTGTCAGAGAGTGGGACGTCCAGCTTGGGTCTGACACCCCACACTCTGAACTCCTCCCTACCTACCCAGAGCCTGGAAAAATAAGTCCAGGTACGCGCTGCAGGTGCTGTTGCAAAGCCTCTCAGCACAGAGGCCAGGAAAATGCACAGCAGCTTCGTAGCAATATCTGGGACAGACTTCCCCCCTGAGGGTAGCGGCCTGTACATTATTTCCCTTCTGAGTCTTTCCTGCTTCCCACCCCATAGAAATTGAAACATCAATCTCCTCAGCACCGCTGCAACACGGTGTGGGATTGGGAAGGTAGAAGCCAGAAAATTCAAGACAGGCAAGAGCTCGGCTTTGATGACCAGCACCTTCCCTGTCATGGTGAGGTCTCGGTCCTTCCATTGCATCAGTTTTTTGTTTAAGATTGGCAATTTGTTCTGCCAATTTACTGTTCCCATCTCTTCTCCAAAATACACCCCCAGGACCTTAATTCTCTTCTCTTGCAGCCTGAGATCATGTCCTTCTTTTGGCTCCCTCCAGTTCTGATAAAAAATCTCACTCTTAGATTTGTTAATTTTTGCGGATGAAGCCAAAGAGAAACGATCACAGCACTGCAGAGCTCTGCTAATTGAGGCATTGTCAGAGAGGAGCAGGGTGACGTCATCCATGTATAGAGATGTCTTTACCTCTCCTCCCCCACTTCCAGGCACTGGTATCCGATTAATGGCCTGATCCTGGCGCAAGGCACAGGCTAAGGGCTCCATAGCCAAAACGAATAACAAGGGGGATAATGGGCAGGCCTGCCTCACCTCTGAACAGACTTCAAAGGGGCGTGATCTATTGCCATTAACCATTACTCTGCTGTTGCTACCTGTGTACAGCAGGTTAATCCACTTTCTCATGATGGGGCCAAAATTCATGTGCTCAAGTACCGATGTTAAGTACTGCCGGTTTAGGCGGTCAAAGGCCTTTTCTAGGTCTACACCTAAAATGCACAGAGGGAGGGAGCGATCCTCTGAGTACAGACAAACATCCCTCAACAAGGCCAGGTTGTCGCTCATCAGGCGTCCTGCTATCCCACAAGTCTGTTCTTTCCCTACCAGTGAGGCCACTACATTTTGTAGGCGCAGGATCTTAGTGTCCACGCCTAAGAGGCTGAGGGGTCTCCAGTTCTTTATGTCATTCTTTGCTCCTTTCTTAAACAAGAGAGAGATAGTGCCTTCTCTTAAGGAGTCAGGCAGCAATTCTGTCTTATAGCTTTCCTCGAATAGGAGCAGTAGCGGATCCTGAAGCAGATCCCAAAAGGTGCAATAAAATTCTTTAGGGAGCCCGTCAGCACCCGGAGTTTTCCCCTTCTGTAAGCTCTCCATACTCAGCTCTTCTACTGTCAAATCCCTCTCAAGTACTTCCCTATCTTCTTCACTCAAAACGTTTTCTAGCTTTGAGGTAAAAAAATGAAATTCTTCATCCTTTACCTCTGTAGAGCTGTACAGTCTTGAGTAGAAGGCCTCGGTGCAGGAGAGGATAGCACTCGGCTCTGTTCTCTCTCGTCCCTCCTCATCAACTACACTTTCCATGACAGACTTGGAGCCTACCACTTTCCTGAAAAAGAAGCGAGTACACTTCTCATTTTCTTCCAAGAACTGCACTCTGCTTCTTAACAGCACTCCTCGACTACTTTCTTCGGCTATGCTCCGGATGTCCTTTTTTAAAAGGGTGATATCCTCGAGCACATCGAAGCCACTGTGCAGCATCGTGTAGAGACGCTGCAGCTGCCTCTGTTTCCTGGCTAGCACTCCTCTCCGTCTGGCAGCAGCCTTCCTTCCCTCAGCCATGAAAAAGGCCTTTGTCCTCACCTTCACCTCCTCCCACCACTCTCCTACTGACCCGTACAGACACTGCAAGGACAGCCACTGTGATAGTTTCTCCTTGTAGCGGGATACTACCCCCTCGTTCTCTAGCAGCTTTGTGTTGAGTTTCCAGAGGCCTGGGCCAAAGACAGTCCCGCCCTGGAGTTCCACTCTACACCCTAAAGCCTGATGATCTGAGAAGAAGACAGGCTGAAGAGTGACCCCAACAACTTTCACTCTCTCTGAGACAAAGCAATAGTCAATTCTGGAGCTGCTATTCCTCCCTGACCATGTATATCCTGCTGTTGTGGGATATATACATCTATATGTGTCTGAGAGTTTAAAGTCTTGAACTAAGTTTTGCAGGGCCAGTGAGCTGGAATCCAATTTTATCGGAGAGCTAGACTGCCTGTCTGTGTGCTCTAAGATACAATTAAAATCCCCTCCCACTATCACGTCTGTGCTACTTAACAATAGGGGAGAGAGTGCCTTGAGTAGCTCCACCCTTCCTCCCACGTCAGTAGGACAATACACATTGATTAGCCGCAGGTTAACGGTCCCCCATTCCACATCCACACACAGCAACCTGCCATCTATGACCCTCTGAATACTTTTCAATTTGAAAGCCCATCCTTTGAAAAGAATGGCCACGCCAGAGGCTCTGTTTTTATTGTCCCCTGACCAAACAGAAGGCCCTTTATCCCACCTATCTTCAAAGCTTTTATACCTCTCTTGATAGGCTAAAGCACACTCCTGCAACATCAACACATCTCCCTCTCTCTGCTGGAGGTAATCAAAGACAGACTGGCATTTCACTCTGTCATTGATACCTCTGGTGTTAAGAGAAATTATGTTTAGAGCCATATTACATAAGAAAGTGGAACCAGTCTTTACAAAACACATTTCTCTTCGGTCTCACCTGTTACCTTCTTCTTTTTCTTTTTCTTCTTACCAATTTCCTGCCAGCCATCCTCTGAATGAGCCTTCATCAGGGTGGCAGCAGTAAAAGCGTTCACGGAGTCCATTTCAAGGAAGGGGGTAGAGGGAGGGGTGGAGGGGTTCCAGCTGTCCCCATCGCCATGCTCTCCTTCCTCCTCGCTCGGGGAGAAAACAGAGTCATTTTTGCACTCCGGCTGTGCTGACCCCTGTGAATTCCCCAAATGTGGGAATCTCGACTGCATAATTTCTGGTAGTGGGGGACTGGGTTCGCGCTCTCCCCTGATGTGCTTGGTCCAAAATCAGATACGGGAGGGTTAGGACACCACGAGCTGCGTGGCTGCGGAAGGATCCCGGTTCGACAGGAGTGGACGCCGCTGCTGGTTCTCGCTGGCTTTTAGTTAGGGGTCCGGAGAAGCATCTCAAGCTAGTTCCACTACTCCTTCCGGACGTTCATTCCCTTTTCAAAGTCAGTCGTTTTGCTGTAGTCTGCGTTCTTTAGGCTGATTATCGAGGTTAGCCTTTATTTGGTCATGGGGGGCCTCGGTACTGTATGCTGAGTCTAAAGACAGTTTCACCCGTTTTCTGATTGCTGGGTTCTGTACCAGTGCAGACATGTCAAACAGTGAATGGCTGTACCTCTATTGTATCCATGCTCAATGAATGAAATCGGTAACAAATGAATATATGTCTAGTTATACGAAAAACGAGTGGTTTATCGACTCATCTTCATTTGCAGATTTAGAGGCAGCTTCGATATTCGTTTTACAGACGGGTTTTTTTTTTTGAATATGGGTCACACACATGCCACAGCAACAAAACATCTCTAGAGATGAGGCTATAGATCACCTTTCCATCCTGCAGGTTTTCCTCCAAAAGCCTACGGCACCAACGGCGACCCCTGCTGGCCGGGAGAGGAAAAGCTTACAGCACCTGGTATTCCCAGGCAGTCCCCCATCCAAGTACTAACCAGGCCCAACGCTGCTTAGTTTCCGAGATCAGACGAGATGGGGTGTGTTCAGGGTGGTGTGGCCATAAGCGAAAGCCCCGGCGCCTGACTCGCTACTTGAAGCTGTGTGTGGCGGGGGTTCCGTGCCCCCCGAGCGGGACTGAAGGATCGTTCGTGTGCAACTCTTTGGAAAGGAGCTGCTTTCCAAATCGCATTGCGTGCCTGGATGTTGGCGAATGCGCTCCCTTGTGTTGGCTCGTCCCGCACTGGAGGAGGACAAACAATCTGCACGGAGGAGCACCAGGCAAGTCTTCACCAGACAAAAACCTCCAGTGCACAGCACTCTGGAAACATTTCGGGGCTTTCGCGTGTTTATTTCAGCACGTAAAGCGCACCGGTCCAACACGTCGGCCGGGCGCGCGGCGCCTCCGCCCTCTTGTGGCCTTGCGGCGTCAGAGCAAGAGGCTCCTTCTCGCTGCCCTTCCGCTGTGTTGCAGGGCCCCGAGAGGGAACCCGGAGCGCGCACTTTGTGGGGGGCGGGGGACCGCGTTCGCGCTCTGCCCCCGGTCTCTTGCGCGAGTACTAAATCTCACGGACAGGGAGGCCTCGTCATTAATTGTTACAGGTGAGACGGGGATTAGGAGGAGACCCCGACTGATGGGTAAAGGGGAGCACTAACACCAGAGGGACACCCCCGGCGTCTCTTTTTGAGAGACGCCCTGGGGTTTCCTAATGGCCAAAGAGGGTCGGGACCTCGGTTTGACGCCTCCCCCGAAGGACGGCGCCTGTTTGTGCAGCAGAGTGTCGCCATCAGGAGGCTGGGGCGTAAGAGAGCCACACAGCCCGCAGGGTGAGCGCTCCCTACTGGTCCCAGTCACACCTCTTGCAGGAGCAGCAGCAACCGGAGCTTTTCCGGGGTGGAATCTCCCATCCGGGTGCCGGCCAGGCTCACACCTGCTGGGCTGCCCCGGGGGTGAGCCCAGTCGAGAGTCGCAGGGCCAGATCTAGTCACCGGGGAGAACCGATACAAGTGAAGGATTGCTCGGCTCTCGGCACTTGAAAAGACCGACAAATGTCTCGTTCCCGCCGGAGCTGAATGTACCCGCATGTGTGGTGTCGTCTTCTTCCCCCGCCCCGCTGTGTTTGCTGTATTGTCTCTGAAGCCGGCCCCCCCGAGACGAGACGGGCTGTTCCTGTGCCCCAATTAACACTTTACAGGTGCCATTCCCCGGCATTGTGGCCATTGTCGGTGCTCACACGCGATAAGATAAGGCGGAGGAGAGCGGGGCATGCCCAGCGGCAGACATTCAAGGAGGGGGCAGTGCGAGGTGAGGTGAGGTGCGACACGCCGGAGCCCCGACGCAGCTAATGCGGAGCACTTGTTGGACTGGCATCGAAAGGACGTGTGCGAACGGAGCGAGCCTTCCCTGCGGCGGAGCGCGGGAACTTTCTCCCCCCCTCCCGCTGCAGGAGTTGTGTGCACTGCAGCGGTGCCGAGAGAAAAGCACAGAAGGCAGCAGGCTCTGGAGAGCAGGTAAGAGACGGAGCCTTGTGGGCAGGCGAGCAGGCCCGTTTTTTGGAAATTGCTGAAAAGGTTTGTTCGGTGTGTGGCAGGCGCACGTCGGGAGCTTGCGTGGCGATCTGCCGGTCTGGAGTTATGCAAATGAGGCCGAATTGCATCCCGGGACATGCTGCGAATGCGCAACGGCGACTGCAGATGTGTAGGAAACGGCGCGCTCGTTTCCTCGTTTTGCCCACACTTTTGAGTGTTAGTGTGGCGTGTGAGTGTGTGAAAGAGTGGGCCCAGCAGGAGGCGGTGGCGTGCGGGGCGAGGAGGTGGCCTAGGCTGCGTGATTTGTGCTGTGGGTGCGGGCCGCTTGCAGGGGCCTGTTTAACTCATACTTACCTGGCAGGGGAGATACCTTGATCAAGAAGGAGGTTCACCCAGGGCGAGGCTCGGCCATTGCACTCCGGCTGTGCTGACCCCTGCGAATTCCCCAAATGTGGGAATCTCGACTGCATAATTTCTGGTAGTGGGGGACTGCGTTCGCGCTCTCCCCTGATGTGCTTGGTCCAAAATCAGATACGGGAGGGTTAGGACACCACGAGCTGCGTGGCTGCGGAAGGATCCCGGTTCGACAGGAGTGGACGCCGCTGCTGGTTCTCGCTGGCTTTTAGTTAGGGGTCCGGAGAAGCATCTCAAGCTAGTTCCACTACTCCTTCCGGACGTTCATTCCCTTTTCAAAGTCAGTCGTTTTGCTGTAGTCTGCGTTCTTTAGGCTGATTATCGAGGTTAGCCTTTATTTGGTCATGGGGGGCCTCGGTACTGTATGCTGAGTCTAAAGATAGTTTCACCCGTTTCCTGATTGCTCGGTTCTGTACCAGTGCAGACATGTCAAACAGTGAATGGCTGTACCTCTATTGTATCCGTGCTCAATGAATGAAATCGGTAACAAATGAATATATGTCTAGTTATACGAAAAACGAGTGGTTTATCGACTCATCTTCATTTGCAGATTTAGAGGCAGCTTCGATATTCGTTTTACAGACGGGTTTTTTTTTTTGAATATGGGTCACACACATGCCACAGCAACAAAACATCTCTAGAGATGAGGCTATAGATCACCTTTCCATCCTGCAGGTTTTCCTCCCAAAGCCTACGGCACCAACGGCGACCCCTGCTGGCCGGGAGAGCAAAAGCTTACAGCACCTGGTATTCCCAGGCAGTCTCCCATCCAAGTACTAACCAGGCCCGACGCTGTTTAGCTCCCGAGATCAGACGAGATCGGGCGTGTTCAGGGTGGTGTGGCCGTAAGCGAAATCCCAGGCGCCTGACTCGCTACTTGAAGCTGTGTGTGGCGGGGGTTCCGTGCCCCCCGAGCGGGACTGAAGGATCGTTCGTGTGCAACTCTTTGGAAAGGAGCTGCTTTCCAAATCGCATTGCGTGCCTGGATGTTGGCGAATGCGCTCCCTTGTGTTGGCTCGTCCCGCACTGGAGGAGGACAAACAATCTGCACGGAGGAGCACCAGGCAAGTCTTCACCAGACAAAAACCTCCAGTGCACAGCACTCTGGAAACATTTCGGGGCTTTTGCGTGTTTATTTCAGCACGTAAAGCGCTCCGGTCCAACACGTCGGCCGGGCGCGCGGCGCCTCCGCCCTCTTGTGGCCTTGCGGCGTCAGAGCAAGAGGCTCCTTCTCGCTGCCCTTCCGCTGTGTTGCAGGGCCCCGAGAGGGAACCCGGAACGCGCACTTTGTGGGGGGCGGGGGACCGCGTTCGCGCTCTGCCCCCGGTCTCTTGCGCGAGTACTAAATCTCACGGACAGGGGGGCCTCGTCATTGATTGTTACAGGTGAGACGGGGATTAGGAGGAGACCCCGACTGATGGGTAAAGGGGAGCACTAACACCAGAGGGACACCCCCGGCGTCTCTTTTTGAGAGACGCCCTGGGGTTTCCTAATGGCCAAGGAGGGTCGGGACCTCGGTTTGACGCCTCCCCCGAAGGACGGCGCCTGTTTGTGCAGCAGAGTGTCGCCATCAGGAGGCTGGGGCGTAAGAGAGCCACACAGCCCGCAGGGTGAGCGCTCCCTACTGGTCCCAGTCACACCTCTTGCAGGAGCAGCAGCAACCGGAGCTTTTCCGGGGTGGAATCTCCCATCCGGGTGCCGGCCAGGCTCACACCTCCTGGGCTGCCCCGGGGGTGAGCCCAGTCGAGAGTCGCAGGGCCAGATCTAGTCACCGGGGAGAACCGATACAAGTGAAGGATTGCTCGGCTCTCGGCACTTGAAAAGACCGACAAATGTCTCGTTCCCGCCGGAGCTGAATGTACCCGCATGTGTGGTGTCGTCTTCTTCCCCCGCCCCGCTGTGTTTGCTGTATTGTCTCTGAAGCCGGCCCCCCCGAGACGAGACGGGCTGTTCCTGTGCCCCAATTAACACTTTACAGGTGCCATTCCCCGGCATTGTGGCCATTGTCGGTGCTCACACGCGATAAGATAAGGCGGAGGAGAGCGGGGCATACCCAGCGGCAGACATTCAAGGAGGGGGCAGTGCGAGGTGAGGTGAGGTGAGACACGCCGGAGCCCCGACGCAGCTAATGCGGAGCACTTGTTGGACTGGCATCGAAAGGACGTGTGCGCACGGAGCGAGCCTTCCCTGCGGCGGAGAGCGGGAACTTTCTCCCCCCCTCCCGCTGCAGGAGTTGTGTGCACTGCAGCGGTGCCGAGAGAAAAGCACAGAAGGCAGCAGGCTCTGGAGTGCAGGTAAGAGACGGAGCCTTGTGGGCAGGCGAGCAGGCCCGTTTTTTGGAAATTGCTGAAAAGGTTTGTGCGGTGTGTGGCAGGCGCACGTCGCGAGCTTGCGTGGCGATCTGCCGGTCTGGAGTTATGCAAATGAGGCCGAATTGCATCCCGGGACATGCTGCGAATGCGCAACGGCGACTGCAGATGTGTAGGAAACGGCGCGCTCGTTTTCTCGTTTTGCCCACACTTTTGAGTGTTAGTGTGGCGTGTGAGTGTGTGAAAGAGTGGGCCCAGCAGGAGGCGGTGGCGTGCGGGGCGAGGAGGTGGCCTAGGCTGCGCGATTTGTGCTATGGGTGCGGGCCGCTTGCAGGGGCCTGTTTAACTCATACTTACCTGGCAGGGGAGATACCTTGATCAAGAAGGAGGTTCACCCAGGGCGAGGCTCGGCCATTGCACTCCGGCTGTGCTGACCCCTGCGAATTCCCCAAATGTGGGAATCTCGACTGCATAATTTCTGGTAGTGGGGGACTGCGTTCGCGCTCTCCCCTGATGTGCTTGGTCCAAAATCAGATACGGGAGGGATAGGACACCACGAGCTGCGTGGCTGCGGAAGGATCCCGGTTCGACAGGAGTGGACGCCGCTGCTGGTTCTCGCTGGCTTTTAGTTAGGGGTCCGGAGAAGCATCTCAAGCTAGTTCCACTACTCCTTCCGGACGTTCAATCCCTTTTCAAAGTCAGTCGTTTTGCTGTAGTCTGCGTTCTTTAGGCTGATTATCGAGGTTAGCCTTTATTTGGTCATGGGGGGCCTCGGTACTGTATGCTGAGTCTAAAGACAGTTTCACCCGTTTTCTGATTGCTGGGTTCTGTACCAGTGCAGACATGTCAAACAGTGAATGGCTGTACCTCTATTGTATCCGTGCTCAATGAATGAAATCGGTAACAAATGAATATATGTCTAGTTATACGAAAAACGAGTGGTTTATCGACTCATCTTCATTTGCAGATTTAGAGGCAGCTTCGATATTCGTTTTACAGACGGGTTTTTTTTTGTGAATATGGGTCACACACATGCCACAGCAACAAAACATCTCTAGAGATGAGGCTATAGATCACCTTTCCATCCTGCAGGTTTTCCTCCCAAAGCCTACGGCACCAACGGCGACCCCTGCTGGCCGGGAGAGCAAAAGCTTACAGCACCTGGTATTCCCAGGCAGTCTCCCATCCAAGTACTAACCAGGCCCGACACTGCTTAGCTTCCAAGATCAGACAAGATCGGGCGTGTTCCGGGTGGTGTGGCTGTAAGCGAAAGCCCTAGCGCCTGACTCGCTACTTGAAGCTGTGTGTGGCGGGGGTTCCGTGCCCCCCGAGCAGGACTGAAGGATCGTTCGTGTGCAACTCTTTGGAAAGGAGCTGCTTTCCAAATCGCATTGCGTGCCTGGATGTTGGCGAATGCGCTCCCTTGTGTTGGCTCGTCCTGCACTGGAGGAGGACAAACAATCTGCACGGAGGAGCACCAGGCAAGTCTTCAGTGCACAGCACTCTGGAAACATTTCGGGGCTGTCGCGTGTTTATTTCAGCACGTAAAGCGCACCGGTCCAACACGTCGGCCGGGCGCGCGGCGCCTCCGCCCTCTTGCTGCCCCTGCAGCTGCTTCACTTTTCCCTTTAGTTGCCATCGATTTTTTTGTAGTGCTATACATATACGATTGAGGTATCTTAGAGTTCTCCTTCGAAGACCCAGCACTCTCTTTTCTTTTCCCAGTGTTACTCATATCGGACTTTTTAAACCTAAAAAAAAATCGTTTTTTTTTTCTTTCAATTATAACTGAAGTTTAAACAACTAGTGTTAAGTCCTTATTTTTCTGTAGTCAAAAAAAGCAAAAATTAACATTCAGGTCATGAAAAACTCAAAAAAACTCCCCAACCACTAAACTTTACCTCCCACCTGAGCGCCATCTTGAACGCCCCTACCACCAGAGAATGCTCACGATTTCGGAAGCTGTCTCCGGGACGTGCTGATTCCACACATCCTGAATAAATCATGATATTGTTAGTTGTTGTAGCTAGACGTTCAAATGAGTTTCATGGCCAGATGGACTGTTTCCTCCAGCGGTATAATATTGCAGTGAGACAGCACGATGCCTGCAAGACTATGTCACGCTAAACGCCACAGATTGCGTTTGTCCGTTCGTGTCAGTCGTCCCGCAGCCACGGGAAGTGGGACACAAACATGCCGCAATGCTTTCAAGACGTTAGGATTTGTTTGTGCAACATCCAAGAAGAGTACTTGTGGCTTGAATGTGAACTGTACGTGCCCGCCCCCTTTCCTCTGTAGTGCATGAGTTCCTCCCGGCACGCCCTTCGTCATTGTTCTGTCATCTTGTATTTAAAGGGTTGTATTTCTGCTGCTGAAAATAAGCAACGGTTTTCTCACAACGCCCTTTGTTCCCAACGGAGCCCTTGTCTGTCATGAAATTCTTCAAAACCTCAAGCTAGAAGAAGAAGAAGACGACAAATATGAAGCGTTATAGCAACGACATGCCATGAGACGATCGATAACGATTTCCATAGGATCCCCGCGGTTGCCTGGCAACCGTCAGCTTTGCGCAGTGGCAGTATCGTAAGCTGTGAGGTTTAGCCGAGGCGCGATTATTGCTAGTTGAAAACTTTTCCCAATACCCCGCTTCCGCCGGTTTGCAATACAATCGGCGAAAGCAATTTTTGACAGTCTCGTTAGAGACTGAGCAAGGTGTTTAAAGACAGATTTGGTCACGGTGATATCATGGTAGAAAGAAACGAGCTTGTTACGTGTCAACAGAAACGCTCTTTAGCTCTTTCAGCTTTATGCAGAGAACAGCGTCTGTCGAGATTACTTTTGTGTCAGCGCGAAACGCCGTGTGCTGTCAGTATGATTTCATATTGCTCGTAGCGGCGTCTGGCTTTTGTCTGTCAAACGTTAGGTTGCGCTTCTTCATGCTGCATCGTCGGCATGAGTGGAGCATTTTAAACGTCTGTACTTACTGCGCCCCATAAGAAATCGTTTGTCCCCATTCAAAAGAGATTGTGCGATGTCCTGCAGCGTTCGCAAAGCAAACCTTTGACAGTTTGAAAAGAGGAATTTATTCTGCTTCCTGTGCGTGCAGTAGTTACAAAGTTGAACGTCTTTACACGATCTGCTGCAGTTTTCAGTGGGTGGGCTTTGTCAAATGGCTTGGAAAAACGCACTGTGTTTCGGCTCGGGAAACATCATGAGCAGTGTCCTGCATGTTTTCTGTGTATAGCTGTCTTTTAACGCATACAGAATTCATTCGAAATCATTGATTTCTCCAATTAACAAGGGTCCCTTTTTGAACCTGCCAGAAGCATTCTTTCAATGTAACAGATTTACTCCGGGGAAGGGCAGCATGACATTGAGAGTAGCTCAAGCTTTCAGCACCTTTATCTGACTGCATGTATGCAGACACTGCTCAGAATCCCCTGTAAGATTCTCCTTCAATTCCGTTTTGCAGTGCTTTAGCTCTTTCAAAAGGCTTCGCTTTGCTAGTCACAATCCAAGGCTCATGACAGCATTTGAAAACATTCGCAACTGCGTTGGCCGGGAATCGAACCTGGGTTAACTGCTTTGAAAGCAGCTATGCGCAACACTGGCTCGCTCCAGAATAAATCTCACGTCGAGGGAATATTTTTTTCCATTTTACCGTGAGTCGGGCTCAGCTGCACAGAGGAGAGAGCAGAGCAAAGAGGTCACGGGGACAGGGGAGTCACACGCTGGCGGTTTGAATACGCGGAAGATCACTGAGGGATCCACAGTATATGGACCCTCCGTGCGCCATCAGTCCGCACTCCGGACTCTGAATCCTGCCATCCGAGTTAAGATCTCGGCGGAACCTGAGGCGCAGTTCCTTCTTAAAACGTAATCTGGTGAGCATTTCTAGAATCGTACTTGTATAGATGCAGCCTTTAATGTGTTGCTAGGTTAAAATTGATGACTTCTTGTATTTCAGTAGGCAACTGCCCTCTTGATTTCGGATTTAATTTCTTTATTACAGGGGCGCTTTTATGAAGACAGAGTCATGTTCAGGTACTTTGCTTGATGGAGGAAGCTCATTTCGGACTCTGTGATCTGCTCACCTGGAAAGGTCTGCTATACTACTACAAGAGAGAAGTAGAGTCTGGAAGAAGGGACAATTTTATGATGCTTTGGAAGATAATGTTTTTTTTTCTTATACTGAAAATGAAAGGTAGTTGTTTCTATATGGACTCAGTCTTTGGAATTTGTATATATATATTTCAGTGATCCCTCAGCCATTCCTTCTGTATTGTAATTCAATTTCTCTTTTAAAATTCCTTCCCCACTTCTAGGACCTGCAGTTGCTGAACTCCACAATGGCTTCTATTGGAAAGTCTGTGACTGAGACCAAGTAAGTGTTCACTTTTTTATGAAACCATTATTTATTTAGGAGCAATGAGCAATTCTTATATAAATGCAATAAAATCATTATGCTCAAACTATGAGAGAGAAAATTAAGGATAATTTAAGAAATCAGTCTTAGCTTGTTTCTATACACAGATGGTATTATTTATTTTCAAAGGAAACCCGCGAGGATTCCCCTGGTGTGCAAGATGTGCCTGAATACTCTTGATCAGCTTCCTGCTCACTTGAAGAGGGCGTGTATGAAGCACGCCACGGCAGAAAAGATCAGGATGGCCTCTCAACAGGCGAGGGAGGACATGATGAATCACCTGAAGAACGGGGTCATCGTGGATTACCACAGAATAGAGATCGTGTCTGGTGAGGCAAACAGGATAGTGGTTGTAAGACTGCTAGAGTCCTTGGGCCTTTTTGTACATGGGAAGCCTGAAGACACATTGGCAAGGTGAGATATTTTTAATCTGTAAGGCTTCTGTAGTTTCTTTTTGAAATCATTGTTACAACATATTATGTAAAAGCATGTTGAAAAGAATCTACCTGCATTCCAGCGGCCCTGAGCAAGAGGCCGCTGTCCAGGAGGAAGAGATGCCAGAGGCTGCTCTAGAAACTGAAACAGAAGCGGATAAGGAAGGGGAAGATGTGAGCTCTGAAGAACTCTATCAGCAGTAAGACTTTTTATTTTTCAGATGTATCTATTTTTTACTAAAATTCTAATTTGTCTTATAGGTATAAAATGTTTAAACCGGTGTTTTATATCCTTACAGGCCCTGAGTAGTTAAAAAGTATCAGCAGGCCGGAAGAGAGTGGCCCAAGCTGGACTCTATAGAAAGCACTCCCTGGATGCTCCTCTCCTGATTGGATTCAAACAGTACCTTACCAAGGATCTGGGAGTGGCAAATTATTCTCAGGAGGTATTTATTTTTTAAAGGCATTTAAAATTAAGCAATGGTATCTTCATTGTAAATGTTTTTATTTCTTAGCTTAAAATTCACCCATGTGAAATGATGTCAGCCATAAACATCATGACTCTATATTTCCTACCTGAATCTATTCTACTTAAATTATTACATTATACACAATTTGAGTTCATTTTAAAAAGTAAAAGGTAATGAAAGGAATGCATTTTCATAAGAAAGATAATACCGATATGCATGTGATAATCTTCCTTATATCATGTAGTGCATCATTTGGACACTTTGTGGGCTTCAAATACAAAGAAAATCATGTTCTATGGTACAAGATAAATACAAAACTTAAGCTTTTATTTTAATTAGATTTCTTTATAAAGCATAAGCAATCATTTATTACATCGCTTCTTGAATTAAATCTTTTGACAAGAGGTAAGACTTCTGTTACATTTAAACCCATGTTTAGCTGTGTTTTTTAGATTTAACTGAACCAATTTCTGTGTGTGATAATGTCCTTGAATTCTGACAACATCACACTAAATTACATGATATAAAACAGCTAATGTTTCTAGAGATAAAGTTTCTGAGATGCTTCTAATTACTTTTTATTACCAGGGACAGTTTAATTCACCTTGTACAGTACTGTAAGACCAAGATGCTTTTTTTAAAAGTTATTTAACATTTTATAGAACTTTGTCTACTATGGCAACATGATGTGCTTGGTGAAACTTGGAAAAATACTGCTTGGCCACTTATCTTAAGATAAAGATAGGATAAAGGTTTATCTTTTGCACCTACCTGACCCCCAGGGAAGGCCAATGCTTTCTAAGTTGATGGTTCCCTACAGTAGACTGTACTTTAATTTCAAAGGTAATGTATATTGACCCAAATCAGTTTTGGAATCCAATCTACTGACGAGATGGAGCACATCCTTTTTTCAGGATTTTAGCATCATATGTTTGGTATATTTAGTCCCTAATGCTGAAAGAAATGATCATAGAACATTTGGACACTTTGTGGGCTTGAAATACAAAGCAAATCATGTTCTATGGTACAAGATAAATACAAAACTTAAGCTTTTATTTTAATTAGATTTGTTTATAAAGCATAAGCAATCATTTATTACATTAATATATGTAAAAATAACATTTTAGCATCATACGTTTAGTATATTTAGTCCCTAATGCTGAAAGAAATGATCATAGAACATGACATCTAACCTTACCTGCGGTGTTTTTAATCCCTATTGCTCAATGCACGGTGAAAGCATTCCATACATGTGTCTGACAATGAGGAATGGGCCCCTGAGACAGTCATTTGCCTGTTTCACAAATGATCGTATTTTACTAGAGATTCTGTTTGGGATTCAGATGTGCATTCGGACAGCAATCCCTTTCAAGAAATGATATGTTCTGGATGAGGTCAAAGGTGCTGGAACACTGTATCTAGGATGTGTTTGCAGAGACTGTGTGTCTCCTGCTTCAACGCAGTGATAAACAGATGTGCTCCTTTAATTTATTGGTACATGCCCAGGGCAGTAAGCAGTCTGAGGATTTATTTCCAGATGGCATAGAGCAGTGAAGCAGTGAAGTAGTGCAAAACACTGGATCATTATATTATTAGAATCTATTCTACTTAAATTATTACATTATACTCAATTTGAGTTCATTTTAAAAAGTAAAAGGTAATGAAAGGAATGCATTTTCATAAGAAAGATAATACCGATATGCATGTGATAATCTTCCTTATATCATGTAGTGCGTCATTTGGACACTTTGTGGGCTTGAAATACAAAGAAAATCATGTTCTATGGTACAAGATAAATACAAAACTTAAGCTTTTATTTTAATTAGATTTGTTTATAAAGCATAAGCAATCATTTATTACATTAATATATGTGAAAATAACATTTTAGCATCATATGTTTAGTATATTTAGTCCCTAATGCCGAAAGAAATGATCATTTGTTTAACATGCACGGGTCGGTCTCAAAGGATGCAGTACTCCTGAAGGGTCTCAAACCCTCCATTTCGGATGCCTAGCTGTATCCCTCAGATGTGGCACCTCAGAATGACTTCTAACCTTACCTTTGGTGTATTCAGTCCCTATTGCTCAATGCACGGTGTACATACTGCATACATGTGTCTTGAGAATGAGGAATGGGCCCCTGAGACAATCATTTGCCTGTTTCACAAACAGGGACCTGGACCGTACAGGGCTCAAACCCGCGACCTTGGCGTTATTATCACCACGCTCTAACCAACTGAGCTAACCGGCCTCAAGACAGTGCTCCTCTCTGTGCTGCAAAAAATCAAACTCAGGGAATTTCTTTTGTCCTCCTTTGAATAGAAAGCCGTGTAATTCAGTGTACGGGCTTTTTCGTGCAGTTTCATGGTTCTTGTAACCCAAATCCTACACTGGCCTGAAGTGCCCCCCCATTTCACAGCATTTTTCAGCTGATTTAAAATGTACCTAAAGGAGAAGCATTATTGAAGACCATCAATTACCAAGAGCATTTGTCAAAGGTTTTGGTGGTCATTTTAAATGACCACAGAGCACTGAGACCTCGGTTTTACATCTCATCCAAGAGACAGCGCCCTTTTACAACACAGCGTCTCCGTCACTATGCTGGGGCATTGGGACCCGCACAGACCTCAGGGTGAGCGCCCCCCTCACCCTGAAGACGGAACGGTTTAAAGACGGTTTTCAGGTGGCCGAGTGGTTAAGGCGATGGACTGCTGATCCATTGTGCTCTGCATGCATTGGTTCGAATCCCTTTCTCGTCGCTCTCCATGTCTGACACGTTTGACGTTGGCCATCCTGTCGTTTGCTCGGCGAGCAAGTTGCCACCTTTACATACAATAGCAACATCAACACCAAGAGAAAGGGTGACAAATGGCTTTTATCTGGAACTTTTCATGTCCAAGGAGCTCAATGTGCTTTCTGTGTACAACAGGGCCACTGAACTGCACACTGGCCACTGAACCACAGCAGTGGCTTGCTGGCTTGACATCTCCCAAGGAAAATGTTGAAATCGCATGTGGAACAGGAAAATGACCCTCGAGTACGAGGGAAAAAAAAGAAAAAGATCATCTGGAGTGCGCCAAGCCATGTCCGGACAGCCTAGCTTCCTCGACGAGGTGGCCGAGTGGTTAAGGCGATGGACTGCTGATCCATTGTGCTCTGCACGCATTGGTTCGAATCCCTTTCTCGTCGCTCTCCATGTCTGACACGTTTGACGTTGGCCATCCTGTCATTTGCTCTGGTTGTAGAGCCGTACATTTTCTAGCAGTGGCTGAACATGGTATAGTAGGCTAACGTTGGTATCGAGCAGTGACAGTATTTACGTGCCGCTGCTGCCAAGTGGCTCTGGGTTGAGACCGCGTTTTCACTTACTTGCAACGCAAACGGAGAAAGCGATTTTTGACAGTCTCTCGAGAGACTGCGCTAGGTGTTTAGGGATAGACTTTGTCAGTTCCCCCTGGGATGATGGCCTCTCAAATAGTTTGTGATTCCCCTAGACGTTTATACAGTAGAAGCCTGCTTCGTGGCTTAAATCCAAGCTAAGGAAACGAGTTAGAGGTCTGATGCAGAACTGCGAATTCGATGAACGGGAACACTACAGTACATTGCACTGTATGTGTGAGGAAAGCTGCCCCCTTCTGTCCCTTGTCGACCGAACAGAGGACTGTAAAGGATACCGCCAAGAAACTTTAGGATGCTGGTTGGAATCCAGCTCCAACGAAGCCCCTTTGGGTGTTATGTCATCAAAAAGTAAGAACAGCGAATCTCCCGTTGATCAAAAGCGCAACAGAACTGTTTTCCGTGGAGCAGGTTTCAGACCCGTAGACCTGTTTTATTTGTAGGGCAGGGCGCATTCCCAAACGCGAATCTCCTGTTTTAGAAATGCTTTGGGCGGCGTGAAGTGAAAATAAGAAATGGGCTCCAGGTGCACATGGAAGCAATCAAGTGTTTCATCCGAGCTGTTTCAAAGACTGCCCAAGAGCTTTCCTTTCACAGAGGCGCAACGATTAATGATGGGGGTGCACCCTTCAATGCGCCTAACGACTCTAGGGAGTGATTGAGACGATTCGTAGCGTGTTCTCATTTCCCTCTATTCCCCGTGTTGCAGTGGTAGGATGACGTAAATTACTGCTTCGACACGTAATGGCATTATAATCAAGTGCAGGAGCTGAGGGCTTTTGTTTTGTTTCGTTTTCCATGGCGTTCGTAAGCGCGCAAATCAAAGGAAATTCCTGCGTCTAATAGGAATGTAAATGCTTTTGAAAGTGCAGTGTGGTGCAGCTTGTAAAATCCTTGTCCACATTTGTGGTTTGTTGATGTTTTTTCTGTCTGCCAAAGTTGCATTTTGACATCCGGACGGGGAGACTTTAGCATTTGAACGTGAAGCCAGCCTTAAACCCTCTGAGGCGTGTCTGTCTGCCGGCACGTATTTTGTGAAAGGTATTTATTTTTTTTAACGGAGAGCGACTTTGAAAAAGTTTCCGCAGCCACCTCGCACTCCGTGTTAGATTATAGGAGGAATGCGGCGGCGGCGAGCTCGCTGTAGTCGTGGCCGAGTGGTTAAGGCGATGGACTCGAAATCCGTTGGGGACTCCCTGCGCAGGTTCGAATCCTGCCGACTACGGCGTCTGCCGCACGTCGCCTTGTGCCTGCGCGGCAAAGGCGAAGTGTCGCTTCTCCTTTCCTGGTACTATAGAAATGCTAAATCGCTTGGCCCCGCTGCCATGGAAATCAATTCTTCAGATAACCACACATTTTGCGTTCGCACCTCTGGTGCTCTACTTATGCCTTTGAAAACCTAATGAATAAAGCTGAAAGAACCGACATGATATGTAGGTGCTCGTAAAGCACGCAGTAAAGAACTGTTAACAGCAAGGGTTTCAGTGGGTTAACTGAGGAGAAGGCGTGTTCGCTAATTGTTGACTTTTTATTTGGTGTTAGAAACACTCTTACTGTGCATGACGTGCAACAAATGTAGCCACAGAAATTGCATCACGCTTTCATGACGTTAGGATTTGTTTGTGCAACATCCGAGAAGAGTACTTGTGGCTTGAATGTGAACTGTACGTGCCCGCCCCCTTTCCTCTGTAGTGCATGAGTTCCTCCCGGCATGCCCTTCGTCATTGTTCTGTCATCTTGTATTTAAAGGGTTGTATTTCTGCTGCTGAAAATAAGCAACGGTTTTCTCACAACGCCCTTTGTTCCCGACGGAGACCTTGTCTGTCATGAAATTCTTCAAAACCTCAAGCTAGAAGAAGAAGACGACAAATATGAAGCGTTACAGCAACGACATGCCATGAGACGATCGATAACGATTTCCATAGGATCCCCGCGGTTGCCTGGCAACCGTCAGCTTTGCGCAGTGGCAGTATCGTAGCCTGTGAGGTTTAGCCGAGGCGCGATTATTGCTAGTTGAAAACTTTTCCCAATACCCCGCTTCCACCGGTTTGCAATACAATCGGCGAAAGCAATTTTTGACAGTCTCGTCAGAGACTGAGCAAGGTGTTTAAAGACAGATTTTGTCATGGTGACATCATGGTAGAAAGAAAGAGCTTGTTACGTCTCAACAGAAACGCTCTTTAGCTCTTTCAGCGTTATGCAGAGAACAGCGTCTGTCGAGATCACTTTTGAGTCAGCGCGAAACGCCGTGTGCTGTCAGTTTGGTTTCGTATTGCTCGTAGCGGCGCCCGGCTTTTGTCTGTCAAACGTTAGGTTGCGCTTCTTCATGCTGCATCGTCGGCATGAGTGGAGCTTTTTAAACGTCTGTACTTACTGCGCCCCCTAAGAAATCGTTTGTCCCCGTTCAAAAGAGATTGTGCGATGTCCTGCAGCGTTCGCAAAGCAAACCTTTGACAATTTGAAAAGAGTGTTTCGGCTCGGGAAACATCATGACCAGTGTCCTGCATGTTTTCTGTGTATAGCTGTCTTTTAAAGCATACAGAATTCATTCGAAATCATTGATTTCTCCAATTAACAAGGGTCCCTCTTTTAACCTGCGAGAAGCATTCTTTCAATGTAACAGATTTACTCCGGGGAAAGGATTCAGAGTCCGGAGTGCGGACTGATGGCGCACAGAGGGTCCATATACTGTGGATCCCTCAGTGATCTTCCGCGTATTCAAACCGCCAGCGTGTGACTCCCCTGTCCCCGTGACCTCATTGCTCTGCTCTGTCCTCTGTGCAGCCGAGCCCGACTCACGGTTTAAGTGAAAAAAAATATGCCCTCAACGTGAGATTTACTCTGGAGCGAGGATAGATGTTACCTTTTTATCATTGAACAGGATGTATGTGATGTGGCGACTAGGTTCAATTTTGTATCCTCTTTAAAAGATTAAGGACTGGGGTGAGCGTGATTTACCACCCTTTCAGCTAAGAACCCGACTTGCGCACCGTTTAAGCTGCATAGACTCGGTCGATTAACTCGTCTCCGTTAGCAGGGTTAAGGTTAAAGAAAAAAAACATTGCTGACTTCTTTTTTTTTTGCCAGCCGCTAGCGCTGATTAGCAAGGTTTGTATTTCATGTTTTGCAAGTTGCATCCATTTTAAGAAAAACAAGTCGTTCACGACAGGAAATGAATGCTTGCATTTAATTAAGTCTAGCCGTAGGCAGTTGTCCATAATGACCAGTTCTGTTCGAGAAGACAGAACAAAAAAGGCACCACTGGGAATCGGAGCCAGGGTCGCCTGTTTACTAGACAGGCGCCTTAAGCAACTAAGCCACGGCGTCCCGGGAGGGCTGTCCTTTTGCAGCCACTTGGACACACCACTCAGACACATCTGCATTCGGTGTGTGCTCCGCCTGCTCGCTGAGCAAGTTGCCACCTTTACATACAATAGCAACATCAACACCAAGAGAAAGGGTGACAAATGGCTTTTATCTGGAACTTTTCATGTCCAAGGAGCTCAATGTGCTTTCTGTGTACAACAGGGCCACTGAACTCCACACTGGCCACTGAACCACAGCAGTGGCTTGCTGGCTTGACATCTCCCAAGGAAAATGTTGAAATCGCATGTGGAACAGGAAAATGACCCTCGAGTATGAGGGAAAAAAAAGAAAAAGATCATCTGGAGTGCGCCAACCCATGTCTGGACAGCCCAGTGTCGTCGACGAGGTGGCCGAGTGTTTAAGGCAATGGACTGCTAATCCATTGTGCTCTTCACGCATGGGTTCGAATCCCATCCTCGTCGCGCTCCATGTCTGACACGTGTGCCTGTTCGGCGTTGGCCCTTCTGTCGTTTGCTCTGGTTCTAGAGCCGTACATTTTCTAGCGGTGGCTGAACATGGTATAGTAGGCTAACGTCGGTATCGAGCAGTAACAGTAACGGTATTTACGTGCCGTTGCTGCCAAGTAGCTCTGGTTTGAGACTGCGTTTTCACTTACTTGCAACGCAAACAGAGAAAGCGATTTTTGACAGTCTCTCGAGAGACTGCGCTAGGTGTTTAGGGATAGACTTTGTCAGGTCCCCCTGGGATGGTGGCCTCTCAAATAGTTTGTGATTCCTCTAGAAGTTTATACAGTAGAAGCCTGCTTCGTGACTTAAATCCAAGCTAAGGAAACGAGTTAGAGGTCTGATGCAGAACTGCGAATTCAATGAAGGGGAACACTACAGTACATTGCACTGTATGTGTGAGGAAAGCTGCCCCCTTCAGTCCCTTGTCGACCGAACAGAGGACTGTAAAGGATACCGCCAAGAAACTTAAGGTTGCTGGTTGGAATCCAGCTCCAAAGAAGCCCCTTTGGGTGTTATGTCATCAAAAAGTAAGAACAGTGAATCTCCCTTTGATCAAAAGCGCAACAGAGCTGTTTTCCGTGGAGCAGGTTTCAGACCCGTAGACCTGTTTTATTTGTAGGGCAGGGCGCATTCCCAAACGCGAATCTCCTGTTTTAGAAATGCTTTGGGCGGCGTGAAGTGAAAATAAGAAGTGGGCTCCAGATGCACATGGAAGCAATCAAGTGTTTCATCCGAGCTGTTTCAAAGACTGCCCAAGAGCTTTCCTTTCACAGAGGCGCAACGATTAATGATGGGGGTGCACCCTTCAATGCGCCTTACGACTCTAGGGAGTGATTGAGACGATTCGTAGCGTGTGCTCATTTCTCTCTATTCCCCGTGTTGCAGTGGTAGGATGACGTAAATTACTGCTTCGACACGTAACGGCATTATAATCAAGTGCAGGAGCTGAGCCACGGCGCCCCAGGAGTGTTGTCCTTTTGCAGCCACTTAGACACACCTTTAGAAAAACATTTTGTTAACAGGCATTCTGCCTCAGCCTAAACACCTATAGCTTGCAAAGCGCATGCTATTAGACAGGCACCTCTGCAAGACCTTAAGAGTCTCTTAAACTAGTGATAGTAAGGTGTTCCCAATGGGCGATGTTCGGCTTTCAAATCATCTCTCCGTGGAAGCGCCGAGATGCAGCTGTTTAAGGCTTAGAAGCAGCTGACTGTTTCACTACCTAGCTGATCACTGTCAGTCAGGGAGCTTAGAGGTGAAAAGCCTGTCTGAGAGACAATTCGCCGTCGATCAGTTCAATATGTTCCGTACCAGCTCGGCGCACCCGAGATCATCTTGGTAGCCGTGTAGCTCAGATGAGTGAGAGCGTGTGTGTGTACCACCGTGATTGGATGCCGGCCCTTCTCAGGTCACAGTAAACCTTCTGCTCAAAAAAAGTGAGGTAAAACCTCACTCTGCACAGTAAAACCTCAAAAAAAGTGAGGTTTTATTTAATCTCTGACCAAGGGAAACGTTTCATTTTTTCAAAGAAATGTTTGTTAAATAATGAAGTCATAGTTCTATGGGATTCAATCATAGACCGTGTGACATGGAAGTCAGGAACCTAACCCACAGCACCACCAGCACAGTCACATGCTGAGTGCTGAAAAAGCACTACAGAAACATTATCGACAGACAATGTACAGTGTGTACTATTCTTGTGTTGCGGTACATGAATATAATTATATCGTTATTAATTTCTAATTTATAACTTTACTTTATAAATTTATTAACGTTATTAATTAATTTCACGACGCACAGACAGGGCGCGGGGAGCCGCCGCCTGCAAACACAGCTCCAGGCAGGACTCCACTCCGCAGGAGGCGCAGAGCAGAGGAGATGGGCAGAGACCTGAGCTGCTGTTGCTGCAGACGCTGTCTTTTCTGCACTCGGGGTAGGAGTGAATGTTGAGTTGCCCTTAGAAATGAAGCAGAGCACTTCAACGGCACGGGTGTGTGTGTGTGCGTGCACCTGGTGAGTCTGGGAGACAGATCGAACCTGGGCTAAAAGAGAGGGGGCTTAGCCCTCTTCCATTTGCTACTTCAAAGTTGTACAACCCATTTGTATCTGCTAGGCGGCGCAGTCGTCGTGCACAAAGAACGCTTTGAAAAGCGTCAAAGGCAAGTCATTCCGAGTTGGTCGTTTGTGTTTTCCGTTCAGACGCGAAATGCTGAAATGATCTCTCGGCTCCTCGGTTGTCATTTCTGCTCCGTAAAGGAATCACAGCACGCGTCGCCTTCCAGCACGCTGGGTCGGGACACGATGCCGGGGGTCGGAACGTGCGATGTCTTCCTCGTTAGTATAGTGGCAAATATCCCCGCCTGTCATGCAGGAGACCGGGGTTCGATTTCTCCGACGAGGAGTAGCTTTTCTTTTACCTCCTTAGAGAAAGAACTGCCTTTCACTTCTCTATTTTCTAACACAGCGTCGTGCACCTTTTCATTGCTCTCGCTTTCAGAGCCTCCGCACGGCACACGACTCGACATCAGGAAGCACATTGAAGTGAAAGCAGGGAGCGCTGCGACATGCACTGTGCAGATCCCGCCACACTAAGAGGTGAGTGGGTCTGTTCGATGCACAAAGAACGCTTTGATAAGCGTCAAAGGAAGTCATTCCGAGTTGGTCGTTTGTGTTTTCCGTTCAGACGTGAAATGCTGAAATGATCTCTCGGCTCCTCGGTTGTCATTTCTGCTCCGTAAAGGAATCACAGCACGAGTCGGCTTCCAGCACGGTGGGTCGGGCCACGATGCCGGGGGTCGGAGAGAGCGATGTCTTCCTCGTTAGTATAGGACCTGTCACGCGGACCTGTCACCTGTCTCCACCTGTCACGTGCGAGACCGGGGTACATCAGGACGTGCATTGAAGTGAAAGAAGGATGCGCTGCGACATGCACTGTGCAGATCCCGCCACACTAAGAGGTGAGTGGGTCTGTTCGATCACAGCGCTAGGTGAATCCCCAATCCCCTTTTGTGCGTGGCGACAAAAGAAGTCTGTTTCCACCCGGGGACTTTTCGCGTGTGAGGCGAACGTGATAACCACTACACTACGGAAACTGTGGTAAGATGTGCTCAGCGGCCCAGCGCTGAGCTTCGCCAATGCGATTCAGCTGCTTCCAGTGCCTTTATTGGAGTGCGCTGATAGACCGTGCTCTCTCTCCAGAGACCAGCACGCCTGTCATGGACGGAGCAGGAAAGGCGGCGTCACATTCTACAGCCCTCTCCACGCAATCGACGAAATCGGGCTACTGAAGTGGAGAAAATCGCCTCTCCAGAAAGTGCAAATATCATCTTGGAGAGTATAAATCCTATTGCCGAAGGTCAGCCCTGTCTACCAGAGTGACCCTCCCACCTCCTGCAGCGATGGTCAGCTCGTCTCACACGCGAGAAGTTTCGGCTGGAAACAAGCGCCCCCTCTTCTCGCACGTTTTGCACGTTGAGTAGTTTTAATGCGGCTCCTTCGTACACAGTGCTGATCTTTTGGAAAGCAGGAGGCAAAATTGACACGTTCCCATACCGGGAGTCGAACCCGGGCCGCCTGGGTGAAAACCAGGAATCCTAACCGCTAGACCATATGGGAGTGCACAACCCTGCTGTTCCGGGCATCATGCAAGCAAACTACATAAATATGAGAAAACACGCAAGAGAGTTGTCACTCAGAGTGTCGAAGGGTCGATGTATACTGGGGCTCAGTTGAAATGCAACGTCAGGACTTTCCCGAATTATGTCACACGAAGAGAGCACAGCCTTTTCCGCCCTGCCACGTGTGTATCGGTAACTCGCCGTGATCGTATAGTGGTCAGTACTTTGCGTTGTGGCCGCAACAACCCCGGTTCGAATCCGGGTCACGGCAGAATAGGGGCGTCTGCTTTTACTACTTGCACGAATGAAGGCAAAAAAAAGCCAATTGATGTGAACGAACGGCGCTTTACAGAGGAGTACTGCCTGACTGGATCGTTGATGAACGACAGGGACCACTCCGACCTCTTCTCGGGTTTCTTCAATGACTTACTAAGGATCTTCTTCACATTCGCCCATGCAGGGGAAGCCAGTTACACCAAAGCAAACGCAGGAAAGTGCAATTCAAGCAGAGACCAGGAGGGACTTGTTTACACCGAGAGTGGTCGGAGAATGGAACAATGCGTCCAGCCCTGTTGCTGGAGCCGATTCTTGATGAGATCTTGGGCTCACTAAGAAGCCCCCACTGGATGCTAATCTTTCTGTTGTTCTTGCAGGTCCTGCGCTGCTTTTGAGCCGACAGAGCTCGTCCTGATCTGTCGGCACAGCCCAATTGCAAATGATCGGCTCCGCATACAGAAGGAACGTGCGTTTGGTACAAGAGTGCATGAAGGCACCGGAAATACATTGGGAACAAATGACTGGTGGTTCAAAACCTCTGTGAAGTGCAGGAGCGTGCAAGAAGGGGCTGTTTTCACCCGGTCTCGAACCTGGGACCTTTCACATGTTAGGCAAACGTGATAACCACTACACTACGGAAACCTGTAGGGTTTGTTGCTGGTGTATCGCTTGCGTTTCGGGCTGAGAAAGGGACGCGTCATTTTAGGCAGGGGGCGCTGGAGAGAGGAACAAAGGGAGCGATGAAACAAAATGCCGAAACCCGGGATCGAGCCAGGGACCTTTAGAACATACTCTCACGAATCGTTAGAATATGTGCGTTTGATCATCAATTGCATAACAACCACATTCGTTCGACTTGAGCCCTCAAGCTCATAGTTTTCAAATCTTGAAAGCTGTCATTGAGCACATCATAGTCTGCAGTACGCCCCGTAACTTGCGTACTTCAACAGAAAGAAGAGCAGACAGCTCCATAAATATGCGAGGCGCAGAGAGTGCAAGGCGAGCCGCACACGTTTCGGTGGCTGAGAGAGGGCAGTTTTTGCTTCTGCATTTCCCAAGTAAGGACGCCTGACAACAAGCGATCGCGGTGCTCATTTACGACATAGTGGTGATGAGTTTTCAGTACGTGTTCTTTTGAACGAGCAATGAGGTTGCTGCCTTGGACAGCTGACTGCACGCTCTCATTGTGCCACGTGATGAGTATTCACCAGGCTCGTTCAGTCATTAGTCACATTCCATCGTTTGCCATAAGCAGATGCTGCAAGGTGATGTGGATATCAGTTCCCAGTCTTGTGGACGAGGACAAAAAGAGCACACAAGGGCTCAGCTGGGAATTGAACCCGGGACCTCCCACACCCTAAGCAAGAATCATACCCCTAAACCAATGAGCCACGGCAGCACTTTCTATTTTATTCTGTCAGCGAGCTTGAGGACGGGGGAGAGGCGTCATTCGCTCGTCCAGTCAGACCTTCATCAATAAGTCAAGAAAGCCGCAATTACAAGACTGCCTTGCAGACGAAGGGCAGTGAACTGCACCCGGTAAGAGGGGAACAAGCGGCACTAGGCGACACCGAGGCATGAGCTCCAGCGAGGGGGGTTAGCTTGCATGGTACAGCGCTCGCTTTGCATGCGTGAGGTAGCGGGATCATTTCCCACGTCCTCCAGGTGTGTGCTTAGAGCTTGATGTGCCGAAAGGTGTCCTTTAGCCTGTGGTCACACCTTGCATGGAGAGCGTCATGCAGCTGTCAATCATTTCGCAGCCACGCCCCCTCTTCATCTTCTCTCTGCCTTAAGCGTCTCCGCCACTCTCTCTTGACATTTCATGTCAGCATGTCAGAAGTCCGAGTGACGTTTTTAATGGCTGAGTGAGGGCACGATGCTGAAGCAGAGAGGCCACTTCAGCCAGAGAGACTTGTGCTAGGTGAGATCTGAAAAACGGACTCGCAACAGAAACAGACCAAAAAAGTATCGGTGAGATCAAAAGGCAAATGCAACATCCAGCAGAGGGCGTCTAAAGATTAGGGAACGGGCGACTGAAATCCATATGAGGCAAACTTTCCGGCTGTGCACCGCAGCTGGCCTCGTTGGCGTAGTTGGTAGCGTGTCAGTCTCATCATCTGAAGGTCCTGAGTTTGATCCTCACACGGGGCAGGGCTGCTTCCTCTCTTGCTCTTTTCAAACACTTGCGGCAACTGTTCGCTCATAACCACGTCTGGAATGCGTGACCTTTACACGGGGGAGAAGCAACGCCGCATCCCTTTTCTAAAGAACATTCACATTCAGAAATAAGTCAAGAAATTTGACATTACTTTTGCTGTCAGCCTGCCTATGTTGCCAAAGAAAGATTCACTCGGCGTCAACATGACAGAACAGCGATCACTTGAAAACACTGTTCCACACTCCGTAAGCAAGAACTTCAGTGTTTGCAGTCACCCGATATGCCGATAGTCAAAGGAGCACAAAACACGAAGCGTCAAAAGACAAGATGAGTTGATGGAAAGAGCGTTGAATTGATGAGCACAAAAGTTCAGCTCATACAATAGGCAACGAAGGTCCCGGCGTCATCATTGCACTTGAAAGGACTGCCTTGCAGACTAAGGGCAGTGGGAGGTTGCTGTTTTGAGATGGAGGCATTGGGATGGTGGGCCGAGATCTATTCTTCTTAAGGAATTCTTCATCGTGAAAGATCGGTCCACAGGTCATCCAAAGAACTTACAAATTTTTGGGACTCTTCCGGAAGGGAGTGAAGTGCTCAAACACATGACATGCCCCCTTGATCTCACATGCACAATTCTGCTGCAACATGCACAGCTACCGTCCACACCAGGCAGTGGGGCTTCAGCAGAATTTGCTACGCCACCTGCAATTACATATCCAGCTGCACACATATACATGGCCCCTCTGTCCTTTTCAGGATCTCAAAAAAAAGCATAGCGTGGTTTTCCTGCAACCTGATTGACTGCATCTCCCTCAGAATGTGCCCCGTTGCATTCATTGCTGAAGCAGGACGGAGGCTAACGGGCATGCCAGAACAGTTAGGCTCAGCGAAAATAGGCTCTCCAAAATATTGTGGTTGTAGTGGAAGAAATATGGTTTAAATTGTACCTTGGTATTTCAAACTCTCTCTAGAATGTTATCCATTTCTATTTTATTTTGACAGGAACTGGCTAATGACACTAGATGAAAAGAGAAGAAAGAAAACACAACGTTTCGGCCGTGGAGCCTTCTTCAGGTGTGAGGGCTCCACGGCTGAAATGTTGTGTTTTCTTTCTTCTCTTTTAAGCATGGAATAGACCTATTACTTGTTCCTTTGCAGCCTATGCATGCTGACACAGCTCCCCACCTGAACTGCTAATGATGCCTGGTAGTTTGTGGTACTTGGGTATTGTCTTATGTTTGCTCAAACTGCATATGTGTGATTGCATATTTTTGGGTATTTTCATATGTCAATATTTAATTCACTGACATTCCTGTATGCTTGGAAGAAAGGTAGATTGGATTTGGCACAGGATGCCTGCCCATATTTGTTGATCATTGTTGGGCTGGAAAAACAATGATAAAAAGTGTATGAAAAAAGCTCTCTCCAATATTTCCCTTCTCTTCGCCATGGTTACACTGCCCATTCTTTCCATCTTTTGTCCTTCTACAAAGATTCCAGGGCTCTTTTTCCACCATAATATCAGAATTTTTTTTTTCTCTTTTAAAGGCTGTAGGTGGGGTGTGATGGACTGTACCACTATCATAGAATATTTTTTCAGGACACATCGCAGTTCCATAGTAGAATTTATCAATAGTAGAATTCCATAGGACATTATTTACCAACATATTACCCAGTGTGAGACTCTGCCAGTAAACCTCAGAGCATTGAGTTCTCCACTGATAAAGATGGCTGTCTGAAGTCATGAAATCCACTGCTGGGATGCCTGAGAGACAGTAATTGAATCTTGGCTGGAATTAGGCTTTCTATTAGTGTTGATCTTTGGGAATTATGTGGTAAAAAGGGAAAACTCCTTTACTTTAGTCACTTTGAATGTTCAAATGTACAGAACCTGCAAAACTAAGCAATGAAAAAAATCCATCACCACTCTCATGATAGCATAACTCATAGTCTCTGCTGTTATGTAACTGTTAGGAATCCCTGGTGGGAAGATACACGGATCATGTGCAGACGCAGGCACGGGTGATAGATGAGGCAGGCGAACAAACCAAAACGAGAGGCAAGGTCGTAGTCAAAAGGCGAAAGGCAAGTCGTAATCCAGGAAGTTCTCCGGTAGCAGACAGTCCGAGGCGAGAGGCGAGGTGCAAAGTTGAAAAGGCAGAAGGGGAATCCAAAATCCAGAATAAACGAGGTACGGGGAAAAACGCCAGGTAGAGCTCTCAAGGAGTAGACTCAATACCGAGCAGTGGGAAGCAGGTGAAGATGGTTTAAATAGCAGTGCGCACCGCACAGTGAGTGTGCGGAGGTGGTTTAACTCGTGCGGCGGCGTTTGTTAATAATCACCCGCTGCTGGGGCTGATTAGCTTGCTTACGCTTTGGTCTTGACTGCCTGGTGGTCGTGACAGTAACAATACACACTTTCAATTTTCTTATCGCCTGTCTCCAGAGAGAATGTTGTTAGTGCTGATGACCTTGAATTAGACCTTGTTGACTCTGTAAAACAATCTTCCTCTGCTTAGATTTTCACTCAGATTGATTTTGTTCTCAGATTATTCCTGGCAGGACTGAGTTTCTTGGAAATGAAAAGTGAAAGAAAAAGTACAGAAGATCAGCCCTTGAATATACAACATTGTGCAGTGAGATTTTTAAATGTATTAGCTGCTATCCTGTGCTAGAGCCTGTCATGGTAAGCAGTGGATGACAGGATCTAGCACAGATACTAATGAAACACTGTTAATGAAAGATAAAACACTTGAGTCTTATTTTAGTTTTCCATTTCCCTTTCATTTGTGATGTACTGTACAACAGGCCACAGAACATGCACAAAAACAGATATGCACACATTCACACCAGGCAATGACAGTCTGCCCAGTCAGAATCTGAGCTGAGGTATCAGAATTCTGAATTCCCTGAATTCTGTCATGGATCATCCACAATAAGGGCAATGTTTGAACACGAGGATCCCCAGGAGAGAGCCTAGTAACATAAATCTTGGAGCAAAAGCAGATGATTAACTTCATAGTTTGTGTGGTTGAGCCAAAGTTGAGCATGAGGATATGTGAGTCACCATTCTTAGAAATGGATCCAACTTCAGACAGGCGTCAAAAGTAAGAGTATACAGTGCTGGGGCAATGACACTTCAATGATCAGAAGGATAACAAGAGTTTTAATGCATTGAAATTGATTTTCTGGTGATGCACACTGTCATGGAACTATTAATTTTTTAAGGATCACTTACTGACGTCAGACAGCTGCCAATTCTCCAGACTGGAAGGATGAACAGTTTATCCCCCTAGGTACCATATTTCCATATTTCGAAGCATTGGAATAATACATGTCATACAGCAACATAAAAACAGGAAGACAAGTATCACAGCCCCTATAATCGGTGTTAGTAACTTAAAAGAAAAACATTCCCCCTGGCCCAAACAGTGATTCTAACCAGGAGAGAAAAGCCGGTGTATCTTTTATGCCTCTCTCTTTATTCACCTTGTCTTTTAGTTCTTTCAAATGCTGAATAGCGAGGGTAAGATTTCCGTAATCATAGTCATTAGCTGGAATATATGTACAACAGGAGTCTCCTACTAAAGCATAGACTCCTCCAGATGCTGCATTTTGAAGGTCCAGCACGAACCTGTTCTGAAGTACCATTAATCTAACTCCCCTTAATTCTTGTTTGATAGCGTCTAAGCCTTCTAACGTGATATTAATAAAAGAGTACATTTCATAAAAAGTCGCATGGGTGAGGCTGTAGAATGAGGCATTAAAGCACATATATAACAAGATGCATTAAATTTCTTTAACTTTACAGTATGATTTATAAATTTATACCACAAATTACTCATATCCCCCTCATTATCAGTTTCATTTAGCCAGTTTGTATACAAAGAGGCTTCGTGTTTAGATTCTTCCTCTTTTGGGGTGGTGACAGGCTTCTACATAAAAAGGAAAAAGGCTGTGCACATCAGTCCCAAGCAGGTTATCCCCATCTGTCCTTGTGGAGACATCACTCCTGCGCTTTGCTCAGTTCGTTTGTGACCTTTTTACAGTGGGAAGCATGAATCCAGGGCACCATTTCTGTGACCTTCACAGCAGTGGCAGTGGTCAGCAGCACCTGGTACAGCCCCCTCCACCTGAGTGAACACCATTTCTTTTTCCTGAAGTCTTTCACCAGAATCCAGTCTCCTTATTCACTCATTAGTTCTTACAGCACAGGTAAATCCCTGTGGGCTGGAGCCCAGCATAATCTTAGGCTTTTTTGGTCAACATTGGTCAACAGATTGGTCAACAACTGGGTAATAACTCTTAGAAAAATCTACACATTGTTCCCCTGCCTCAGCTGTGACGTTTTGCAGAACAATTCTAGCTGAAGTTGTAAAATTTCTCTTTGTTCCGTTCCTGCAAAACATCTTATTATGAACAAACAAACCACAAAAATCATTTGCATCTAGGGGAATCACTCCCAAGGGTAACCCCCCTTAAAACTATATTGTTCTACCCATCAGGTTCTGCCACTAGATAAGAGAACCTTTCCCATGAAACCATTTTTTGACCTTCATGATCCCTTCAGGGCGTACAATTAGCACAGAAGCAGCAGCTTTAGTCCACATGTTTTTCAAACAGGATATTAACGATATGATCATAACGAATAATACCAGACCCACAAATATGTATTGAACCAGAGACCCTCTCCATGTTCCTAGCACAGACTGTAGCCATGCACCAATGCCCCAATCATCTGGATTGCAGGATTTACGAAGAAAATTATTTTCGCAGTAATTAATTTATTATATTTACTATATTTATTATACACGTGTAAATTAATTACTGCGAAAATAATTTACTTCGTACACTGTGCAGAGAGCCGTATACTCCTAGTTGCGGCACACATGATACGTACAGTAAAAAGCCTCAGGCACTGTGTTAGATGTGTTTTCGACGTTATATATGCGTTTATTAATGTCGTCGATTTTACGGTTGCAATTCGACGTTGATTATACGTCGAGGCGACGTATATACGTATAGCCGTATTTTCGCCGTGAATATACGTATATTCGACGAATCAATGCGCACTGGGTAAACTCTTGAGCAAACTCTGAACCAGCTCTAAGGAAACGAATCCGATTAGACGTTACTTTGACTCATCTTTTTACGCTCAGTGCTGGATTGCTCAAACTCCAGCTAGGGTTAGGGTTAGCATTCCCACGCTACTTAGACACTTTGTTAACGCTCAGTGCTGGATTTTGGGAACTTCAGGACGAGTGGGAATTTTCTCCTATCTGTCAATTCTGTATTGTTTTGGAGACTCTTGGCTGCCTATGTTGTACACTGCAGCGTGAAGGAAACATTTTCCAAAACTGTGTCAGCTCAAAAGTTGTAAGAAAACCTCTCCAGCTGCTTTAACTCTCTTCATTTTTGTCATTTAATGTGACACTCGATGTATAACTGGAGCCTCACATATGCAAATGGTGAGGCTCCAGTTCGACACCCAGTTCGACACCACTTTACAGTATATGACAAAAGCATGGCAGACTGTTGCGGACCGGCAGATAACTTCCGCTTATTTTTACCATATTAAACATTGGAAATCCTCCCACTTGCATTTGTGACACTTGATTTTGGCTCCACCTAAGACACTCTTAAATCTTCAAACACTTTTCTCTTCTCCCGCAACACTCTTGTCTGTCGGCACTATGTGGCAGCGTTGCATGACAACCCCTCTCACCACGGAAAGGAACCTAAAAGCTTTGGTAAGAGAGGAGAAAAGAACCTGGCCCGTACGGGGCTCGAACCCGCGACCTTGGCGTTATTAGCACCACACTCTAACCAACTGAGCTAACCGGCCTCATGACAGCAGTCCTCTCTGTGCTGCAAAAAATCGAACTCAGGGAATTTCTTTTGCCCTCCTTTGAATAAAAAGCCGTGTAATTCCGTGTACGGGCTTTCTCGTGCAGTTTCATGGTTCTTGTAACCCAAATCCTACACTGGCCTGAAGTGCCCCCCCATTTCACAGCATTTTTCAGCTGATTTAAAATGTACCTAAAGGAGAAGCATTATTGAAGACCATCAATTACCAAGAGCTTTTGTCAAAGGTTTTGGTGGTCATTTTTAATGACCACAGAGCACTATGACCTCGGTTTTACATCTCATCCAAAAGACAGCGCCCTTTTACAACACAGCTTCTCCGTCACTATACTGGGGCATTGGGACCCGCACAGACCTCAGGGTGAGCGCCCCCCCGCTGGCACCATTAACACCGCTTCCAGCTGGAAGCTTTGTTTTTCCCTGTAGCTCACCCTCATCCGGGTACTGACCTGGCTCACACCTGCTTAGCTTCAGTGGGTTTTCAGTTGCGAGTTGCAAGGGGATGCAAGTGATGGAGCCGCTCGCTGCAAAAGCCACTGTATTGGCCGGGAGTCGAACCCGAGCCTCCTGCGTGGCAGGTGAGAATTCTACCACTGAACCACCAATGCTCGGTGCCTGGGCCATCAAAAAAGACGCTTTTATGGTGCTCTGTGCAAAACGCGTCGACATCTGCTTCCAGCTGCAAAATGCCATTCGCGGACGCTGAATAATTTATTTCCAAGGCAGCGGGTACAAGCGATTGGGCGTTTTAAAACCACCAGGAACAGCAAAGAGGCGCGCTTCTTTGCTTGCACCGGAACACACCAACTGGAGGCGGACAACGTAGTCGGCAGGATTCGAACCTGCGCGGGGAGACCCCAATGGATTTCTAGTCCATCGCCTTAACCACTCGGCCACGACTACGGCAAGCCCTCCCCCCGCTGCGTTCTTGCTACAATCTTACCTGGATCGCGAGGCGCCGGCGGAAGCCTATTTCAAAGTCGTTCTCCGTTTCCAAAAAACATTTCCAAAATACAAGCCTTGCAGACAGACACACCTCAGAGGACTTAAGGGTGGCTTCATGTCGGAATGATAAAGTCTCCCCGTCCGGACATGAAAATGCCACTTTGTTACACACAAAAAAAGAATCAACAACAGAGAAATGCCCACAACAGCTATACACAGAAAACATGCAGGACACTGCTCATGATGTTTCCCGAGCCGAAACACAGTGCGTTTTTCCAAGCCATTTGACAAAGCCCGCCCACTGAAAACTGCAGCAGATCGTGTAAAGACGTTCAACTTTGTAACTACTGCACGCACAGGAAGCAGAATAAATTCCTCTTTTCAAACTGTCAAAGGTTTGCTTTGCGAACGCTGCAGGACATCGCACAATCTCTTTTGAACGGGGACAAACGATTTCTTATGGGGCGCAGTAAGTACAGACGTTTAAAAAGCTCCACTCATGCCTACGATGCAGCATGAAGAAGCGCAACCTAACGTTTGACAGACAAAAGCCGGGCGCCGCTACGAGCAATATGAAATCAAACTGACAGCACACGGCGTTTCGCGCTGACTCAAAAGTGATCTCGACAGACGCTGTTCTCTGCATAACGCTGAAAGAGCTAAAGAGCGTTTCTGTTGAGACGTAACAAGCTCGTTTCTTTCTACCATGATGTTACCATGACAAAATCTGTCTTTAAACACCTTGCTCAGTCTCTGACGAGACTGTCAAAAATTGCTTTCGCCAATTGCATTGCAAACCAGCGGAAGCGGGGTATTGGGAAAAGTTTTCAACTAGCAATAATCGCGCCTCGGCTAAACCTCACAGGCTACGATACTGCCACTGCGCAAAGCTGACGGTTGCCAGGCAACCGCGGGGATCCTATGGAAATCGTTATCAATCGTCTCATGGCATGTCGTTGCTGAAATGCTTCATATTTGTGTTTTCTCTCTTTGACCAGCCCAGCTGCGCTCCACCCGAAGGCAGGGAAGCACAAAAATTGCATGGAACTCATTCATGCTCCTCTCCACGGAAATCTTTAGTAAAAGGCAAAAGATTTGTACGAGATGAAGAAAAACCAGAGTGCGTGGCTGCACAGCTGCAGGAGCCCAGGCCTCCTTCAAGGCCTCTGCCCTGCCGGTCGTGGTTGGCAATGCACCTGGCCTTACAAACGAGCCAGTGGGGCCCGTTCAGCTCCGGGCTCATCGCCTGCGGCTCTCGGCTTGCGGGCGTGCCCAATCCGTGCAATAACTCGGAAAACACCCGGCCACAGTGTACAGGAAACGACGCACTCTGGGAAGCCGCTATGCAAAGCGAGGTCCCAAGATCCCCTGCGGCCGGATACTTTCCGCCCCCCAAAGAAAAGAGCACCAATCAGACGGCCGGAGACCGAGGACTCGCAGAGCAGACGGCCACAATCGCCATAATAAGAGCCTAACCCTAACCCTATCCCTCGGAAATCTGTGGCGTTTAGCGTGACATAGTCTTGCAGGCATCGTGCTGTCTCACTGCAATACTATACCGCTGGAGGAAACAGTCCATCTGGCCATGAAACTAATTTGAACGTCTAGCTACAGCAACTAACTATATCATGATTTATTCAGGATGTGCGGAATCAGAACGTCCCGGAGACAGCTTCCGAAATCGTGAGCATTCTCTGGTGGTAGGGGCTTTCAAGATGGCGCTCAGGTGGGAGGTAAAGTTTAGTGGTTGAGGAGTTTTTTTTGAGTTTTTCATGACCTGAATGTTAATTTTTGCTTTTTTTGACTACTGAAAAATAAGGACTTAACAGTAGTTGTTTAAACTTCAGTTATAACTGAAAGAAAAAAAAATGATTTTTTTTAGGTTTAAGAATTTCGATATGAGTAACACTGGGAAAAGAAAAGAGAGTGCTGGGTCTTCGAAGGAGAAATCTAAGATACCTCAATCGTATATGTATAGCACTACAAGAAAATTGATGGCAACTAAAGGGAAAAGTGAACCAGCTGGAGGGGACGTGGAAAGAGTGCTGGAGATGCGCTCGTACGCGAGCGCTCGCAGCCCAAGTGAGACTCAGCTGCCAGAGGAAGAGCCGGAGTCCCTGCCCAGCACACCTGTGAAAACCCCGGCAGCCAAGAGAGGAAGGGGCGACCTGACGCTGGAGGAGCTCCAGACCAACATCTTCAACATGATGGCACAGAGCATGGGTGAGCTGAAGGAAATGACTTGATCTAATACAGTCGCAATCGAAAGTCTTAAAAAGTCCATGGACTGTGTGTTTAAAGAGGTTGAAGACTTAAAGAGTGAAGTAAAAGTTCTTAAACAAGTAAATACCAAACAAGAAAAGCATATTAAAGAACTTGAATTGAAAGTGAACGATGTAGATAGATACCGTCGATGATGGAATTTAAAATTATTTGGAGTTAAAGAGGAACGTGATAAGGACCTTGTTGCAACAGTGAAGGGTATCTGTAAAAGGACCCTGCCGGACCAGGAGGACGTAATATCGGCCATTGACTTTGTTCACAAGCTCGGGAGAGCGAACATGTCTGGGCAAGTGCTCCCCAGATCGATTATAATACAGTTCACCAAGAGGACGGCGAGGGACATGCTGTGGCGAGCGGCGAGGGGGAATGAGTATTTGAATGGGAACAAACTGAGGTTTGCAGAGGACCTGTCTGCTGCGGACAGGAGTACCAGGAACCAGCTGTGGCCCCAGGTTGAAGCTGCCAGAAGAGAGGGGAGGAGAGCCTACTTTGTGGGAGCGAGGGCCTTTGTGGACGGGAAGGAGATTTGCTCCCAGTGACTGCTCAGTTAATGATTATGTTTGGTTTTATTTGTTATACCAGTATATACTAGTGTTTCTTTAGTGTTAGTTTGGAATGGTGTAGTTAAGTGTTAAGGACTGTTATAGTTCTGGTTCTTTGAAAAACTCAATAGTTTAGACAGTCTTAGAGTTAGTTATTTGCTTTTGTGTATGTCTTTTTCATGAATGCCAGAGGTACTCGAAATGTTGTTAAAAGAAAAACTGTGTGCTGAGTTTTATTTTTTACAGGAAACGCATGCATGTTGAAACTAAAGTTTATAAATAATTGAGAAATATTAAAGCAAGATATGATACGTGTAAAATATACAATTTGATCACATAATTACTTAATTACCTCTGGTAGTTAAATGCTTTTTTCTGCTGCATTTTTTTTCTCTTGTACATGACTCTGATCCTCTTGTTGTATTTGTATTTGTAAATTCTATGTTTAATAAAAAAAATTTAAAAAAAAGCATTCTCTGGTGGTGTCCTGCAGACTTCCTGTGGGCATGCGTTGGTGGTATAGTGGTGAGCATAGCTGCCTTCCAAGCAGTTGACCCGGGTTCGATTCCCGGCCAACGCAGTGGTGAAAGTTTTCAAATGCCATCATGAGCCTTGGATTGTGACTAGCAAAGCGAAGCCTTTTGAAAGAGCTAAAGCACTGAAAAACGGAATTGAGGGAGAATCTTACAGGGGATTCTGAGTGGTGTCTGCATACACGCAGTCCGATATGGGTGCTGAAAGCTTGAGCTATTCTCAATGTCATGCTGGCTTTCCCCGGAGTAAATCTGTTACATTGAAAGAATGCTTCTCGCAGGTTCAAAAAGGGACCCTTGTTAATTGGAGAAATCAATGATTTCAAATGAATTCTGTATGCGTTAAAAGACAGCTATACACAGAAAACATGCAGGACACTGCTCATGAGTGTGGAGTTCAGCCGAAACACAGTGCGTTTTTTCAAGCCATCTGACAAAGCCCGCCCACTGAAAACTGCAGCAGATCGTGTAAAGACGTTCAACTTTGTAACTACTGCACGCACAGGAAGCAGAATAAATTCCTCTTTTCAAACTGTCAAAGGTTTGCTTTCCGAACGCCGCAGGACATCGCACAATCTCTTTTGAACAGGGACAAACGATTTCTTATGGGGCGCAGTAAGTACTGTTACTGTCACTGCTCGATACCGACGTTGGCCTACTATACCATGTTCAGCCACCGCTAGAAAATGTACGGCTCTAGCACTGGAGCAAGCAACAGGAGTGCCGACGTCAAACAGGCACATGTGTCGGACATGGAGAGCGACGAGAATGAGATTTGAACCCATGACTGCAGAGCACAATGAATTAGCAGTCCATCACCTTAACCACTCAGCCACCTTGTCGACGAAACTGGGCTGTCCGGACATGGGTTGGCGCGCTCCAGATGATCTTTTTCTTTTTTTTCCCTCGTACTCGAGGGTCATTTTCCTGTTCCACATGTGATTTCAACATTTTCCTTGGGAGATGTCAAGCCAGCAAGCCACTGCTGTGGTTCAGTGGCCAGTGTGGAGTTCAGTGGCCCTGTTGTACACAGAAAGCACATTGAGCTCCTTGGACATGAAAAGTTCCAGATAAGAGCCATTTGTCATCCTTTCTCTTGGTGTCGATGTTGCTATTGTATGTAAAGGTGGCAACTTGCTCAGCAAGCAGGCGGAGCACACACCGAATGCAGATGTGTCTGAGTGGTGTGTCCAAGTGGCTGCAAAAGGACAGCACTCCTGGGGCGCCGTGGCTTAGTTGGTTAAAGCGCCTGCCTAGTAAACAGAAGATCCTGGGTTCGAATCCCAGCGGTGCCTTCTTTGTTGTGTCTTCTCAAACAGAACTGGTCCTTACAGACAACCGCCTACGGCTAGACTTAATTAAATGCAAGTATTCATTTCCTGTCTTTAACGCGACTTGTTTTTCTTAAAATGGATGCAACTTGCAAAACATGAAATACAAGCCTTGCTAATCAGCGCTAGCGGCTGGCAAAAAAAAAATAAGTCAGCAATGTTTTTTTCTTTAACCTTAACCCTGCTAATGGAGAAGAGTTAAACGACCGAGTCTATGCAGCTTAAATGATGCGCAAGTCGGGTTCTTAGCTGAAAGGGTGGTAAATCACACTCACCCCAGTCCTTAATCTTTTAAAGAGGATACAAAATTGAACCTAGTCGCCACATCACATACATCCTGTTCAATGATAAAAAGGTAACATCTATCCTCGCTCCAGAGTAAATCTCACGTTGAGGGCATCTTTTTTTTCACTTTACCGTGAGTCGGGCTCGGCTGCACAGAGGAGAGAGCAGACCAATGAGGTCACAGGGACAGGGGAGTCACACGCTGGCGGTTTGAATACGCGGAAGATCACTGAGGGATCCACAGTATGTGGACCCTCCGTTTGCCATCAGTCCGCACTCCGGACTCTGAATCCTGCCATCCGAGTTAAGATCTCAGCGGAACCTGAGGCGCAGTTCCTTCTTAAAACGTAATCTGGTGAGCATTTCTAGAATCGCACTTGTATAGATGCAGCCTTTAATGTGTTGCTAGGTTAAAATTGATGACTTCTTGTATTTCAGTAGGCAACTGCCCTCTTGATTTTGGATTTAATCTCTTTATTACAGGGGCGCTTTTATGAAGACAGAGTCATGTTCAGGTACTTTGTTTGATGGAGGAAGCTTATTTCGGACTCTGTGATCTGCTCACCTGGAAAGGTCTGCTGTACTACTACAAGAGAGAAGTAGAGTCTGGAAGAAGGGACAATTTTATGATGCTTTGGAAGATAATGTTTTTTTTTCTTATACTGAAAATGAAAAGTAGTTGTTTCTATATGGACTCAGTCTTTGGAATTTGTATATTTATATATTTCAGTGAACCCTCAGCCATTCCTTCTGTATTGTAATTCAATTTCTCTTTTAAAATTCCTTCCCCACTTCTAGGACCTGCAGTTGCTGAACTCCACAATGGCTTCTATTGGAAAGTCTGTGACTGAGACCAAGTAAGTGTTCACTTTTTTATGAAACCATTATTTATTTTGGAGCAATGAGCAATTCTTATATAAATGCAATAAAATCATTATGCTCAAACTATGAGAGAGAATTTTAAGGATAATTTAAGAAATCAGTCTTAGCTTGTTTCTATACACAGATGGTATTATTTATTTTCAAAGGAAACCCGCGAGGATTCCCCTGGTGTGCAAGATGTGCCTGAATACTTTTGATCAGCTTCCTGCTCACTTCAAGAGAGCGTGTATGAAGCATGCCACGGCAGAAGAGATCGGGATGGCCTCTCAACAGACGAGGGAGGACATGATGAATCACCTGAAGAACGGGGTCATTGTGGATTACCACAGAATAGAGATCAAAGGACACTTTGTGGGCTTGAAATACAAAGAAAATCTTGTTCTATGGTACAAGATAAATACAAAACTTAAGCTTTTATTTTAATTAGATTTATTTATAAAGCATAAGCAATCATTTATTACATTAATATATGTGAAAAAACATTTTAGTATCATACGTTTAGTATATTTAGTTCCTAATGCTGAAAGAAATGATCATAGAACATGACATCTAACCTTACCTGCGGTGTTTTTAATCCCTATTGCTCAATGCACGGTGAAAGCATTGCATACATATGTCTGACAATGAGGAATGGGCCCCTGAGACAGTCATTTGCCTGTTTCACAAATGATCGTATTTTACTAGAGATTCTGTTTGGGATTCAGATGTGCATTCTGACAGCAATCCCTTTCAATAAATGATACGTTCTGGATGAGGTCAAAGGTGTTGGAACACTGTATTTAGGATGTGTTTGCAGTGATTGTGTGTCTTCTGCTTCAACGCAGTGATATATAGACGTGCTCCTGTAATTTATTGGTACAAGCCCAGGGCAGTGAGCAGTCTGAGGATTTATTTCCAGACGGCATAGAGCAGTGAAGCAGTGAAGTAGTGCAACACACTGGATCATTATATTGTTAGAATCTATTCTACTTAAATTATTACATTATACACAATTTGAGTTCATTTTAAAAAGTAAAAGGTAATGAAAGGAATGCATTTTCGTAAGAAAGATAATACCGATATGCATGTGATAATCTTCCTTATATCATGTAGTGCGTCATTTGGACACTTTGTGGGATTGAAATACAAAGAAAACCATGTTATATGGTACAAGATAAATACAAAACTTAAGCTTTTATTTTAATTAGATTTGTTTATAAAGCATAAGCAATCATTTATTACATCGCTTCTTGAATTAAATCTTTTGACAAGAGGTAAGACTTCTATTTTACATTTAAACCCATGTTTAGCTGTGTTTTTTAGATTTAACTGAACCAATTTCTGTGTGTGATAATGTCCTTGAATTCTGACAACATCACACTAAATTACATGATATAAAACAGCTAATGTTTCTAGAGATAAAGTTTCTGGGATGCTTCTAATTACTTTTTATTACCAGGGACAGTTTAATTCACCTTGTACAGTACTGAAAGACCAAGATGCTTTTTTCTAAAGTTATTTAACATTTTATAGAACTTTGTCTACTATGGCAACATGATGAGCTTGGTGAAACTTGGAAAAATACTGCTTGGACACTTATCTTAAGATAAAGATAGGATAAAGGTTTATCTTTTGCACCTACCTGACCCCCAGGGAAGGCCAATGCTTTCTAAGTTGATGGTTCCCTACAGTAGACTGTACCTTATCTTCAAAGGTAATGTATATTGACCCAAATCAGTTTTGGACTCCAATCTACTGACGAAATGGAGCCTATCCTTTTTTCAGGATTTTAGCATCATACGTTTGGTATATTTAGTCCCTAATGATGAAAGAAATGATCATAGAACATTTGGACACTTTGTGGGCTTGAAATACAAAGAAAATCATGTTCTATGGTACAAGATAAATACAAAACTTAAGCTTTTATTTTAATTAGATTTATTTATAAAGCATAAGCAATCATTTATTACATTAATATATGTGTGTAGCGGCGAGGCTTATTAATAAGGCAGAATTAAGTGTTCTGAGCCTTTCCAAATGAGGCCCCATTTCTCTGTTCATCTCTGTGGTGCAGCCACAGAGAGACTATTCATGCAGGGTGATTTAAGGTCCTAGGACAGCTCCCAAAGGGGGATGCACTTAGCTAAGCCTTTCTATCATGATCAATGGTCATCCATTGGCGCCTATCTGTCTAGGGAGTGCCAGTTGGACATCTGGACTGCATTACTAAGTGTCAGGACTAAGTGACTCATATCTCACCTTGATCAATCAATCAGGGACTTGTAGGGCCGAGTAACCCACATGGGACTCTGATGCCCATGGAACTTTCAGCCAATCAATGAGCTGAAGTTCCTCCAGGTAAAAACAGGCAACACAGAGAGCCTGTGAGATTCAGTAAGATTCAGAAGGGAGGATTCAGAGGATTCTGTGGACAATTCTAAAGGGAATTCAAAGGAGAATTCCAGGGCAGGACGGCCCAGGAGCAGAAGGCTCCCAAGGGCAGGACATTCTCGCAGCGCGCCTCCTGACCATCCTGAGACTCAGCCCGGACAACCACGGAACGGCCAGTGTGTCCAAGTGCCAGAACTTTCCTTTGTTCTAAGAGTCTAGAGCGGAGGTTGCCAGAGAATAACCAGAGGATCCACCCGAGGTTAGCACCAGCAGCAGGCCTTGTGAACAGGTCGGAACTGTGGACAGCTGAATCACTATTCAGAACTAGCTCTTCATCAGAAACGAACCAGTCCTCTTCCTGACTTGCTCGGACCCACAGTCATCTTTTCTCCTGTGCACAAACTTTGCTAGTTAAAGCCAACACTAACTAGCCGGTCAGTGAGCATCAGCAGCGCAGCGTCGCAAGCCGCACAGCACAGCCTGGCACGGAGCCAGAGAGCGCGGATTGGACAGCAACAGCCTGCAACTGTTTCTTTGTACCCGCAGGAAGATCTGAATCCCCAAAGATTGGATGAGTATTCAACTTCAATGCATTACAGCTCGAGAATTCAATTGTTATCCCAACCAGTTGATATCAATTTAATTCCTAAGAGTTATGTACTTGTTTGAGTATCTAATGTAGAAGTTATAACCAAGTTCATTAACGAAACGGTCTTAATGAATGATATACTGAACGTATGTCCTCTTGATATGTGTAACACTTCGTAACTGACTGAATATATATCTTTTGTATTCTGATAACCCTCTTGATAAGATCTGTTAGGTTTACATGCATATTTTATGTATTAATAAATGTATCCTCGTGTATTAGTACCTGTGTGTGCGCGTTGTTTGAGTTATGTCGCATGGTTTGATTCTAAAGCCATCAAAAGAATCAACTTTGTGATTTACTGCTACAATTAATAATTGTCTCAGTAAATGCCCAAACCCTACAGAACTGGTGCCTTCAGAGAGCCACTACATTTAATTTTGCTATGGCAACATTACATATTTGGCGTCCCTGAGCCGGTTTTCTTACATTATTTGGCGTCCCTGGGTGGGCGTGGCAAGACTGAAATGAGTCAACCAAGCGGAATAATTCAATATAAAACGCCGCGGGTTTCATACACAACAATACGGTGTGCTGAAAGCCGAAAGAAAAAAAAGTTCCCCTTGCTCTTTAAGCAGTGCTTGATTGTTTTGTGATCTTTTGCGATCTACCGGGTTGATTGCATACTTGATCTTGTGGTTTTCTGTGGTAAAACTGTGATTTCGTACTTAAACGTAATACTCTTTAAGTTTAACGATGGTTGCTAAAAGGTCTGAATTCGAGTCGCTATTAAGCACTCTCTCTAGCAGCGACAGGTCTGACCACGATCTCTTCCATATCTCCGTCAGCGGAGAAGCTAGAAGGATAAATCTCCATTCTCTGAGAGAGCTAGCGAAGGACATAGAGAGATTTGACCCCGCAGTGTCAAAGAATAATATCGAGAGTTATATTCAGGACCTCAGGTATACCCTGCAGTATCTGCCAAACGCCACAGAACAGGAGAAAGTGTTTCTGGTCAGGAAAACTACCAGCAGAGCTGTACATGAGTGGATGGCTAGGCAGATGAAAGAAGTCTGTAATGATTTTGAGCAGCTTTGTCAAGCACTTATCGAAGAATACAGTGCGTTTATTGACCCGACTGCTGCGATAGCCGCCGCTCTTAACATTAAGCACAAGAGAGCAGAGTCCCCTCGCGAATATTACGAGAGACTTAGACGAACTTATTTTGCAGGGCGAAATGATGAGGGTTGCGAAGAGAACACACATTTCAAGGGTTTATTCATTGCGAATCTCCACCCGTCAGTCAGAAAGATGATCTTAATGCATACAGATGCACAGACCATGAAAATGACTGATATTAAGAGATTCGTGCAGAAAGCCTGGGAGTATGATGTCCAAAGTCGCTCTGAGCAAAAAGCTGTTAAAGTGACTGTGTTTGCCGTCAGAGCCAGCAGGGTTAATTCCCCCCTGCTCGAAGGAGCACAGGCTCCTGAGCTGGCTAAGCCCCGTTCCAAAGCATGCACACAGGACCACACCCAGCGTCCTAAGTGCCATGAGAACACCGGGGGAGGGAAAGGGCTAGATAAAGCTGAACAAAAGGATTCAGTAGCCACCCGCCTGGCCAGGCTTGAACAAGCTTTATTAGGACAGGGACAACCGCTCCCCAAGGCTGCCGGAAGCGTGAATGAGCTGATACTCTCCACTGGAGGAGGCGGAGACCCGCCCCCTCTCCCTCCCTCAGTCTATCTGATTGAGCAGAAGGGTTCCTGCCTGGATGAATTCAGCCACTCCCAAGTGAGTGCTGACTCCACCCCTGAAGTCACAGAGCAGGCAGTAAAACACAGAGGAAAAGCAAGAAGCTTTTACCTCAAGGCTGCCATGGGAGATGTCTTACACTGTGAGACACTGATTGACACTGAGGTTGAAAGGTGTTTGATGTCACACGGCAAGCTCAAACGGGTTGAAAAAGAAAAGGGCATGCGACTCAGAGAGGAACCTTTGGTGGATCACCAGAAAGGCAAAGTGTGGAAACAGGTCAAGGCTCCTAAGCCTTCTGTACAGAAGGAAAGGGGGGCCAAGAGGCAGACTGTGCTCACACAGTGCCCACCAAACACAGAAGCCTATGTGGAGATTCCTTCTGTTCCCTCTGGACAAGAAATAAAAATATTTCCTTGTTCCCCGGATATACAGGGAAGTCGTGTCCCGGCCAAGGTCCCAACAGCCTCCATGCCACAGGAGCGGTGCTCCAAGCAGCCGCCTGATCCACCAGGTAAAGCACACACCTTTTACATCCCTAAAGAGGAGCAGATCTCCCCACCTGGCGATGAAAAGGAGCTTTCCCTGTGCACACTGGCACCCAAGAGGGGTCAGGAACACCACCCTGCAGTGGTGGAAGGGATCCAGATGGCAGGAGAGCAGGTTGGTGATGTAGCCCTCACCCTTAGCCCTGAGAGGTCCTCTATTAGTAAGGATCTGCTTGAGCAGCTGTCACAGGGCCACCGCCAGGTGCCCCTGGTGCAACATTCACAGGTTAGACAGGAGGTCCAGCTGGACGCTGAGACTACTGCGCTGTGGACACACCTGATCCCAGATGCCGATTCCCTCTGCTGTGACCCAGGGAACCTGCAGTCAGGTAACATTATTTCTCACAACTACCAGGTAGTGAGTGAGACTGACCTGATTGTTCCTGCCTCAACGGCAGGGTTGCCAACACACCCAGTCCCCCAGAAGGGACAGGGAATGAAAGCCGAGCCGGTTTTCTTACAGCCACCAGCTCAGTCTGTCAGTCTGAGTCTGACCAACAGTGGTTCAGCCAGACTGGAGCTGGATGGTCAAGTCACCCGCCTGCCAGTGCAGGACATCGCAAAGAGGGGTGTCAGAATCCCCGCCTGCACTGACATGGCCCTGGTGAGTGATAGTAAGTTCAAAGACAGTGAACTAGCTATCCCAGTGCTGGGGCAGCTCCCTGAACCCCTAGCAAGGGAAGGGGGGAGCGAGCAGGTGTCCTACACCCACGCCCAGCGAACGATTGTAAACATGCCGATAGAGGGATTCCTCAATCAGGAAGTGTGCAGGGTGGACCTGAACAGTGAGAATGGGGTAACAATCCCAGATCACTCAGGTGCTCCAGATGACCACTCAGCCGAGGGTCAGGCATGCTCTACCGCTGCACCACCCCCTGCAGGGTTCCTAGAGCACAGGCATGAACAAATCGAAAAAGCAGATGCCCTGGAAAAGGAGGAGCAGCATCAGCAGCTGCGTCAGATCTCCCCATATTTCCAGGATGTTGGTGCCCAAGATGCCACAGGGCATACTGAGAAAGACACCATGTACACGCTGCGCCAGCTTAGAAAGGCGACAGTCACTCAGAAGGAGATGACTGGGATCAGCCACCCGAAAAGACTTTTGGGAGGACTGATTGCTGCCGCCACTGTTGCACGTTTGCTTTTTTCTGGTAGGTTTGTGTGCTACTGGCACTCTCACCCTGACTGCCCCAAGAAGGCAGGGGTCAGAGATGCCAGAGGGTAGTGACAGACTGTATCGACAGCAGCAAAAGTTGGAAAGCTTAGGGAAAACCCTACAGGCAATTTCCTATGCAACAGGGTTAAACCTTATTCCCCAACCAGTGGACATGATTGTTGGTGTTATACAGTGGGTTTATGCTTGTGTGCAACAGGCCAGAATGTTGACACAAGACCTATTAAGGGAGCTTAGTGCCACTGTAGCTAGTCTAACCACGGCACGATTCCCAACCCACTTGATTCCACTCTTCTCAGTAGAGGAGTATGTGACATTAACCCCATCGCTCATAGCTCACCCAGAAGGCAATCCAAGATTGAATTTGGTTCCAAATCTTGAGATGGGTATGGCTACCAAAGCTATCCATTGGCTGTGTCTAAACGATTCACCAATGAAGGGTGTAAAGCTACTAACGAGCAGAGGGAGGTTAATGAACCCCATGAAGAGCAGGTAGGAAGTAAATGGCTGGTCAGCACACCACATTTAACTGACACTATGACTTGTGACAGGCATGATACAGCTACCACAATGCAGCTACCTAATCAAACAGTTTTCCTGCAAGTTCCCGAGGAGGCCATAGTACAGCATGGTAACTTAACACTGTACGGTCTGGAACCAGACAACATAAGACCAAACTTGAGGTCATGGATGCCTTCAGGTGCCACACTATTGAATTGGATAGAAATCCAAGAAACAGTAAGCCCTGAAGAGGTACAGGTAGTTAGTTTGCTTTAATGGAACAAACCTCCAAACCACCCAAGCAGATACCCAACACAGGTGTTGTGGTTTATCGCGGGGCTGGGAACAGGAACTGTTGTTATTGTAACACTGCTGCTGGGAAGCTGGATCATGACTGACAGTGTACTCTGAATGCTGTACTCTTGCATCAAAATGTAATCTGGGTAGCATGAATGAGTCAAAGGTAGCATGTCAAAAGAAAGGAAGTGATTTCTCCCCAAATATGTACTACAGAGGTATCAGATATTGACAGTGAACTTCCTGATGTGTAATTCCTAGACTTAGATAATGTCTCCTACCGTGTTTATACATACTCCAGATGTTATTCATCCTGTTTGTATCCAATGCTGGTTCCGGTATGAATTCTCGAGGAGTAATGTGGACATTTAAGATTAATGTTCTAATGGCAAGGGACATCACTTAACTCTGTTTTGTTTTGAAGGCAACAACGCCTCAGGACCTCATGACCTTCAAAAAGGGGGGATATGTAGCGGCGAGGCTTATTAATAAGGCAGAATTAAGTGTTCTGAGCCTTCCCAAATGAGGCCCCATTTCTCTGTTCATCTCTGTGGTGCAGCCACAGAGAAACTGTTCTGCAGGGTGATTTAAGGTCCTAGGACAGCTCCCAAAGGGGGATGCACTTAGCTAAGCCTGGCTATCATGATCAATGGTCATCCATTGGCGCCTATCTGTCTAGGGAGTGCCAGTTGGACATCTGGACTGCATTACTAAGTGTCAGGACTAAGTGACTCATATCTCACCTTGATCAATCAATCAGGGACTGGTAGGGCCGAGTAACCCACGTGGGACTCTGATGCCCATGGAACTTTCAGCCAATCAATGAGCTGAAGTTCCTCCAGGTAAAAACAGGCAACACAGAGAGCCTGTGAGATTCAGTAAGATTCAGAAGGGAGGATTCAGAGGATTCTGTGGACAATTCTAAAGGGAATTCAAAGGAGAATTCCAGGGCAGGACGGCCCAGGAGCAGAAGGCTCCCAAGGGCAGGACATTCTCGCAGCGCGCCTCCTGACCATCCTGAGACTCAGCCCGGACAACCACGGAACGGCCAGTGTGTCCGAGTGCCAGAACTTTCCTTTGTTCTAAGAGTCTAGAGCGGAGGTTGCCAGAGAATAACCAGAGGATCCACCCGAGGTTAGCACCAGCAGCAGGCCTCGTGAACAGGTCGGAACTGTGGACAGCTGAATCACTATTCAGAACTAGCTCTTCATTAGGAACGAACCGGTCCTCTTCCTGACTTGCTGGGACCCACAGTCATCTTTTCTCCTGTGCACAAACTTTGCTAGTTAAAGCCAACAGTGAGCATCAGCAGTGCAGCGTCGCAAGCCGCACAGCACAGCCTGGCACGGAGCCAGAGAGCGCGGATTGGACAGCAACAGCCTGCAACTGTTTCTTTGTGCCCGCAGGAAGATCTGAATCCCCAAAGATTGGATGAGTATTCAACTTCAATGCATTACAGCTCGAGAATTCAATTGTTATCCCAACCAGTTGATATCAATTTAATTCCTAAGAGTTATGTACTTGTTTGAGTATCTAATGTAGAAGTTATAACCAAGTCCATTAACGAAACGGTCTTAATGAATGATATACTGAACGTATGTCCTCTTGATATGTGTAACACTTCGTAACTGACTGAATATATATCTTTTGTATTCTGATAACCCTCTTGATAAGATCTGTTAGGTTTACATGCATATTTTATGTATTAATAAATGTATCCTCGTGTATTAGTACCTGTGTGTGCGCGTTGTTTGAGTTATGTCACATGGTTGGATTCTAAAGCTATCAAAAGAATCAACTTTGTGATTTACTGCTACAATTAATAATTGTCTCAGTAAATGCCCAAACCCTACAGAACTGGTGCCTTCAGAGACCCCCTACATTTAATTTTGCTATGGCAACATTACATATTTGGCGTCCCTGAGCCGGTTTTCTTACATGTGAAAATAACATTTTAGCATCATATTATTACATACAGGTCTCTAGCTTCAACACAGTGATATATATATATACTCAGTGATTTATTGGTACATGCCCAGGTCAATAATCAGAATGAGGATTTATTTCCAGACGGGCTACAGGTAGTGTTGTGAAATACTTCAACACACTGGATCGCAGATTTAGACCCCCTGCACTCTTACTCCTTAAAAACCAAAGAAATGAAGATATGTAGCAATTACATTGCAACAGGGCTGACAGTGACTTAATGCTTATACTAGTGGACTTCTGGTACCTTTAGGGTACGGTGTTCCCTGAAGGGCTCTCAAACCCCGCATTTCAGATGCCTAGCTGTTTCGCTGATGTGTTGCACCTCAGAATCACTTTTAAACCTTACCTCTGGTATCTTTAATCCCTATTGCTCAACGCATGGTGAAAGTATTGCATAAATGTGTCTGAAAATGAGCAATGGGCACCTGAGAGACTCATTTGCCTGTTTCACAAATGATCATATTTGACTAGAGATTCTGTTTGGGATTCAGTTGTGCATTCTGACAGCAATCGCTTTCAAAAAACGATACATTCTGGATGAGGTCAAGGTGCAGGAACACTGTATTTAGGATGTGTTTGCACTTATTCTGTGTCTCTAGCTTCAACACAGCGATATATGTATATGCTCACTGATTTTTTGGTACATGCCCAGGGCAATAATCATTATGAGGATTTATTTCCATATGTGCTAGAGGTAGTGTTGTGAAATTCTTCAACACACTGGATCGCAGGTTTAAACCCCCTGCACTCTTACTCCTTAAATACCAACAAATGCAGATATGTAGCAATCATATTGTAGCGGACACTCATTTGCCTGTTTCACAAATGATCATATTTTACTAGAGATTCTGTTTGGGATACGGATGTGCATTCTGACAACAATCTCTTTCAAAAAATGATTTTACCTTATCGCAGCTTTGCCCTTCTTGCCTCTTTGGAAAATATCTCCATCTTGTGGTCGTTGTTGGTAATGTCTAGACAATATCTCCATCTTGTGGTCGTTGTTGGTAATGTCTAGACAACATCTCCATCTTGTGGTCGTTGTTGGTAATGTCTTCTTATGCCCTTTTTTATTTTAATTCTCTATTAGTTGATTCTAGTATCTCTACAATGGAGCTGAAAATTTTCCAGAAAGTGGTTGCAAGCCCGATATCATGCGAAGAAACTTCAGGATTCGGGGATCAGTCAATGGATTTTCTTCAAAGTTGGATTTTTGCACTCTGTGGACCAAGAGATGTTGTTCTATAATGTTTTTTTTTTTTCAAATTTAAAAATATCATTTTTTCATGGAGCTTTGAATGGGATGGATTCACCCTCCTTTAGCCAGGACAGAGCTCCAGGAGCCTGGGTAGGATTCTAGCTTTCTCCCCTTGCAGGCACCTGGCACAGAAGACAATATTTTTTTCCTTAAAATCTTTTTTTTTGTGTGTTCCTTGTTGTTCCAAACTTAATTTTAATCACTTTTAATTAGAGATTTTATTAAAAATAGTGCAATAAATGACTAATTTCACAAAAATTAATGTAATATAAAACGGATGTTTTCAACTTTATTGTAGTGTTTTAGAAACTAATATGTCTTCAAAAATGGTTGTTTTTCACTCCTATGAATGAAAACTGTTGTTATATGATGTTTTTTTTTTCAAATTTTAAATGATCATTTTTTCATGGAGCTTTGAAGGGGATGGATTCACCCTCCTTTAGCCAGGACAGAACTCCAGGAGCCTGGGTAGGATTCTAGCTTTCTCCCCTTGCAGGCACCTGGCACAGAAGACATCATTTTTTTTCCTTAAAATCTTTTTTTTTTGTGTTCCTTGTTGCTCCAAACTTAATTCTATTCACTTTTAATTAGAGATTATATTAAAAATAGTGCAATAAATGACTAATTTCACTAAAAATACTAAAAGTAATATAAAACGGATGTTTTTAACTTTATTGTAGTGTTTTAGAAACTAATATGTCTTCAAAAATGGTTATTTTTCACTCCTAGGAATGAAAGCTGTTGTTAAATGATGTTTATTTTCAAATTTTGAAAAAGCAAAGGATTCTAGCTTTCTCCCCTTGCAGGCATCGGACACAGAGAACCTCATGGTTTTCCTAAAAATCATTTTTTATGTTCCCTGGTGTTCCAAACTTAGTTTTAATCAATTTTAATTTGTTATGTTACAAACAGGGTAATACAGTCTTAATTGGACTATAACTAATGTCATATTGTCTGCTACAAAACTGATATTTTCAGCTCTATTGTAGAGATTCTAGAATCAACTAATAAAGAATTGAAATAAAAAAGGGCATAAGAAGACATTACCAACAACGACCACATGATGGAGATATTGTCTAGACATTACCAACAACGACCACAAGATGGAGATATTGTCTAAACATTACCAACAACGACCACAAGATGGAGATATTTTCCAAAGAGGCAAGAGGGGCAAAGCTGCGATAAGGTAAAATCATTTTTTGAAAGAGATTGTTGTCAGAATGCACATCCGTATCCCAAACAGAATCTCTAGTAAAATATGATCATTTGTGAAACAGGCAAATGAGTGTCCGCTACAATATGATTGCCACATATCTGCATTTGTTGGTATTTAAGGAGTAAGAGTGCAGGTTTAAACCTGCGATCCAGTGTGTTGAAGAATTTCACAACACTACCTCTAGCACATATGGAAATAAATCCTCATAATGATTATTGCCCTGGGCATGTACCAAAAAATCAGTGAGCATATATATATATATCACTGGGTTGAAGCTAGAAACACAGAATAACTGCAAACACATCCTAAATACAGTGTTCCAGCACCTTTGACCTCATCCAGAACGTATCATTTCTTGAAAGGGATTGCTGTCCGAATGCACATCTGAATCCCAAACAGAATCTCTAGTAAAATACGATCATTTGTGAAACAGGCAAATGACTGTCTCAGGGGCCCATTTCTCATTGTCAGACACATGTATGCAATGCTTTCACTGTGCATTGAGCAATAGGGATCAAAAACACAGCAGGTAAGGTTAGAAGTCATGTTCTATGATCATTTCTTTCAGCATTAGGGACTAAATATACTAAACGTATGATGCTAAAATGTTATTTTTACATATATTAATGTAATAAATGTTTGCTTATGCTTTATAAACAAATCTAATTATAATAAAAGCTTAAGTTTTGTATTTATCTTGTACCATAGAACATGATTGTCTTTGTATTTCAAGCCCACAAAGTGTCCAAATGATGCACCTTTGACCTCATCCAGAACGTATCATTTCTTGAAAGGGATTGCTGTCCGAATGCACATCTGAATCCCAAACAGAATCTCTAGTAAAATACGATCATTTGTGAAACAGGCAAATGACTGTCTCAGGGGCCCATTTCTCATTGTCAGACACATGTATGCAATGCTTTCACTGTGCATTGAGCAATAGGGATCAAAAACAGAATGGAAACAGACATGGAAACCAACAAGGATGGGATTTGAACCCATGCGTGCAAAGCACAATGGACTAGCAATCCATCGCCTTAACCACTCAGCCACCTCGTCAACAAAACTGGGCTGTCCCAACTGGGTTGGCGCGCTCCAGATGATCTTTTTCTTTTTTTTCCCTCGTACTCGAGGGTCATTTTCCTGTTCCACATGCGATTTCAACATTTTCCTTGGGAGATGTCAAGCCAGCAAGCCACTGCTGTGGTTCAGTGGCCAGCGTGGAGTTCAGTGGCCCTGTTGTACACAGAAAGCACATTGAGCTCCTTGGACATGAAAAGTTCCAGATAAAAGCCATTTGTCATCCTTTCTCTTGGTGTCGATGTTGCTATTGTATGTAAAGGTGGCAACTTGCTCAGCGAGCAGGCGGAGCACACACCGAATGCAGATGTGTCTGAGTGGCGTGTCCAAGTGGCTGCAAAAGGACAGCACTCCCGGGGCGCTGTGGCTTAGTTGGTTAAAGCGCCTGTCTAGTAAACAGGAGACCCTGGGTCTGAATCCCAGTGGATAACCGCCTATGGCTAGACTTAATTAAATGCAAGTATTCATTTCCTGTCTTTAACACGACTTGTTTTTCTTAAAATGGATGCAACTTGCAAAACATGAAATACAAACCTTGCTAATCAGCGCTAGCAGCTGGCAAAAAAAAAAGAAGTCAGCAATGTTTTTTTTCTTTAACCTTAACCCTGCTAATGGAGAAGAGTTAAACGACCGAGTCTATGCAGCTTAAACGGTGCGCACGTCGGGTTCTTAGCTGAAAGGGTGGTAAATCACGCTCACCCCAGTCCTTAATCTTTTAAAGAGGATACAAAATTGAACCTAGTCGCCACATCACATACATCCTGTTCAATGATAAAAAGGTAACATCTATCCTCGCTCCAGAGTAAATCTCACGTTGAGGGCATATTTTTTTTTCACTTTACCGTGAATCGGGCTCGGCTGCACAGAGGAGAGAGCAGAGCAATGAGGTCACGGGGACAGGGGAGTCACACGCTGGCGGTTTGAATACGCGGAAGATCACTGAGGGATCCACAGTATATGGACCCTCCGTGCGCAATCAGTCCGCACTCCGGACTCTGAATCCTGCCATCCGAGTTAAGATCTCGGCAGAACCTGAAGCGCAGTTCCTTCTTAAAACGTAATCTGGTGAGCATTTCTAGAATCGTACTTGTATAGATGCAGCCTTTAATGTGTTGCTAGGTTAAAATTGATGACTTCTTGTATTTCAGTAGGCAACTGCCCTCTTGATTTCAGATTGAATTTCTTTATTACAGGGGCGCTTTTATGATGACAGAGTCATGTTCAGGTACTTTGCTTGATGGAGGAAGCTCATTTCGGACTCTGTGATCTGCTCACCTGGAAAGGTCTGCTGTACTACTACAAGAGAGAAGTAGAGTCTGGAAGAAGGGACAATTTTATGATGCTTTGGAAGGTAGTTTTTTTTTTCTTTGAAATCGAAATGAATCAGAATATCAGAGCAAAAGACAAACTCTTGGTTTGGTTTAAAGAGATATGGTTTTAAAACAGACAAAATGTAGAAAACAGGTGTTTCTCACTTTTGGAAAAGAATGGACCGGGGGTATTTTACTAGTTGCAGTGCTGAGCTCACCGGGTTGCAGTCCTGCAGTGTTGCACCAGGGTCAGTGGTGCAATGGATAACACGTCTGACTACGGATCAGGAGATTGTAGGTTCGACTTCTGCCTGGCTCGGGTCGTTTTTAAACGCATCAGGCTACTCCCTAAGTAGCCTGTGCTACTTACTGTATTGTAATCGTACCCAGTAAGAGATTTCCTTCATGTAAATGAACTGCACCTGACAGCTTTAGAAAAACACCTGGGCTCAGTACGGTGCTGAGAGCTCAGCGTTGCTGTTGTTCTAATTAGCACGCACTGCATCGGCTATGAACCCGAACTTTTCAATTATTCCGATCAGTAAGTCAACACGTAGTCCACATGAAAGGTAGAAATATTCTCTTGTCTGTCTCTTGTTTGTATAGAACTGAATGTCCCTGACAATGTACTGTTAGTTTTAATTGAAGAACGGCATTTGTGTTCAAATATACCAGACAAGTTTACGTAACTGCTCATGCGACACTCAGTTGTAATTAGTCAAGAAATAAAGTCGAACAAAAGCTGCGGGTTTGATTCTGAACGTATGAGATTGCAGCGCCTTTTACTGCCATTGACAAATGATAGAGATTCGAAGAGAGATCCTTCAGACCAGCAAGCAAACCCACGGCTATTTCGGTTTTCTATCTAGGCAACGTTGGTGTCTGCGATAGCATACATGAAAGCGTGATGCAATTTCTGTGGCTACATTTGTTGCACATCATGCACAGTAAGAGTGTTTCTAACACCAAATAAAAAGTCAACAATTAGCGATCACGCCTTCTCCTCAGTTAACCCACTGAAACCCTTGCTGTTAACAGTTCTTTAATGCGTGCTTTACGAGCACCTACATATCGTGTCGGTTCTTTCAGCTTTATTCATTAGGTTTTCAAAGGCATAAGTAGAGCACCAGAGGTGCGAACGCAGAATGTGTGGTAATCTGAAGAACTGCTTTCCATGGCAGCGGGTCCAAACGATTTAGCATTTTTATAGTACCGGGAAAGGAGAAGCGGCACTTTGCCTTTGCCGCGCAGGCACAAGGCGACGTGCGGCAGACGCCGGAGTCGGCAAGTTCCGAACCTGCGCGGGGAAGCCCCAACGCATTTCGAGTCCATCGCCTTAACCACTCGGCCATGACAAAAGCGAGCTCGCTGCCGCCGCATTCCTCCTATAATCTAACACGGAGTGCGAAGTCGCTGCGGAAACCTTTTTAAAGTCGCTCTCCGTTAAAAAAAAAAATACCTTTCACAAGATTCGTGCCGGCAGACAGACATGCCTCAGAGGGTTTAAGGCTGGCTTCACGTTCAAATGATGAAGTCCCCCAGTCCGGATGTCAAAATGCAACTTTGGCAGACAGAAAAAACATCAACAAACCACAAATGTGGAAAAGGATTTTACAAGCTGCACCACACTGCACTTTCCAAAGCATTTACATTCGTGTTAGACGCAGGAATTGCCTTTGATTTGCGCGCTTACGAACGCCATGGAAAACGAAACAAAACTAAAGCCCTCAGCTCCTGCACTTGATTATAATGCCGTTACGTGTCGAAGCAGGAATTTACGTCATCCTACCACTGCAACACGGGGAATAGAGGGAAATGAGAACAATCTACGAATTGTCTCTAAACAGTCCCTACAGTTGTAAGACGCCTGGAAGCGTGCACCCCCATCATTAATCTTTGCGCATCTGTGCAAGGTAAACTCTGGAGCAGTCTCTGAAACGGCTCAAAGGAAACACGTGATTGATTCCATGTGCATCTGGGGTTCATTTCTTATTTACATTTAATTCAAGGGAAAGGCTTGGGTCAGTTTCAGACGGCCTCCAACAGCGAGATTCAAGCGTCCCACCTTCAGCCCAATCTGCGCCGCCAGAACGCCAATGGCTCCTCTGGTCTCCGGGGTGCGGTTGTGACTCCGTAACCTAAAGTGTTGGTGGCAGACAAATGGAGACTAACAGTTGATGTCCTAGGACATGACTACATTGTGACACTCGGTGGGGATGGTGACCATTGCTTGGAAAAGAGTGCGAGGCCCCTTTAGAAAAACATTTTGTTAACAGGCATTCTGCCTCAGCCTAAACACCTATAGCTTGCAAAGCACATGCTATTAGACAGGCACCTCTGCAAGACCTTAAGAGTCTCTTAAACTAGTGATAGAAAGGTGTTCCCAATAGGCGATGTTCGGCTTTCAAATCATCTCTCCGTGGAAGCGCCGAGATGCAGCTGTTTAAGGCTTAGAAGCAGCTGACTGTTTCACTACCTAGCTGATCACTGTCAGTCAGGGAGCTCAGAGGTGAAAAGCCTGTCTGAGAGACAATTCGTCGTCGATCAGTTCAATATGTTCCGTACCAGCTCGGCGCACCTGAGATCATCTTGGTAGCCGTGTAGCTCAGATGAGTGAGAGCGTGTGTGTGTGTACCACCGTGATTGGATGCCGGTCCTTCTCAGGTCACAGTAAACCTTCTGCTGCCTAACTTCCCTAATTTTGGGGATCCCTTTGAAAAAGCAAAGGAAAAAAAAACTGTCTCTCATCAGCGTGATTGACCCTCCCCAGTGTGCCCCAGTGGCCTAATGGCTAAGACACTGGCCTCCTAAAACAGCGATTGTGGGTTTGAGTCCCATCTGGGGTGCTCCTGTCCCATTTTGAGCGTACAAATGTCCTTGTGATTTGCAAAGCTACAACCCCACCTTACTTAGTGAGCGTCTCTGCTTTTCTCTCACATACAGTTGGGAGAAAAACTTTTGTAAACAGCCCTTCGGAATGATGTGGATTTCTGCATGAATGGCTCCTAACATGTGATCTTATCTTTATCTAAGTCATAATAATTAATAAAGAGAGTCTGATTTCACAAACAACACACGCCCAACATTTGACATTGCTGTTTCTTTATTGACCAAATGGTTTAAACAATCAAGGTCATTGATGGAAAAAGTATGTGAACCCTTATATTAAGGAGCTAGTGGAACCTCCTTTATGACAAAAACCTCAATCCCCACTTTCTGTAGTGGCTGGTCAGACCTGAGCAGCGGTTAGGAAGTATTTTGGCCTATTCCTCTATGCAAAACTGTTTCAGTTCATGTATATTTTTGGGATGTCTTGCGCTGAACGGCCTGCTTCAGATCACGCCACAGCACTTCAATGCGATTGGGGTCAGGACTCTTACTTGGCCATCCCAAAATATGGAATTTCTTCTGTTTCAGCCACTCTGTTGTTGATGTACTCCTTTGTTTTTGTCATGCTGCATGACCCAGCGTCTTTCGAGTTTTAGATCACAGGCAGACACCCTGACATTCTGCTGTAGAATTTCCTGATACATCTTGGAATTCATCGGTCCCTCGATGATTGCAAGCCGTACAGCCTCCGCCATGCTTCCCAGGTGGGATAAGGTTTTGGAGTTGGTATGCAGTGTTTTGTTATCTCCAAACATAACGCTGTGCACATTTACCAACAAGTTCAACTTTTGTCACGTCTGTCCACAGAACATTGTTCCAGGAGTTGCTGTGGAACATCCATGTGGTCTTTAGCAAACTTGAGAGGGGCAGTGGTGGTTTTTTTTGGGGGGAGAGCAGTGGTTTCCTCCGTGGTGACCTCGCATGATCACCACTCAGATTTCTGTTCAGATTTCTTCTTATGGTGGACTCATGGACACAGACGTAAGACAAAGTCAACCACCTGTTCGCTAGATCCCATACCCACTCAGCTAGTCAAAGATTCCCTCGAAGGACTGGCAGGACCTATAATTAGTATGATGAATGCATCGCTTGCGTCAGGCGTTGTACCTGATCAATTTAAGGTAGCGGTTGTTAGACCGCTCCTTAAGAAGTCAAATTTGGATCCACAAGTTCTTAACAACTACAGGCCTGTCTCAAAGGTCCCATTTCAATCTAAAAGTTTTGAGAGAATAGTTGTTGCCCAACGTCAATCGTATCTGGATTCAAATAATATACTTGAGAAATTTCAGTCTGGTTTCTGAAACAGCATTAACAAGAGCCTTAAATGATATTCTCTTAGCTACTGATGCGCGGAATGCAACAGTGCTAGGTTGCAACAGTGCTAGGAATGCAAACGTTAGGTTGCGCTTCTTCATGCTGCATGGTCGGCATGAGTGGAGCTTTTTAAACGTCTGTACTTAGTGCGCCTCATAAGAAATCGTTTGTCCCCGTTCAAAAGAGATTGTGCGATGTCCTGCAGCGTTCGCAAAGCAAACCTTTGACAGTTTGAAAAGAGGAATTTATTCTGCTTCCTGTGCGTGCAGTAGTTACAAAGTTGAACGTCTTTACACGATCTGCTGCAGTTTTCAGTGGGCGGGCTTTGTCAGATGGCTTGGAAAAACGCACTGTGTTTCGGCTCGGGAAACATCATGAGCAGTGTCCTGCATGTTTTCTGTGTATAGCTGTCTTTTAACGCATACAGAATTCATTCGAAATCATTGATTTCTCCAATTAACAAAGGTCCCTTAAAGGATGAGTCAAAGTAACGTCTAATCGGATTAGTTTCCTTAGAGCTGGTTTAGAGTTTGCTCAAGAGTTTACCTTTCACAGATGCGCAAAGAAGAAAGTTGGCGGTGCACGCTTCAAGGCGCCTTACAGCTGTAGGGAGTGATTCGAAACGATTCGTGGCGTGTGCTCGTTCCCATATACCGTACACCCCGGGGTGCAGTGCTAGGATGACGTATAATACCGCTTGGGCAAGTAACGGCGTTATACGCAAGTGCGGGACGTGAGGGTTTTCGTTTGTTCGTTTTGTTTTGCTCTGCTTTGCTTTGTTTTGCTTTCCATCGCGTTGGTAAGAGCGTAAATAAAAAGGCGATTCCTGCGTCTACCACTAATGTAAGAGCTATTTCAAGTGCGACGTGGTGCGGCTTTTCAAATGCTTGTGGGCATTTCTCTGTTGTTGATTCTTTTTTTGTGTGTAACAAAGTGGCATTTTCATGTCCGGACGGGGAGACTTTATCATTCCGACATGAAGCCACCCTTAAGTCCTCTGAGGCGTGTCTGTCTGCAAGGCTTGTATTTTGGAAATGTTTTTTTGAAACGGAGAACGACTTTGAAATAGGCTTCCGCCGGCGCCTCGCGATCCAGGTAAGATTGTAGCAAGAACGCAGCGGCAGTGGGGCTTGCTGTAGTCGTGGCCGAGTGGTTAAGGCGATGGACTAGAAATCCATTGGGGTCTCCCCGCGCAGGTTCGAATCCTGCCGACTACGTTATCCGCCTCCAGGCGGTGTGTTTCGGCGCAAGCAAAGAAGCGCGCCTCTTTGCTGTTCCTGGTGGTTTTAAAACGCCCAATCGCTTGTACCCGCTGCCTTGGAAATAAGTTCTTCAGCGTCCGCGAATGGCATTTTGCAGCTGGAACCAGATGTCGACGCGTTTTGCACAGAGCACCAAAAAAGCGTCTTTTTTGAAGGCCCAGGCACTGAGCATTGGTGGTTCAGTGGTAGAATTCTCGCCTGCCATGCGGGAGGCTCGGGTTCGATTCCCGGCCAATGCAGTGGCTTTTGCAGCGAGCGGCTCCATCACTTGCATCCCCTTGCAACTCGCAACTCAAAAAACCCACTGAAGCTAAGCAGGTGTGAGCCAGGTCAGTACCCGGATGAGGGTGAGCTACAGGGAAAAACAAAGCTTCCAGCTGGAAGCGGTGTTAATGGTGCCGGCGGTGGGGCGCTCACCCTGAGGTCTGTGCGGGTCCCAATGCCCCAGTATAGTGACGGAGATGCTGTGTTGTAAAAGGGCGCTGTCTTTTGGATGAGATGTAAAACCGAGGTCACAGCGCTCTGTGGTCATTCAAAATGCCACCAAAACCTTTGACAAAAGCTCTTGGTAATTGATGGTCTTCAATAATGCTTCTCCTTTAGGTACATTTTAAATCAGCTGAAAAATGCTGTGAAATGGGGGGGCACTTCAGGCCAGTGTAGGATTTGGGTTACAAGAACCATGAAACTGCACGAGAAAGCCCGTACACTGAATTACACGGCTTTCTATTCAAAGGAGGACAAAAGAAATTCCCTGAGTTCGATTTTTTGCAGCACAGAGAGGAGCACTGTTGTGAGGCCGGTTAGCTCAGTTGGTTCGAGCGTGGTGCTAATAACGCCAAGGTCACGGGTTCGAGCCCCGTACTGGCCAGGTCCTTTTCTCCTCTCTTACCAAAGCTGTTAGGTTCCTTTCCGTGGTGAGAGGGGTTGTCATGCAACGTTGCCACATAGTGCCGACAGACAAGAGTGTTGCGGGAGAAGAGAAAAGTGTTTGAAGATTTAAGAGTGTCTTAGGTGGAGCCAAAATCAAGTGTCACAAATACAAGTGGGAGGATTTCCAATGTTTAATATGGAAAAAATAAGCGGAAGTTATCTGCCGGTCCGGCACAGTCTGCCATGCTTTTGTCATATACTGTAAAGTGGTGTCGAACTGGGTGTCGAACTGGAGCCTCACCATTTGCATATGTGAGGCTCCAGTTATACATCGAGTGTCACATTAAATGACAAAAATGAAGAGAGTTAAAGCAGCTGGAGAGGTTTTCTTACAACTTTTGAGCTGACACAGTTTTGGAAAATGTTTCCTTCACGCTGCACTGTACAACATAGGCAGCCAAGAGTCTCCAAAACAAAACAGAATTGACAGATAGGAGAAAATTCCCACTCGTCCTGAAGTTCCCAAAATCCAGCACTGAGCGTAAACAAAGTGTCTAAGTAGCGTGGGAATGCTAACCCTAACCCTAGCTGGAGTTTGAGCAATCCAGCACTGAGCGTAAAAAGATGAGTCAAAGTAACGTCTAATCGGATTAGTTTCCTTAGAGCTGGTTCAGAGTCTGTTCAAGAGTTTACCTTTCACACATGCGCAAAGAAGAATGTTGGGGGTGCACGCTTCAAGGCGCCTTACAGCTGTAGGGAGTGATTCGAGACGATTCGTGGCATGTGCTCGTTCCCATATACCGTACGCCCCGGGGTGCAGTGCTAAGATGATGTACAATACCGCTTGGGCACGTAACGGCGTTATACGCAAGGTTTTCGTTTGTTCGTTTTGTTTTGCTCTGCTTTGCTTTGTTTTGCTTTCCATCGTGTTGGTAAGAGCGTAAATAAAAAGGCGATTCCTGCGTCTACCACTAATGTAAGAGCTATTTCAAGTGCGACGTGGTGCGGCTTTTCAAATGCTTGTGGGCATTTCTCTGTTGTTGATTCTTTTTTTGTGTGTAACAAAGTGGCATTTTCATGTCCGGACGGGGAGACTTTATCATTCCGACATGAAGCCACCCTTAAGTCCTCTGAGGCGTGTCTGTCTGCAAGGCTTGTATTTTGGAAATGTTTTTTTGAAACGGAGAACGACTTTGAAATAGGCTTCCGCCGGCGCCTCGCAATCCAGGTAAGATTGTAGCAAGAACGCAGCGGCAGTGGGGCTTGCTGTAGTCGTGGCTGAGTGGTTAAGGCGATGGACTAGAAATCCATTGGGGTCTCCTCGCGCAGGTTCGAATCCTGCCGACTACGTTATCCGCCTCCAGTCGGTGTGTTTCGGCGCAAGCAAAGAAGCGCGCCTCTTTGCTGTTCCTGGTGGTTTTAAAACGCCCAATCGCTTGTACCCGCTGCCTTGGAAATAAGTTCTTCAGCGTCCGCGAATGGCATTTTGCAGCTGGAAGCAGATGTCGACGCGTTTTGCACAGAGCACCAAAAAAGCGTCTTTTTTGAAGGCCCTGGCACTGAGCATTGGTGGTTCAGTGGTAGAATTCTCGCCTGCCACGCGGGAGGCTCGGGTTCGATTCCCGGCCAATGCAGTGGCTTTTGCAGCAAGCGGCTCCATCACTTGCATCCCCTTGCAACTCGCAACTCAAAAAACCCACTGAAGCTAAGCAGGTGTGAGCCAGGTCAGTACCCGGATAAG